>NC_081844.1:14400094-15062642 GCF_963259705.1 Myotis daubentonii
GAGGCAGCTGATCGATGTTTATCTCTCATCGATGTTCCTAACTCTCTATCTCTCTCCCTTCCTCTCTGTAAAAAAATCAATAAAATATATTTAAAAATAAAAAAGAACTAGAAAGAGAACAACAACAACAACAAAAAGCCAAGAGTAAGTAGAACGAAGGAAATAATAAACATTAGAGCAGAAATAAATGACATAGAGACTAAAAAAAGCAATACAAAAAAATCAGTGGAACCAAGAGCTGGTTCTTTGAAAGGATAAGCAAAATTGATAAACAATTAGCCAGACTTATCAAGAAATAAAGAGAGAGGACTCAAATAAAATCAGAAAAAAAAGTGGAGGAGTAACCACTAACACCACAGAAATACAAAGGACTGTAAGAAAATACTATGAACAACTATATGCCAACAATCTGGACAATGTGGATGAAATAGACAAATTCCTAGAAAAATACAATCTCCCAAAACTGAATCAGGAAGAATAAAAAAAAAACCTGAATTAACCAAACCAAACCAAAACAAACCAAACCAAAACAAAACAAAACAAAAAAAACCCCCAAACTGATGAAATGGAAGCAGTAATAAAAAAAAACTCCCACCAAACAAAAGCCCAGGTCTCGAGGGCTTCACAGGGGAGTTTTACAAAACATTAAAAGAAGAACTAAAACCTATACACCTCAAACTATTTCAGATAATCCAAAACGAAGGAACACTTCCAAATTCTTTTTATGAGGCTAACATTATCCTAATTTCAAAACAAGATAAAGACACCACAAAGAAAGAGAATTACAAGCCAATATCCTTAATGAACAAAGATGCTAAAATCCTCAACAAAATATTAGCAAATTTCATCCAGCAATATATTAAAAAGATCATACACCATGATCGAGTGGGATTTTGTCCAGGGATGCAAAACTGGTATGATATTCACAAATCAATAAATGTGATACATCACAGAAAAATATTGAAAGACAAAAATCACATGATTATATAGATAGATGCAGAAAAAGCATTCGACAAAATCCAACACCCATTTTTGATAAAAACTCTCAGCAAAGAGGGAATAGAGGGAGCCTATCTCAACATGATAAAGGCCATATATGACAAACCTACAGCTAACATCATACTCAATGGGCAAAAACGAAAACCATTTCCCCTAAGAACAGGAACAAGACAGAGATGCCCACTTTCACCAATCCTGTTTGACATAGTACTAGAAGTGCTAGCCATAGCGATCAGACAAGAAGAAAAAAAAGTATCTAAATTGGAAAAGAAGAAGTAAAACTGCATTATTTGCAGATGACATGATATTGTACATAGAAAACCCCAAAGACTCCATCAAAGAACTACTAGACCTAATAAATGAATTCAGCAATGTAGCAGGATAAAAAATTAACACCCAGAAATCTATGGCCTTTTTATACACTAGTAATGAACTCACAGAAAGAGAAACAAAATAAAAACAAAAAGACAATCCCAGTTATCATTGCACCAAAAAAATTAAGATTCCTAGGAATAAACTTAACTAAGGAAGTAAAAGACTTGTACTCAGAAAACTATAGGACATTGAAAAAAGAGATAGAGGAAGACATAAACAAATGGAAGAATATACCGTGTTTACGGATTGGTAAAATCAACATCATTAAAATGACCATACTACCCAAAGAAATCTATAGATTCAATACAAATCCCCATTAAGATACCAACAGAATATTTCACAGACCTACAACAAACTCTCCAATAATTCATATGGAATAAAAAAAGACCCAAATAGCTGCAACAATCCTGAGAAAGAAGAACAAAGTTGGAGGAATCACAATACCAGATATCAAGCTATATTACAAAGCCACTGTTCTCTAAACTGCCTGGTACTGGCACAAGAACCAACATATAGACCAATGGAACAGAACAGAGAACCCAGAAGTCAACCCAAGGCATTATGCTCAATTAATATTTGACAAAGGAGGCAAGAACATACAATACAGTAAAGATAGTCTCTTCAATAAATGGTGTTGGGAAAATTGGACAGATACAAGCAAAAAAATGAAACTTGACCACCAAATACACCATACACAAAAATAAACTCAAAATGGATAAAGGACTTAAACTTAAGATGGGATACCATAAAAATCTTAGAAGAATCCATAGGCAGCAAATTATGAGACATATGTCATAGAAATATCTTTATTGATACAGCTCCTAAGGCAGTGGAAACTAAGGAGAAAATAAACAAATGGGACTACATCAATATAAAAAGCTTCTGCACAGCAAAAGAAACCATCAACAAAACAACAAGAAAGCCCACTGAATGGGAGAACATATTTGCCAATATTATCTCCAATAAGGGTTTATTCTCCAAAATTTACAGAGAACTCATACAACTTAACAAAATGAAGATAAACAATCCAATTGAAAAATGGACAAAGGACCTAAATAAACACTTTTCAAAAGAGGACCTACAGAAGGCCAAGAGGCATATGAAAACATGCTCAAAGTCACTAATCATCCGAGAGATGCAAATCAAAATAACAATGAGGTACTATCTCACACCTGTCAGAATGGCTATCATCAACAAATCGACAAACGACAAGTGCTAGCAAGGATGAGGAGAAAAAGGAACCCTTGTCCACTGCTGGTTGGAATGAAGACTGGTGCAACCACTGTGGAAAACAGTATGGAGTTTCCTCAAAAAATTAAAAATTGAGCACCCATTTGACCCAGTAATTCCACTTCTAGGAATATATCCCAAGAAATCAGAAACACCAATCAGAAAAGATATATGCACCCCTATATTCATAGCAGCACAATTCACCATAGCTAAGATTTGGAAACAGCCTAAGTGCCCATCAGCAAATGAGTGAATTAAAAACTGTGGTACAGCTTTATAATAGAATACTATGCTTCTGTAAAAAAGAATTAACTCTTACCGTTTGCAACAGCATGATGGATCTAGAGAGCATTATGCTAAGTGAAATAAGCCAATCAGAGAAAGATAATATCGCATGATCTCACTCATTTGTTGAATATAATGAACAACATAAACTGATGAATGAAAATAGAGGCAGAGGAAAAAAATAGTTTAGAATATAATAGAATTATTCCTGTTATTTGAAGATTTTTAATATTTCCTACAACTTTTGTGATAATATACTATACTAGAACAGTTTTGGTAATATTATTATATTTAAAACTAGAGGCCCTGTGTACAAAATTCATGCACGATGGGATGCAGGTCTCTCAGCTCGGCCTGCACCCTCTTGCAATCCGGGATCCCTTGGGGGATGTCCAACTGCCAGTTTAGGCCCGATCGGGCCTGCGGGATCAGGCCTAAACCAGCAGTCGGACATCCCTCTCACAATTGGACTACTGGCTCCTAAAGGCTCGCCTGCCTGCCTGCCTCATCGCCCCTATCCACTCACCTGCCTGCCTGATCACCCCTAACCACTCTGCCTGCCTGATAGCCCCTAACTGCCTCTGCCTCAGCCCCCACTGCAGCAGCTTTATCCGGAAGGTCATCGGAATGATGTCCGGAAGGTCATTTAGCTGTCCGGTCTAATTAGCATATTACACTTTTATTATTATAGATAATTTTCTTGAAATATTAATGTTTATTGCATGCTACATTATTATCTTTAAAGCTAGAGGCCTGGTGCATGGGACTCATGCACAGGTGGAGGACGTGGCCAGTGGGAATCAGCCTGCTGTGGGAGCGCTGCTCTTCCCAGTCAGCCGAGCAGCTGTAGGCCTGCTCTCTGAGAAGCTGTGGACCCGGCCTCTGAGTGGCTGTGAACCCCCCCCCCCCCCCTTATGAATGACTGCTCATCCTGGTCAGCCGAGCGGTCCTCCTACTGTGGGAGTGCACTCACCACCAAGGGGCAGCTCCTGCATTGAGCGTCTGCCCCCTGGTGGTTAGTGTGTGTTATAGTGACTGGTCGACTGTTCATTCTGGTGGTTCCATGGTTTGGTCACTGGGCTTTTATTATATAGGATCGTTTTTCTTGAAACATTAATGTTTATTGAATGTAAAATGAAATAAAATACAAAAAAAGAAAACACAATGGAAGTGTAAGCAATATAGTTTTGGTCAAAAAATAGTTATTTTAGGTTTTTTTCATTCTCATAAGTGGCTTATTCACAGCTGAGTTAATCAAATATTTTTATTTATTTTTATTTTTTTTAAATATATTTTATTGATTTTTTACAGAGAGGAAGGGAGATAGATAGTCAGAAACATTAATGAGAGAGAAACACCGATCAGCTGCCTTCCGCACATCTCCTACTGGGGATGTGCCCGCAACCCAGGTACATGCCCTTGACCGGAATCGAACCTGGGACCTTTCAGTCCGCAGGCTGACTCTCTATCCACTGAGCCAAACCGGTTTCGGCAAATATTTTTAGATTAATTATTTTAACACTCTGTCAATTCAAAATTTAATGAGTAAAAAATCTATAGTTATAGTTTTTTAAAGCTACCATTTATTGAGCGTAAGGTACTATGCCAAGATTTTCTTTTCCTTTTACCCTCATAATGATCTTATAATAAGGGTAAATGCCACCTCTTTATTACACACAAGAAATAAGAGGCTCAAAAAGTTCAAAAACTATCTGAAGACACATGAGCAGAAATTGTCAGAGCTAATTGGATTAGCCTTGCCTACAAAGTCTGGGCTTCCAACCATTTCACTGTTCAGATTTCTCATATGTAAGGTAAAAACTGGAAGGAGTTTTGCATATTATCTGACATGTGATTTTAATTTCTGTGTCAGTCAGAGTTCAATTTCAGAAGCAGAATAATTAGGATATATATAGATTTGTTACAGGGACTTTCTCTTATGTAGTTGTGGGACTTTGTAAGTTTTTTTTTTAACCTTTATGTTGGATTCTGCAGTCTAAAAATCACAGGAAAGGTAGTTGGGAAGGGAAGATGAGTGTGGGATGAGGGAAAGAAAGATCAAGCAGGAACCCACATGCACAAGCAGAGAGATTATGTGAAAACTGTGTAAGTTCTTGTTGCCTTTGAACTTGGCAATGAGGAAATCATGCAGAAGCCACTGGCTTTGGTCACAGAGCTATAAACATATACAACTGGCTCAGGACTTGGTGAAGCTCCATACTGAGCTTAAAAAGCATGACTCATAGAAGGTACTACAAGCAGCTTCACTTTATCTTTCACCATTCTTTAAAATGGATGAAAACTTGGATGTTGCCACGATTTTCCCATAATCCATCTCACAATTCAATCTGGTGATAGTTTTCAATTGAAGGCCTTAGCATCTCCTTTATCTTTAATATCCTATATAATAAAAGCCTAGGTGGCATCACACCCTTGCGCGACGCCCTCATGTGACGTTGTCACAAGATGGCCACCACTAGATGGCCTCCACAAGATGTCTGCCACAAGATGACTGCTACAAGATGACCACTCACACAGGAGTGGCGGAGCCCAGTGGCCGCTCCACGTGTTGAGGACTAGAGTTCCCATAGCTCTGTGTGGTGCAGAGGAGGCTGGTCCCAGCAGAGGAGGTGGGTCATGGCAGGGGAGAGCAGTTGGGGGCAATCGGGCCAGCAGGGGAGAGCAGTTGGGGGCAATCAAGCCAGCAAGGAAGGGTAGTTGGGGGCAATCAGGCTGGCAGGGGAGGGCAGTTGGGGGCAATCAGCCAGCAGGGGAGCAGTTAGGTATCAATCAGGCTGGCAGGGGAGTGGTTAGGGGCAATCAGGCAGGCAGGCAGGCAGGCAGGCAGGGGAGCAGTTAGGAGCCAGCAGGCCCATGATTGTGAGAGGAATGTTTGACTGCTGGTTTAAGGCCTGATCCCAGCAGTTGGACATCCCCCGAGGGGCCCCAGATTGGAGATGGTGAAGGCCGGGCTGAAGGACACCCCCCCTCCCCCATGCAGAATTGTGTGCACCAGGCCTCTAGTTCTATTATATGAAAGTAAAACAGAAGAGGCACATTGATTGATTTAATATGCTAAGAGCACAAAATCAGACACTGCTCCTAGATATTTTTAATTTTTAGAAAATGGGTAAGAATAATGTAAAAAATGGGGTAGCCTGAAGGAGAAATAGTTTGGTAGGTGGATAAGCGAGTAGAATTCAAGAGTTTATGACTTTCACTTAAAATGAAGAAAGCTGCAAAGCCTTTCACAATAAAGCCTAATAAAAAAATCTAAATACTACCACTTCTTTAGCCTATTGCAAGCTGAAATCCCAAGGCAACCAAGTAACCTATATTCCAAAATAAAGCCTGTTAGGGGAATGACTGTTTCATCATTGACAGACCATGGGAGAAGGAGGTGGTCACCATACAAGTGGGTGAAAAGAAACCATTTAAAGTATTAATGAATTGTTAAGTTCTACATGTGGGCTACCATGTAAGTGTGGGAGAGCTGGGAATCCATGATATAAGAGGAGGTAATATTCATTGGCATAACCCTTCACACAGGTCTTCACTGTGTGCTTATGAGAAAGGGACATTTTGAGTTAAGTTGTGTCTCCCCAAAAGGTATTTTGAAGTCTTAACCCTCAGAACCTCAGAATATAAACTTAATGGGAAATAGAGTCATTCAGTAAAGATGAGGAGATACTGGAGTAGGATGGGTTTTAATCCATTCTGATTGGATTCCTTAGAAGAGAAGAGAGATGCACAGAGAATGCCAAATAGCAACAGAAGCAGAAATTGGAGCCATGTACCTTCAAGCACTGGAGTGCCAAGATTGACAGCACCACCAGAAGCTGGTTAGGAAGAGGCAAGGAAGGCATCTCAGAAGGAGCATGGCTGTGCTGACACCTCGACTTGGACTTCTAGTCTCCATAATTGTGAGAATCTTTCTCCTGTTGTAAGCCACCCAGTTCCTAGTACTTGCTACAGCAGCTCTAGGAAACTAATAGAGGGAAAAGGAAGGAGACCAAAGACAGTCTCTCTTGGCATTACTCTGGCATGAGGGGCATAGTGGTTAATGGGAAGAAGAGGGAGTAGAAAGTCCTATATGCTTCTCCAGATCTTTCTCTCCTATAATGATTTCAGGATTTGGGGGCTAATCAGGACAAAGATGAGTTGATAGTAGCACAGAGGAAGGTATTTTGAGGAAGAGAATTCCTTCATAGCATGAGACTTTCCAGAGACAATGGCATGGGGCCACACCCAGAAGGACAAGAGGGGAGAGATAATTTAGAGAGGGGGCTTGTGTCCAGCATGATGAGGAATTTTCACAGCTTGGGGTCTTTCACAGTCCTTGAGTTTGTTTTATCTATGTCTAGCAGATGTCGTGTTCACTTTCATGAAATGCACAAAAGCAGGTTCTAAATGGCTAAAAATATGCTTATTGGGCTATAATTGTAAAAATTGTATGAGTAAACATTTAGTTTATCTCTGATGGGCTTTTCAGATAATTATCCCAACCCCAACCTGGTGAAAAGAAGTGGACATAGGACCAATAGATAGAGGACTTTTTAGGCTTATTTATATTACAATTTGTCCCTTGGCCCCATGTTTTACAATCTAAGTTGTATGTTATTTCATAAACTCTGAGTTTGAAGCCAGTGATAAAACATTCTACTGGCCCAGAATCCTATAAGGCCACGGACTAAGATTTTAAAGTTCACTTGCAGTCATTTTTCCCATTCGGTGGGGGAAATTAAGGGGAATAGATCCAAAAAGGAGAAGACTTTAACTTGTTTAATTATTTAGTAATAGAGTAACATTATGTGCTTTAGTACTTGTCTCTGGCGATCTGGACCCCGCCCCCCCCCCCCCCCCCCCACACACACACACACTCAACCTCCTTAATTAGCCAATTCTTAATGCAAACCTGTTAAGACCACTGGCCCTAAAGTATGATGAGATTCATCCATGAGTTTTGTTTCTTGGACCATTTATTTAATTTGTGTGGATAACTCCTGGTATATGGCTATCTTTTAAACTCAGGGCATCTATGTCCTCTTAGATCAGCGGTTCTCAACCTGTGGGTCGTGACCCCTTTGGGGGTCGAACAACCCTTTCACAGGGATTGCCTAAGACCATCGGAAAACACATATGTAATTACATATTGTTTTTGTGATTAATCACTATGCTTTAATTATGTTCAATTTGTAACAATGAAATTGGGGGTCACCACAACATGAGGAACTGTATGAAAGGGTCACGGCAGTAGGAAGGTTGAGAACCACTGTCTTAGATTGTTTTAGCATCATCTATTATAGCAGTAAAGCGAAGGTATATTTTTCAAAAGACACTCCTGGGAAACAACTGGTGGACAAAGGACTCATTTCAGCCTCCTCTGGACCTGCCAAGTCCTCATGTTTGACGCGATCAGTTGCCTAAGAAGCATACTCCCAAATCTCCAACTAGTGGAGAAGATCTTTGGCCTCAACTAACATTTTCCATTGACAGTGTGCCCAGGCCATTATGAGACCTAATGTAGGCTAAACAGCTTTCCAAGCCATAAAAGTCCACATCAACAAAGTGTATGTGGACCAGGGTCCAAATCCTCCTCTGCGGGTTATCCTCACCGTCTGCACTACCAGCACACGATCTTTTAGTAAGAACACCGTTTTCTTGACTTCAGTACTACAGCAGCCAATGGTTTAAATTCAGTGCCTGTCAGGTAGAGCACACCCCTATCAGATGCATTCAATATGGCCCTTTAAAAAAATCTGTTTCCTGGGTCAACTCATTAAGGAGAGATTGGGCCTAAGAGTGAGAGAGAGACCATGTTTCCTCCTCCAAGTGAGGGTTCATTGGTGTGGGTTCATTCAAATACTGGAGCTACTGCTTAGCCAGGCTTTATTCTTGCCCTTTACTCTTGTCTCTCCGCTCTTTGTACTCCATGGGTGGTTACTGGCAAAGCTGAGGGTAAGCTAGCTCATCCACTGTTGTGGTGGCATTGTGCTGCCCTTTCATCAGAGCACCAGGCCTTATCATCTCCCCCAGGACTTTAGGCTTCCACCTCCTTTCTGGGGGCGGGAGGTCTTGGTGACAAGCTGCCCTAAGCAATGCCCACCACATGCCTTATGGTTTGGAGCATGTGTTCAGCCGAACAGATACATATTTGGAGTCCTGGAATAGACAGACATATACATTACTTTTCCTTCATCAATTTAGAGCAGGGGTGGGCAAACTTTTTGACTCGAGGGCCACAATGGGTTCTTAAACTGGACCGGAGGGCCGGAACAAAAGCATGGATGGAGTGTTTGTATGAACTAATATAAATTCAAAGTAAACATCATTACATTAAAGGGTACGGTCTTTTTTTTTGTTTGTTTTATTCATTTCAAATGGGCCGGATCTGGCCCGCGGGCCGTAGTTTGCCCACGGCTGATTTAGAGTAACATGCTGGCTGGCTCAGACCAAGGGTGGGGTCTCAGTGCTCCTCCGAGGAGAAGCTATAATGATGAAATCACTGCAGCATAACTGACCATCACAGAGGCTTGCTTGCTGCTTGCAAAGGCTGCTTACTCCTCCACTGTACTTAGGAGACTGGCCTCAATTGGTTGTCTGTGCCTTGTTGGCTTGTTTATGTACCATAAGGTCTCCTAGGACAAGGATGTCTTTTCTCAGAGTTCCCCAAATCCCTGGCTTGGCTGTGGGGAGTTCCTGCCACTATTGCCAGTTACTGGGTCACCAACAGCCCATCCTTGCTCTAGAGATGTGCAGTTCTACCCTTTTCTTATTCATACCCTCAGGTCTTACAACATCCAGCACCTGCCTAGTGGGAAACTCAGGCATGTGGGCCGGCCGACCACTTTGTCTGGGCATTCAGGTGGTTCTCACACCAGAAGTCAGTTCTAATGGTGTGGGTTCATTCAAATACTGGAGCTACTGCTTAGCCAGGCTAATGAGGCACAGGGAAGATCATGAAAAATACAGAGCACAATAGAGCACAGAGCAATGATATGTCAAACTACCATGTCAGTATTCCATATTTGGAGTCTCAACCACTTAAGGATGTCCAGGGTCAATCTGCCAATTGATTTACTAACTGGTTAGACAACATATGCATTCCTTGGTCATCACCAAAAATCACCTGATCCTTATTGCCATCTCTAGTGAGTTCATATATTTTGGGCCTGATTAAGTAAAACTGAATGAGCACAAGGTGAATAACAAACAATGAGCTTTATTTGGGTGGCATTTTGACAGATTTGCAAGGGAGGAATGGGGGGATTTCACAGCCTGAAAACTTCCGGAGACAATGGCATAGGGCCACCACCCAGAAGAAGAAAAGGGCAAGGGAATTCTTGAGAGAGGTGGAAAATTGGTTAGGGAGCTTATGTGTCTGGATGATGTCACTCAACAGCACAATGAGGAGTCTCTGGGTAAAAAAATTTCAAGGGGCAGCTGGGGTTTGGGGTCTCTTATAATCCTAGACTTTGTCTTACTAGTATCTATGGCTAGCAGATTTGGGGTGCAATTTTGTGATGTACGGAAATCAGGCAAGCTCTATATCAAAATATGCTGATTTGGACTATATTTTTGAACAAGTAGATGGACAAAAATATGAGATTTGACCCCAACAGGCCTTTGAGCTAATAGTTCCAGATTGCTGTGAAGAAATAAACAACATGGAGCCAATATATAGAGGACATCTTTGAATAATTTATATAACACTCCCACTAGAAGCAATCCCACAGGCTGCTGGAAGAGGGTAGCAAACATTTTTTGACTCAGGGCACAGACAAATAGTAATTGCTTTTAGGGGATGGATAGAAGTAAAATCTGTCTACCTCTTTGGAAGGGATTGGAAAACTTTCCAACTGTTGGACACATTCGTTTCCTTAGAGAAAGATGCTTGGAGTAAGATGTAAGATACATTCTCTACCAGTGGACAAAGGGCAGGCAATCATCTCTGGCTAAGGATCCTGCATGAACACTAAGCAGAGGTCTGCTAACAATGAAGAGGATGAGCGGGGAGATGTGACAATAAAATGTCTTCCTCTCAAATTAAACTGCAAATAAAGGCAGATATTTTTTCTGCCCTGGAGAAGATGGGCAGGAACACTGAGGAAGCCTTAAACCTAGAGACAAGCACAGCAAGACTGAGGTTAATATTAAAATTGAACCAAGACAACAGGGATACCCCCCTGTTTCACCAAAAACCTAGTAGTAAGTAACAGCAAGATATGTCTACTATTGGGAGAAGGAAGGAACTTGGAAAGAGCCCCCTAGTTCAGACATGCAGGGATGCTTGCAAACTGAGGGGGGTTGGATTATTGATAAAAACCCTCTGGTATTTACTTCATTGCCCACCCACAAAATACAATACCACTGTTAGAGAATTTTGAACCTGGTGATCACTAGAGGTAATGATAGCAACAACAAAACCCCCAAATAGCTCAACTCCACACAAACAGCATGATAGATAAATGGCATGTCCACTTCTAGGTATGGATACAATTTACCTCAGTATCTACTATATCATGTTCAGGATTCAACAAAAAATTATGAAACACAAAATAGAGCAAGTTAAAAATAACCCATTGTTGCCCTAACCGGTTTGGCTCAGTGGATAGAGCGTCGGCCTGCGAACTGAAAGGTCCCAGGTTTGATTCCAGTCAAAAGAATGTACTTCGGTTGCGGGCACATCCCCAGTAGGAGGTGTGCAGGCGGCAGCTGATCGATGTTTCTCCCTCATCGATGTTTCTAACTCTCTATCCCTCTCCCTTCCTCTCTGTAAAAAATCAATAAAATATTGATTTTAAAAAAGAACCCATTGTCAAAAACTAAAGCAATTAAAATAGACTAAAAAATTAACCAGGTGCTGGGATTATCAATCAGATAATTTAAAAATAACTATGATTAAATGATTAAATGCCAGAGGCTTAGTGGGAAACATGGATAAGCAATGAAAATTTCAGCAGATAAATGATATAGAGTCAAATAAAAATGTTATAAATAAACTCACATATATAATATCAGAAGTGAATTTTTTATATGAACTCATCAGCAGATTTACTACAGATGGGAAAAGAATCAGTGACCTGAAAAATAAGTCAAAATTCCTTATTTTTAAAATTTCAAACTAAAACACAAAGAGGAAAGAGTGAAAACAAAACAGACCATCCAAGAGATAATATATAATGATCTCATATACATGTAATTAAAACAGTAGGAGGAAATGATTAGAATGAGTGGAAGAAATGTTTGAAGAGACGACGACCAAGAATTTTCCAAAAATAATCAGAAACTCATCAAATAAATCCAAGAGCTCAAAGACACCAAAGCAGAAAAATAGCAAACTAATAAACAGTAAAACTGCTAAAAATCAAAGATAAACACAAAGCAGAGGGGGAAAAACTCTACAAAAGAACGAAGATAAGAATAACAGCAGATATTAGGCAATGAGGTTACATTTTCACAGTGTTAAAAATACTGACAATCCAGAATGTTATAAAATATAAATTGTCCCTCAAAAATAAAAATAACAAAAACTTCTAGACAAGCAAAAATAGAGAAAATTCTTTGCTGTAATATCTGAGCTCTAAAAATTGTTATCAGAAAATCTTCAGGCAGAAGAGAAGTATGAGGCCACATAGAAATGTGGAAGAATGTTGGAAACAGAAAAAATGAAGTAAATATAGAATACACTATTATTCTTAATCACTAAAATTAATAATTCTCTGAAGTTCCATTTTGATTATGCTAAGTTTAAATTTTCTAAATATTCAAATGAGAAATAAAAAAGTTAGATTGACAAACAAGTCTGGAGTTAAGTGGATAAATCAAAATTGGCAATATTTGAATATTCTGAGATATTAGACAATTTATATGTATTGGTCGCTGTCTCTGATTCTGGTACAAGGCTCCTAAAACCTTTGATTTCAGATGGAATATGTCTTAGAGAAGATCTTTTGGGTTGAAACTTTTGGGGACCTTGTGAGCTTCATAAACTTGGATGTATTCATCTCTTCCCATATTTGAGAAGTTCTCAGCAATTATTTCCTATGAAATAAGCTTTCTGTCTCCCCCTTTCTTCACATTTTGGGACCCCAATGTTGCATATCTTCTTTGTTTTGATGGTATCCCATAATTTATGTAGGCTTTTTTAATTCTTCATTCTTTTTCTTTGTTCTCCTCTGACTGGATAATTTCAAGTGATATTATCTTTCATGTCAGATATTATTTATTTTCACTTATCAAATTGCTATTGATGCTCAGTATAGACTTTTCATTTTATTCTTTGTATTCTTTAATTCCAGATTTTGTTTGGTTCTTTTTCATAAATTATATATCAGCCTGGCTTCTGTCTGAGCAGTGCTCCCCCTGTGGGAGTGCACTGACCACCAGGGTGCAGTTCCTGCTCTGAGAGTCTGCCCCTTGGTGGTCAGTACACATCATAGTGACCAGTCATTCTGCCATTCAATTGATTTGCATATTAACCTTTTATTATATAGGACTAGAGGCCTGGTGCACAAAAATTTGTGCACTCAGGGGGGTGGGAGGGTCCCTCAGCCAAGCCTGTGCCCTCTCGCAGTCTGGGACCTCTCGGGAGATAATGACATGCTGGCTTAGGCCTGCTCCCGGGTGGCAGAGGGCAGGCCCAATCCCTAGGTGCAGTCCCTGGTCAGGCTTAGAGCAGGGCTGATTGGGGAGTTGGGGTGCCACCCCCGGTCATGCACAGAGCAGGGTGGATCAGGGTTGTAATGCCACCCTCAGTCACGCTCAGGGTAGGGCCGAATGGGGGATTGGGGCACCGCCCCCTATCACACTCAAGGCAGGGTAGATGGGGAGGTTGCAGAGCCACCCCTTGTCATGCACAGAGCAGGGCCAATCAGGGGGTTGGGGCGCTGCCCCCTGTCACTCACAGAGTAGGGCCCATCAGGGAGGTTGGGGCTCCGTACCCTGTCACGCACAGAACAGGGCCCATCAGGGGGGTTGGGGCTCCCTACCCTGTCACGCACAGAGCAGGGCCAATCAGGGGGTTGGGGAGCTCCCCCCTGTCACGCACAGAGCAGGGTGGATCAGGGGGTTGGGGCACTGCCCTCTATCACCCACAGAGCAGGGCCGATCAGGGGGCTGGGGCGCCGCCACTGTCACATTCAGGGTGGGGCCAATGGAGAGGTTATGGCTCTACCCCATCACACACAGAGCAGGGCTTGTGGAGGGGGGGTTGGGGCACTGCACCCTGTTACACACAGAGCCGCAGGGCGATCAGGGTGTTGGGGAGCTCCCCCGTATCAGGCACAGAGCAGGGCTGATCAGGGGGTTGGGGCGCCTTCCCCTGTCATAAAAAGATCAGGGCAGATAGGGAGGTTGTGGCCCTGCCCCCTGTCACACAGAGAGCCGCAGGGCGATCAGGGGGTTTGGGCGCTGCCCCCTGTCACACTGATCCCGGTGCTGGGAGGCCTCTCAGCTCCACTGAGCCCGGTGCTGGGAGGCATATTACCCTTTTACTATATAGGATAGAGGCCAGGTGCACGGGTGGGAGCCGGCTGGTTTGCCCTGAAGGGTGTCCTGGATCAGGGTTGGGGTCCCCACTGGGGTGCCTGGCCAGCCTGAGTGAGGGGATGATGGCTGTTTGCACCTGGTCACACACCCTTCAGGGTGAAGGTCCCCACTGGGGTGCCTGTCCAGTCTGGGTGAGGGGCTGAGGGCTGTTTTCAAGCTGGCGGGTGACTGAAGCTCCCAACCGCTCCTTTTTTCTTTTTTATTCTGGGCCAGCTTTAGCTCTGGCTCCAGGTCTGAGGCCTCTGCTGCTGAAATCAGGTATCTGGTTTGTTTGGGTTCTATAATCGAAACACTGTATCAACTCCGGTGGGCTGAAAGCAGGTTTCTGGGGTTTTGTTTAGCTTCTATAATTGTAACAATGTTTCAAACTGCAAGCTCAGAGGCCAGCAAGGCAGGCAGGGAATGTTGGTTTCCTCTGTCACTGAAGCAAGCAAGCCTCATGTTAACTTCAAGCTGCCTGGCTGCCGGCCGCCATCTTGGCTGGCAGTTAATTTGCATATCACGCTGATTAGCCAATGGGAAGGGTAGCGGATGTATGCTAATTACCATGTTTCTCTTTTATTAGATAGGATGGTCTCAGATGGAAAAAATGCTATAAACATAGCAATCCTGACTCAATTTATACATAAATTTTCAAAAATTAGAAAAATCCTTCTGGAATAGTTATATTTTATTCTCTTAAAAATTATATACTTCTTGTAAAAAATAAAGAGTAGATGCCAGCCTAAAAAATTGTTAAAGAAAAAGTCAGAAATAAAATGATTTAATATCTTCTCAGAGATTGAAATATACTATAATCCCATTATAATAAAAACAGTATTTCCAAGTTTTCCTTTCTGATACTTCATTATTGGTGTATAAAAATGCAATTGATTTATGGATATTTATTTTGTATCCTACTACTCTACTGAATTCACTTTATCAGGTCTAGTAGTTTTAGTGGAATTGTTCGAGTTCCCTCTATACAGTATCATGTCATCTACAAATAATGACAGTTTTACTTATTCCTTTCCAATTTGATTGTCTTTTATTTCTTCTCATCTAATTACTGTGGCTAGGACTTCCAGTACTATGTTGAATAAGAGTAGTGAAAGCAGATGTTCCTGATCTTAAGAGAAATTCTTGTAGTCTTTGCTCATTGAGTATGATGTTGGCTGAGTGTTTGTCATATTTGGCCTTTAGTATGTTGAGATATCTTCCCTCTATTCCCAATTTACTAAGAGTTTTTATCATAAATGGGTGGTGGATTTTATCAAGTGCCTTTTCTGCATCTATTAATATGATCATGTGGTTTTTAACCTTCATTTTGTTTATGTGGTGAACTACATTTACTGATTTGTGAATATTGTACCAACCTTGCATGCCTGGAATAAATCTCACTTGATTATGGTGCATGACCTTTATAATATAGCTAGAGGCCCAGTGCACAAAATTCGTGCATGGGTGTGTGTGTGTGTCCCTCAGCCCAGCTTGCACCCTCTCCAATCTGGGACCCACAGGGATTGGGCCTAAATGGACATTCGGACATCCCTCTCACAATTCAGGACTGCTAGCCACAACCATTCTCCTGCCTGCCTGATTGCCCCTAACCTCTTCTGCCTGCCAGCCTGTTCACCTGCTAACCACTCCCCTGCCAGCCTGATCGATGCCTAAATGCTCTCCAGCCTGCCTGATTGCCCCCAACTGCCCTCCCCTGCTGGCCCAGTCACCCCCAACTGCCCTCACCTGCAGGCCTGGTCCCTCCCAACTACCCTCCCCTGCTGGCCTGATCGCCCACAACTCCCCTCACCTGCCGGCCATCTTGTGGTAGCCATCTTTGACCACATAGGGGCGGCCATCTTGTTTGTTGGAGTGATGGTCAATTTGCATATTACCTCTTTTTTATATAGGATGCCAGAACTTTTGTTTGTGGGGAGTTTATTATTATTTTTTAAAAATACATATTTTATTGATTTTTTAAAGAGCAGAAGGGAGAGGGATAGAGAGTTAGAAACATCGATGAGAGAGAAACATCAATCAGCTTCCTCCTGCACACTCCTCACCGGATGTGCCCGCAACCAAGATACATACCCTTGACTGGAATCGAACCCAGGACCCTTCAGTCTGCAGGCCAATGCTCTATCCACTGAGCCAAACTGGTCAGAGCTATTATCATTATTATTATTATTATTATTATTGCTTCAATTTCATTAGTTGTAATTTGTCTATTCAGGTTCTCTGATTCTTCCTGATTCAGTTTTGGAAGATTGTATGTTTCTAGAAATTTATTCATTTCTTCCAGACTGTGTAATTTGTTCATAATATTTTCTTACCATCCTTTGTATTTCTTTGGTGTCAGTTGTTACTTTTCTCCTTTCATTTCCGATTTTATTTATTTGGGTTGTCCCTCTTTTTTTCTTGATGTGTCCAGTTAAAGGTTTGTCAATTTTGTTTATCTTTTCAAAGAACCAGTTCTTGGCTTCATTGATCCTTTGTATTTTTTTAGACTCCATTTTACTTATTCTGCTCTGACCTTTATTATTCCCTCTTTCTACTCACTTTGGGCTATGCCTGCTGGTTGTTTTTTAAGTTCCTTGAAGTCACAGTTAGAGTGTTTATATGAGATTTTTCTTGTTTCTGAGGTAGGTCTGTAATCCTATGAATTTCCTTCTTAGTATTGCTTTGGCTGTGCCCCATAGATTTAGTGGTGTTGTGTTTTCATTTTTATTTGTCTCAAGGTATCTTTTTAGTTTTTCCTTGATCTCACTGTTAACCCATTCATTGTTTAGTAATATGTTATTTAGCCTCCATATCTGTGTGTTTTTCAGTTTTATTCTTGGATTGGTTTTTAGTTTTATGCCATTGTGGTCAGAGATATTATTTTAATCTTATTAAACTTAATGAGACTTGTTTTGTGTTTTAATATGTTCCATGTGCACTTGAAAAGAATATATATTCTGTTGCTTCAGGGTGAAATCCTATGAAGATATCAATTAAATCCATCTAATCTAGTGTGTCATTTAAGGCCACCATTTCCTTGTAGGTTTTTCTGTCTTAAAGATCTACCCATTAATGTCAATGGGGAGTTAAAATCCCCTAATATGACTGTGTTACTGTCAATTTCTCACTTTGTATTCATCAAGAGTTGCTTTACATAGTTAGGTGCCCTTGTGTTGGGTGCAGAAATGTTTATGAGGATTATATTTTCTTCTCAGATTTCTCCCTTTATCATTATGTAGTGTACTTCTATGTCTCCTACTACAGCCTGTGTCTTAAATCTATTTTGAGAGATATGAATATTGCTATGCCAACTTTTTTATTTTTTTATTTCATTTGCATGAAATAGCTTTTTCCAGCCCTTTACTTTTAGTATGTGTGTTCTTTCATTATGAGCTGAGTCTCTTGTAGATAGCATATATATGGGTCTTGCTTTTTGGGGGAGGGTGGGGTGGTGTTTGATTGTAGCACATATACACCTTTGGTGAGGGACAGTGATAATGGAGGAGGCTGTGGAGAAGATGGGAGCTACATGAGAACACTGTATTGCTCTAAAAAATAATATATATATATATATTTTCTTACTTATATTGTTAACACTATTACAGATATCCACATTTCTTTCCCTTTACTTCCCTCCACACAGCCCACCCCCTTTCCCACTGGCCATCACTACACTGTTGTCTGTGTCTATGGGTTATGCATATACATTATTAGGCTAATCCCTTTACCTTCTTTCATCCAATCCCCCCTCCCCTCAGACAGCCGTCAGACTGTTCCATTTATCCATGCCCCTGTTTCTATTGTACTCATAGGTTTATTTTGTTTATTAGATTACATATATGAGTGAGATCATTTGGCATTTGTCTTTATCTGATTGGCTCATTTTACTTAGCATAATAATCTTCAGGTCCATTCATGCTGTCATAAAAGGTAAGAATTTTCTTCCTTTTTACAACCTCCTAGTATTCCATTATCTATTCAGCTACCCTATGTCTTTTGATTACAGCATTTAGGCCATTTACATTGAAAGTGATTATTGATAGATATGTATTTATTGCCATTTTGGTCTTTTAACTGTTTTCTTCTTATTCTTATTCTTCAAGCAGGCCCTTTAACATTTTTTGTAATACTAAGGAAACAATCCCATTTGAAATTGCTTTAAAAAAAAAAAAAAAAGAAAAGAAACCACCTAGGGAAAATTTAAACAAGGATGTAAAAGATCTGTACTCAGAAACTTATAAGTCACTGAAGAAAGAAACTGAAGAAGATACAAGTAGGTAGAAGCATATACTATGTTCATGGATAGAGGAATTACATCATTAAAATGCCCATACTTCCCAAAGCAATCTACAGATTCAATGCAATTACTATTAATATACCAATGGTATATTTTTCAGAACTAGAATAAATATTCCAAAATTTTTTTATGGAACCATAGACAATCCCAAATAGCCACGGAAATCTTTTGAAAGAAGAACAAAGTTGGAGAAATCACACTACCTGATAGCAAACTATTCTACACAGCCATCGTAATCAAAACAGCATGGCACTGGCATAAAAACAGACATATAGGTCAATAGGACAGAAAAGGCAGCCCAGAAAAAAACTCTGCACCTATATAGTCAATTAATATTTGACAAATGAGGCAAAAATATACAATGAGGTAAAGACAGTCTATACAATCAGACTATTGGTGTTGGGAAAATTAGACAGATACATGCAAAAAAAAAAAAAAAAAAAAAAAAAAAAAAAAAAAAAACCCGAAACCAGACCACCTTCTTACACCATACACAAATAAACTCAAAATAGATTAAAGACTTAAATATTAGACCTGAAGCCATAAAAATCCTAGAAGAAAACATAGTCAATAAAATCTTAGACATTTTTGTAGCAATATTTTTTTCTGATGTATCACCTCAGGCAAGGGAAACAAAACAAAGATAAACATATGGGACATCAAACTAAAAGGTCTTTTCACTGCAAAGGAAACCATCAGCAAAATGAAAAGACAACCCAATGACTAGAAGAACACATTCACCAACACACTTAATAAGAACTTAATATCTAAAATTTATAAGGCACTTTTAAAACTCAACTCCAAAAAACCCCCCACACAATCCAATTAAGAAATGAGCAAAGGATACTTCTCCAAAGAAGACATACAGATGGCCAATAGATATGTTAAAAGATGCTCAACATCACTAATAATCAGAGAAATACTAATCAAAACCACGATGAGATATCACTTCACACCTGTCAGAATGCCCATCATCAATAAATCACCAAACAAGTGTAGGTGAGGATGTGGCGAAAAGGGCACTGGTGGTCGGAATGCAGATTGGTGAAACCACTGTGGAAAGCAGTATGGAGTTACCGCAAAAATTAAAAATGGAACTGCCTGCCATAACCGGTTTGGCTCAGTGGATAGAGCGTCGGCCTGCGGACTGAAAGGTCCCAGGTTCGATTCCGGTCAAGGGCATGTACCTGGGTTGCGGGCACTTCCCCAGTGGGGGATGTGCAGGAGGCAGCTGATCCATGTTTCTCTCTCATCGATGTTTCTAACTCTCTATCTCTCTCCCTTCCTCTCTGTAAAAAGTCAATAAAATATATTTTAAAAAAAAATGGAACTGCCTTATGACCCAGAAGTTCTACTTCTGGGAATATAACCAAAGAAACCTGAAATAGCAACTCGAAAGAATATATGCATCACACATCCTTATGTTTATTGCAGTGTTATTTATAATAGCCAATATTTATTTGGAAGCAGCCCAAGTGCACATTAGTAGAGAAGTGGATAAAAAAAAGCTGTGGGGCATTCACACAATGGACTACTACTCAACTGTAAAAAAAAAAAAAAAAAAAAAAGGAAATCTTACATTTTGCAACAGCATGTTATTATACTAAGTGAAATAAGCCAGTCAGAGAAAGACAAGTGCCATATGATTTCACATATATCTAAGGAACAAAATAAACAAACCCAGTGGAGACAGACTCAGATACAGAGAACAGACTGACAGTTGTCAGAGAGGAGGGGTCTGAGGGCTGGGTGAAGAGATTAAGCAAAGAAAAAAGTAAGGCTCATGGACAAAACAGTATGGTAATTGCCAAGGGGAACCAGGATTGGGAGCAGGTAGAAGAGGGCAAAGGGAGGATAAATGTTGATGGAAAGACACTTGACTTGGGTGGTAAACATACACTACAATTTACAAATGAAGTATTGTAGAACTGTCTACCTAAAACCTATACCATTTTATCACCCAATGTCACCCCAATAAATTCAGTTTAAAAAAGAACAGTATTTCTATTGACGTAGTAGTATATAGGCCAACTTATGTATAACTTAAATATTATAAATATCATCTTCTAAAGACATGCTTAAATAGTGATTTTTAAATTAATGGGACTGGAGAAATTATTCAATCATTTGAAGATAAATTAAGTGAGAAACTTATTTTTTTCATGAGCCCTAATACACACCAGATGAACTTAAGACAAACATATAAATAATAAAAAACATTCATTTTTATGATACAGTTGTGAATCTTTTCTTAATCTTGGCTTTTGAAATTATTTTAGTTTGAGTGCACTAAAGACTAGTTTTTTAAGTTGCAAAGATGAATCTAGGAGAAAATTTTTCCTGCAACTGAGTGGGTTTTTACATTGGAAACAGATTCACAAGATATAAAGCAATTAAAGCAAGTTTTAATATCTCTTCTAGACTCATCTTGTGGGTAATAAAATGAAGGGGAATGGAAACTAAAGATAGTAAGGAGGAATTAGATATTTCCATGACTCCAGGATGAGTTGGTATACACTAACAGTGACAGAGAGAGGAGTGGACTTTATTCTGGCTGCCTGTGTATCTCTAATGAAATCAGGTCTCACCTTCCTAGTGAATAAACTGTACTTCCATTTATAGAGCTTTGGCTTTGGTGAAGTGCCAATCTTGTTTCTTAAAACTAGATCTGAACTAATGGAAGTCTCTATTCATAGGGCCAACTGAAATGGTCTCAAATATTCCAAAGAATTACTTGGGGACTCTCCTCTCTCTTTCTTTCTATCTCTCCCCAAATATATCTATATATATCAAAGCCTAAGCAACCATTATGACTGAACAACCAGCGGGTAGCTATGACACGCACTGACCACCAGGGAGCAGACACGCTCAATGCAGGAGCTGCCCCTCGTGGTAAGTGCGCTCCCACAGCCAATCTCCCATGGCCGGTCAACCTCCCATGGTCCCTCCCCCTGGCTGGCTGGCCCCGATTGGCCAGGCTGAGGGAACCCACCCATGCACAAATTCGTGCACCAGGCTTCTAGTTACTAATATTCTTTCATTTCAAAAAATAACATTTAATTCTAAATTTAAGTTTTTACTTTATTAACTTGATCTGTAAACTTTGTATTAATTTATTTAATTTCAATAAGTTTCAAATAAACTAGAAAACAGATTATTGATCACATAAGAAACTCTTATTATTAAAAAATGTATTATATCACAATTTCTAACCCCTCAAAATTTGTATATTTTATTACATAAAAATCAGGTCAAACACATTAAAAGACAAACAACTAACAGTAGATAATTATAGTATTTAAGATATGAGTTAATATCAATACATTTTAAAAATCCTATCTAATAATAGACAAACATGGTAATTAGCCGTACCTCTGACACTAGGGGGTGGGGGCATGTGCGGGGTCAGGGATGGAGGGAAAGGGTGGTTGGGGAGAGGTCAATGGGGGAAAAAGGAGACATATATTATACTATACCAGGTGTGTAACACTTTAAACAATGAAGAATTTAAGTAAAAGAAAATTAAAGGCAAATGAAAAAAATAAATAATTATCAAAAATGTTTAATATTCTTAGTATATTAAAAGTTATTGTGAATTACATTTTGGGTATTTGTTCTTGTAGCTGAAAAATTTCTAATTGATAAATCTATTACAGTATGTGGTGTGGCTATATATGTTAGTGTGGTGGCAGAAGTGAGGTGGGGTAGCAATATGTTTTGTCAGCCTGTCTCCAAAACATATTCTCACTATCTACACTTCTCTCCATGTCCAATGTTAGCAACTCTAGTCCAATTTGCCTTCCCCCTTATGTACACTAATGCAACAGCTCCCTAATTGTAGAGTGTTCCTCTATTGAGTTTTTTTTTAATTACAGTTTACATTCAATATTATTCTCCATTAATTTCTGATGTACAGCAAAGTAGTTAGACAATCAAGTACTTTACAGAGTGTTCCCACCACTGTTCCAGTACAATCTGGACCCATGAGTAGTTAGCACAATATTATTGAGTATATTTCCTATAAGGTAATCTACATCTCTGTGACTATTGTGTAACTACCCATTGGTACTGCTTAATTCCTTCATCTTTTCACCCAGGCCCCAAAACCTCTTCCCCTCTGATAACTGTCAGTTTGTTCACTGTTTCTGAGTTGTTCTGTTTGTTTACAGTGTTCTTTAGATTCCACATATAAGTGAAATCATATGGTATTTGTCTTTCTCTAACTTATTTCACTTAGCAGAATACCCTCTAAGTCCATTTATACTGTTGCAAATGGTAATATTTCATTCTTTTTTATGACCAAGTAGTATTCCATTGCATATATCTACTGTATCTTTTTAAAAAATATATATTTTTATTGATTTCAGAGAGGAAGGGAAAGGGAGAGAGATATAGAAATATCAATGATGAGAGAGAATCATTGATTGGCTGCCTCCTGCACATCCCCTACTGAGAATAGAGCCTGCAACCCCTGGCATGTACCCTGACCTGAAATCCAACTGACTGCTTGGTTCATAGGTCAATGCTAAATCACTGTGCACACCAGCCAAGCCACTACACATTCTTTATCCAATTGCCTATTGATGGGCACTTGGGTTGCCCCCATATCTTGGCTATTGTAAATAATGCTGCAGTTAATACAGGGGTGCATATATTCTTTCAGATTACTGTTTCAGGTTTATTCAGATATATTCCCAGAAGTGGAATCACTTTGTCATAAGATGGCTCCATTTTTAATTTTTTGATGAAGCTCCACACTGTTAAGCCATAGTAATTTTTAAGAGTCAAAATCAGAGCAGGTCACTTTCTAACCTACCCAGAAATTTTATGTTGTTACATCAAATAAAATTCAAGCTATCATACTGCCCTACACTGTTTCCTTTGTAACACTTCTCCATAACTGAAAAAAATCAGATGTGGGGAGGTGACTTATTTATTTGTTTACTATCTTTATTTAATGTAGGCAGGGGTAGTCTGGGACCTTGTATGTGTTATTCATAGCTATATACCCATCACTCAGAAAAGTGCCTAAAATGAAAAAAGAAGCTTAAAGATTCATAACATATATGACTAAATCAGTGAATGAATAATCAATGAGAGAAAAAGTGCTATTAAGTCATTAAAATAAAATTTAAAAGGAGAAATCAGAACACATCCTTGTCTTCACTAGAAATGTATATCTGATATATTTAAAGATTATGCCAACATACCATAATTCTCAAAGTAGAATCAAATAGTGTAGATTTTGCTTTTGCTTTAAGAATCAAAGGTCTAAGTTGATCTCATTGAATTTAATTCATAACTTGTTCATGAGTTACATGCTAGGGAAAGGTCTATATCAGGTCAATATACCTTATGTGAATCACAGAAATCATTGACAATGTTAACATTGATCATTCAAGAAATAGCTCCTCTATGAATTATACTCAGAATTTTATTTTTTTATTTATTTTTATTTATATTTATTTATCTATTTATTTATTTATATTTTATTCTTATTTTTTTATTAAATATTTATTGTTCAGATTATTACATTTGTTCCTCTTTTTTCCCCCCCATAACTCCCCTCCTCCCAGTTCCCGCCCCACCCTCCGCCCTCACTCCCCACCCACTGTCCTCATCCATAGGTGCACGATTTTTGTCCAGTCTCTTCCCGAATCTCCTACACCCCTTTCCCCCCCAAGAATAGTCAGTCCATTCCCTTTCTATGTCCCTGATTCTATTATAATCACCAGTTCATTCTGTTCATCAGATTATTTATTCACTTGATTCTTAGATTCACTTGTTGATAGATGCATATTTGTTGTTCATAATTTGTATCTTTACCTTTTTCTTCCTCTTCCTCTTCTTAAAGGATACCTTTCAGCATTTCATATAATACTGGTTTGGTGGTGATGAACTCCTTTAGCTTTTCCTTATCTGTGAAGCTCTTTATCTGACCTTCAATTCTGAATGATAGCTTTGCTGGATAAAGTAATCTTGGTTGTAGGTTCTTGGTATTCATCACTTTGAATATTTCTTGCCACTCCCTTCTGGCCTGCAAAGTTTCTGTTGAGAAATCAGCTGACAGTCGTATGGGTATTCCCTTGTAGGTAACTAAGTGTTTTGTTTTTCTCTTGCTGCTTTTAAGATTCTCTCTTTGTCTTTTGCTCTTGGCATTTTAATTATGATGTGTCTTGGTGTGGTCCTCTTTGGATTCCTTTTGTTTGGGGTTCTCTGCGCTTCTTGGACCTGTAAGTCCATTTCTTTCACCAGGTGGGGGAAGTTTTCTGTCATTATTTCTTCAAATAGGTTTTCAATATCTTGGTCTCTCTCATCTTCTGGCACCCCTATAATTCTGATGTTGGTACGCTTGAAGCTGTCCCAGAGGCTCCTTACACTATCTTCATATTTTCGGATTCTTTTTTCATTTTGCTTTTCCCGTTGGGTGTTTTTTGCTTCCTCGCATTTCAAATCATTGACTTGATTCTTGCGCTCCTCTGGTCTGCTGTCGGGAATCTGTATAATATTCGTTATTTCAGTCCGTGTATGCTTAATTTCTAGTTGGTTCCCCAATATAACATCGAGGGTCTCATTAGTTTTCTTGTAGAGCTCATTAAGTTTATCGGCGGCTTCTAAACAGTTCTTGAGAGACCTTAAAAGTGTGGTTCTGAACTCTATATCTTCCATTGACAATTTTGTCCTGTTTCTTTGTCTCCGCATTTTGTTATGCTTCCTTGGTGCACCCCCTAGTGGTCTTTGTGCGCAGTCTTATAGTTAAACCTTGATTGTTGTAGCTAATCCCAGGGAGGGTTTGACCTCCAGGCCAAGTGGCTATGAGAATCAGCTGTGTCAGCAGTGAGAGAACTTCTGTCCTCTAGGGAGGTGCTAATCTAGCCTTTGCCTGAGGCTATCCGGCAAATGCCTCTGTGCAGGGCTTGGGCAGGGCGGGTCGAACAGGATCAACAGGTTGGGTCGGAGAGAGCAGTTATGGCGGCTCTCAGTCCTGTCCCCAGGGGCTCTGCCTCTCTGAGTCCCAGCACCCGCTGCAAAGCTCGGAGAGAAAGCTGCACTCGCTCTGACCGAAGCCAGACAATCCCGCTTCTCCCGTTTGAGTCTGGGTCCCTAAAGACTCGCCTGTATCTGGAACTCAGAGTCTGCGACTCCCTCCTGATTGAAAACGCCAACCGCGCCCTCCGCCGCCAGCCCACTCAGCGCACTCCGCACCTCAGAATTTGACTTCAGCACTGCGCCTTCTCTGAGTGTCCGTATGCGTTTCTCTTTCCTCCTAGTTGTAGGACTTCCACTCAGCCAGCGTTCCTGTGGTTCTGGGTGATGTCCCTTCCGTCTTTTAGTTTTACTTTTGAAGTAGTTGTTCAAAGCATCAAACTCCAGTGTTAACCTATGCCGCCATCTTGGTTCTCCTCTATACTCATAATTTTAAAGAAAGAATTAAACATATATTTTAGATTGACTGCTTCAGAAGCTGCTTCTTCTCCAATTTGTAGGAAATAAAATTTCTATTAAAGTAATTTGTACACTCAGGTTCATAGCAACATTATTTACAACTAGAGGTCCAGTGCACAAAATTCATGCGGGGGTGGGGGGGGCGGTGGAGGTGGGTGGGGTCTGTCACTCAGCCCAGCCTTGCACCCTCTCCAGTCTGGGATCCCTCGAGGGATATCCAACTGTCTGGTTAGGCCTGATCCCACAGGGCCTAATCGGGCAGTTGGACATCCCTCTCACAATCCAGGACTGCTGGCTCCCAACCGCTCACCTGCCTGATTGCCCCTAACCGCTTCTGCTTGCCAGCCTGATCACCCCCTAACCACTCCCCTGCTGGCCCAGTTGACCCCAACTGCCCTCCCCTGCAGGCCTGGTTGCCCCCAACTGCCCTTCCATGCAGGCCATCTTGTGGCCACATGGGGGCAGCCATCTTTGACCACCTGGGGGTGGCCATCTTGTGTGTTGGAGTGATGGTCAATTTGCATATTACCTCTTTCTTATATAGGATAGTCAAAAGGGGAAGCAATGAAAGTGTCAATCAACATATGAATAGATAACAAATTGTGGTACACACACAATGGCCTATAATTTAGCCTTAAAAGCAAAGGGAATTCTCACATATGCTAGCAACATGTGACATAATGCTGAGTAAAATGAGCCAGACCCTAAAAGACAATACTAGATGTTTCTACTTATATGCAATACCTAAAGTAGTCAAATTGACAGAGACAAAAGTAGAAGGTGGTTGCTAGGGGCTAAAGGAAAATGAGAGTTATTGTTTAATGTGTATATAGTTTCAGTTTTCAAGATGAAAAGTATTCTGAAAATTGATTCTGTAACAATGTATATATACTTAACACTACTGTACCGTACAGCTAAAAATGGTTAGTCTGGTAAATTCTGTTATGTTTATTTACCACAATTAAAATTTCGTTTATTGTTCAGATTATTACAGATGTTCCTCTTTTTTCCCCCCATAGCTCCCCTCCACTCAGTTTCCATCCCACCCCATGCCCTTACCCCCGCCCCCATCCACTGTCCTCATCCATAGGTGTAAGATTTTTGTCCAATCTATTCCCACACTCCCCACACCCCCTTCCATCTGAGAATTGCCAGTCCACTTCCTTTCTATGCCCCTGATTCTATTATATTCACCAGTTTATTTTGTTCATCATATTTTTTATTCACTTGATTTTTAGATTCACTTGTTGATAGATATGTATTTGTTGTCACAATTTTTATCTTTACCTTTTTCTTCCTCTTCCTCTTTTTACAGAATACCCTTCAGCATTTCATATAATACTGGTTTGGTGGTGATGAACTCCTTTAGCTTGTTCTTATCTGTGAAGCTCTTTATCTGACCTTCAATTCTGAATGATAGCTTTGCTGGATAAGGTAATCTTGGTTGTAGGTTCTTGCTATTCATCACTTTGAATATTTCTTGCCACTCCCTTCTGGCCTGAATCATTTCTATAGAGAAATCAGCTGACAGTCGTATGGGTACTCCCTTGTAGGTAACTAAGTGTTTTGTTTTTCTCTTGCTGCTTTTAAGATTCTCTCTTTGTCTTTTGCCCTTTGCATTTTAATTATGATGTGTCTTGGTGTGGTCCTCTTTGGATTCCTCTTTTTTGGGGTTCTCTGTGCTTCCTGGACTTGTAAGTCTATTTATTTCACCAGGTAGGGGAAGTTTCCTGTCATTATTTCTTCAAATAGGTTTTCAATATCTTGCTCTCTCTCTTCTTCTGGCACCCCCATAATCCAGATGTTGGTAAACTTGAAGTTGTCCCAGAGGCTCCTTATACTTCATATTTTTGGATTCTTTTTTCTTTTTGCTTTTCTGGTTGGGTGTTTTTTGCTCCTTCATATTTCAAATCTTTGCCTTGATTCTTGGAATCCTCTAGTCTGCTGTTGGATCTCTGTATATTATTCTTTATTTCAGTCAGTGTATGCTTAATTTCTAATTGGTCCTTTTTCATATCCTTGAGGGTCTCACTAAATTTCTCCGAGGTTTCTAGAAAATTCTTGAAAAACCTTATAAACGTGGTTTTGAACTCTATATCCAGTATTTTGCTTTTATCCATTTCTTTTGTTTGTGACTTGTTTCTTTGTCTCCGCATTTTGGCTGCTTCCCTGTGTTGATGGAGTGGCCTTGAGTGGTAGGTGTCCTATAGGGCCCAGTGGCTCAGCCTCCCCAGTCACCTGAGGTGGACACTCTTGGTGCACCCCTTTGTGGGCTAGGTGCACAGTCCTGTTGTAGTTAATCCTTGATTGCTGTTGGTATAACTGGGAGGAATTGACCTCCAGGCCAATTGGTTGTGAGGACCAGCTGTGTCTACAATGGAAGAATTGCTGTGCTGGAGAATCCTTATGAGGCAGGACTTGCTTTAGTGGGGCTTTGGTGCTCACTGAGTCTGTTCCTTGAGTGTGTCGCTTATGGAGGTGAAGAGTTGTAATCTGGTATGGTGTCAAACTGACCACTGGGTACACTGTTCTTGGATCTCCAAGGAGGTGCAAAGTGAGCCACTGCCTGAGACCACCCAGCAGGAGCTACAGAGAGATCTGCAGATTCCTCCTCCTTGTTTGGGGTTTGGAAGTGCCCATATGAGGCCCACCTGTGAAGCAAGGCCGGCTGCTGCTGCTGAGCTTTGGACCCTCGTTTGGAAGCTTTGGAGCTCTTTCACCCAGCTGCAGTTTGTTAAAAGCCGCTGAGCACAGCTTGGGTGCGGTTGTAAATTGGGTGGGGAAGGGTCTCAGGGAGTTACCAGAGTGGAGCAAATAGCAATAGCTGCCTGTCAGCCCTGCATCAGAGAGGTCCCCGCATCTCCGCATTCCATGCCCCAACGCAGGAACAATGATCACTGTGAGTACCTCTGAGAGAAAGCCGCCCTCGCATTCCAGCCTGATGCCAGACAGTCCAGTTTCTCCCCATATGAGTTTGGGTCCCCAGAGTCTTGCCTGGAACTGGTGTTCAGAGCAATAGGGAGCTTGTATCTCCCTCCTGATTGAAAAAAACAACAACAGTTGTTGCCAGCCTGTTTAGCACCTCCGCACCTCCGCACCTCCGCACCTCCGCACCTCCGCACCTCCTACCAGTCTCAATGCGCTTTTTTCTTTCCTTCTAGTTGTAGAACTTCCACTCAGCCAGCTTTCCTGTGTTTTGGGATGATCGATGTTTTGTCTTTTAGTTGTAGTTTTGATGTGATTGTGAGAGGCAGCAAGTACAAGCGTTTACCTATGCTGCCATCTTGGTGCTCTCCTCACCACAATTAAAATTTTAAAAAATCTTTATTTTTGAAAGTATTACATGTGTCTCTTTTCCTCCTATTGACCCCTTTTAGTCCCTCTGCACCCCCTCCCAGGCCTTTACCACCCTATTGTCTCTGTCCATGTGTTATCTATATATGCATGCAATTCTTTGGTTGATCTCTTCCCACTCCTGCCTTCCCTATGAGATTTGACAGTCTGTTTCATGTTTCTATGTCTCTGCATCTATTTTGTTTGCCAGTTTATTTTGTTTATTAGATTCCACATATGAGAGAGATCATGTGATACTTGTTTTTAAATGATATGGACTATTCTTTTAATTTAGCTGAATAAAAATTTTCTTAAGTAGATGATAAATAGTAAACAAATTGTAATTAAAGCTAGTTCTTTGGAGAGATCCTTGAACAATTCTTAAGACAAAAACCTTTCCAAAATGTGTTATACCATGAACTGCAATGAGAGATTGTTATAAGCTCCCAGTCAGAAAGTAAGCTGGAACTTCAGTATTCAGAGGTTAATATTAGCTCACAAAGCTTAGGGGTAGAAACCTTCCAGGAGCACCTGCCATCTGGACTTCCACAAAGTCACTCACCAATGTTTGATTTTGCGTATATCAAAGACTACCCTGAAGACACATTTTTGTGACCAAACTTAGATCCTCCAAATGAATGTATTAAATGTGAGCTTTTCTTTGAGTTAACAGGACACATGAAATATTTAAACTTATAAAATATACCAGGTGGTTTCTTTTGATGCACATATCACCTTACTTATTTTGATTGGCTTTTGCTATTATCTTTGGTTTTGGATTTTTGTGTCATGACATTTATTAAACTAGGGAGTAGTATGGAAAGTTAAGCATTTTTATATTTTACATTCTTTAATCAATTAATCTGTGGATGGAACCAGTTTTAAAGTATCAACAATTTAACATTAGAAAGTAATAGCCTACAGAGAGAAAAGTAGGTGAAATTACAACTCACTACTAACTCAAACTTATGAAAAATGGCATTATTTACCATGTGTTTGTCCTCAAAATAGTTTTAATGTTTTGTTATTTTTTTAATTCAAAACAAATGTGGATTTGGTTGTATAAGATTTCAATAAGGTCTGGAATATTTTCCAATTATGGCCATATTTGGAAAAGGAAAAACCTACATCACTGGTCTAACCTCATGGCTACCACCCTTTCAGATTGTTCACTGGTGTGTGTGTTTAGTTAATGAGTTATCTGCATATATATTAACCCAGTGTTTTACTTTGATTCAAAAGCTATTTGTCTTTTTTTTTTTTTTGTAAAGACTTTTGCATTCCTTCTAGCAAAGTACTGAAGTTACACTAAAAATAATCCTATCCACCAGTTTTAGATTAAAACCATCACAAGCAACATTGTGGAGAATTACTGTAAATGAGTGTAAAATGATTGCGTCAAGTTGTACCAGTAAATTACCACAGACATAATTTGAAGTATTATAATTAAATGAAAAAAAAAAGTTGCTTTTGGATAAAAAAGCAACAGTATCTACTTCCAAAAAGGACATGGAAAATTAAAGGAATCATTTGGGTGACTTACAACTAAATTTCCAAAAAATCAAGGCTTGAGTGATCAGATTATTCTATTTTCTTTCCCCAGTTCCCAAGCAAGTATAGATCCAGCCAGAATAGTTTTAAAGTTCATGTATTTCCTGAGCGGTGGCATTTCACAAGTGAGAATACACAATGAGAATGCTTCCGGTTCCAGTGGCATAGGATGTTTAACAAAGCTTAATCACATCCATAAAAGTCTCTCTTTAAACTTATTGCTTACGAATGACGTCTATCGCCATCTGATGTTTCTTTCAGGTGGTGACTTCGCAGATGAAAAATGACTAATGCACAATACCCAAAATACATTCTATCTCCTCCATCCCCATTTCCCACAAACTCCTTCCCACACACACATTTGTTTTAAGTGAGTGGAAAAAAGGCCAAAACAATCTAGACTGCCAAATTCCATTGTGTATATTTAGTAGTCATTTTCATCCTAGAAAGACATCCTAAGCTCCTTCCCCTACTACTCACGAATGCCCCTGTCCTTTCAATTACAAAAGCATTCTTCTTGGATTACTTTCCCAAAGAACTCAGCACACTTTTAAGAGGTTCTTTTATTATAAATGCTAGAGGCCCAGTGCATGAAATTCATGCATGGGTAGAGTCTCTAGTGGCTGCCGGCCGGGGGTGCCTCCCTGCCCCTGGCCACCTGCCACCACCGCCGCTGGCCCTGCCCCCTGGTCGAACTCCTGGTCAAACTCCCAGTCAAGGGGACAATTTGCCTACTAGGCTTCTATTATATAGGATTTCCTAGCTAGATATTATTACATAGAGATTATCTATCTATCTATCTATCATCTATCTATAAACCCTAACATTCAAATAGACCGAACGGCAGAACAACTGGTCACTATGACGTGCGCTGACCAGTAGGGGGCGCACACAGAAGATGGTGGGCATCGGCCGTGGTGGGATGGTAGAGCAGGTGAGCTGGGGCACAAGACCAAGGCGGGGCACCGGTTGCTGTCATCGGGGCAAGCCTCTGCTTGATGGTTGATTTTCAAGTTACTGAAAATTCTTTACTCCCATGTGTTGTGGTCCTGCCGGGCGCTCGCACCTGCTGCCCATACTGGCTCTGCTTGCACCCACTGCCTGCACTGGAGCTGCCCTTCACACCTGCTGTTGGTGCCTGGCGCCAGTCCCGATCGCTCGGTGCCATCAGCAGGTGAGAGCGGCAGCTGCCGACCCTGATCGCCCTTCAGGGCTTCTTCACCTCCCCCTGCTCCTGAAGGGCGATCAGGGCTGGCAGCCGCCTCTTGCACCCACTGCCAGACCCAGCGCTGGTCCCAATCACTTGGCGCCGTCAGCGGGTGCAAGCAGTGGCTGCTGGCCCTGATCACCCCTGAGGGCTTCTCCACCTCCCTCTGCTCCTGAGGGGCAATCAGGGCAACAGCCGCTGCTCACACCCACTGCTGGCTCTGGCCCCAATCACTCTGCACTGTCAGCGGGTGCGAGCAGGGCCTGTGCCATCAGCACGTGGGAGGAGGCGGCAGAGGGAGTGGGGCTGCTGGCACTCAGAGGACCAGGGGCCGTGGCAGGAGAGGCCAGGCAGGGGTGCAGAGGATGGGCCAAGACCTGTCCCTGTGCCCACCACAGCCTCGCGGCCCACAGTTCCTTTCAAGGTGCACGAATTCATGCACTGGGATCCCATTGAAAGGTATTTCCATGTGCTTTGGTCTATTTTGAGGAGTAAGATTAAACTACTTTATAATGTAAAGCTGAGAAGGACCTAGGGGCCTATTTAGTTCACCCTCCCTGAGACCAGGAAAGAGGCAAAGACAAGCCAGTAACTTCTCACACCATGTGCAAGCTTTAGGTAAATCTTAATGTAATGCCATTTCCACTCTGCCAATCTATCAAATTGCTAACATAGCACAGAATCAGGATCAGAGAAGGTTCCCACATCCATGTGGGTGCTTAAACCTTGAGTTAAATATTTTAGACAGGAAAAACTAAGTACTGACTAAAATTTTGAGTGTGTGCGTGCACGCGCGTGTGTGTAGTTATCTTCTCATTGGTAAAACCAAACCCCGCTAATTCAGAAATTGAACTCCACAGAGCCAGAGAACAGCATCTCTGGGATTGCAGGTGTCATATGTACTTCAGACTACTCTGGTCAACAGTATTCAAATGAAAGCCCCCTATTTTGATGTTGTTTTTAAATTGTAGCAAAATATTCATAGCATAAAATTTGTCATCTTAACCATTTTCAAGTATACAGTTCAATGTTGTTACACATCTTATGCCACTGCGACCAGAAGCACTCTCACTGTATTTTTACACTGTTGTGCAACCATCACCACCATCCATCTCCAGAATTGTTTTCATCTTGCAAAACTGAACCTTTCTTTGTCCCCATTTTCTAAAACTCCCATTTTTCTCTTCCTACAGCCCCTGGCAGCCACTATTCTACTTTCTGTCTTTAGAAATTTGACTACTCTAGATACCTCGTATTGTGGAGTCATACAGTATTTGTCTGTTTGTGACTGGCTTATTTCACTTAGCATCACATCTTCAGGGTTCATCCATGGTGTAGCATGTGCCAGAATTTTCTTCCTCATTAAGGTTTAATAATATTCCATTATAATGTCTATACCACAATTTAAAAATATATGTTTTTGTTGATTTTAAAGAGAGAGGAAGGGAGATGGGGAGAGAAAGAAACATCAATGTGAGAGAGAGAAACATGATCAATTGCCTCCTGCACATACCTGACTGGAGATAGATTTGGAAACTTGGGCATACACCCTAATTGGGAATCAAACTGGTGAACTTGCAGTACATAGTAGGATGCTCAACCAACTGAGCCACACAAGCCAGGGCTATATCACAAGTTCTTTTTAGATTCATCTTTTAATTGACACTTGAATTGCTTTCTCCTTTTGGCTACTGCAAATTCTCTTCAAGTCTCTACTTTTAATTCTTTGGAAAATGTGTCAAAAAGTCGAACTGCTGGATCCTATGTAATTTTATTTTAATTTTTTGAGGAACTGCCATAATATTTTTCATAGCAGCTGCATCATTTTGCATTCCCATAAACAACGCACAAGCATTCCAATTACTCCACATCCTTGTCGACCCTTGTTATTTTCTGTTTTTGTAAAGCAGGCATCTTAATGTGTGTTCAGTGATATCTTATTGTGGTTATATTAGTTTTTAAAGCAGGATTTCCAGAAAATTTCTCGATATTTCAACCATAACATTGAAGATAGCAAAAGAGCATTCAACAAAAGAATGAGTAGATTTACAAGTTGTTTATGAGACAACAACCCTCCCTACATAGTCTGACTTGGACTCTATTAATAACATGAAAACAAGTTCTAATCTTTCCCAAGCCCTCAATGCCTTGCCGAGGGTTTCAAGCCATTAAGACTGGCGACCACAGGCACACCACATTTTATTGTGCTTTGCTTCATTGTGCTGCACAGATACTGCTTTATTTTTTTTACAAACTGAAGGTTTGTGGCAACCCTGCATAGAGCAAGTCTATCACTCCACATTTCCAACATTTGCTCACTTTGTTTTTCTATGTCACATGTTGGCAATTTTCACAATATTATAAACTTCCTCATTTTCATTGTATTTGTTATGATGACCTGTGATAAATAATTTTTGATGTCACTATTATAATTGTTTTGGGGTTCCATGAACCATACCCACATAAGATGGCAAACTTAGTAGATAAATGTTACATGCCTTATGACTGCTCCACTGACCAGCCATTTCCACATCTATCTCCCTCCTCTGAGCCTCTCCATTTGCTGAGACAAAACAATGTTGAAATTGGGCCAATTAATTCTATATAATAAAGAGGTAATATGCAAATTGACCTTCACTCCAACACACAAGATGGCCCCCCCATGTGGTCAAAGATGACCGCCCCCATGTGAACACAAGAGGGCCACCACAAGATGGCCAGCAGGGGAGGGCAGTTGGGAGGGACCAGGCCTGCAGAGGAGGACAAATGAGGGGGACCCAGGCCTGCAGGGGAGGGAAGTTGGGGCAATCGGGCCAATAGGAAAGGGCAGTTAAGGACGACCAGGCTGGCAAGGGATGGAAGTTAGGGGTGACCCCAGCAGGGGTGGGCAGTTGGGGTTGGCCAGACTGGCAGGGGATGATAGGGGCAATCGGGCTGGCAGGGGAGCAGTTAGGTGTCAATCAGGCTGGCAGGGGAGTGGTTGAGGGTGATCAGGTTGGCAGGCAGAAGCAGTTAGGGGCAATCAGGCAGGCAGGATGGCGAGCAGTTGGGAGCCAGCAGTCCTGGATTGTGAGAGGGATGTCCAACTGCCTGTTTAGGTCCACCCGGATCAGGCCTAAATGGGCAGTCAGACATCCCTCTAGGAGTTCCAGATTGGGGAGGGTGTAGGCTGGGCTGTGGGACACACACACACTCCCGCCTGTGCATGAATTTCATACACTTGGCCTCTTGTAATCCTATAATGACCTCTAAGTGTCCAAGTAAAAGAAACAGTCGCATGCTTCTCACTTTAAATCAAAAGCTAGAATTATATAATCTTAGTGAAGAAGGCATGTCTAAAGCCAAGCTAGGGCAAAAGCTAGGCCTCTTATAGAATCAATTCAGTTGTGAATGCAAAGGAAAAGTTCTTGAAGGAAATGAAAAGTGTTACTCCAGTGAACACATAGATGATAATAATGCAAAATGGCCTTATTGCTGAGATGAAGAAAGTTTTAGTGGTCTGGATAGAAGATCAGCCCAGCCACAACATTCCCTTATACAAAAGCCTAATCCAGAACAAATCCCTAACTCTCTTCAACTCTATAAAGACTGAGAGAGGTGGGGAAGCTACAGAAGAACAGTTTGAAGCTAAGCAGAGGTTGGCTCATGAGGTTTGCCTCTGTAACATAAATGTGCAAGGTGAAGCAGCAGGTGCTAATCTAGAAGCCGCAGCAAGTCACCCAGAAGATCTAGCTGAGATAATGAATGAAGGTGGCTATACCAAACAACAGATCTTCAATGTAAATGAAATAGCCTTATATTGGAAAATGCTATATAGGACTTTCATAGCCAGAGAGGACAAGTCAATGCTTGTCTTTAAAGCTTCAAATGACAGACTTGTTGCCAGTAGAAATAGGGTTCTTGCATGGAGTCACAAGAAAAGCATTTTGGGGACCCACGCATGGGTGGATGAGGTGTAGTGGTAAGATTTATTGGGGCTGGAGCAAACACAAAGGAGTGTCCCTAGATATCCAGTGTCTCATTCACGAGCAGATGGCTCAGCTCTGTCCCACAGTGGAAAAAGTCCAGCCTTGTCTTCACCAAGTCCAGAGATGTTGTGCCATCACCTAGCATCAGCAGGGCATCCGAAGCTTTAGTAGTTCAGTTCAGTCCATGCCAAAACTTAGTTCAGCTTGGCCTCTGTTCCCAGCTGCACTCAGCCAGGTGCTGGACTGTGGCACCTAGGCCCTCATTGGACCCAGCCCAAGCTTGGGCCTGAGATAACATGTGAACAAATGGGCAAGTGCATTAACAAATGCATGCTACCAATAGGGGCCTTTGTTAAGGTTTGATTATATTAGCCCAGGTTTGAGAGAAAGAAGCTTTTTTTTTTTTTTTTAAACTAACAATCTCTTTCCTGGCTCTTGGGGGATGGGGGTGAGGGTGGCTTGTGCTGGGCCCTCCCCCATCCAATGCCTTTCCTAGATCTTTGGGGGGTCTCATGTCCCTTATCCAATCCTATTATTTTCCCATATTAGAACCCACCCAGCAGAGGGATTTCACATTCACTGGTTCCTCCTCCCCCTGGTAATCTGCCAGAAGAAACCAGGTGCTTCTCTGGGGAGACTGAGAAATTGATCTACACATGGAGGGGTGGTGGCAGAGAGATGCCAGTCCCCCTGGTGGGAATGCTGCCATGCCCTGTGGTGTCTGAAGCTGTAACTTACAGCCTCAATCAGACCCAGCCAGTGTAGCTCCCTTCTCTTTAACTTCTAGCTGCCTATGCTAACAGGCTGACTCTCTTGTTAGGGGCAAATCCAGTCGATGACTTTAAGTAGAAGCCAACGTTCATTTACAAAAAATCCTAGGGACTTTAAGAATGGTGCTAAATCTATTCTGGCTCTGCTCTATAAATGGTTCGCTCTATAAAAGTCTGAATGAGACTACGTGTGTTTACAACATGGTTTACTGAATATATTAAGCCCACTCTTGAGACCTACTGCTCACAAAAAAATATTTCTTTCAAAATATTATTGCTCACTAATACTGCACCTGGTCACCCAAGAGCTCTGATGGAGATGTACAATATTAATATTGTTTTCAAGCCTGTGAACACAACATGCATTCTGTAGCCCATAGATTAAGGTGTAAATTTTACTTTCAAGTCTTATTATTTAAGACCAGGGTGGGGAACCTTTTTCCTGTGAAGGGCCGTTTGGATATTTATAATATAACTAGAGGCCCGGTGCATGAATTCATGCACATTGAAAATAAATTAATTAGAATATTTTAATATCGTTATTCACCCTTTCTCTAATAATAGAAGTGTCAACCAAATTCATGATCAACAATGACAGATTGAAACACACATATGCAATTGATGCCAGCAAGAGCCTTATATATAATATATAGATAAACTTGCTTAATTAGACCTGCTTTCTTATTTAGCTAAACTTTTTCCAGCCCAGTGAAGCGCCCCAACTTCTCTTTCAGTTGATTGTCAGCAACACAGCAGTAAATATCAACATGAAGCAGATTATTATTGTAGATCATGCAGGGAGAACAAAGGGTAAAATATTTAACTGTAGCAGTGCTTAACTATATTCTGCACAGTGGGAAAACCAGAAGTCATTTTCAAGGGCCACCATTTCTTACTTCTTTTCAGGGGTCAAGTTTCTAAACTTTCTAAATTTCTGTTTTCCAGGTAATGAAAAGAAAATAGGATTCTACCAAGTCTCCTATTTACCTACTCTAGGACTTCTGTGAGGATCAAATAAGATGAGGCATGGGAAAATGCCTCACAGACATTTGGTTAAAGTGTAAAATATTTGCACCTGGCTATAAAGCAAGTTGTGTTCCTTGGCTGAAGAAACTCCAAAGAGGCACTAGGGAGAGGAAGTCAGGCGTTGCTACATGATATCATTACCCAGCCCCCACAGTAATTGTTTCCAGGCTGGGCTGGGCTGTGGGCCTCATTTTGCACCATCGGGTCTTGGCAGCATTGGCTGACATTTGGTGGGCTATCACTCTGGGGTGGTGGCAGGGTCTGTGTCCCATTTGGGGGAAGCTGACTGTTGCTTTGTGGGCACCAGGTCTGCAGTGCCCCACAATCAGGTGGCTTGTCCCTCTCCTGGGCTGCAGATGCAGGTGCAGCTGCTGGCACCCGGGACCATGGGGTGGGCAGCTTGTCCCTCTCCTGGGCCACAGGTGCCAGTGCTGGTGCAGTCTCTGGCACCCGTGACTGTGGGGCAGGTGGCTTGTCCCTCTCCCAAGATGCAGCCCCAGCCACTGGTGCCTGGGACCACGGGGCATGCAGCTTATCCCTCTTCTGGGCCACATGCTGGCTGGTCCCCATTCCTCTCTTGTGAGCTCATTTGTGCCTGGCTGGTCCCCATTCCTCTCTCCCCAGTGTTGAGGAGGAGCGGTTATAGCGACAGCGTGAGGGTGTGATGACCATTTGCATATTAGCTCTTTATTATATAGGATATTTGTGAGCCATACAAAATTATCAGCTTAAAAGTTAGTCTGCTATATTTTCTCAAACATTTAATTAACTCAGCCCTAATGCCTTGGCAAGGCCAGACCAAATGATTTTGAGGGCCTTATATTGACCTGTGGGCCAGACATTCCCCACCCCTAATTTAAGACATATTTTATAAGGGTATATACCACCATATATATGGTGATTCCTCCAATGAATCTGGGCAAAATGAAAATTTTCCAGAAAGTATTCACCATTCTAGATGCCATTAAAAATACTCATGATCCATAAGGAGAGGTCAAAATAGCAACAGTAACAGAGTTTGGAAGAAGTCAATTCCCACCCACATGGATGACTCTTAAGGGTTCAACATATGAGTGGAGGATGTAACTGCAGATGTGGTAGAAATAGCAAGAGAACTAGAACTAGAAGTGAAGCCTGAGAATGTGACTGAATTATTGATATCTCAAGATAAAGCAAACAAATCAGGAGTTCCTTCTTATGAATGAGCAAAGAAAGTGGTTTCTTGAGATGGAATCTACTGGTGAATATGCTGTGAAGATTGTTGGAATGACAACAATGCTTTTAGAATATTTCATAAACTTAGTTGATAAATCAGTGACAGGGTTTGAGAAATTTGTTCAATTGTGAAAGAAGTTATACTATTGGTAAAACTATCAAATAGCATCACATGCTACAGAGAAATTATTTGTGAAAGGAAGAGTGAATCAATGAGTCAAACTCATTGCTATAATATTTTAGGAAATTACCACAACCATCCAAACCTTTACCAACCACCACTCTGGTTAGGCAGCCATCAACATCAAAGTAAGGCCCTGCACTGGCAAAAGGTTTATGACTGACTGGAGGCTCAGATTGTGGTTCACGTTTTTTTTTTACCGGTAAAATATTTATTAATTAAGGTATATCTATTTTTCAACAAAATGCTAATGCACACTATAAATGCTAATGCACAGTATAATGTAAACACAAATTTTCTATGCACTGGGAAATCTGAAATTTGGGTCACTCACTTTATTGTGATATTTGCTTTATTACGGTGATCTGGAACCAAACCCACAAAATCTCCATGGTACGCCTGTAAACTGCTAGGCCTGGCTGGTTGTGATTAGTCATGACTGCTAAATTTCTTCTGGAACAACTAAGGTGGCAGTAAATAAGACTGTAAATGGGCCTGTCTATTTAAAGACAAGGAAGAGATTCCAATTTATCCTGTTTTGCTCTTTTTCCCCCTAAGCATTTTGCAATTGATAAAACCCAAAACACATTTAGCCCTGAGCAACCACCACCACCTCCTCCCTTTTAAACACATGTGTGTCTCAAGAGAGTGAATCCATATGTTTCTGATTCATTTACAATTAATTCATCAAAATGTTGTTTTGATGTCCAAGAAGCTTTATGGAGGATCTCTCATGAGTCTTTTTTCTTAGAAACAGGAAATCATGCCTTGCCAAGAGACAAACTCAAAACACACTAAAGGGTTTTGAGCTGAGTTTGAAACATTGGGACTTCAACATCTAAGCAAATGCCAGACTTGGACAAGAGCATCTCCTCGTCTCTACATGCAAGCCAAACCCATACTTAATATCCAATTAATCTCTGGTTCTTGGAATGCCCAGCATGACCTGAGCCCTTTTGTACAAGCACCAGAGATTCCAGGTGGGCAGCAAAGCAGTATGAAAATGAGAAGGACGACCAACAGACTATTTTTAAGTTCACACTAGCAAGACACTGTGAGTTTAGAAAAATGCACATCCACTGATAACCCCCTGAACACTCCCTTTTCATCTAGTTCACCTTGTGTTTAAACTATCACAAACAGGATGGCTTAACACCACTGATACTAAACACCATGGAGCCCAGGCTGTTCATTACCCACATGTTATCTCCACACACCAAACTTTCCTTTTTCAGAGATCAATGCCATTCAGTTTCTGATGCTCAAAGCACTAACACTACAATCATCTCTGTTTCTCTTACACCTGAACTCATTCAGGTTTATAGCTTAAATCAATCCCCCTCAAATGCCCCAATCTAGCCAAACAAGTTCGTTTTATTTAAATCTCATCTTATGCTTTCAGGTCTTCAAATTTTGCCAACACCATTGCAAATTTTTCTGTGTCTTTGAATCTCACCATCCTTCTTGCTTGAATCTTGCTTCCTGGCTAAGGCTATACATGTCAACCGAGAGGGAGAGAGAGAGAGAGAGAGAGAGAGGGGGGGGGGTACACGGGGGGAGGCTGGATATTCATGACAATAACAGCCCTTGTTTCTGTAACTGGTCACATAGTCATAGCTGCTACTTATAACTATCTTTTTTTGCTACCCATTCTGTATTCTCTTGGCCTTTAGCAAGCACTTCAATTGTTAATAGTTATTTACCTGGGGGGTGACCCAAACCTTCTTTCCTCAGAGTCTAGGCCATTTCTAATTCTTCTTAGATTAAGTTATTGTTTCCCAATTTAATTAGGATTTTGGATCAATTATCTCTTCCAAAACCTTAATTTCTTGAAATGCTTGTTGATTCAGCGGCCTGAGAAGCTTAAAGTGGCCTAATAACAGTCTTAACTTTGATTGTCGCATATCTTTGTGAAAGCATTTCTCTCTGAAACTAACATCTCTCGGCCAGCAGAGCATGCAGTTATGAAAACAGAAAACAAACGTTTTGCTAGTGGATTACTAAAGGTAGTAGTAAGTGATATCGCTGTCATTTCCATCCCTTGATTCTTGGACCTATGAACCCTGGCTATGGGAGACATAGCACCATGTATTAGACACGGACTTGGAAAACATTATCTCAGCTCTGCAAATTATTGTCAACTAGCTGGCACTGTAAGTGAGTCTTTTAAAAATATTTATTTGTTTATGAGAGAGAGAGAGAGAGAGAGAGAGAGAGAGAGAGAGAGAGAGAGAGAGATTTGTTGTTCCACTTATTAATGCATTGCTTCTTGTATGTGCCCTAACTGGGGATTGAACATGCACGTTGGCATATCAATTCAACACTCTTAACCATCCAGGGCACCACCGAGTCTTTAAAAAGCCATTCTATTATGATAGCTGCTTTAGAATAATGGGAAACATGGTAAGACCAATGCATTCTAACACCACGAGCCTATTGCTGTACATCTTTTACTGTGAAGTAAGTTCCTTGATCAGAAGTATGCTGGGTGGGATACCATGTCAGTGGATAAGGCATCTATAAGTCCTTGGGTGACAATTTTTGCAGAAGCATTGTGTGCAAGAAAGAAAAATCCATATCTAGAGTGTTCATCAGAGTAAGGACAAAACTCTGTCCCTTCTAGGTTGGATGTGGTCCAATGTAATTAACCTGCCACCAGTTAGCTGGCTAATCACCTGGGGAATGGTGCCATATTGGAGGCTTTGTGTTGACCTCTGGCGCTGACAGATTGGGCACTTATCCAGGGCCATAGTCAGAACAGTCTTGGCGAGTGGAAGTCAATGTTTTGGAGTCCATTCATAAACCTTTATTCCTGCCACCATGGCCAATAGGTTTATGAGACCATTAGGTGATGGCAGGGGTGCTCCAAAAAGGAGCTGACTAAAAAATAAATAAGTAAATATTACAAAAAGAAGGAAAGAAAGAAAAAGGGGCTGACTAGAATCCAGAGAATGGATACTCTTGGTTATTAAATACTCCACTGCTGAGGTCACCCTTTGGTAAGACACAAATATCTTTATCTATTTTTCCATTTCAGAGATGTCTATCCACATATCTCTTCCCCAAATTTCTTTGTCACCAATTTTCCAATCATGTTACTTTTAAGTCCTAAACCATCCAGTCAAACCATTGGCTGCAGCTCATAAATCAGTATATAGTTGCACATCTGGTCAACTTTTCTTCCGAGCAAAAGTGCATAATCAGATGCACTTCCCAAAGTTTTGCCCACTGGGACTATTTCACTTCACCATAGTCTTTCAGGGATCTCCCAGAGAGGATTTGGGGCTACAGTGGTTCACTTTTAGGTAGAAACATCTGTATCATGTAGAAACATCTGCAAACCTGGCCCAAGTCCTCCCCTTTCTCTGCCAACTGATTGTAGGTCACCCCCCATGAAGCCATGGGTGAAAGCCAGGTAACAGAAAGCAGTGTACTAAGAGTGAGGACCACGGGCATTTGAGCCACTTCATGGACTTACTTGTGCCTTTAAGGTCTTCTGAGGTCTGATTATATATATACCACTTCCATTTGATGACTGAGTGTTGCCATGTTCAGCTTTATGTCTTATTGGGTCAGATAGCACATAGTTCATGAAGGCCAGCTCAGGTTGCATGGTAATTTGGGGGCCCATGGTTAAGTGTTTGGTCTCTACAAAGGCCCAATAGCAGGCCAAAAGCTGTTTCTCAAATGATCTGCAGGTGATGGTAGGGCCTTTCTTCAAAATCCTAAAAGCCTGCACTGCATATCACTTATAGGGGCCTGCTAAAGGCTTAACGTTGCATCCCTGCTTGCCACTGATACTTCAAGCACCATTGGATCTGCTGAATCATATGGCCCAAGAGGCAGAGCAGCTTTCACAGTAGCCTGGACCAGTTGTACAGCCTTCTCCTGTTCTGAGCCTCACTCAAAGGTAGTAGCTTTTCCGGTCACTAGATGAACAGGTCAGAGTATCACATCCAAGTGAGGAATATGTTGCCCCCCAAATCCAAAGAAGGCCACTAGGCATTGGGCCTCTTTCTTGGTTGTGAGAGGGGCCAGATGCAATAGCTTACCCTTTCCCTTAGAAGGGATATCTCAATGTGCCCCTCCACCGGACCCCAAGAAATTCCACTGATATAACAGACCCCTACTTTTACTTCAATTTATCTCCTACCCTCTGACAAGGAAATTCCTTACCAGTAAGTTTTATGTAGTCATTACATAAGACCCTCATTCATTAGGTCCAATTAGCATAATGTAATCAATGTCATGGACCAGTGTGATATCTTGTAGAAGGGAAGGTGATTAAGATCCCTGAGAAATAAATTATGATTCAGGGCTGGAGAGTCAATATGTTTTTGAGTTAGGCCAGTGAAGGTGTATTTCTGGCCTTGCTAGTGCTTCTAGTGAGCCTTATGGACAGTAAGGTCTAGAAGCAAAGAAGGGCTTGGCCTTTTTGTCCAATTCAGGCTGTCAACAGAATAGATGATGCCCACCCACATTGGTGAGGGTGGTTTATACACAGTCTACTCATTCAAATGTTAATCTATACCAGAAAGACCCTCAAATGTAGATCCAGAAATAATGTTTACCAGCTATCTGGGCATCTCTTTTTGCACAGTACAGTTGACATAAAATTAACCATCACAGAATTTTAAGGAAAAGTGATCATTTGAACCTAGACTTTCTGATACTGGAACAAAAAAAAAATTGAAGTAAAAAAAAATTAAAGGGTGCCCTAACCAGTGGTCGGCAAATTCATTAGTCACCAGAGCCAAATATCAACAGTACAACGATTGAAATTTCTTTTGAGAGCCAAATTTTTTAAACTTAAACTATATAGGTAGGTACATTGTTATTAACTTAATTAGGGTACTCCTAAGGCTTAGGAAGGGCCACACTCAAGGGGCCAAAGAGCTGCATGTGGCTCATGAGCTGCAGTTTGCCAACCACTGCGAATCGGTTTGGCTCAGTGGATAGAGCATTGGCCTGCGGACTGAAGGGTCCCAGGTTCGATTCCAGTTAGGGGCATGTACCTTGATTGTGGGCACATCCCCAATAGGGGGTGTGCAGGAGGCAGCTGATCGATGTTTCTCTCTCATCAATGTTTCTAACTCTCTATCTCTCTCCTTTCCTCTTGTAAAAAATCAATAAAATATAAAAAAATCCATTTAAAAAAATTAAAGGAAACAGTGATGTGGTGTGGGGACATTCATGGTAAGCTGAAATTTTCAGAAGGAAACAGCAGGGAGATAAAAGTATGCTGAGATATTTATCTACCTGAATCTGGAGAAAGAGTGAGGTCCACCTGCCTTTGAAAAGGCAGTAGGGAAGGGAGGCTACTCCCTCAGGATTCTTAAGTGCTAGAAAGAGCTAAGAAGGCTATGAATGCTTCCATTGAAAACCCCAAAGTTACCAAACCATCCCACTGACACCAGAAGAAAGTGATCAAATTCAGGAGTTGCTCTTTGCCTTCAATATGCTATGAGTTATAAGAACAGATCCTCCCTAATTGGTGTCCCTGATTCTGGCCAACAGGATGAAGGAGAAGCAGAACCAGAGCAACTTAATTTTGAAGCCAAAAAATGTCAAACGCAATTAAGATTATATCTAATCTCTCAATAATAGAATCAAATTGTTGTTCTATAGGAAACAACATATTTCATTAAGGCCAAGCAAGTCATGCTAGGTTTACTCAGTTCCATAAAGCAACAGGTTCCATTTGGGGTGGATATCTGAGAAAAATATCTGATAACAGCTGCTTAAAGAGTCACACATAATCAATTTTCATTTCTTAGTTGTCAGAAGAATTATAAATTGATACAGTAATTTTAAAAGCTAGGTTTTGAGTATTTAGATGAAATATAAGGAAAATGTGACTGATCAGTCTTAGGATTCCAAATTTACAATGTATAATTGAATAATGAATATTTAAGTTTCAAAATTTTGTACAGTTAATATTATAATTATAAGATAAGAGATTGTTAAAGAAAAATTAATTTATTAAATTATAAAATATTCTTATGAATTTGGGTTTGTCAGAAAATTAAATTATGTAAAATATATCAAAATGATAAGTGCACTTCAACTATTTTTTAAAACTGTAACTAAGTTTATATGTGGTACCAAATATTAATCAAATGCTTCTTTAGGAGTGATTGATAAAATGTGCTAAACTTATAATTAGAAAAAGAAGAGGTAATGTCAGCTAGAGGGTGGAATAAGAAGCCCCAGGTCCATCTCCCCCCTTGGAGAGATCAACTGAACAACAATATAGAAACCAATTCTCTTTGTGAGTTACCCAACATTTGGTTAAGAGGCACATACACCCTGAGAAAGTGTAAAACCAGTTGTTTCAGAATTGGTAGGAAAATTCTTGACATTCCCTCAGCACAGTGCAGTGGGGTTGGGAGGAAACTCCAAGCTTCTGGCTTCTCCACAAGGAGGTTAAAAAACACTGGACCGTACAGTTAATGTTCTGACATTTTTGAGGGGCTGCGTGAGACATTGGCTGCTGTCTCGCTTGAGTCTCAGTGCTGAAAGGGAAGGGTTCCAAGTTGGGAGGCCACTGAAAATAAAGGTGATATGATAGGCCTTCTCCCTGGCTCAACTCAGAATATTCTAAGCAGAAGAAAAACCCCCAACTCCAAGCTTCTACCTGGGATGGGAAAGAACTGGAGCATGTGTCCAACATTTTGGCTTTTCAAGGGCTGTCTGAGAGACCATTTCCTTTCTCACAAATTTGGAGCCCTGATGGGACCTAGCATTAGAAGCTATAGGGAACAAAAGAAAGCTGGGAGGTTTGCAGCAGCTCCAGAAAATCTGTAATACAATGGACAGACATAAGAGGGAGCAAGAGATTACAAGTTTCTGAAAGGAGTCAATAATTTCCTCAAACTGGGAATTTACACACATGAGTCCAGAGAAGACACATGCACAAAAAAGGTCCAAGAATCTCCCATTATCTCTAGCCAACCAGATTGGTGAGACCAGTCTATATAGATTGTGAGTGGTAGCATGTTTTTTGGGTGTTTTGTTAATATGTAGACCCCAACAGAAATTTACAAGACACATGAGGAAATAAGGAAACATACTCTATTCAAATGAACACAATAAATCTCCAAAAACCAACTCTAAAAAAACACAAAACTGAGGTGCAGTCATGAGCCGCTTAATGACAGAGAAACATTCTGAGAAATGTGGCACTGGGCAAAGTTGTTATTGGGCAAATATCACAGAGTGTACTTACTCAAACCTAGATGGTATAGCCTACCACACAACTGGGATATATAGTACAGATTATTGATCCCAGGTTACAAACCTGTACAGCATGTTACCATACAAAACAACACTAAACTGAATCAAGCACAAGAGAAAATGATGCAATCAAGAGACACTATAAATATGAGATGTGAAAGGCTACTGTTTTACAGCAAACGTTTTTTTTTAGCTAGAAAGGGTACACTGTAAAATAATGATTAAAAAGTATAGCACAGTAAATATATAAACCAGTAACATAGCTGTTTATTATCATTATCAAGTATTTTGTACTGTACATGAACCTACCATCAGGAAGTAGGTTTATACCAGCATCATCACAGACATATGAGTAATGTATTGCACAATGATGTTACAATGGCTATGGTGTCACCAGGTGATAAGAATTGCCCAGGTCCATTTTAATCTTATGGTACCACCATCTTATATGTGGTCAATTGTTGACCAAAAGATACTTATGTGGCACATGACTGTTTATGAATTATTTTAAAAATAATTCAAAACAACTTTCATAAAGATATTCAACAAGCTCAGAAAAAAACCCCAAAGCATTAACAAAATGAGAATATAAACAAATAAATAGAAAATATTTAAAATAACCAAATGAAAATTTGGAACTGGAGAATATAGTAACTGAATTTTAAAAATTCACTGGAAGGGTTAAACATCAGACTTGATCAAAAAGGAAAAAGAATCAATGGGCTTGAATTCATCCAGATCATTGAAAATTAGAGGGGAAAAAAGAATGAATGAATGAATGAATGAATGAATAAAAAGAGGTGGTAAAGAAAGCCTAAAGGACTAATGGGACACCATCAATATATGCGTTATGTGATTCCAAGGATGAGAAGAAGGGAGAGGAAGAGAAGAGATTTAAAAAAAGAGGCAAAAAACTTACTTAAATAGTTGCTAAAAAAAAAAAAGTCCCAAAGCTGGGGAAGAAAATGTATGTCCATTTTCAAGAAGCCCAATAGATTTCAATAAGGCTGAATCAAGAATCCATACCCAGACACATATTAATTAAATTGTAAAAAGTCAAAGACAGAGAGAATTATAAAAGCAGCAAGAAGAAGCCACCTAGCCCTAACCGGTTTGGCTCAGTGGATAGAGCGTCGGCCTGCGGACTGAAGGGTCCCAGGTTCGATTCTGGTCAAGGGCATGTGTCTTGGTTGCGGGCACATCCCCAGTGGGGGGTGTGCAGGAGGCAGCTGATCGATATCTCATCGATGTTTCTGACTCTTTGTCCCTCTCCCTTCCTCTCTGTAAAAAATCAATAAAATATATATTAAGAAAAGAAGAAGAAACCACCTAGTCACATACAAGGGGGTCTCCATTAGATTATCAGTGAAATTCTCAGCAGAAACCATGCAGGCCAGAAGAAAGTAGGAGGACATATTTCAATGGTATTTTTAAAGAATAGAAATAATATTATAAAATTTATATGGCTCACAAAAGGACCCTGAGTTGTCAAAACAATCTGAGAAAGAGGAACAAATCTGAAACTATCACACTTCCTTACTTCAAAACATATTTAAAAACTACAATTATCAAAATAGTACGATGCTGGCATAAAGACAGTCATATACATCAATAAAACAGAATAGAGAACCCACAATCAACCCAGACATATGTGGTCAAATCATCTTCTACAAATATGCCAAGTCTACACAAAGAGTAACAAATATTCTCTTCAACAAATGGTGTTGGAGAAGCTGGATATCCATATGCAAAAGAACAAAATTGGTCTCTTAATTTACATCACACACAAAAATCAATTCAAAATGATCGAGGACTTCAACATAGAACCGAAACCATAAACTATGGATGCTCGTGTGATTATGACATGTCAATGTGGGTTCATTCTTGGTAACAAATGCACCACTCTGATGAGGGATGTTAATAATAAAGGAGGCCATGTACACTGAGTGGCCAGATTATTATGACCACCTGACGTTTGTAAGCAAATTAGCTATAATTTCGCTCAGAAGTTGCTAGAGGGCCAGACTATTATAAATAGGGAGACAGGTTGTTTACCACGACAGTAGAAGTGATTTTTTTCTAAAGATATGGGTAAACAATGCGATTTAACAGCCTTTGAACGTGGGATATATAGTATATATACATATTTGCGGGAGCGGGGTGTGATGGGAAATCCTATACAGAGCCACTGCATATTGCGATCCCTGAGGCTCAATCCTAGAATTCCTTTTTTCATATTCTCTCCATACAGATTTTACTAGAACTCAATTGCCCCTTTGCCCACATGTCTCACAAATTTTATCACCAAGTAACTTTTTCTTCTGAGGTTCAGTTTCATATATCCAATTATCCACGTGCTATTTAGAGGTCTCAAGGACACTTCATAATTAACAGAATAGCTGTCGCTTATTGAAACCTTGCTATGTGCCAATATAATGAGTTCCATCAAAGATGAACTGGAGGGTATTACAGGAAAACCCCATGGACATACTAGATTTCTAATTTAGTCCAATAAGTCAGAGAAAATCCCCCAGGAAGAATGACCTTTTATCCAAGAGCTGAAGATAAGCAGAGTTAACCAAGTAATGCTGTGGGAATGAAGGAAAGTTGTTATCAGTGTATACAGAGGTTCACAGTTAAGAGCTCCCGGTCCATTTGTTCAATTCTTTAATATAGACAAACCTTCCTTGGTTGTCTATCTGTCCAGGTGCTAACTCAATTCCCACTTTCCTTTTACCATCCACATTTAAAACAATATTTTCTATTTCTACTTTTTCATTCTTTGGTCTTTCAAGTTGATTGACCTGCTAAGTTTTGAAAATGTCCTTTTTAAGGTCTTCAAATCTAATAGCCTTATTGTAATTGTCCTGAACACCCTTGACCATGCTGACCTTCATGCCTTAGAAGGTCTACTCCACTGACTTGACATTCATAATATTCTTTCTTTAGTTCTTTCTTGCTTCTCTGCTGTGTTCCTCTCAATCTTTTACCCTGGCTTCTCCTTCCTGCCCTGCCCTTAAGTATCGGATTTCAGTAGGTTCTTTCCTAGAACTTTGTTTCTCACTTTATACATTCTGCTGGGGAATATCATCCATGTGCATGGTTTTATCATATATATTGAATTGGCTTTCAAATATATAGCTGAAAATGCACTGTTTTTCTGAATCCCAGACCTTTCAGCTCCCACTGGTTTTCTTCATTCTTACTTATGTTCCACAATAAAACTTAAACTCAAAATGTTTCAAATGCAAATCAATGTTTCCCTAGAAACATTATATATATATATATTTATGCCTAGCAAATGGAATGACCTGAACAACCGGAATGGCCCGTCGCTATGACGTACGTGCACTGCAGGGGCCAGCCAGCCCAATCTCCTGTGGTCCCTTCCCCCCACCAGTCCAGCCCCCAAACAATCTGCCTCCCCACCCAGATTGGGGGCAGGATGGCTGGCCAACTTCCCATTGGCCCTCTCCCCAGCCGCCTGGGCCCCATCAGCCCCAATCAGGGCAGGCCAGCCGGACCCCACCCATGCACAAATTTGTGCACCAGTCCTCTAGTTCGATATTATAAAAGCTTAATTTCTTAATTTAAAAATAAAACATTGAAAATATTCGTTCTAAATTTTTATTTTCTTACCCTAGGTTTGGGCATACTATTATGAAGACTCTGACCCAGATAAAACATTCAAATCTAACTATTCTACTTTTTTCAGAGTTATCTTCCTGCTCCCTTCACTGTCTCCTTAAATTGTTAATGTCTACCCAAGGTATACAAGGTAAATTAATACTCAGTATAGCATTAAACTGCTTCAACTTTCTAAACCAACTTCCTAGCTTTATACTCCTCCCATTTTCCTTTTGTAGTTTTCCTTTTACTCACCCTTTCCCTAAATACACTGAGAATTCTCAACCAGCTGTGATTTTTGTACATGCAGTTCTCTCTGCTTAAACTGTTTTTCTTGCCTTCCCAAAGGGGCCAGTCTATTAAAGCCTTCACGCACACAAGCTCTGTGGTCAGGCCTCAGAAATTCCAATCCAGGTTTACTGATTGCTAGCTAGTGACCTTGGGCAAGTTTCTAATCTCCTGTTTTCTCATCTGCAAAATGGGGATAGAAACATCCCTTTAATTAATAGAATTAGTTAAAACAGTGCTTTGAATATAGCCATTGACTTATTAGAATGTTCTAGTATTAGAATAGGTGCATTATAGTTAGGTACTTTAGCTAGCTGGTTTTCTCTTTAAGGCCCATTTAAATGTGCCTCCTTCTCTGAAGCCTTTTCTGACTTCTCCTGATCCTAGCTGGAACTCATGACTTCTAGCAGGCTACATCCTGAACTTCCCACTCTCATGACCTCATCTAAACCCAATTATGTCTCAAAGATCCCATCTTCAAATACCACCACATTGAGGTTGAGAGCTTCCACATAAAAATTTGTGGGAGACAGAAACATTCAGTATGTAACACCTGCTCTCTCTATACCAACTCATCAGTTTCTGGACAACTAGTCTGACCATCTCTGAGTTCCTAGCTTCTCCTTAGAGCTTGGGAGTACAAGTGGTGCTGATCACCAACCCTAATTCCCCATGAACACTGGCCAGTGACCACCTCTCTTATACATCTTTTTAAATGTGTATGTGCTTTTTTATTTTAGTAACAAAGATTATCCAATAGATTGTCAGACTGTTAGAGCTGGAAGTGAGCTTAAAGGACAGGTAAATCAATATCTTCATTTTTACAAATGAGGATAATGTAACTTACTTGACAGCTTAGTTTATTTATTTCATAGCATTTATTACCAAATTAAATCAATTCGTTTCTGTATATTATCTAACTTCTTAATCCCATGAATAGGCTCAATGAAGGCAAAGCTTTTTCTCTTGTTTTTTTCTGATGAGATTACCTCCATGAGGGACTTTTGGTACTGTTATACCCTCAGAGTTTAGATAAAATATTTGTTTTAAATTTTTAAAATTTGCCCTCAATTTAAGTAACTTTTTGGGAGAGAAGAGACACTATATTAAGGATAGACATATATTTAAGACCAGTAATAATAAACATTTATTCATATAAATAAATATAACTTTTTTCCATGTCCAAAAACTGTGTCTAAACCAGTGGTTCTCAACCTGTGGGTCGCGACCCCTTTGGGGGTTGAATGACCCTTTCACAGGGGTCGCCTAAGACCATCTGAAAACACATATATAATTACATATTGTTTTTGTGATTAATCACTATGCTTTAATTATGTTCAATTTGTTTTATTTTATTTTATTTTATTTTTATTGCTTAAAGTATTACAAAGGGTATTACATATGTGTCCTTCCCCCCCCCCCCCCGCCCTTGCCCCCTGGTGGTCAGTGTGTGTCATAATGACTGGTCGACCAGTTGTTCCTGTCATTCTGGTCATTCGGTCTTAACAGTCACTTAGGCTTTTATATATATAGATAATGAGATTATAATAAAGATTTTATTCAATTAATAAAGAAACCTAATAGGTCAGCTTGTTGCTAATGTTCTAGTGAATCTTAATGCCACTCAGTGCTAAGATGGAAAAAATCACAGTGCCCTCTCCCAACAAGTATACTTATCTTCATTCTTTCACCTGAACACCATACTAAAATAATGGTATGTCTCAGATTCTTATGAGCAGCAGTAGCCTCCCCTCTACATAAAATGTGGAACCAATAAATGATACGGGGTGGAAAGAAGAGGTAAGAAGGAAGCCAGGGAGGCAAGTTTCAGCAATGAAATGTGTTTATTAAACTTCCATGTTTATTTTATTGAAAGTTGTCATTGCCCATAATTGAATAGTTTTAAGGTTTCTGGTGGTTGTACCATTTCCAAATCATAAGACTGACTAAAAGGCCACACATTCCCGTGTGGCCTAAATAAAGAGTATAAGAACAGTAGAGGCAGAGTGAGACATGGGAGAGGGCAGAAAACCAGGAAAATATGATGGATTTATGTGGCACACCAGTACCATGCCGTCTCTCAAAAGGTTTGGCTTAAGTCAAGTCGTTTTGAGAAAGCATTCCTTAGAGATTTTTGTCTTCAGTTATTCATTGCCCCACATGGACACTGTCAGGACATCAGTAACATCCAAAACTTCCATTTCAGATGAGTTGGCAAGGGGAAAGTGCTTCGATGTCACCCAATTTTGACGTGGGGGGTGGTTTCCTGGATCTTAAATACAAGCACAAGTTTGCCTGAATTGATATCAGACAAAGGATGTCAAAAGACTCAAAGATGCACCCTAGCCAGTTGGATCAGTGGATAGAGCGTAGGCCTGTGGACTGAAGGGCCCTGCGTTCAATTCTGGCCAAGGGCACATGCCTGGGTTGTGGGCTTGAATCCCAGTAGGGGCTGTGCAGGAGGCAGCCAATCAATGATTCTTTCTCATCATTGATGTTTCTCTCTCTACCTCTCCCTTTCTCTCTGAAATCAATAAATATATATAAATATATAAATATATATGTAAATATATAAAAAAATATATAAATATATATAAAAGATTCAAAGATGCTGCAAAACAAATTTTTTGAGCAGAGCTTTGACTTCCTTTAAGTGTATAATATTGAAACTATGGTTCACTTTCTGAAAATCTTAAAATTTAAAGTGAAAGGGCATACTTTTCCCCTTTATATCACTTTGGCACAAAAATGTCATCCAACAAGCTGGTCTGCCAAAGGATAGAAGTAAGCAACACCTAATACTTAAAAATAAAGATATTTTTAAGTTAAGAGGAGGAAAGCTAATAGAAAGGATCTCAGAAGGTTGCAGCCAGGCTGTGACAGTAAGAAGGCAAATATACCAGCCCTGTCACTTTGACATCAATTGACTAATTTGCTCCAGCTTTTCTTGAGGTTTTCTTTTAGTATATTTATAACCACGAGAGCATTTATTTTGGTCCCAAGATAAAAGGCTTTTACGCAATGGTGCATATTTCTAAGGTAACAATGTTTCCATTGTCAAAACTGCCATCAGAAGGTGGTGGTGGGGGGCGGGGGATTGCTCCCTCCCCCATTTATTTTGTTGGGCATCAGCTTTAGCAAAGTGCTGGTTTGAAACTTAACCTAATTTCTATTGCACAGTTGCTAGTTGAAAGAGGGAGAAATGCTTTTCAAATGATTTCATCTTTTCTGATATCATGAAAAAGGAAAATATCTTAGACACCAATGTCCTAGGACATTCTATCCTCTAACCTGGTACCCAGAGCTCATGCATGCTGAATTAGACACAAGGGAAGAGGCAGATGTCCAAAAGATAAGCGAATCCAGATGTTTTTCTGCTCTTTATTAATGCCGCGCTCCAGCTGTTTCATCTTTATCCTGGTAAAGTCTCAATCAGCACAAAGAATGGAATAGCAGAAGGTGGAGGTGTTCTGGAACACTCGAAGGCCAAACTAATATTTTCTACAATATTGAAGATAACACCCAAACACTGGGGCCAGAAATTTCTACATAATGAACCTTTTGAAAGGGAAGCTATTGTTGAGTCTTATTCTCTTATTAGAAAACAAGACAACAGTCTCATGATTCTACTGGCTCATAGGAAAATCCCCAATTGTCCTCAATTAAGGCTGTCCCCAAGAAAATATTGATAGAGAGATAGAGTAAAAATATGTGGGTTTTTAAAGCTTTTCTGTCTCTCTCACACACACAAATGAAGTAGATCATAAGAATGAACAAAGTTGAATGATAGCAACATAAATTAAAAGTAGTACCAGCCTTCACTTTGCTGGAAGCTCCATGCAGCTCCATGATGACAAGTAAGATGTTCATTCTTACTCTAAAAAAAAAGCAATGTTTTCTTAGGACAGCTGGAGGGCATGGCGCAGTGGTCGGAACATCTGGTTTGATGTACCTAGACTCCTTGGAGCCACAAGCTGGAATCGTGGTGCAATTTACTTAACTCTTTAGCAGAACTAAACAGAATTCCCAATTCTTCAGTGAGTGGTTTTCAGAAAGTTTGCAGAAAGGTGTGCCCATCCTGGCTCTACTTGGAAATAAAAGAATTCAAACGATTAAACTTGACACGTTAGCCCCAAGTTACTTTCTTCATATTATTTACTGCCAGTAGAATACTATAATTGTTGTGTTTATAGGGTCTTTATCTAAAATTTCAGAGTATCCACTGGTGTGGCCTGATGGCAGAAATGAACAATGTTCATGTTTCAAGGATGAGAAAAATGAGACACCAGAATCACACAGTAATTAAATAATAATAATAATAATAATAATAATAATAATAATAATAATAAGTTTTAAAAAGAAAGAAGAAAAAAAAGGCAGTGATGAAAATCTGGTCCCTTACATTGAAATGTAGTTATTTTATATGACAGAGTTTTTTGGGGGGATGATGAAGGTCAGATCAGTGTGCACCTAGACCATAAATAAAGAATTCATTATAATTGAAATCCCCTATGAAGATATTGATCAGTCTGAAACAAAATAAATTTAACAGTTTTTTTGAGCCTTCCTTGCTTAATCCCTAAACTGATGGAGACAGTACCCACCTATCTGGGACCATTCAAGGATAAAACGACATCTGAAGATGTGCCTTACATAATGGGTGTTGCAGAAATGTCACTCTTTCATTCTGACCCACAAGGATGGCATTATAGAGTAAGCCTTTAAGACTTCCTATCCCCACATGAAGAGTATGGAAGGGAGTACTTTTTAAGATCCTGGATGTCTGAGCCAAATAATCTGGAAACGGCAAGCCAGCAGAACTTCCTTCACTTGTGTTGTTTTCTTTAACGCAGCATATCCTACATTCACTTGCCCATTTCTTTACACATTCAGTACACATTAAAGTACTTGTTATGTGCAAGCTCTGGGGATACTAGATGCAATAAGTCAACTCTCACAAGTAGTTTAAGAGTCTAGTGGAGAGAGACAGACGCGTGTACAAATTGTTGCAATGCAGAAGGATGAATGACACAACAAAGCATTTCAACAACCGCTTAAAGACAGCCAGCGTATGACATAATTCCTTTCATTTCCCAGAATATTCTGCCCATAGCAACTGTTCAGGAAGTTTTCTGCAATCAGGTATTAATAATGATGACTATTAATATATAAGCTCCCCTACCTGCTATACAGTTATCCTCATTCATCACAGAGGGTTTCTGAAAGAAGTGAGTTATTTGATATAAAGCACTAAGCACAATGACTGGACAGTTAAAGCACTCACTGATGTTATTATTATAACTATCATGATAATATTATCATTAGATCATCACTATCAGATCATCATTAAATACAGGAAAATGATGTGTCCGAACAATCCTAAAAATAGGGCAAGGCCACTGAAGATGAGGAGGAGGGCAAGTCCTATCCATATATGCGATAAAAAAAGTCCTCAGATAACCCATAGATGCTTGACTCAGTCAACCTCCACCCTAGGCCAAAGGCATAAGAGCCTGAGCCAGACCTGTGCTACATGGTAAATTAAGTAAGCACTCACCGTAAAAGTATTTCAAAGTACCTCTTAACAAATACCTCCCTATTATACCTATTGCAGTTTCTTACATTTTTTTTTAGCAGAAACTCAGATTGAATATTCTTGGAGAAGTCTTGGATTTCTCTAAAGCAGTGGTCTTCAAGCAGAAGGATATTTTGCTTCCACCCCCTGGAGGTGTCTACAATGTCCGGAAACATTAATGATTGTCACAACAGGGGAAGAGAGAGTGGTATGAGTAACAGTGCTACTGGCATCTAGTAGGAAAAGTTCGGAGATGCTGCTAAACATCCTGGGATGCCCAGGATGAACCCTACAGCAAGAGAGTCTGGTCCCAAACGTCAGTGATGCCAAAACTGGGAAATCTTGCCCTAAAAAAACACATGCTATTTAGACCTACTTAGTTAGATATTCTCATGCGTTATTTTTTCACCTAATTTCAAACTATTATGTAAATCATTGAGCTATACTTAATCTCTTAAACAACAGAAACGATAATGAGTAGCAGGGTGATCACTCTGTAAGAAGCAGAAAAAAAACACATGAATCTAACAGATGTGAAACTTTTCCTATTGCATATCTTACCTCAGGGCGATCTCAATGCCTTTCCTTGCAACAAACATGTTTTGAATGGTGTGGAATGCAAACGATGAGGGGATGCTTCTTAAATTCCCACTGTATGATTGATTTCAATTGCAAATCCAGATTGCATTTGTCAGGCCCCTGAGGAAGGTCCAACTTCTGAAGACTTCTTAAGACTCAGGAGTTTAGCACATGATTTAACACAAGATTTTGAGCACCAATTATATGTCAGACAAGGTTCTAGAATCTAGATGCTTGAGACACATCAGTGACCAAGGCAGAGACACCAGTTCTTGGGGAGCTCACATTTAATCTAGTTTTTAGTGAAGTTCAAGAAACTCTTGAACTGAATACCTCTACATATAGCATGATATTTTTCATCATTACTTTACCTCTCTCCATTCAAATAGAAATCAGTTTTAAGAGAGCTTTTACCTGTATTAGAAATTAATCTATTCCCAAGGCAATAAAGCAAAATATATTGCAAGCCAGTCTTTTGTAGATTATTGGTTAAGAAATTAAAGCTTGTAGGATATAAAAAATCAACATGAGAAAGACAAGCTTAGGTAGATTTCTCTGGTTCAGGTAAAAAAAAAATGGAGATGGAAGATTGGTAAATCTATGATATGCCTTGCCATGTTTTAGAAGGAAGACTTTCAGAGCAAGACAACTGATTACTTTTGAAATAGCCAGGCATGACTGTGTTAATAATAAAAGCCACGTAGGCCTTTAGTTTGGGCCTGAATTATGCTTGAAAGCACAGGGTTATTTACCCTGCATTCTCTCTGATTAGCCTTAAACACTACTGCAATAGTCCCAGTCTTCGAGGACTAATGCCCGCTTGGATCTGCCCTATTCCTAGGAAATTAGCAGGCAGGAATATGTTACCTGCTTGTGAGCTCTGCTGAAGCTCTGTCCCCATAAAGGTAGCAATATCTCTGGCAGGTTCTGCTGGGTCCTCCTTTCCCCATGACTTTCTTATAGGTTTTTGCTCATTCCGACACCACTTTGCATATAGTGATTTTCTTGTCCCTTCATTCTCTACATTACTTGTGTGAAGAGACTGTGTTAGAAACACCTTTCCTAGGCAGCACCTAACATAAAATATGGTATCCAAAAATATTACATAAGTAAAATATTCATAAGGATTTGAATAGAGTGGGGATATGGCAGCTCAGGAACTCTTGAGCGCCCCATGAGAATAAAAACAAAAGATTAATGAGATTTTCTTTGAAAACTATTTTAGGCAGAAATTGAAGGAAAGTGCCTCTCAACTCACACCTTAATTTTCTCATCCTATTAAACATTGATTAAAATTAAAAACCTTTTCTTTCATTTGCTTCTAAAACTAACTCCTTAAATATTTATATATACATATTTATTTGTTGAACTCATAAGATTCATGGAATTCCATGGAAACAAGCATAAAGGATTCCTACTGAAGACCCTCCCCACTGAGGCATACGGCACCTCTGCTTCTGTTTACTTGCTTCCCAAAGAGATGGTACAAAATCAGTGGCCTAGAGACCCCTGGTTCCACCCGTGACAACAGGACTGTTCATTCTTTTGTTGTTGTTGTTCTAAAACTTGGTCTGGACAAGTTGAGCAAAGAATACCACACACTTATCCAGGACAATGTCTACCTTACCGTTCACCTCTATTCTTAACTGTTATACTCACTTTGCAAACAGAAGAAACAGAATGGTGAGGCCAGTGTCAAAGGCTGCTCATAAACCATTTTTGTAAAAAGGAAATGAGGTGACATCTTGAGCCTTCTGCCTCGCAATAAGCCTCATGGCACAACCATGAATTCTAAGTTTGTATCCAGGTGCTGTGGGTACCCCTGCAACTATAATGAAATAGCTTCAAGAGGCCATCACTCAAGCTACACAAGTTACAGGTTTCTGTTCCACTTTCAATGCAGAACATTCGTCAGGTCTCTTCAAGGTTCAATTTCATGACATCTTTGAGCAAAAGATCAGAGTATACTATGTGGTTTAAGAACCTGACAGAAGGAGTTCACAAAGTGAAAATGAGCCAAATGCTTGTATCTTTTATTAAGATTTAAAATGTGGCTCTGAAAGGTCAAGTTCAAATTTTAATCTTTCTTTAAGGAAGTTGAGGATGTAGCTTCTAGCAAATTCACCCATGGTGGTCAAAGGTCTTCAGTGAACAGAAGAGTCTGAAGGAAAAAGTGGACCGAGCAGACAGACCTTGAAATAAGGAGTATTACTGGGAGGTCAGAGAAAGTTGAAGAAATAATTTAAAAGACTGGATGAGGGTAGGAGTTGAACTTTTTTTTTCATTTTTGTGGTTTAGGAAGTGGTTTTTATATGGCAGCTCACCATCGAAGTGATCATGAAATCTGTTTAGTGGTGCACCAACCAGCATTTTTCCAATGAAATGGACAACTTTGAAAAGTGGTGTGCATATGTGTGGTTATGGGTCACAATATAAAATTAGTTTCTATAAAGTGTTTAAAGCCAAGCCAGTGTTGCTCAGTAGTTGAGCATTGACCCATGAACCAGGAGGTCAAGGTTCAATTCCTGGTCAGGGCACATGCCCCAGTTGCATTGCAGGCTTGATCTCCAGTAGGGGCTGTGCAGGAGGCATGCATAGAAGATTCTCTCGCATCATTGATGTTTCTATCTCTTACTCCCTCTCCCTCCCTCTCTCTGAAATCAATAATAACATTTTTAAAATGTTTAAGGCTCATTGACCTAGAGAAATGTTTACTGTGTGCATTGTGAGGTGGGATAAGCTTTTAAAATGTTTCTTGAATCTTTTTTGGGAACAACTGAACATTATCACCCCGTCTGAATTAGTTCAGCACTTCTTCCCTCCAAAAGCAGCTAGATGATCAGTTGCTGTAGGCCAAAGCGTGTTACCATGTGGCCTCAACAAGTATCTTAAACTTCCTGAGCCTCAGTTTCTTCATCTATAAAATTGAGAATGCTACTGCCTACCTCAGAGTGTCAAAGTAATAACTAATGGCAAATAAAAGCATTTAATACAGTTCCTGATGCAAGGTAAGAGATAAATAAACGTTTCCTTTCCTTCCAGCTTTCATTCAGGGAAAAAGACACCTTCTTCTATTTCCTGTTCCCCCATAAAGAAGCAGGGTCACCTCCCACACAATGCCTGGAGTTGGAGTGCTATGATATGATCAAGTGATTTTCTGCTGTCAAGTTAATGAATGATCATGCCCTCCCTCTCTTCCTGGTCAGTACAACCTGCTTATGGAAAAATCAGAAAATACCTAAGAGCACTGAGAATCAGCTTTGTATAAAAGCAATTTTCTCTAGTTTTACGAGTGAGGGAGGCTGTAAATCACTCAACCATTTGCTTTTATACTGCTTTAAAAAGGGGGCGTGATGGGGAAAAGGGAAGGATATCTGGCCAATGAGAAATATCACCCTAGAACAGAAGAAAATATTCCCCAAATGACCCCCGTGTTTGGCCAGTGACAGGATATTTGTGCCAGGAGAGTAGGGGAGCAGTCTAAAAGGAGGTTACATCAAACTCTGCCTCATAAAGTAAACCTCAAAATTGGAATACCTATTGTAGAATTAATATTTCATCATTAGCATTACCTGGACTTTCTTTGAAAATAGAGAAAAAAAATTTACTTAAGATGGCTTGATTGTTTTGTAATGCCTGATACTTAAAACCAAATAGAATACTCACAGTGTTACTCAATGACATTTACTCTATCACTGAGCAATTGTAGATAAGCTAAGGCAGCAGCTGGGGAGACCCCAGCTGTAACTAAGCCTGATGTCCTTGCTTCAGAGAAAGCCCATGGGGCTGAATCCAAGAATCCAAATAGAGAGAATATTTTCCACTACCAAGGACAGATCATCTGAGCTATGTTAAAACAGTCTCTGTGGAATTCTTACTTGAACATTTCTCGCTTTGAGGTAAATCAAGGTCACTCAAAGAATGTCATAGGAAATTTATTGACAAGAGTCTTCCATTTTCAGTAATTATTTTATTCTAGAAATAAATGCATACAATCAGTAGAGATAATAAAAAGTCCTCTGATCCCTAGCTGGTTTGGCTCAGTGGATAGAGTGTCAGCCTATGGACCCAAGGGTTCTGGGTTCGATTCCAATCAAGGGCACGCTGGGCCCTGGTCAGGACACATGCAGGAGGCAACCAATCGATGTGTTTCTCTCACATTGGTATTTCTCTCTGTCTTTCCCTCGCTCTTCCACTCTCTCTAAAAATCAATGGAAAAATATCCTCCGGTGAGGATTAAAAAATAAATAAATAAATAGCTTCTGAGAGCAGGCCTGGCCTGTGCCAGTGGTCAGTGCTAGAATATGACCAAAATTGGTGCTCCAGTCAGATATTTCCCAAATAGTAGAATGTATACCACTTTCTGGGAAATGTGAGAAATCATCAGATAAATAAAAAGAAAATTTTATATAAATTTTAGGTCCAGAGAGGGAACAATTGTTTGGAAGAGTAGATGGAGTTCAATATCAGATCTTCTTATATTTCTAGACTCACCTACACATTGAGAGAAACAGGACAATCATAGCCATTTCACTATTTCTGTATGAAGGCTAATTTTCAATTAGTCTAGACCTCTCTTTCCTTTAAACCAAGTTCCTCAAATAAATATTGTACAGTATCCATATTCATGGCCTCTAATAATTCTTACTATCAAATAATTCTTATTAGTCAAATTCAATTCTATCTATCTATCTATCTATCTATCTATCTATCTATCTATCTATCATCTCCTATCTATCCTCTTTATAAGTCTGAATCTTTCCTACTCTCTTTTTTTAAATCTCTTGAACTCCTCCCTGTGCTTCTCTTTGATCTTGGCTCTTACATAATATGGCTTATCATTATAGGATCTGATCACTTCCAGCAATTTCCTCAACTGTAAAACGCCATAAAGCATTATATTTATGGTTTTCTTCTACTTCCCAAACCATTCCATTTGTTTTCTTTGTTAGCTACATTCTTATTTTCAATATATCCCTTTTCTTCATTCTTCATATCCAAAGATAACTATAATGAAAACCAGATTCCTAAGATTTCTCCAAGTATAGTTCCTCTGTCTGGAATGTCCCCTTCTCTCTCCACTGACTTGGAGACTAAAATTCAAACTTGTTCCTCAAGACCCAGTTCAAGGACTGTGACATTTAAAAGCTATAAACAGGAAAATTTTATTCTTTTGCCATGTGAGGGGAAAATAAAAATACTTTTAGATATGTAAAACTAAAAAAAAAAAAATACTATCTATACACATTTCTGAATAAAATCCTTGAAGGAGTTCACCAAATAAGCAAAATGGAGTCTGAGCAATATTTCAAGCAGGTAAAAGACATGCTGCAGCAAAAATAACGCAACTTTGTAAACAGGTAAAACAGAGTACATCTGAATTCCCAGTGACGTCTGTGAAATTAACTGGAAGTATTAGACCAATAACTATTCAAATAGAAACGGGAAATACAAAACCAGTTAATAATAATAATAATAATAAGAAGAAGAAGAAGAAGAAGAAGAAGAAGAAGAAGAAGAAGAAGAAGAAGAAGAAGAATAGCAACCTGAAGCTAAAATTTCAGATTATTTCAGAAAAATATATACTTTCTTAAAAGTGGGTGACAAGAAAAGCAGGGAAGTTAAAACAGCCTAAGGTCTTATTGTGTTAAAAAAAGGGAAGGCTGCTGATACTATAATTCTTAATTTTGATAGGTAATTCAAAAGGGCCTATTAAGCACAACTAATACAAGAATATATAAGAAATGTATAGTTCACAAACCATTTGAGGAACAAAGAAGAAACAGAAAATGTACTTAACTCACTAAGTAAGAAAAGGGATAGTGAGAGAGGAAATTAAAATTTAAAAGCACCATATACAGAAGTAAAATAAAATAACATGCCTGAAAATGACCAAAGAGATCAGAAGTTATAATGAATAAGTTCAATTTCTGTATTAAAAATCAAGATTATATTAGGTTAAAAGATAACTCATTATTATTTCCATGGAAAATATATAAAACAGAAAGGTTAAAAATAAAACCTGGAAAACATATGTCAGTAAAATAAAATATAAAGCAATAAAAATGGTGATATTAATACTAGCTCAATATTCAGCTCACATAATACTTCAGGCAGCCCATGTATAAAAAATTACAAATGGCCTACAAATTTGAAAACATTCTCAGCCTCTCATGTTTGAAGAAATTTAAAATAAAGTGATAAAGAGATACAAATTTTCATATATCACACTGGTGAAGATGTGGTTGAGAACATTCAATATTTGCCAGTAGGGAACAGGCCCACTCAGACATTGTTTTGGTGACTATAAATGGAAACAAAATTTGCAATTTGGCAGTAACTTCAACATTTTTTTCTACATGCACTTCAATCCAGCAGTTTTACTTCTAGGAATTCATCCTACAAATAAAATTTGTATACAAAATTGGGCAAAGATATATTTTCAAGGATATTCTTTGCTGTGTTTTTATAAGAGCAAAAACCTAGAAGGAATCCACATATTCGTCAATAGGGGGCAAAATAGATGCATATCCCTGGATTAAGATTTAGAAAACACTTCAGAAAAATGGATTATAATTATGTGTACTGATATGGAAAAAGTCTAAGATATATATGGAGTAAAAAAGTTAAATTTTAAAACAGTACATTTCTATTATAATTCTATTTGCAATTTTAAGGACAAAATATAGATTTCATCTATTGTACCATTGTGAATATATTCTTCAGTTAGGGAAATATATCTATCTACCTATATGAAACCCTAATATGCAAATAGACCAAACGGTGGAACAACCAAACAATTGAACAACCAGTTGCTATGACATGCACTGACCATCAGGGTGTGTGCGCAGAACATGGCGGGCATCCGCCACAGTGGTATGGTGGAGCAGGTGAGCGGGGAAACTTGACTAAGGCAGGTCACCAGTCACTGTCATTGGGGCAAGCCTCTGGTGGTTACTGAAAATTCTTTGCTCCCACCTGCTGTGGTCCCACTCCATGCTCACACCACCCGGCGCTGGCCCTGATCGCACCTCAGGGCTTCTCCACCTCCCCCTGCTCCTGAGGGGCAACCGAGGCCAGCAGCCGCCATTCGCACCTGCTGCTGGCGCTGGCCCCAATTGCTCTATGCTGTCAGCGGGTCCGAGACGTTCTGGCAGGCTGCTGGTAGAGAGGGCAGAGAGGGGACAGCGGGCTGTGGCAGGAGAGGCCATGCAGGGGTGCCCACCATAGCCTCGCAGCCCACAGTTCCTTTCAAGGTGCACGAATTCATGCACTGGGCCCCTAGTTTAGTTATAATTAATTTATTGTTCCTGTCACCAAACCATAAATGTCTTACCAATAGAAAATTCAGCATCTTCCTGCAAGGCTTCTCACCTTCCTAACTTTAAATTCTGTAACAAATCTGGGTGATCTCCCTCACACCCACACCCAATACCCAGCAGGTAAGAGTGATGGAAAGGCTGGTCAATTCACTGGTCCCATCACTTTTATCCCTGCCACAGGCATTGTTCTTACACAATGACTGCCCCACCCCCACCCCCCAGACTGATAATCACTTGTCCACTGCTGTATGTGTGCCCTCCCTGGTTGAGGTATTGCCAAGGCTACAGTAGAAGTTACCTTGTCCTCAAAAATTGTGAATCTGTTAGCGCCCACTCACATGCTCAGCTCTCACCCCCAAACCACAACACTTACTAGTAGCCAGAATGGCAGAGCTTGAAGTGGGTTCCTGGCTCAGACATGTTTGGTGAGAAAAAGAGCTCCCCACCCCTTTTGGCAACCCAGGCTATGCCATGGAGCTCTATGGCCAATGCAGAGGACACACACACACACACACACACACACACGTCACCTCCTTCTCTGTGAGCACCCTCTAAGGTTCTTGGTGTTTTTTTATTTCAACAGATGCAAATGGGATAATTTCAAGTAATCAGACAGGTTATAGCAACACTGGATCACAAAAAGGAAGGGGTCAGAGGTCTGGCCTTTCAGCCCATATATTTATTAATTTAACAGGATTCTCACCAGCACCTTTCATACCCTTCTACCAGGGTAATGGGTCACTCACATTTGCATAAGTAATGTAGTCCACCTAAAAGATGTTTCCTTTAAAAAATATTCTCCCACCTAAATGATGTTTCCTTTAAAAAATATTCTCCCAAGTGTCATGTTGTCCTTAACCTCAAACATAGAATAGTTTAGTACACATACGTACATACATACACATGCCAGACACACACATGCTTTCAGCATAAGCATCAGTCTATTTCTCAACCTTATTTAGTTCTGTTGATTAATTTATTACTGTTACAATCCCACCTTGCTTTCATTATTATAGCTTTGTAATTCACTAATATAGGGCATATTCACTCATATTTTCATGTCATTTTCAAATATACTTGCCTTTTTTGTCCATTTTATCTTTGGATAGAACCTTAAAAACTGCTCGTAGAGATTAATAAGTTATCCTATGAATAATTTTTAACTTGATGTTTCATTAGATTTTTTGAATAGTTTTGTAATAATTGGCATCTTTACAATATTGAATCATTCTGCCTGAGAGCATGGGCTGGCACTCTGCCTTTATCTTGACCTTTAGTACAGTTTCACTGTTGTCTTCATACAGATCTTGTCCATGTCCCATTAACTATTTGCTGGTTTTGTTACTATTATGAATGAGACTGCTTACCCCATTATATTTTCTAATTGATTAGGAAAACTGTTGATCATTTATGTTGATATTATGACCAACCACTTTATTATATTCTTTTATCTTAGTAGTTACTTATTTATTTACCTTTATTGTTTAAAGTATTATAGATGTACCCTTTGTTTTTTCCCATTGAACCCCTTCCACCATTCACCCGTCCCTCCTAGGCCTTCATCACACTATTGTCTGTGTCCATGGGCTATGCATATATGCATATAAATTCTTTGGTTAATCTCTCCCCACCTACCTACTCATCCCTGCCCTCCCTCTGAAATTGGACTTTCTGTAATTTTCTCAGCAGATATATTGTCTGTCAAATGGTGAAGAATGGTCTTATTGCCATTGCCCATAGTTTTTTATTAACTCTTCTCATCTCACTACATTGCCTATAAGCTCCAATACACCCCTACATAATATTGGCTATAGTAAACATTCTTGTCTTTTTTCTGGCTGTTTCAGTTAGAAATGTGTTCAATCATTAATAATTCAACTAAAGTTTCTCTGCCCCTCAGAATTAGGAGTTCATGGTTGTTGGGACACTACAACTGCCTAAGAAAAGTGCCAACAGTAAGTCAGGCTCTTTATGTCTTTCTCTGCATCTTCCTTAATATGTTGGGTTTTCATTAAGTTCACTATTTATGGGTTGCAAAATCACTCTTCCCAGAATCAAGACAAAAATATAAAGAGCGAATGGGGACAGTCTGATGCCTCCTTTTATCAAGAAAGCAAAAGAGACCCAGGCAGTGTTGCTCAGTGGTTGAATGTCAACCCATGAACCAAAAGGTCATGGTTGGATTCCCAGTCAGAACACATGCCTAGGTTGCTGCTCGATCCCCAGCAGGGGGTGTGTAGGAGGCAGGCAATCAATAATTTTCTCTCATCATTGATGTTTCTATCCCTCTCTCCCTCTCCCTTCCTCTCTCTGAAATCAATAAAAAACATATTTTTTTTTAAAAAAAAAAGAAAGTAAAAGAGGCTTTCTTAGAGTGCTCAGGGGACTTCCAAACACAACTAAGTGGACTGAACTTGATCCTATGACCACCTACAACAAGAAAGGATGAGAAAACAAGCATTTAACTGGGCATCTTGGTCCCAGAAAGGATGTTGATATTTTGTTAGCAATAAAAAAGGAGGAATGGATAATGGGTAGATAAACAGAAAGTGTCTGCCACACTGACTTTCTAGGGGATATATTTAATATTTCAGAGATTATTAGGATGTGTGCTGTAATTTGCTGATAGTTTATCAGCCTGAAGAAATTATTTCTACTCTGGGCATGAGGAGGCCTTTTAAAATTAGGAAAAAAAATAGTTAAATGTTATCAAAACTAGTGGGACATCTATTGAGAAGATAATATAATGTGGTTGTGTGTTTTTTCCCAATGAATATTGATTTAGAGTAACAGTTTCCAATTGTTGAATCATTCTTGCAATTCTGAGATAAATAATGCTTGGAATGAGGTTACTCTCTTATTCTGTTACTATCTTTAATTTGAAAATACCATACTCATATTTTTTGCATTAATGCTCATAAGTGAAACTGATCTCTAGTTTTCTTCATGCTTTCCTTGTCCAGTTATTTTCATAAGAATTCTGTAATCACATAGAATTAGACAACTTCTCATCTTTTTTCTGTTTGGACAGTTCAGATAGAATTACCTGTCCCTTCAAGATTGGGTAAAATTTGTTTTAATAATATGGGCCTATTGCTTTATTTAGGTAACAGATCTGTGATTATGATTTGTTTTCCCTTTATTATTAATATTTTTAGATTTTCTGTGTTATTGAAACAGTGGTTATTTTTTCTAGTTTATACATTTTCCTAACATATACATTTTTTAAAAACATCATTCTTACTTTGGCAGTTTTGATGTTTTGCTTACATTTGAATTTTTTGCCATTGTAATTTCAACATTGATTTCTCCTTTGAAGATGCTATTTAAGAAAATTTTTTAGAAAAATATTCAAGTGAGTAGTGAGTAGGCATTTCTTTGTATTGTCTTGATTTTGTTATTATTATTATTTCTAATAGTGGGTGTTCATTCTTTTGTGCTACCTAGCAAGCATTTAGCCACCCCTCTCATTTTGAAGTCTCTGTTGGGTGAGTCTTAGCGGAGACTCCAAAGTTGAGGGCAGCAGCAAGATTGCAGTGACAGCAAGTGTCAAATGATACCAGTGCACAAGATAACACCCGAACTAGACCTTGGCCATGATGTCTGGTTGTCTGTGCCTGGCCTTCTTGCATCTTGCCTAGTTCTCCTGCCTCTAGTCAACTCTGTGGGCTCCCTATTATCCTTCCAATAAATTTATTCACTGCTTAAAAGAGCCATAGTAAGCTCTAGTGCTTACAACCTAGAAGTGCTTTTATTAGTAATTTATGATTTCTTACTTTAGAGCTAGAAAATGTTCTCCATAAATATTCTGTTTGTGGAAATTTATGGAGATTTTTTTTTCCCCTTTGGGTCCTAAAACACACGTGTTATTAATAGTCCATTTTTGCTAGTTTATTAGATACAACATTGTCCTGTATCAAAGTTGCTTCTTACATAATTCAAGTCTTTTTTTAGTTCTATTTGGTTCATTAGCTTCTGAGACTAGTGGCTTTAAGTCTCACATTGTTGTTATAAATCTGGCCAGGTCACGGCCATTCTGTCAGTGGACTCCCAAATGTTAGTATCTGTAGGCATTTCTCTTGGGCCAATTTCTCCAGAGAAGAATATTCCGATCCTTTGCCAAGAGAGATATAAGGCCGGCTGCCAACATGCTAACTGAAGAGCATCAAAAGAGAGCCAAGAATATCCCCACTAGCTATGTATTTTCTCTTGAAATACACTCTTCTCAACTGCTTGTTACAATGCTTTGCCTCTGCCGAAGACACAGTATTCTAACAGATACACAGAAATAACCTCCCGTCCTCGGAAGTGTTGGGGAAAGTGGGCAAATATTTTTTGGAGGCAGCAGGATGGAGTGCTAGGGTTTCATTAATCATAACACGGACATACACCCCCCTGATTTTATTTATGTCCCTTGCTCCTTCCTGCCCAGGTAACCTATTGTCTTTCCAGAGTTCTGGGACCCAAATGACCTTGCTTCTCATTTGCATTTCTTCTAAAAGCCCTTAGGCCTTAGCTTTCCCCAAAATGCTAAACAGGACCCACTCACCCAGCTGCTTCCCTTTGTTCTAAATCTGCTGACATCTCAGGTCCACAGTCTCTCTTTTACTTTGTGGAACTTTTTATATTTTCATAATATATTTATATTCATAAGAATGTATATACAATGTTTTTTTAAAGTAGGTTTTTATTAGGGAATGGAGATGTTTCTTTGATATTTTTCCCTCCCTTATTTTGTACTGATAGAAGCAGTAGTATATTTCCTTCCATTTTCTTCTCTTTTTGAATTTATATAGCTTTTCCCCTGAAGGTTAGACAAGTCAGGGAATGGATTGAAAAGTGAAGTGCCTGGGGTAGAAAATATAAGTAGGCACTTGCTCCCAAGTATGGACCTTGCATTTATGACTCTGATACTGAATGCTTCTGCTTGCCTTACCCTAGTCCTGACTCTGCTGAAGGCATTCCATTGCCCACACTGGCCCCAAGGATAGAATTCAGACAGAAAGTCAAAACATTATTGGCCTCTGAGGTCAGTGGATAAAATGTGGAGATCCCAGACAGGTTGGAAATTAATGGAGAAAGTTCCAGAAAGAGAGGAGTCACAAAAGGGGAGCCACAAAATTTGTGAATTAAGTTCTGTCAAGTTCTTTGTTGATCTCTGAAAAATATATGCATGAGACTTCAGGGAGCCTAGTACAGGCAAGCTCAACATCCCTTGGAGGATGATAACAGAATCAAAATTCTCTACAATAATCTAAGTATTTTTAGATTTGCAAAGAAGCTTTAAAATATGGCCTATAATGAAGAAAAGAAATGTTAACAATAACAAGACTACAAATGTTCCAGATTGAATTATTAAACAAGGATCCTATGGTGTTTTGAAAACTTTTATCTTTATTGTTGAAAGTATTATTGATGTCCCCTTTTCCCCCCATTGACCCCCTCCATGTAAAAATGATAATATGTTAAAAAATATTTAGAAAAAAATGGACTTATTGGCAAATTCATGTATCAAAAGTATATTTTATATATTGAAACTATAAATAAGAACCAGTGCAAATCCTAAACCTAAAAAGTACAATAACTAAAATGAAATACATGTTGGACGGTAGTAACAGCAAATTCAACACAACAGTAGAGAAGCGCAGTGAACTGAAAACAGACAACTGTGTGGTGAAGGCCAGGGGCAGGGGGGCAGGGTTGGAAGGAGGTAGGCAAAGAGGGGGGGAAATGGAAACATCTGTCAGCAATAAAAATATTTTTTTAAAAAAACGAAGGCAAAATAAAGTCATTTTCAGATAAACAAAAGCTGAGAGAATTTGTCTTCTACAACTTTATAAAAAATGCTAAAGGAAGATTTTCAGACAAAGGTGAAATCATAGCTTATGAAAATTTAAATCTGTAGGAAGAAATAAAGGGCAGTAGAAATGCTAAATATGTGAAAAAACATAAAAGACCAGCTTTTTTCTTTTATTATATTCTTTAAAAGTCAATCAACTTCAGAGCAAAATGATAATAATAATAATAATAATAATAATAATAATAATAATAAACTATAGAGCAGCGATGGCGAACCTTTTGAGCTCAGCGTGTCAGCATTTTGAAAAACCCTAACTTAACTCTGGTGCCATGTCACATATAGAAATTTTTTGATCTTTGCAACCATAGTAAAACAAAGATTTATATTTTTTGATATTTATTTTATATATTTAAATGCCATTTAACAAAGAAAAATCAACCAAAAAAATGAGTTCGCATGTCACCTCTGACACGCGTGTCATAGGTTCGCCATCACTGCTATAGGGTTTATTACAGATAATAGCCAAATATATGACAATTAAGGCACAACAAGATGGGAGGGAACATGCTGGGGTCCAGCCCCAGCGGGTCCAGGGTTTCCCAAAGGTGTGGACTGAGTCGGCGAAGAATGAAGGACACAGAGTCAGTTTTTAGGTGATCATCATAGCCAGATTCTCTTTTTAATTGTCATCTAACATCTGTATTTATACTATTTGGTCCTCACCTGGGGAAACAACCTTCCTTCTCCTAGCCATTTTCCTCCCCCTATTGTCCTCTTAGATCTGCATTTATCCTATTTGATCTTAACCCCATCCATTCCATTCCAAAGGCTAGGGCGTTTCTCATCTCTATTTCAAGGTTCCTTGAAACATCCCTGCAGGGACTGCCTCAAGCAGCCAGGGTGGATCGGCTTCCAACAGGACCATTGCTGTAAAACTCTTACATTATAAGTGAAATGATGTTATATTAACTCAAGTTAGTCATTAATAAGTTAGGATATATACTATAATCTCTAGAGCAGCAGTTCTCAACCTGTGGGCCGCGACCCCTTTGGGGGTCAAACGACCCTTTCACAGGGGTCGCCTAAGACCATCAGAAAATACATATATAATTACATATTGTTTTGGTGATTAATCACTATGCTTTAATTATGTTCAATTTGTAACAATGAAATTGGGGGTCACCACAACATGAGGAACTGTATTAAAGGAAGGTTGAGAACCACTGCTCTAGAGGATGCACTAAAAAGTGTCTGTAGAGGTCTTGGGAAATCAGGAAATAGCCCTGGAGCCCAAGGTATCATCTAACAATACTCTGAACAGCAATGGTGTTCTCCCAAGCCACTAGCCCTGAGCCCTCCTACTACAGTAAGTAGGCCATGACCTAAGCCTTTCTCCCCATGTTAGGGAGAATACAGAAATATGTATAGGTAAAGAGGTATAGGCATATGAAGTGTGTAAGTGACTATCACATTTCAGTCATTCTGTGAATCATACCTAGCTCATGTTCTGATTGTCCACTCTGACCTGAATAGTTGTGGTACACTGTGATGGTTGTGTAATTTCTGGAGACAATTGGAAAGATCAAGAAGTTTGACTGTAGACCATGTAGGTCTTCTCAGAATAAGCTTGCTTAGTGACACCAGCCTGCACCTCTTGCTTATTCACCAGCTATATTCAACCACATACGTGGGAGTAGTATCTGGTGACATTCTGCACATGTCTTGTACACTGATACATATAAGTAAGGTATCACAATAAGCTTCCAATTTGCCTTAGCCAAATAGTCTTTACTGCAAGAATTCTTATTACCCAAAGAGTGGTGTGTGTGTGTGTGTGTGTGTGTGTGTGTGTGTGTATGTGTGTGTGTATGTGTGTGTGTGTCCTGAATCTGCCCATCTGCCCTATTACATTTGAAGAGATCCCTAAATTCCTGTGTGGAAGGTGGAGATTCAAAGAGAGCTACACATGAGACAAACCAACTAACCAACCAGTTGCCTTTTATAGCCTTTCTAACTCCTCCCCAAATAGTACACATTTACAAAATTTTACACTTAATGTCATAGGTTCACAAACCCCTTATGTTCATTCATGGCTCCCAGGATGTGAATTTTTTAATTAGATAGTAATTAAATTCCTTCCTTTTCTAATATCTGGAGTTTATACCTATCTTTGCATATACTTTTTGAAGTAGAGAAATTATATTTTATATTGGAGAAAATAAACACACAGACAAAATAGTTCTGTTTAATCCCATGAATCAGTGGGGACCACTTCTAGTGGTAGGTCTCTCTCAGGCTTATTAGACAATCAATTTCACCTTCATTCTGAAACTTCTGGGAGAAAAATAAATGGGAATTAATATTGGACCGAATTTACCCAGCTAGAATTCAACCAGAGTAATGAATTTATTATTCAATAAAATACACAGATGACTGTCAATGTCTTTTCCAAGTAGATCAATCAATAAAATTAGTCATTGGAGCCTTCGCTAGAGTGCCTAGCCTCTCTCCCTACACGACCCTGCACATTTAATCAGCACCCATGTGTTCCAAGGTCAATAGTCTCTGCATGAATTGAATATATTTCATCTGAAGGATTTCAAATGCAACAAAAGTTGATCCACTGCAAGATGAAAGAGCTGCTGAGCAGCTGTGATAAAGGGAATTAAAGCCATTGGACACTCCTTCTATTGGGAATTAAACTATTTTCACTATGACCCACACATACCAGTCAAGAGCTGACAGCAAATTGAAATGAAAGATGACACAGCAAATCCACTCTTACATTTGGAACTTATAAAACAGGCAAAATACTTTTAGAAAGAAGCTAATTTTCACTTTTAAAAGTCGTACTTCTCTCTTAGAGGAAATCTATTATTCTAAAAAAGGCCTATAAAACTCCTCTGTCACTTTTTGGCATAGAAACACAATAATTTTATAATGTCCACAATAACAATTCATATAGGTTTATTGAAAAAATGTTTATAAAATGTAGTCAAAAGGACATAAAAGTTGTGGAATAACTAATAGTCATAATAGTCAATATTTATATGAATATATATATATATATATATATATATATATATATATATATATATATCAGGAGCCTGCCTCACCAAAACTGATAATTGAGGACAATTTAATAAAGGGGCAATTTACAACCTACAGTAGGGTTATATAGTAAAATAATTAGATCCAGTATGATGTGTGTGTACATAGAAAGAAACCGAAATGTATATGGAATTCCCATGTGATTATGGAGGCTGACAATTCTAAAGATCTGTAGTCCGTAAGCTGGAGACCCAGGATTGCCAATGTATAGTTAAGTTCTAGTTCAAAGTCCTGAGAATCAGGAGGGCCAATAGTATAAATTCCAGTCTAAAAGTAAAAAGTAACCCAAGAAAAGCTGATATTTCAGTACCAGCCTAAAGGCCACAAAGGGCTACTGTCTCAGCTCAAGTAGTCAGGCAGGAGGAGTTCCCTGTTACTCAGCTTTTTGGTTCTATTTAGACTTTCAACTGATTGGCTGAGGCCCACCTACATTAGGAAGAGCAATCTGCTTTATTTTGTTTACTGATTCAAATGTCAATCTCATCCAGAAACATCCTCACAGACACACCAGAATGTTTGACTAAATTTCTGGGTACTCCATAGGCCGTCAAGTTGACTCATTAAATTTAACCACCACACAGATGTTGACTGAGCTTAAGAAAACCAAATACTACCCTGGCCAGTGTGGCTCAGTTGGTTGGAGAGTCCTCCTGTACACCAAAAGGTCACCGGTTTGATTCTTGATCAGAGGACATGCTCAGGTTGCAGGCTCGAACCCCAGTAGGGGATGTGGGGAGTCAGCTGATTGATGTTTCTCTCTCTCATTGCTGCTTCTCTCTCCCCATCCCTTCCTCTCTCTCTCAAATCAATAAAAACGTGTTGTTGTTGTTTTTTTAAAAAAGACAAAGAAAACCAAGTGCCTAGGGCTAGAAACAGTATCCCCTTCCAGGGCTAGCAATAGCCAAGAGCCAGTACAACCCCTACACTTGGAGAGAGAGTCATTAACACATCTCAGAGAGTACAGAGATTGCCCAAGGACTGAAACCTTTGGCAGGGAGGAAGCAATGGAATAAATGCCCTAGAGATCTGTTTCCTAATTTTAGGTCAGAATGGGAAAAAAGTAGATATAAAATATGTATGAGCCCTATCTGGTTTTCCTCAGTGGTTAGAGCAGATCCGATTCCAGTCAAGGGCACATGCCTCAGTTGCAGACTCAATCCCTGGCCCCAGATTAGGCTGCTTGCAGAAGGCAACCAATCTATGTTTCTCTCTTGCATGGATCTTTCTCTCTCTCTCTGTCTATCCCTCTCTTTTCCACTCCCTCTAAAAAATCAATGGGAAAAAAATCTTCCAGTGAGGATTAACAAACAAACAAAACAAACAAACAAACAAAATCATGGATGAGACAAAAAAATCCAGTATAGCATTACATTTAAAATCAGGGAAAAGAATCCTAATATATAAAAACCCTGGGTCCTTCATGACTGGATGCTCAACCAACCGGAAGTCAGTCCTGCAGTCAGTCAGTGACCCAGCACTGACTGCTGAGGGGGCTGTGAATCAGGCTCAGAGAGAGGCCTGAAGAGAGAAGGAGAGTCTGATCCATAGCCTCTGTGGCAGCTGTTGATCAGCACTTGCTTCTCTTTCTCTCCAGCAGCCAGGCCTCCATTTCTGTCCAGGCCTCCACTGGGGCTGCTGATCAGCCCAGCCTTTCTAATCAGGCCCCGTTGATAGCCCCAGGGATGGATAACTGGCATAGAAATCAACCAATCAGAACCAGATCTGGGTCAACTGTGAGGAGCAAATGGCTGCCTAGGAGGTGGAGCTTTTGACACTGACTGGCATAGGAACTGACCAATCAGAACCAAATCTGGGTCAACTGTGAAGAGCCGATTGCTGCCTAGGAGGTGGAGCTTTTGACACTGACTGGCATAGGAACTGACCAATCAGAACCAAATCCAGGAGAACTGTGAGAAGCCAATGGCTGCCTAGGAGGCGGAGCTTTTGATGCTGACTGGCATAGAAACCGACCAATCAGAACCAAATTGGCCTTCAGGGGAGGGCAGTTGGGGGCGAGATCAGGCCAGCAGGGGAGGGCAGTTGGAGGCATCCAGGCTTGCAGGGGTGGGCGATCAGGCTGGCAGGAGAGCAGTTAGGTGTTAATCAGGCCAGCAGGGGAGTGGTTAGGGGGTGATTAGTCTGGCAGGCAGAAGAAGTTAGGGGCAATCAGGCAGACAGGCAGGTGAGCGGTTAGGAGCCAGTAGTCCCGATAGGAATTGGGCCTAAACTGACAGTTGGACATTCCCCAAGGGGCCCCAGATTGGAGAGGGTGCAGACTGGGTGAGGGACACCCACACCCCAGTGCACGAATTTTGTGCACCAGACCTCTATTTAGAGTTATGAAATCATGGCTAAAGCTATAGCCATACATGCATACTAGAATTCACTTGGTAGCTTTTATGGTCTGTGGATTGTATTAATATAAGTGCTATAAAAAAATACAGATATAGAGAGGAAACCAAGATGGCAGCATAGGTAAACACCAGAGTTTGCTGCCTCGAACAACCACTTCAAAAATACAACTAAAAGATGGAACAGACATCATCCAGAACCACACGAAGGCTGGCTGAGTGGAAATTCTACAACTAGAAGGAAAGAGAAAAGCATACCGAGAATCAGAGGAGGCGCAGTACGGAAGTAAAATACTAAGGTGCATAGGTGCATGCGGAGCGGGCTGGCGGCTGAGGGCACGGTTGGCGTTTTCAATCGGCAGGGAGTCTCAGGCTCTGAGCTCCTGTTCCGGGCAAGTCTCTAGGGACCCAGACTCATACGGGAGAAGCGGGATTGTCTGGCATCTGTCAGAACCCGAGGGCAGTTTTCTCTCCGAGGGGCTTGCAGCGATTACTGGGACACTGAGAAGCAGAGCCTCTGAGGGCAAGACTGAGAGCAGCCATAACTGCTAGCCCCACCCTGTTGATCCCTTGGGACCTGCCCCGCCCAAGCCCTGCAGGGAAGCTTTTGCTGGATAGCCTCAGGCAAAGGCTAGATTAGCACCTCCCTAGAGATCCAGGAGCCAAGAAATCCAGAGGTCAGAGTGGGACCATCCAGTTTGCAGCTCCGTGGAACCATAAAGGACTCACTCAGGGGGCAGACTCAGTGAGCACCGAAGCCCCATTGAAGCAAGTCTTGCCCCAGAGGGGTGTCTCCAGCACAGAAGTTCTCCCACTGCAGACACAGCTGATTCTCACAGCCAATTGGCCTGGAGGTCAATTCCTCCCAGTGATACCTACAACAATCAAGGCTTAACTACAACAAGACCATGCACAAAGCCCACAAGGAGGTGCACCAAGAGTGTCTACCTCAGGTAATTGGGACACTTAGCACAGAAAGGCACTCTATCGACACAGCCAAGCATGAAAAATGCCGAGACAAAGAAACAGGACACAAATGACAGAAATGGAGAAAAGCAGACTGCTGGATATAGAGTTCAAAACCACACTTTTAAGGTCTTTAAAGAACTGTCTAGAAGCTGCCAATAAATTTAGTAAGACCCTTGAAAAGACTGGTGAGACCGCTGATAAATGTAGTGAGATCCTCAAGAAATCTAGTGAGACCTTCGATGTTGTGATAAAGGACCAACTAGAAATTAAGCATACACTGACTGAAATAAAGAATATTATACAGACTCCCAACAGCAGACCAGAGGATAGCAAGAATCAAGTCAACGATTTGAAATACGAAGAAGCAAAAAACACCCAACTGGAAAAGCAAAATGAAAAAAGAATCCAAAAATATGAAGATATTGTAAGGAGCCTCTGGGACAGCTTCAAGTGTACCAACATCAGAATTATTAACGTGCTAGAAGAAGAGAGAGAGCAAGGTATTAAAAACCTATTTGAAGAAATAATGACAGAAAACTTCCCCTTCCTGGTGAAAGAAATAGACTTACAAGTCCAGGAAGCACAGAGAATCCCAAACAAAAGGAATCCAAAGAGGACCACACCAAGACACATCATAATTAAAATGCCAAGAGCAAAAGACAAAAAGAGTATCCTAAAAGTAGCAAGAGAAATAAAGTCAGTTACCTGCAAGGGAGTACCCATATGACTGTCAGCTGATTTCTCAACAGAAACTTTGCAGGCCAGAAGGGAGTGGCAAGAAATATTCAAAGTGATGAATACCAAGAACCTACAACCAAGATTACTTTATCCAGCAAAGCTATCATTCAGAAGTGAAGGTCAGATAAAGAGCTTCACAGATAAGAACAAGCTAAAGGAGTTCATCACCACCAAACCAGTATTATATGAAATTCTGAAAGGTATCCTTTAAGAAGAGGAGGAAGAAGAAAAAGGTAAAGATATACATTATGAACAACAAATACACATCTATCAACAAGTGAATCTAAAAATCAAGTGAATAAATAATCTGATGAACAGTATGAACTGGTGATTGTAATAGAATCAGGGACATAGAAAGGGAATGGACTGACTATTCTTGGATGGGGGAAAGGGGTGTAGGGGATGCGGGAAGAGATTGGACAATAATCATGCACCTATGGATGAGGACAGTGGGTAGTGAGGGAGGGCGGAGGGTGGGGTGAGAACTGGGTGGAGGGGAGTTATGGAAGGATAAAAGAGGAACAAATGTAATAATCTGAACAATAAAGATTTAATTTTTTAAAAAATACAGATATAGAGGCCTTACCCACACCTATCAAATAAGAACCTCTGAGCCTAATGTCAGGCATGAATATATGTTTAAATTTCTACAGGTGATTTGTTTGCACACCACCAATTTAGGACATTACCTTGAAGGATGCTTATATTTTTACCCAGTTATTTAATTTTGGGATCATATTCCTGTTTCCAAAATAAGCTGTAAGAATTATTATTTTTTCAAATATAAACTGTTTATATGGCACTAAAAACTGATCTAACTTATTTTCATTGAGGTGGCTAAAGTGATCACTAATGTGTTATCCTATATATATGCATAGATCTAGTTAATATCAGCCTAAAACACATAAGTGTAGAAATAGCACATCTGCATTATAATGATTTTCCCAGAACAACAGAGGAACTTCCCTACGTTAGGAAACCAAGGTCAGAAACAATGGTCAGTCAGGGAAAATGCCTCAGTCCCATCATTTACATTAGAGTTTTGTAGCCTGAAATAACACCTCCTATTAATTCTTTCCTTGATTCTGTTTTCTTTATTAAATCCTTTTGAAAGGCTGCAATTTCATCTCATGAGACATTGTGAGGACATGCTTGGCACACGAGTGACACTGAGAGTCATAATGGGTACATAAATAGAAAAGTACATTTAATATACAGACACAGAGGTGGGTGCTTTATATGTATTACCCCATGAAATCCTTGCAACTATTCTGTTACAGACACTATTCTGTTATTTTTAAGATGATGAAATTGTGAGTCAGAGATATTAAGTCATTTGCCTCAGGTCACATAGTTATTGAGTGGTCAGTACCATGGTTTTAGTTTCCCCAGAGTCTTTGGCTATCTCAAACTTCTGCCTGGTAAGTCAGGAGGTTAGAGAGATGGCTCCATCAGCCACTGAGAGAGCCTATAGGATGGGGAAACAAGTTTTTTACATCCCCACAGCAATTACATTTGCTTTACAATATCTATAAGGGGTGATAGACAGGGAGGTTCTGTGGGGCACAATTAATTTGAAAAGGATTTAATGAATTACTCAGACTGGGAACATAGAATCGTGGGATAGAAAAATCCATCTACTGTAGTTATGCCTCAGATTATCCATTGAGCTGAAAAGGTGAAGGAGATTCCAACTGCCACCAGGAGTGGCAGTCCTTGCAACAATGGCAGCGCCAATAGGTGACAGGCAAAATAATGAAGGGGCAAGTTAGCAAAAACCACATTCCAGAGGAAGTCTGTATATATTTACTTAATACCAGTAGTTCTGTTAAATGCATGATCATTTGTCATTTTTTTTTTATTATTAAGAAATGACCATTTGGAAGAATACATTGATCATTGCCTCCTTGAAATTCTTCAGTCCACACAGTTATAATACATGTGTAGATTGGTGATATTTATTTTGAAAAATAGTAAATTGCACAAGAAAGATAGGGAATCTAAAGAGACAAATTTGGTCTGAGTCTTGGTGCTCCCACCTACTTGCTGTGTGACTTTAAAAAATCACTCGATCTTTCTGAGCTTGAGATTTCATTTTGTTTTGTTTTCATTTGGAAGATGGTTATAGTTACAAAAATAACACATAATACTGTGCATTATGGAGCTCTTTTAGGTGCTTTTCATGGATTAATTCATGTAATATTCATAATATCCTTATAAGGTTGATCTCATTATTATTTTTATAAGTGACAAAGCCAGGGTTAAAATCTAAGCAGACTCCTTCAAAACTTAACTACTCTCCCATACCAACTACCTACATGCTTATATGATTTGGTTTATGTAATTATTAGGAAAGATAATATGCCTTAAAATAATAAAAAACAGTGGATTCCTTTTGGTAAAAGAATCTAATGGGTGTCTTCCCTGCCTCAGCCCCATCTCATCCCCATCTTCAAAAAGGAGTAGGTTGCTGTGGGTTGATTAGTTTCAAGAATAATGGTTGACTTTAATTGTCTGAAAGTAGGACCATAGGGAGGATAAAAGGGGTGTATAAGTACGTCTGTTTTAGGGGGAAATCGCACTTTTTCTTGCTGGTTGGCATTTTCTGGGGTAGCATTTTTAAAAAAATATATTTTATTGATTTTTTACAGAAAGGAAGGGAGAGAGATAGTTAGAAACATCGATGAGAGAGAAACATCGATTCAGCTGCCTCCTGCATACTCCCTACTGGGGATGTGCCCGCAACCAACATGCCCTTGACCAGAATAGAACCTGGGACCTTTCAGTCCACAGGCTGATGCTCTATCCACTGAGCCAAACCCGTTAGGGTGGGGGGTAGCATTTTTTTATATCACAGAAATTGAATGAAGAAAATAACTATGTTTTGTGACACATCAAATGTGCTTAAATTACAACAAAACTAAAATATACATATGTGCACTGTGTACACTACATATATATACTATAGTATAATAAGATATACTTAAGCATATAAACATTGCTTCATATAGGGGATATATATATATATATATATATATATATATATATATATATCACAACTACACATATCAAAATGTTAACAGTAATTATTTCTCAAATTTGGGTAGCAAATAATTTTTTGAATGTTTTACTGTATTTTTCAAATTTTCTAAAGTAAATGTGAATCACTATTTAAATCAAGAGGAGATATATTTTAAAAAAGGGTCAATCATAAATAAAAATAACTTGCATTTTTAAAGAAACAATTGGTCTGATATACCACTACTTAAACTTCAGCCTCTGGGTAAGATTGTCAGTTTTTATTTTATTTCTTCCTTCAACTTCCCTGTGGGCTTTTAAGACAAAGCCCACTCTTACAAGACAAAGTTCAAATATTGAACATTCTCAAATCATTCAGGTGTGCCTATATTCCACAGAACATAGTCCTACCATAGATGCTAATGTGTTCATATTTGTTCAGGTCTCCTGCCATTCTTAACTGATTTTAAGACTCCCTGTAAATAGTTCATTGTAATGTTGTAATTGATGTGAAATAAGCCATAGTCTGCAGCATCTACACTGTTAAATCCATATTGAGTAGTGTGTGCCCATGTCTGTATGGAGCAAGGGGCAGGAAGATCTCCTTGGGGTAAGTGGGGAGGAGTTGCATTAGGGAAAGGAGGAGGGTGTGCAAAGGCATCCTTGGTAGGAAGACTAGATTATTGCTTATTAGATTTATTTATTTATTTATTTTTATTGCTTAAAGTATTACAAAGGGTATTACATATGTGTGCTTATTAGATTTAAACACTCACACACACACACACACACACACACACACACACACACACAGGCACGTTGTCATATGTGACTGATCAAGAAAATTATCCCTTCTAAGAGAGTTGCATAAAAATAATTAAAACATTGAACTTGAATCCTGACCTGCAACACTAGGCAACAAGGAATTAGATGTGTGTGTAAAATCTTAATTTTTCTATAAGTGGGGCAATATAGACGATGAGAGTGTGGCTGGGCACTTGTCCCTAGGAAGTCACAAGAGTGAAAAGCAGCTCTGTTTCTGCTGGAAGAGCAAAAAGGAAGGGGCTAGTAGCCAGGGAAATAGGCCAGACTGTGGATATTAAACCCAAAAAAAGCACAAACACATGTCACCCTGAAAATAGCACTGGCTGGACAAATGGTGGACTGGAAGAGCCTGTTGAGAAAGAAATCACACTTTAATTCTCTTCAGCCAGTTGACTTCTGCCATGATTGTAAAAACCACAACAAAGGGAGGAAGGCTTTTTAACTGGGGAGAGAGCCTGTGCAACAAAGGGCACCCTGGATGAAAGTGGTGCTACTGAGTGTCAGTGGCCTTAATCATTATTCTTCCTTGGGCCCAGGGAGGTATCCCAGGCACCTAATTCTGTCATTCAAGATTTTCATATGAGAAACACCCCCTGGATTGTTCAGTTGTGAACATAAACAGAAGACCCTGTCTACTGTTCTATGGCCAATACACTATGCTCACTAATCCAGTGACAGAGAAATCGAACCTGTCCCCTGGTTTTGGTTTGGATGTCATGAGTCCAGGCCCAAGGAGCCCGATGACTGGTCCTCTTTGGACAGTTCTCTGAGTCCATTTCACTCAGCGTGGTGCTGTCATTCTATCTGCTACGTACTCCACTGCAAGCTAATTACTGTGACACAGAAACCTTGAGAAGGCTTGGGTTCAGCTGGAAAAGGGACACACAAGGTGGGACCAAGCCCCATAGAGGATATCCTTGACCAGATGGCTGCTGACAAGTGTTTATAAATAATTTCTAATGTAAGGAGGAAGGAGATGCACATTTTTATATCAGCTTTTTCTTAGGGTATAAAGTGCTTATCAAAAAAACATGACTCTTTTAATTCAACATAGATAAAAAGTCATCTTTAAAACAATAGAGAGTAATAAAATATTTAATTCCTGGATCGCTCCAAGCTTTTAGATTATTCTTTTTATTCAGACTTTTAAAAAAAATCGAATTTATTGGGATGACATTGGTTCACAAAACCATACAGGTTTCAAGTGTACAACTCAACAAATCATCTTGCACTGCCCATCACCCCAAGCAAAGTCTCCTTCTGACCCCATTTTCTACCTCTTTTGTCCACCTCACCCCTCTTTCCCTCTAGCTATTGATCATTGTCTGTGTCTATGTGTTTTATACATATATTATTTAAATCCCTTCACCTTCTTAAAGCAACTTTCCACCAAATCCAATTTTCACTTGGGGAGAGTGTGGAGCACATAGGGAAGTACTCCTATTTAGGAGGAAGGATTCATTTTAAGTAATCATATAACATTACAAAGATAAGTAATGCATTCATCAGCAAGAGCTAAGCACGTCACAGAGAACAAAGTGAGCTAGCATTTACTTGGGATTATGTAGAGCATCAGTATGTCTATGTGACCCAGCGTGTGGGCTGCCATTTGAAAGCGTGTCAAATCCATTAAGAATCAGGCAGGGAGGGTTGATTTCTTCTACAATTCATCTTCTAGTAGTCATGGTAGTAAGTTGCAACTTAACCTTCTGTGACATTTTAGTACATTTACAGGCATTATGTTCTCACAAAGGATGCTGGATTAGACAGTTTATGTTTAAATCGATAAAAAGCCGCTTTTGCATTTTTCATAAAGGCAATATCTACATTGAAGGGAATCGGTGCTCTCAACACTACTTCCAGTTGCTAACTGTTTTCCAATGGCATGCCTGCTATACTGCCCTGCTTTTTTAGAAATCATCATATATTAAATAGTTTTCAGAACATTAATCTTTTAATGAGGGAAATATATGTCTTCTAATTCTTGCCTTATTGTTACGCATATATGCCGTCATCTGTGTGGTTATCACCCTCATGATTACTTCACAGCAACAGATCTCTCTCTGGTTTTAGTCTTTCTCGTTCCCAAACATGACTGCCCTGAAGAGGAGCGCCACGACAAAAGCATGAGACTGTGCCTGACTCCTAACTGCTCTCGTTGTTTAATGATCAATGTGACCTTCTAAATCATGGCCCGTGTCCCAGTAGCTAGATCCCATCAACTGACCTGAACTCATTAACTCAGAAAGAAGCACCTGCCCAACTTCTTTCAGTGACAGTGCTCTGGAATCGCATCATTCCATGGCTTTCCAGACTAAGCTGATGCACTGCCTAGTTGAAAACTCCAACCTTGAGCTCGGCTGAAAGCTCCAGGCATACAATCTATAACTTCACTTAGAAGTTGTGGAAGCTCACACTCAATGTGACTGGAGTTGAGCTGTAGCTATTCCCTCAAACCTGCCTCCTTCGGCGTAACTGAGTCAGTAAATGGCTCTCCTATAACCCAGCCAGGGTTCAAGCTGGAAGCCTGAGACTCAAATTTGACCACTCCCTCTCCCTCCTTTCTCACATCCAGTTAAAAAACAAGTCATGTGGGTCCTGACTTCAAATGCATCTCAAAATTATACACTGCTCTCTATCACCTTTGTCACCAAGTTAAGTCACCTCAATTACAAAAACATCCTAACCAGCCTCCTTGCGCATATATGGTTTGCTCTCCAGCAGGTTTCCACATAGCAGGCAAAGTGGTCTTTGTAAACATAATCTGATCAGGGAGGTATTCCCTTGATTAAACCCCTCAGTGGGTTCCCACTGTGCTTAGGTCCACGAGGGCTTGGGCATCTGAGAACTGACTATTTCTCTTCATCTCGCACCATTCTCTCTCATAGCCACTACGTCCTGCCACACTGGCCTTATTTTAGCTTCTCAAATGCATCAGCTCTTTCCCACTTCAGGGACTGTGAAAGTGACACTACAGTCGGCGGAAACACTCATCTACACATTGAGTTGACAGCTAGTCAACTCCCACTTACTCTTTATGTTTCAGTTCAAATGTCTTTCTTAACGTGCCTTCCTCTAATGCACTAATATAAACTAACATTTATCACAGTCTTTACCTTTGTATTGATTTGTGTGAGCCTTTGTTGCTTTGTTGATTGACTCCTCTTATAAGCTATGTTTTGGGAAGTCAGAATCCATGTCTGTTTTGCTATTTAACTTATCTCAGAGGTCTGGCACTATTTTTAAGCATCTTTTATAAAAGGTTAACTCATTAAAGAATTATCAAGTTAGCCTGGCCAGTGTGGCTCAGTGGTTGAGTGTGTTGAGTGTGGACCTATGAACCAGAAGGTCATGGTTTGCAGAGCATATGCCTGGGTTGCGGGCTCAATCCCTAGTAAGGGGCATGCAGGAGGCAGCCAATCAGTGATTCTCTCTCATCATTGATGTTTCTATCTCCCTCTCCCTTCTTCTCTGAAATCAATAAAAACATTTTTTAAAAGAATTATAAAGTTAAATAGACTACAAGGAACTAGCCCATGGACAATCTGTGTGGCTTTTGCAGGGGGAAAAAATTCTCTTCTCACCCAACCTTCCAAACTCCACAGATCAGGGGCACAGCAGGATTCTTGATGATTTATACAAACTCAGCTTGGGAGCGCCAGACCTCCTTCTTCCCTTGGCCCCACTCTTAAATAATATGAACATTTTCTTATTAAAAAGGAAAAGAGCATCTAAGGTATTTTATTCTGAATATTTGTTCAGTGAAGAGAAGTTTACACAGCTTGTGGAGAATTATTCAGCAGGAAATTAAACCTCCGTAATTCTGAATTTTCACTTTGCTTTCAATTGGCAGAGCATCCTGGCAAACCACCCTCCTCTCTAGAACATTCATAATACCACATCCGCCACCAAAATGTGCTTTCGGAGCCAAATCACAAACTAGGTTAGACAAGACAGCTTTCTGGAGGCCTGAGATACGAGGTGGTAGATAGGTTATGAACACACCATTCAGTCATGGCCAGCAATTAACACCTAAGTTTTGCATAGTAATTTGAAGATTGCAAAATAACTAACATAGGATGGTGGATTAACAGAGAAAGTGCTCTTATTTTATCTAAGTGAATAGATTATCTGATTTGAGCCTCCCAGCCATTTTATGAGACTGATCCAGTAGCTCCATTTTACTGATGAGATAGATAAAGAGGTTGAAATGACTCACCTCGTGTCTCACAACTAGTCCCCCAGTTGCAGAACTCAAAATTAGAGCTTTTGACAAATATTTTTGTATTATTTCATGGTGCTTCTATTCACCAGGAATCTGGCTACGTGGCTGTTTCATTTAGAGAAGAATTGACTTCACCCAGAAACTAAACAGCTGCCATAGAGAGAGAGTTTGTATGTTAAACAAACAAATCAATAACCTGATTCTTTTTGTACTAAGGAGAACCAAATTGATTTTTATTTTATTTTCACTTTGCATCATTTAACAAAGGAAAAGCAATTTTTAAAAAAAGAAATCGCAACTGGACTAGAAGACCTTGGGGGCTTTTGTACACCGAATAATAAGACAATTGTTCATCTTATTTTATTATAGGTAAACATAGTGCATTTCACTCATTATTTTTTAATGAGTGCATTTAGAAAGAAAAAATTACTGTGCCAATTAAATAAGGACAAATCAATGATAAGATAAATCCCAATTCAAAGGTGTTTTTTAAATCTAAATGTGCATTTAGAATTTATGAAATATACAAGAAAATTTAGATCCCCATGATAAGGAAATTATTATCCCTCAGATATATCTTTCTTTTATTTAGGCTGATCTTAATGTTTATTTATGTTTAAGTTGTGCACTGATATTACAAAAAACCCCACCCTATATAACAAAGCATAATAATGAAATGAATACTTGTGCACTCTATTTAGAGTCTCTCTTCCCAGTTTCTACTGCTGCTCCCACCCAAAGAGGGCACATCAAAGGAAGAGGAAAGGCGGGACACTGATGGGCATGCAGGGTCAGAAGCAGCAGGCTGGGTGAGCTCAAATAAGCCCCCGTCGTCTTTTGTAGTCTTCCAAGTTCAGAGATCTCCTTGGAGCCCCATCCTTGGCTGGTGGAGCCTTGGAGGTGATGGCCAAAGCCTTTGACTCTGAGCTGGGAACTTGTAAATCAATCTTCACATCGAAATCATGTACTTTGAACAAGTCTTCTGAGAGGTCACTGGCTGACTTAGAATTCCAATCTTTATCCTTTTCCTGACCCTTGCTCATTTCCTTTGGGGCATCCGGTAACACTCCAGAACCATACTTTGCATTCAGCTGGGCCAAGATGGCAGCTTGAACAGCTGGGCTTCTGGAATTAGAAATGATGATAGGTGTGCATTTCCGCCTGGTAAAGGGATCCATCTGTTGGTTTTCCATGTTGTGACTTTCAGCCACAAGGGCCTTCTCAGACTTCACAATATTCCATTTCCGGTTCCGCTGGTTGATGTAACTAATAGCAGACATGTTCTTGGTCCACTGGCGGTGCAGGGCCTCTGCCCGCTTCTCCAGCTCATTCAGCTGGTCTTGGATTTGTTTGGCCTTGTCCTGATCCCCCAGGTCCTCCGCCATGGACTTTTCCTTTAGCAGCTGAGTCTTCTTCTTGGCATAGTTAAGCGGAGCTTTCCTGAACCTTTCTTTCTCTTTTACAATCTCTTCAATGTCTTGATCATTGAATCTATAATTAAGAGCTTGTTTAATAGATAATTCCTTCTTATTGATTTCATCTAGAGTGGGCAACTGCATGCCAGCAGAAAACATTGCTTCTTTCCACTTCATGAATTCGCTTTCAGTGAATGCTTGGTTTGAGACAAACTCTAGGCGAAATACCCGTCGGGCATCGCCATGCCGTAGCTGTAGCCCTTTGTTTGTTCTGGTGCCACCAAGCTGGTAAACCTTGGCGGTTTCCACAACGCCCGTGATCTCAGCAACCCGGTAAACTGGTTTGCTGTTGTGGTTTCCAATGCCAATCCGTACAAAACATCCTGTGACAGTTTTAGCAAAGAAGGGCATATGACACCAACATTCCAGCTTATGCCGTGATAATCGAACCCGATTCAGTTCTTCGGGTAAGGACACTGGTTGTGATTTCGGAGGGATCTCTTCTTTCTCTTCATCAGAGGATGGTGTTCGGGAGGAGCTGTCTGTCTTTTCACTGGATTTGTCATCTTCCTCCTCCTCCTCGTCAGAGTATACCTCACTGGTTTTTAATGGCTGTTTTTTGGCGAGGAGCTCAGCTGTTCTGTTCTTCCATTTTTCTCTCTCTGCTTTTAGCTCCTCCATGGCTTGCGAATTTTTATCTAGTTTCTCATCCCGTTTGGAACGCCGTTCCTTGTTGTGGGATGTTACCTGAGATTCTTGAATCTGTGTCAGCTTTTTCTTTTCTTGCTCTTCTTGCTTTTCCTTTTTTTCTTTCTTTTTGGCTGTTTTTAGTTTTTTCTTAATTTCAAATCTTCTTTTCAACACCTCCCTCTTCTCAATGCGGTTGAAGAGTTCTTGCTCTCTTTCCTTCTCTGTCATCTGCTCCAGACGAGCCCTGTCCTCCTCATCCCCCATGAGGTCTTCCCCATAGCCATCATGGAACTCTTCATCTTCAGAAGAGGAGTCAGAGTCTGAACTGGAGGAAGAGCTGTTGCTGTCAGAGTCGGACACTTCACCTTCCTCAGGGGCTGAGCTCTCAGCTGAACTGTCTTTGTCTGAACTGCCTGATGAAGCAGTTTTATTGACCTGTTTCTTCATGGTTCCTTTCTTCTCTATTTTTCTGGCCTTTCCTTTCTTCTTATTTTTATTGCTCCCGAACGTGTACTCACCATCACTGTCCGACGTCTCAGAGTCTGAGGAGGCTGCAGGCCGACTCACAGGTGGCTCCTTCTCCTCAGAGTCACTGCGCTTCCGCTTTGCCAGGGACAAGAGCTCCTGATCCAGGTTCTCGTCGCTGCCGCTGTCCTCCATGTCCGAGTTGATCGCCACTCGGCCTTTCCGCTTCTTTCCCATGGTGATCCCCCAGCTCCCACGCCGGATGCCGCCCGGACTCCCCTCTAGCCCATCTGCTAGTGGGATAGCCACTGCCACTGCCACCGTCGCGATGTTGGGGTCCAACCCCAGCAGGTACAGGGGTTCCCAAAGGTGTGGACAGAGTCGGCGAAGAAGGAATGATACGGACACAGTGTTCAGTTGATCAGCAGCCGAACCAGGTTCTCTAGCCAGGATTTAGCCAGGATCTCCAGCCAGGTTCTGTCTCTACTTCTCCTGCTACATCAGTATTTATACCAGTTGGTCTTAATCCTATTCATTCTATTCCAATGGTTAGGGCATTTGTTATCTCCATTCCAGGGAGTAAAGATTAAGTAGCTTAAGTGTGATTGTTAGTAGTTAAAGTGATTAACTACCTGCCTGGCACTTAGTTAAGAGGTTTTACTGATAAAAAGCCCCACCTGGGGAAACAAACCTTCTCGGAGAGGTGACCTTGGTTAAAACACATAGCACTAAGGGGAGCAAACATATTAAGAACAGTATGCCATACACCAGGTCCCTTGAAACACAATCCGTGCAGATGCCTCCTCCCTACAGCGACCGCGGCAAGCAGCAAGTATGGACCGGCCTCCAGCAAATTCCCCTCTTTATTTTTTAAATGACAGCGCATGTAAATCAGAGGCCTGAACCCTCACCCCTTCTGAGGGAGGTCTCCTGCCCCCATGGCTGCTTCGCTTCCCACGCCCAGCTCAGATCGGGACCCAGGTAAAGACAGAGACTGGCTGACAGCAGCTGCCCTCTCACTGCAACAGGACTTGTTTCCGATTTCTACCTTGGACCACAGGGAAAGGGGCAGCTGAAGGAAAGGGCTGTGTCAGGCTGCTGCCTTCTTCCCTTTCTTCTCCCTCTTTTTTCTAAACACTTCCATGCCTTGTAGTTCTTTTGCTTTCTCTTCTTTTTCTCTCTACTACCCTCCATCTCTGCCTCCTCCTCCTCCTCCCCGGTATCATCCATATCAGCTGACCCAGAGGGCACAGCTGACTCCTCCCCAGACATCGACACCACCATCAAGCACGGCCCTGATGGACCCATGATCCAGCCCTTTAACGTGCTGACACTTCGGGAAGCCCATCGCCAGTGACGCCGCCCGCTAGACAGATCAACAAGGACAACCAAACCAGCAACTTGAGGACAGCTGAAATCGACTGAAGAGGCCAGCAACCTTCTACAAGGCTCTGTGTGCACTCCATCCACTATGCTTATTGCTATGCTTGCTGTCATTGCTTGTCAGTCTTCTTCCGAGTCTTAAACAACCCAATCCAAGAGGTGGCCGCTGATTTACACGCGCTGTCATTTAAAAAACATATTTGCCAATGACATATCTGATAAGGGCCTAATCTCCAAAATTTATAGGGAACTCATACAACTTAACAAAAGAAAGATAAACAATCCAATCAAAAAATGGGCAAAGGACCTAAATAGACACCTTTCAAAAGAGGACATCCAGAAAGCCAAGAGACATATGAAAACATGCTCAAAGTCACTAATCATCCGAGAGATGCAAATCAAAACAGCAATGAGGTACCATCTCACACCTGTCAGACTGGCTATCATCAACAAATCAACAAACGACAAGTGCTGGAGAGGATGTGGAGAAAAAGGAACACTTGTGCACTGCTGGTGGGAATGCAGACTGGTGCAGCCACTATGGAAGACAGTATGGAGTTTCCTTAAAAAACTGAAAATGGAACTCCCATTTGACCCTGTGATCCCACTTCTAGGAATATATCCCAAGAAACCAGAAACACCAATCAGAAAGGATATATGCACCCCTATGTTCATAGCAGCACAATTCACCATAGCTAAGATCTGGAAACAGCCTAAGTGCCCATCAGTAGATGAATGGATTAGAAAACTGTGGTACATCTACACGATGGAATACTATGCTGCTGTAAAAAGGAAGGAACTCTTACCATTTGCAACGTCATGGATGGAACTGGAGAGCATTATGCTAAGTGAAATAAGCCAGTCAATAAAGGAAAAACACCACATGATCTCACTCATTCATGGACAATAGAGACCATTATAAACTTTTGAACAATAATAGATACAGAGGCAGAGCTGCCTCAAACAGATTGTCAAACTGCAACGGGAAGGCCGGGGAGGGTTGGGGGGCAGGAGGTAGGGGGGTAAGAGATCAACTAAAGGACTTGTATGCATGCATATAAGCATAACCAATGGACATAAGACACTGGGTGATAGGGGAGGCTAGGGGACTGTCTAGGGCGGGGGGATAAAATGGATACATATGTAATACCCTTTGTAATACTTTAAGCAATAAAAAAAAAATTCACTTACATTTTACATGCAAAAAAAAAAAAATAAAATAAATAAAAAATAAAAATGGGGGGAATTTGCCGGAAGCCGGTCCACCCCCCGCCGCCTGACACAGTCGCTGCAGGGAAGAAACATCTGCACAGCATACGTTTCAAGGGACCTGGCGTATATGGCACACTGTTCCTTTTTAAATATATTTTTTATTGATTTTTTACAGAGAGGAAGGGAGAGGGATAGAGAGTTAGAAACATCGATGAGCGAGAAACATCGATCAGCTGCCTCCTGCACACCTCCCACTGGGGATGTGCCCGCAACCAAGGTACATGCCCTTGACTGGAATCGAATCGGGGACCCTTTGGTCCACAGGCTGATGCTCTATCCACTGAGCCAAACCGGTCAGGGCATGGCATACTGTTCTTAATATGTTTGCTCCCCTTCTTAGCGCTATACCAAGGTCACCTCTCCGAGAAAGGTTGCTTCCCCAAGTGAGGATCCAGATATATCTTTAGATATTCATTTTTTCTTTCTATTCCTTCTGCTAAAATCCTAATTAAGCCTTCATCATCTTTTGCCTGGTCTATTAATATGGAAAACCTATTGCTTTTCCCATCTCGTTTCTCCTCCCTCAGTCCATCCTCAGTATTACTGTCAGAGTATTCTTTCTATGTCAATGACTTTCACAACTTAGACTGATTGATTTCCTACCTACAGGATTAAATTTAAACTCCTTAAGTGAGCATCCAAGGCACTTTACATCAGTCCAACTACTATCTTTGTAGCTTTATCTCTCCTCACATCTCACGTGTACTTTACCCACATACTTAGCTTCTCTCCATTCTCTAAGCACATCATACATATGGAGGCAAACATTCTCCATTCACACAACACATTTGGAAGTGAACATTCTCAGTTTGCAACACACAAACAGAGGTAAACATTTTTCATTCACACCTACACATAGAGGTAAATCTTTCAAGCACACTATGCATCAGAGTTGAACAGTCTTCATTCACACCACATACATAGAGGTGAACATTCTGTTTTCTCTTTCAGTAGAGACATTATTCTCCTTCTTTGTTGGTAAACTCTTCTGCATACTTAAAATCTCAGATTATGTGGAATATCCTTTTTAAAGCATTTTCCATCACCTTCCAGATAGCTAGGAGAGCTATACAATAGAAATGATAATCACTGAGCCTAAATCAGTGATTTTACAGATGAGGAAAAGAGGTCCAAATAGTGAAGTGTTATTATTCCCAATATTATATGTACAGCAAGTTCATAACAATGTGAGCGTAGGAATTTATGGTTTTTCATGCCTGCTTCACCTTTTCCTGGTCTTACATGGACATCAATGAAAGAATAGAGTGAAAGTATAACCTAATGCCATGCCTGGTCAGCAGGTCTTTATGGTTCACCTCCAGCATGTCTATCGGGAACTACCCAGACCACCAGGAGGCAAAAGGATATTCTGAGAAGTAATTACAAGTAGATGCAAATCTCTTTGCCCTTGCTTGGGTTACTTTACCCCTCAGAGAGATAACACCGACCTCACAAAACATTATGCAGATTAAATGAAATGTGTGTATTTCAAATGCATAAGTAAGGCTCAATAAATTTTATCTCTTTTACCCATTTCCTACTAGGTGAGGCCTAAATATGGTTGCTTGTAGGTTAAATCCATTGTTAAACCACCAATGTAGTTAAAGAATACTTTATTTAATACATTTACAAAAACACACAGCTTTGGTATAAATGCTCCAGGGATTGTAATGCCACCCTGTTTATATAATAAACACATGTGTTCACTTTAAGAATGAGGTTGGTAGCACTGCCACCAAATGTCATAGCTTTTAGTTACTGGCCCCCAGCTGAGAATGGATCAATTGGGCAAATGGAAGGAAGCAAGCAAATCTACAACCATAAATATCAACACACACCCAGAAATAGGGAGAGAGATCAAAGGCAGATCATCGCTACCCAGGAGAGACACCAAGAAGATTCACATTGGGGCAGCAACACCAAGGCACCCAGAAGACCTTTTCAGGACTTCCAACCATTTCTGGAAAGAAATCAAAGGCTGAAATCCTTGGCTATTGCATTTCAAAATAAATAAAGACTCCTCTACTTCCTTCACAAAAAACCAGCCAAGCTAAATTTATGCTCTAGAATATTGCCCTGGGAGCTATCCCTGGAAGAAATCCTTTTAACCCTAGTACTGCTCTTTGTTTGGAATCCAAGTCTTCTGCTTTTGCCCACATAGCCATTAGCATTCAAATTAGAAAAGCATCCAGTCAAAAAATATTTATTGAGCAAAATGATGCAAAATGTTATATTAGGGAAAGCGCCAGTCCCCAGCAGTTATTGAAACATCCCTCTTAAAGTATTCTAGACTTCCTCCATTATTGGTTCCTTCTTTAGGGTTAAGCACTGCCCTTCTTCCTTTTGAAGGTCCCCCTTTAAGTGTCCAAATCCTTGGTGTGCGGATAAAACGTTAGGTTGACAACATTGTTACAAAGGAGAACTGCTGACATCTGAGAACATGAGACTGGCAAGAAGTCATGAAACACATTAAAACTGAAGAGGAAAGAAAGGGGAAAAAACAATGAGATTATTATAATTGGTGTGGGTACCCTTGCAAAATGTTTAGCCTCTGGCTAAATGAAGTAGAAACAAGACTTCCTACTGCAGTGTAGTTATATATTGTGTGAAAGGGAAACAAATTCAAAATAGATTTTATCTACATGCTAATGTCTATCAAATCGGACTGGCTTTCTGGAGCCCTGTGCAAGGACTGTGACCCTGTTTCTGGACAAGAGGAGAGCTGGAGTGGTGGAACACATAATGTGTAGTTAGCAGCCTTGCTGTAGGTGAGAGCACAGGATGAGGAGCCGGATTATCCAATTAAAACACATTCATTGAGCAAAACGATTTGATTTGAATCTGGGCTCTGCCACTCATAAACTCTAATATCCTGTGCACTTCACTGCATCTCCATGACATCCAGTGTCTTTATATATGAAACAGAAAACAACAAGATGATTACAATTGGTGAGGGTACCCTTGCAAAATGTTTAGCCTCTGGCTAAATTAAGTACAATGATTTATTATCAGGTATTAAGTGGCTTACAAAAACAGAGAAAAGCTGGAAGAGCCAGCCCGAGTCTGACTTTCTGGAACACTTCCCAGGCCCCAGACTCACAATGCCTCTGCCCTGAGACAGGGGAGCTGCCACCGCCAGTGGAAGAGGGCGCCAGGTTACACAGCCACCAACAACATCCTCCATGCCTGCCTCTCAGCGCCGTTCTGCAGAAAGAGTGCCTGCTCTCTGCTCGTTCCCCTACTTCACTCAGTACTGAATGAAAATCTCCCAGGAGTACCTCTGGCTGCTAGAACCAACATCACACACAGCTCTCTCACTACAAGGGAGTGTGGGATCCTGGGATTTGGGACTTACAGCCAGTCTAGTTTAGGAGGACACCGCTGACAATGCTCTCTGGGGCATTGGCCATAAGCCCCTTCAGGAACGGAGCCACATTACTCCAGCTGGGGAGGTTTTGCTAGCTGGCCCAGGTCAGGCCCACTCCCAGGGCACACTGCATCTATTTACTGATTCCCCTGAGGGTGTAAAGAATCACACCCTTAGCCTCAAGGCAGAATATCTCCGAAAGCCATCTCAGCTTCAGAGGACCTCTTGGAATTGACTAAGTCCATTGTGACTGCCTCATCCTTCCTTCCTCTACTCAATTCTATGCTCTTTATTCCCCATAGCTATTGATCTCATGGTCATTCTCCAATGTAAGCTTCCTACCTACAAGTAAGTGCTCACTCAGAATCTGCTTCTTGGGGAAAGGAACCTACTACAGACATGTTAGAAGCAGGTGGAGTGAAGTGGAGTAAACCACCCCGTGATATTCACCACAACTTTAATGAGAATGAAACAATATAATGCATATGAAAAAAATATCTAGGAGCTCACACACGGTCTGGCCCAGGGTGAGCCACTATAGCATTGTTTAATAATAATATAGTATAGTTAATATTTACTGAGTACTTACTATGTTTCCAGATACTATTCAAAATTATTCATTTAAACTAACTTACTGAATCTTTATTATAGCCCACGAAGTGTGTGCTAACATTATTCATCTTACAAATGAGGTAAATAAGGTCTGAAGAAGTTCTTTTCGATGTTAGTCTGTAAGTGAAAGAGTTAGGATTTTAAACCACATACACTAATTCTAGAGTCTAGTCTTAACCCTCCTCTCTGTCTCAATATTAAATTTGTAGCCAATAAAATCCATCACACACAAAAGAAGCCTCTGCTTTGTCTATAAAAAAATGCTATGGGATTAGGAGAAGGGGACTAAAGGATTTTTATTATGGCCTGTGGTAGGCTAAATAATGGAGCCTTTAAATGCCCGGGTCTGAATCCCTGGCACCTGTAATTGTTATATTATATAGCCAAAGCATCTTTGCAGATGTGATTAAGTTAAGGGGTCAAGGTGCGGAAATATTATCCGGTGGGCCTTAAGTGTAATCACATGTATCTTTAAAAGAGAGAGGTAGTGGGAGACTCTCCTACAGAGAAGGGAAAGGCAATGTGATGATGGAAGCAGAGACTGGCAGGGTGCAGCCACAGGTCAAGGGATGGCAACAGCCCTAGAAGCTGGAAAAGGCAAAGAAAGGATTATCTCCTAGAGCCTTTGAGAAAGAAGCAGCTTTGCTGGCACCTTGATTTTGGCCCCATAAGTCTCATTTCAGATTACTTCTGGTCTTCAAAAAGGTAAGAAATAAGTATATTTGTTTTAAGCCAGTAAATTTATGAAAACAAATACAGGGCCATAGAAATTATAATATTTCCAGTATTATGTGGAGAACTCGGTATCACACCTCTATTGGAGAATTAGAAGTTAGATCTGCCTAGCCATTGCAGGTTAATAGGAAGAATGGAACAAATTCTGGGCTTGGAATCCCTACCACCATCTACTTCACCTGCACGGGATAATCCCTAGTTGGGAAATGAGGTCCAGAGATATATTAAGTGTGTACTTTGTTACCAGTATTAATAGGTTAGGTTTCTCTTCTCTGGATTTAACTCCTTGGAGTTATATTTTGCACATAGGCCAGATTAACTAGTAAATAATACACAAAAAGATTCATGCTTAAATTTTAGAGTGGCATTTTCTCTGTTCCACCTGACAGGTGGCCTTACACATAGTCAAAACAAGAAACAGAACTGAGACACAGATTATATAGACAAGACCAACCCCCATCTGGTAACCATCTATTGGAGGGTGGGAGAAAGGGAAGGAAGCCCCATCCAGAGGCTATCAGAAGCTTCCTTTCAAAACATAAATGTGTTAAAAAATTAGAGAGCATTCACTCACTCCATCTCCCCATTCTTTGCCCCTCAGCCAGCCTCCTTGGATTCTTTCTGGGAACAAAGTGGATGCCGTAGACCAATTCCAGCATGTCATAATTTTAAGAGTTCCATCAAAAGGTTGATGAGACTTGGGGACTCAACAGGGTTGAGTCACACATGTAGTTACCTGTTGGGAATGGCTAAAGGCATTTCCCCAAACCTGAATAGGAAACTGATTGTGGCTGACAGACAGTTAAAGGGCATCTTAATCTACATGTTATTGCCTCCTACTGGCCAAACACCTGAACAGCCGTAGGCTATTCCCCAAACTGACAATGCTTCTGTACCCTTTGAAACCTTACCCTTTGAAGTGTATTATCTCCACCTTGCCTTAGGACAAATTGTGTTAATAAAAGCAAGGGTCCTAGACAGGGAGGGAGTCTTCAGTTCCTTTAGCTGAAGGTCCTCTGACCCCCCAATGCCTTTCAAAATTATAACTCGTCTCTGGACTCTTTAGTAGTCTCTGGATTTCTATGGCACCTGCGCACAGCCTTTTCCAGATTCCTGAACCCTTCTTGATGCTGGGACATGAACCCCGGCATAAGTGGATGCCCGAAGTGGAACAAGAGCTCCAACAAGTGGATATACAGGAAAATATATAATTAACTAGGGGGCCGGTGCACGAAATTCGTGCACTGGGTGTGTGTGTGGGGGGGGGAGTGTCCCTCAGCCCAGCCTGCCCCCTCTCACATACTCGGAGCCCTCAGGCATTGACCCCCATCATCCTCCAATCGCAGGATCGGCCCCTTGCCCAGGCCTGACGCCTCTGACAGAGGCGACAGGCCTGGGCAGGGGACCCTCATTTCCCCCCATCACTGGTTCTGCCCCCATCCCAGGCCTGATGCCTCGGCCAGAGGCGTAGACCCCCATCACCCTCCGATCGCCTGATCGGCCCCTTGCCCAGGCCTGACGCCTCCGCCAGAGGTGTCAGGCTTGGACAGGGGACCCCCATCTCCCCCTGATCACTGGCTCTGGCCCCCGCCCAGGCCTGAGGCCTCTGGCCCAGGAATCATGCCTGGGCAGGGGACCCCCATCTCCCTCTGATCGCTTGCTCCACCCCCGCCCAAGCCTGACGCCTCTGACCCAGGCTTCAGGCCTGGGCAAGGGGACCATCATATCCCCCCAATCCCCGGCTCCGCCCCCCACCCAGGCCTGATGCCTCGGCCAGAGGAGTTGACCCTCATCACCCTCTGATCACCAATCACCAGATCGGCCCCTTGACCAGGCCTGAGGCCTCTGGCAGAGGTGTCAGGCCTGGGCAGGGGACCCCCAGCTCCCCACGGTTGCAGGCTCCACCCCTGCCCAGGCCTAACACCTCTGGCTGAGGCGTCCGGCCCGGGCAGCAGGGACCCGCAGCTGCAGTGGCCCCGCAATCGTGGGCTTCGCTTTAGGCCCAGGCAAGGGACCCCTAGCTCCCGGGACTGCCAGCTTCGACCATGCCCAGCTCCCATCGCTGGCTCCACCCCTACTTCCTGCTATCACTGGCCAGAGCGGCAAAGGCACCTGATTCTCCGATCATGGCTGGGGGGCAGGGCAAAGGCGGCCCTGGGGGGCAGGGCAAAGGCCGCCTTTGCTCTGCCCCCCAGCTCTTAGCTCCCCCCTGGGTTTCTGATCACTGTCAGTGGCAGGGGGCTTCTTCCTGCTTTCCCTTTAGCCTCCCTGCATTGTGCCTACATATGCAAATTAACCGCCATCTTGTTGGCAGTTAACTGCCAATCATAGTTGGCAGTTAATTTGCATATAGCCCTGATTAGCCAATGAAAAGGGTATCGTCGTATGCCAATTACCATTTTTCTCTTTTATTAGATAGGATAGCTCTACTTATGCTCACTGCATAGTTATAAGCAGGTTTAGCAGCAGTGATGGTAAGAGTTGGGAGGTGAGAGAAATGGTCAGTTTCTGAGTAATCTTAATTGACCACCTCAAGGGCAGCTATAAATTGAGAGGAACTATAAACATGGTGACCTAGACCAGTGCTTCTTAAACTACCCCTGATGAAAGAACAATTTTATTTAAAATTTCCAATCTGCCTGGCCAGTGTGGTTCAGTGGTTGAGCATCGACCAATGAACCAAGAGGTCACCAGTTCAATTCCCGGTCAGAGCACATGCCATGACTGTGAGCTCAGTCCCCAGGAGGGGGCATGCAGGAGGCAGAGAATTGATGTTGATGTTTCTCTCTCTCTCCCTCTCTTTTCCTGTCTCTAAAATCAATAAAAACATATTTAAAAATTAAATAAATTTTCCAAGTCATCACAGTCTAATACCTTTGTAAAATACAATTAAAATGAATTACTAGAAAAGTTAAATGGAAAGAAAAGATATACAACATACAAGTTGATTGATTTTACTTATTTGATACAGTAAACATAAAATTACTCTTTCAAAATGCTGTTAAAGTTTTTGAGATCTTATTCTTAATTTCTGTACTTACTCTGCCACCAGTTGGTAACAGTTTCAGGATGGGCATTGGTTCACAGAACACACTTTGAGAAACTCGGGTTTGTATCTCCGGCCTCTACAGTGAAAACTTAAGTGACCACTAGACTCAATATGCAGGATGTAGTGTCATTATACCTCTAGGTAATGTGTGTCTCTCCTGTACTCATTCCACTTGTTCTGGAGCCTCTCACATAGTTGTTTTTTTGAGTTTTATTTTTTTTTTTAAATAACTGAAACATTTCCATACACCTGAAATTGGGATGTATACTATTTCTAGAACTTTAAAATTACTTTGGACTCATTCTTAAATCTAGAGCATCTTGAACACCTTGGAATATGGGAAGTGTGGAAGATTGAAAAAAAACGATGATTGGAAAACTCAAAATTGCAAACTAATAGGGCAATTTTGTGAAAAGCAAATGGAACTAAATTCCTCAGACCTACACTAATCAAATTCAATTGTCCTATTTCACAGAATTTAGTATGAAGAAAATATGCCTGCATTTTTATTTGAAAGGCAAATAGCAGCACTGATTCTGAAAAAATAATTCACTTTTTTTTAAAAAAAAGATATTTTTTTATTGATTTTAGAGAGGAAGGGAGAGGGGGAGAGTGAGAGATAGAAACATCACTGTTGAGAGAGGATCATCAACTAGCTACCTCCTGCATGTCCCACACTGGGGATTGAGCCTGAAACTTGAGCATGTGCCCTAACTAGGAATCAAACTTCAACCTCCCAGTTCATAGGTTGATGCTCAACCACTGAACCACATCAGCCAGGCAACCTGTCTAATTTTTAGACATAGAAATGATTAAGGACTAGTGCATTCATTTTTAAAAATCGTACTTGTAGCCCAGCCAGCTCCGTCCCCAGCAAGGGGCACGCAGAAGGCAGCCAATCAATGATTCTCTCTCATCATTTATGTTTCTATCCCACTCCCCCTCTCCCTCTCTGAAATCAATGAAAAAATATATTTTTTAAAAAGTGTACTTGCAGCACAGTTATTCTCTTACCTCAAGTAAAATTCAATTAAACAAATTCTCTTTTCACTTTTACAATCTTTTAGAGCTTCATAACTACATCATATTAGTGTGTGTCCTTAGATCTGATGTTTTTATATTTTATCTTCTTTCAATTAAAGTAGTTTCAAATCATTTTGAAAATAAACATATTTTTGTATTTTGTAATTGTTTGGCAGGCAAAAATGTGAGCTACAAATCAGGGGAAGAGGTGTAATGATGAAAAATGACTTTTGTCCTAGAATAGCTAGAAATCATCTGAAATTCATTTAGTTCTGACAAATCAAATGAATCTAGAAACTTAATCGTCACCAAGCATTTACAGAGTGACTGGTTCTGAAATTTCTGTTTGATAGGAGCATTGAGTCAGAGGGAAGTTTCACCCAAACTTTCTTGTTGTTGACATTTTTTTCCCCATTGATTTTTAGAGAATGGAAGGCAGGAGGAGAGACAGTGAGAGAGAAACATGGATATGAGAGAGATCCATCAATTGGTTGCATCCCAACCAGGGCAAGAGATTGAGCCTGCAACCAAGATACGGTGCCCTTGACCAGAATTGAACCCAGGACCCTTCAGTCTGTGGGCTGATGCTCTATCTACCCACTAAGACAAACTGGCTAGGGCTCACCCAACCTTTCTGAGATCCTGTGATTCAAAAGGGCACGGCTTTATGTTAACATCCAAAACTCAAGATTCACTTGACTCTGTTGGGAAAATACTGAGGTGTTTATGGTTTTGTTTTTGCCCTTTTCTTGCATCAAAACACAATGACTAGATGAGAATTCTATCTTTAAGATCAACATGGCATAATTTTCAGGGAAGAAACAGGACCAAGAAAGAGAATAATTAAAGCACCCATGTTTTAAATGACTGTGTGTAGAATATTTTATATACATTATTTTATTTGACCCTCACAACTCTTTAAAGAGAATATTAAGATCTCCATTTTTTTAAAGAAGGAAATGGAAGATCAATGGGGGTAAGAAACAAACCTGAAATCCCACAGAAAGTGACAGCCAGAACTGAACCAGCTCTGCCTCACTCCAAAGCCTGGCTGGGTCCAACACACAGTGAGGTCTTCTAGCCAAGATGGGTTTTTCAAATATGCCTGGGCTCAGCTGTGCTTATTCAGACATAGGTGTGAGAATATGTTATTTACTACCTGTGCTCTATCCATAATGATGCTGCCCAGGTATAAAAGAACCAGGATATAATCACAAAGGGTGGGGTTCCAGGGAAATCAACATAGTGGATTTGTACAAAAGATCAGTCAACCCTCTGTTTCAGGCACCAGAGAGCCCAATAAACATATAGGGTGTCCCAAAATTCACACAAGGAGTAATTTTGATAGAAAATACAGGTTTATAATTAAAAATTGTAAATGTTGTATTGATTCATAAAGTATACAGTATAGGTTTATGTATGGAATAGCGCATTGGGTAAATGGCCTCCACAACTCTGCTGGTACATACGCAAAGCCGTGGTCTTCATTGGTCTTCATTGTCCCTGCTCCTGGGCCATGATTGGTACTTGGTAATGCTTATCAAATTGAAGGGATTGAAATCAAAGGGCAACAGATACTAGAATCTGATTCAATAAACCAAGTAAAATTAGGCTTTTATTTTCTTGTCGTTGTTGTTAATGCTCAGGCAAAACTCAAATCTTGCGTGAATTTTGGGACACCCTATATATGACATTCAGACCCCTACCCTGATTCCACAATAATATTTCCCTATGGTCCAACTAATTGGAAGAACCCTGGTAGAATGAAGGCTTTTCTAAGGTTGAATTTCTAAGGCGAGTCCTCTATCTCTGTCATGAGGCCAGATAATTCCTCAGCTATAGGTCAGGGCACTATCTCAAAACATACAGCACTGCAGTCTGGCAACAAGGGATAACCTAATACTTCTTATTGTTCATTGAATAAATTCAACAAAAGGCTTCAGGAGAGGAAGTCAGTAAATTCCTTGAATATCCTTGAACTGCCCTTGAAACTTTGCTCTGCTTAGAGTGCTATATTGGCTGCTTTACAAAGATATGCCTTTTGTCTCCCAGGGGCCATACAAGAGAAATGGAATGAGCCAGCACAGTTTGATTCCCTTCAGACAAGACTCAGCAATAAATGCCTTCTTTAGGCCACAGGTAGTCCTAAACATTTTACTACCAAATATCTCTTTTTTTGTATTTCCCTCATAAAACTCAAAAGCCTATCAAGTTGCATTTAAGAACCAGTTTTCAACTTCCTGTGAATACGGTATGACTCTAGTTTTGGCTAGAGTTAAGTTCTGTTGCTATAGAAAGAAAGCCTTCATGCATGGAAATAAAGATTTTCCTATTGGTCTCCTTGAAAAAGAGGTGTGAATATTCACCCCCAAAACCCCCATAACCATGTATTACCTACCTCGAAGATGCAGCAGAAACAGCATCAGACAACTGATTGTTTTGTTTCCTACCATCTTTGCCTTTTTTTCTTGGCCAATAGGAAGCCCAGGAAAAACCAGTTTTATGCTCAGATGCTGTCATTTCCCGCTACTAGGAGACTTTATGTTGTTGTTGCTATTTTTCAATGAGTTCTGGGGCTTTTTCTCTTTAGAGAGTAAGACACTAAATTCAATGTGGGGTCCTGGCTTAGATCCTGCAACAGACTGAGGAAATTACTTGATAAACTGATGAAATCCAAATAGAGTCTATAGTTTAGTTAATAGTCATGTACAAATACTAAATTTTAATTTTAGCAAATGTATAGTAAGAGAAACTGGGTGAAGGGAATATGAGAACGCTACTATCTTTGCAGCTTTTCTGCAAATCTAAAATTATTCCAAATGAGCCGTAACCGGTTTGGCTCAGTGGATAGAGCATCGGCCTGTGGACTGAAGGGTCCCGGGTTCGATTCCGGTCAGGGGCATGTACCTTGGTTGCAGGCACATCCCCAGTGGCGGGTGTGCAGGAGGCGGCTGGTCGATGTTTCTCTCTCATCGATGTTTCTGACTTTCTATTCCCCTCCCTTCCTCTCTGTAAAAAATCAATAAAATATATTTTTAAAAAAATTATTCCAAATGAAAAAAAAAATTAAATACATAGTTATTATAGAAAATTTAGAAAATACAGAAAAGAAAAAATATCAAGCAATAATAACTCAATGATGACTTGTCAAAATTTTGGCATTTCCATTCTTTTTCTATGAAAATGTATCTTTAATTCATGCTGCACATATTATCTTCAAATATTCTTTCTATTTAATAGATTATGGTGAACCTATTTGCACAACAAATATGAATTTATAACATTTATCTTTTCAATATTCAATCATATTAACTGAATACTTACTATAAAATGTCTATATCATATTGTATTACCCAGATTTATCTGAAATGATTAAAACATCAAACAGTTGTATTTTTTACTTTATGTTATTTATTTTGTACTTCAATATAAAATTTTTATTATTTAAAAATAATGTAAAAATAAGTCAGGGGACAACTTTTTTTCTTACAGTCATAATTATTATCTTAATAAAAATTCTCATAAAATTATTATTTGTGTTAACAGGTAGGCTTATTTGGAAAGAATAATATGAGAATACCCATTTTGCTATATCTTTTCTAGATCAAGTATCATTATTTCAATATAAGATAATTTTAAAATATTTTTCACTTCAACAGGCACAAAAATGGTATATCATGTTTTTAACTTAAATTCTTGAAAATATAGTGAGATTAGACATATGTTAGAATGTTTACTGTCCATTTGTATTTTTCTTCTGAATTTTGTCTTAACCTTTTTACATTATACCACTGAAGTATTTATCATATTGATTATTAATATTGATTTGTAAGGGTTAACATGATATATAGATATGTTATATATAGATATATATCTCTATATATTTGTTTATTTTTATTAATTTCAGAGAGGAAGGGAGAGAGAGGTAGAAGTACCAACGATGAGAGAGAATCATTGATCATCTGCCTCCTGCATGCCCCCTACTGGGCATCAAGCCTGCAACCTGGGCATGTGCCCTTGACTAGAATCCAACCTGGGACCTTTCAGTCTACAGGCCAACGTTCTATCCGCTGAGCCAAACCAGCTAGGGCTATATCTATATTTTTAAAACACATATAAATATATAAATCTTAAGGCATATATGTATATGTATATAATATGTTAAACTACATCTATATATCATGTTAATTGTTTGTCTAAAAACATGACAAATATTTCCTACAAGACCTTATTTGCATTTTTATTTCTTCATGGTTGTTTTAAACATGTATAACTTGTTTTTGTATAAGCAAATTCATTTTCTCTTTTATGCTTTCTGCCTTTATCATGCTTTTAATAATCCTAAAGGACATCAAAAATACATTCACACATGTATATGCATAGGCACAATTTTTATTCTGGTTGTGGTTTATGGGAATTTTTCTACATATATGTCTTTAATCCTTCCATTTGAACCTTATCCAAATGTATAAGGAATAGGGACATCCCAAAGGCCAATACCAACAAGGTTCATTTGCAATATCACTTTTTGAAAATATTAAATTCTGTCTGTTTCTCAATTTTTTACTTTAGCTCCACTGATATATCTGTTGAAATAACTATTGTAGGTTGATAGGTTTTAACACCTCCTAGGCACTACTTTCTATACTTCATTCTTTATCAAAATCTAAGCCCCTACTTTCATACTTGTTAAGCTTCTTAATGAGGATAAGAAACATTTTATCAAATTTCAACAAAAATCTTATGGAATTTTTATGAGAATTAAATTAGATGAATATATTAATAAGAACAGACTGGACATCTTTACAATTTGAATCTTCCTTTCTAAGATGACAAGAGAAATCTCCAACCCATTGTTTTTCAAATCTTTACTGATGTCCTCAGTAAAATTACATTTTTTTCATACAATTGCTAACGAATCCTATATAATAAAACCCTAATATGCAAATTGACCGAATGGCGGAACGACTGGTAGCTATGACGCACACTGACCACCAGGGGCAGACACTCAATGCAAGAGCTGCCTCCTGGTGGTCTTTGGGCTCCCACAGAGGAAGCACTGCTCAGCCAGAAGCTGGGCTCCATGGGGAGTGGGCCTAAGCCAGCAGTTGGACATCCCCTGAGGGCTCCCCAACTGTGAGAGGGTGCAGGCCAGGCTGAGGGAACCCCCCTGAGTACATGAATTTCGTGCGCCAGGCCTCTAGTGTTTTAAATAATGATGTTAGGGTAACAACAGGGGTCAATAGACTTGCTTTACAGTTAAACAGTAAAAACAGCATTTTAGGTAAACTGACGAATGATCTCATCTGTGAATTTTAATCATAAGCATAAATATCTGTAGTTGTTATCTACCCTTGAGCATAGAGAAGGCAACCATCACTTGGGTCTAATAGAAGAAGCAAAAATCACCCGTAGGTTAACTTAACACTCTCTGCTGCTCCTTCCTCTGGCTTGGCTGAGGGGTGTACTTCTCATAAGCCATGTGTCTGGGTTGTGAGCAGCAAAGCTAGAGAGACGGGTTTTGTGTAAATTTAACCTTAGTGGTTCTCTCTAGAAGCCCATTGCATGAAAGAATTTAGAAATTCTTTCTTCCTCTTTCAAGGTTCATACTGCCCCAACCCTCTTTTCTGAGCCAACCAGCCAGGTACTTTCTTTCTCCATCCAAAGATCTGTAAACAATGAGTCATCTGTAAAAAGTAAGAACACAATTTAAACCAGTAGCAGCAGCCCAGAATTAATGAAAAACTAAAGAAAAAAATTAGAATATGAGAAAATCTGCAGTGACAAATGACTCCACGCAGACTAGGGATGAAAGAAGAAGGATGTTGTGAGGAATACAGAGGTAGGACTACTAAAAAAGAATCTAATGAAACACCTAAGAATTAATTTCAGTTGCCTCTAATTTTAGATAAGTAGTCAATATGAGATCCATGAAATTTTGTTCATAAATTAATAAATGTCCAATTAATCTGGACATGTTCTATACCTAATTTAGGAAATGATTAAAGATCTGGACACCATCACACACACATTTGATCATATGACTGCCATCATAATAGAACATCTCCTGCCAAATTAATAAAAGCATTTATTCTGGTCTACTAGGTTTTTAGAAAATAGGTATACTTGATAGATGTTGCAGGGACCTGTGACTCAAGATACAAATAGACAGTAGCAAAGCAAGTGTTTCCACCTACCTACTGGCAGTAGGAGAGACCAGTATCTGATTTGCAACCCACTCCCCCAGCAATATACAAAGATAGAGAATTACTCAGCCCTTCCCCATTCCACAGGACCTTCCATAATTAAAACACTAGGTTGCATCTTATGATTGTTATTGAACTTTGAAATATTTTTTTCAATGATAATTCCATAAGATTCAACCTAGTAAGTTGGGATAGAAGAGGTGAAAGTTGGATTACTATGTTTTTTTAGGCCATCACTTCCTATTGCCGCCTGAAGGGAACTATGTCAAAGCTATTTGGGCTGGGTCAACACCCTATCACCTCCTGAAAAAACAAAAACAAAAAACCTGATAGGAAGTTAATTATTACAAGTGGCAATTTGATAATATAGGAATAAGGCTAATAGTATAATAATGTAATTAGATTCAGTTCTTTAAAAAATGTACAGCAGGAAAAGAAAGTTATCTGTGATTGTGCCCATGATAGACATGGGTTGAATGTCAAGTAAATGTCTTTGTTTTGTATGTCTCAGTCTATGTTCACCAACCCACTCAGAGCCTGTCTGTCCCATGTTGTTACAATGGGCTAGAGAAAACCTTATTCTCTCCCAAATCTTTCAACTATTAATCCTAGTTATTCATTAGATGCAAGTTAGGATCTAATCAATAAAATCTTGCTAATTCTAAATTAGTATTTGTCATGTAGATAAATATCATTTTAATAAACAATAATCCCTCCATCCAAAATAAGAAGTTCTAATGTTGAAATTCCAAGGATTTGTGAAAATTTGGAGGAAAATTAGCTATCTAAAAAAACAGGTCTGCATTCCATATGATTTCACTTATATGTGGAATCTAAAAATCAAAATAAACAAGCAAACCAAAACCAAACTCATAGATATAGAGAACATTTTGATAGATGCCAGATGACAGTGAGGTTGTGGGAATAGGCTAAAAAAGAAAAGAGATGAAGAACTACAAACTGGTAGTTACAAAATAGCCCTGAGATGTAAAGTATAGCCTAAGAAATAAAGTCAATAATATTATAATAACTAATGACCCAGTGCACGAAATTTGTGCACATTAAAAGGGAATTAATTAGAGGAAATATTTTGATATTGCTATTTGCCCTTTCTCTATAATAGAAGTGTCAGAAATGAAAGAAAATTAGTAAAATGTATATGAAAATCTTCCTCCTGTCAGAGTCTAGGGTGTGCCATGGGAACCAGAGTCAAGTCCCCGCCCACCCACGTACACCTCGAAATAGCACAAGACCCAGACACGGCCAGCCCCAACCCCATTGGGCTAGATCCACACCTGGCTGGGCCCACCCCCATCAAACCCTGTCAGGTTGGGGGTGTGGCCTCAGGTCCCCCGGCCTGTGCCGGGGGGGTGCACCTTGAGGTCCCCTGGCCTGGACCAGGGGGCATGGCCTCAGGTCCCCCAACAAGCCCCACCAGCAGGGGGCTGCAGCCTCAGGTTTTCCAGCCTGGGACAGGATACATGGCCTGAGGTACCCCGGCCTGGGCTGGGGAAGGGGAATGCCTTTAGGTCCCCATCAAGCCCTGACAGACAGGGGGCGCGGCCTCAGGTCCCCTGGCCTGGCTCTGGGGCGGAAGGCATGACCTGAGGTACCCTGTCAAGCCCTGCCAGGTATAGGGTGTGCCCTGAGGTCCCTTGTCAAGCCCCACTGGGCTGGGGATGCGGCCTCAGGTCCCACGGCCCGGCACTGGGGCATGGGGCGCAGCCTGAGGTCCCCCAGCCTGGTGCTGGGGCAGGGGGGTGCAGCCTAAGGTCCCCCATCAAGCCCCGCTGGGCAGGGGGCACAGCCTGAGGTACCTTGCCCCGGCCCAGTGCCACACAGCCTCAAGTCCCTGCTGATTGCTGGTTAAGGCTCTTTACAGGAACTCGGCCTCCTCTCTGGGCACAGCCATCTTGTTTACAGAATCCCTGCCTCTGCTGTGGGTGCAGCCATCTTGACTGTTATGGCATGATGGTCAATTTGCATATCCCCTCTTTATTAGATAAGATTATATATGGTGTCAAATGGGTACTAGATTTATTGGGGTAATCACATTGTAAGATATATAAATGTATGCCCAGCAGGTGTGGTTCAGTGGCTGAGTTGCTGACCTCTGAGCCAGGAGGTCATGGTTCAATTCCCAGTCAGGGCACATGCTCCAATTACAGGCTCCAACCCCAGTGAGAGACATGCAGGAGGCAGCCCATCAATGATTCTCTCTCATCATTGATGTTTCTATCTGTCTCTCCTTCTCCTTCCCTCCTCTGAAATCAATAAAAATATTTTTTAAAAAGATATTTAAATGTCTAATCAGTATGTTATACCTCTGAAACTAATTTAATATTGTAAACCAACTGTAATTGAAAATTGAAATTATTTTAAAAGAGAGCGTTGGCAAAGTTTTTCCTAAAGGGCCAGATAGTAAATAATTCAGGCTTTATAAACTATGTGGTCTACATTGAAACTACTCTGTTCTTCATTGTCATGGGAATGAAGCCAGAAACAATGTGTAAATAAATGAGTATTATTGTGTTTCAGTAAACTATATTTGTGGACAATGAATTTATTTACTTATTTAAATTTATTGGGGTGACATTGGTTCATAAAATTATTGGTCATGTGAATTTAAATTTCACATAATATTTATGTGTCACAATATATTTGTTTCATTTTAAAACCATTTAAAAATATAAAAATTATTCTTATGTGGCCATACATAAACAGGTGGCAGGCAGAATTTGACAATGGACCATAATATGCTGATTCATGTTCTTACTCAAAATTTATCACATTGACAACTGCAAACTCACTTGGCCAAATGCGATTTCCCATATAATTTTTCAGTACACGTAAAATAAAAGGAGGGGGGGGTGATGGAAGAAGAAGAGAAAGAAGAAAGAAAGAAAGAAAAGAAAGAAAGAAAGAAAGAAAGAAAGAAAGAAAGAAAGAAAGAAAGAAAGAAAGATAGAAAGGAGGGGAGGGAGGGAGGGAGGGAGGGAGGGAGGGAGGGAGGAAGGAAGGAAGGAAGGAAGGAAGGAAGGAAGGAAGGAAGGAAGGAAGGAAGGAAGGGGGAGAGAGAGAAAGAAAGAAAGAAAGAAAGAAAGAAAAGAAAGAAAGAAAGAAAGAAAGAAAGAAAGAAAGAAAGAAAGGAAGAAAGGAGGGAGGAAGGGAAGGAAGGAAGGAGGGAGGAAGGAAGGAAGGAAGGAAGGAAGGAAGGAAGGAAGGAAGGAAGGAAGGAAGGAAGGAAGGGAGAGAGAGAAAGAAAGAAAGAGAGAAAGAAAGAAAGAAAGAAAGAAAGAAAGAAAGAAAGAAGGGAGGGAGGGAGGGAGGGAGGAAGGAAGGAAGGAAGGAAGGAAGGAAGGAAGGAAGGAAGGAAGGAAGGAAGGAAGGAAGGGGAGAGAGAGAAAGAAAGAAAGAAAGAAAGAAAGAAAGAAAGAAAGAAAGAAAGGAGGGAGGGAGGGAGGGAGGGAGGGAGGGAGGGAGGAGGGAGGAAGGAAGGAAGGAAGGAAGGAAGGAAGGAAGGAAGGAAGGAAGGAAGGAAGGAAGGAAAGGAAGGAAGGAAGGAAGGAAGGAAGGAAGGAAGGAAGGAAGGGAAGGAAGGAAGGAAGGAAGGAAGGAAGGAAGGAAGGAAGGAAGGAAGGAAGGAAGGAAGGAAGGAAGGAAGGAAGGAAGGGGAGAGAGAGAAAGAAAGAAAGAAAGAAAGAAAGAAAGAAAGAAAGAAAGAAGAAAGAAAGAAAGAAAGAAGGAAGGAAGGAAGGAAGGAAGGAAGGAAGGAAGGAAGGAAGGAAGGAAGGAAGGGGAGAGAGAGAAAGAAAGAAAGAAAGAAAGAAAGAAAGAAAGAAAGAAAGAAAGAAAGAAAGAAAGAAAGAAAGAAAGAAAGAAAAAGAAAGAAAGGAAAGAGAGGAACAGAGGAAAAGGAAAGAAGGAAGGGAGGGAGGGAAGGAGGGAAGAGGGAGGGAGGGAGGGAGGGAGGGAGGGAGGGAGGGAGAGAGAGGAAGTAGAAGAGCAGAAGTGGAGGGGAAGGGAAGGGAAGGGAAGGGAAGGGAAGGGAAGGGAAGGGAAGGGAAGGGAAAGAAAGGGGAAAGGGGAGGAGGAGGGGAGAGGGAGGGGAAGGAAAGGGAAGAAAAAAAATTCCAGAGACCAAGAAATTTGCTCACATCTTTCCTTATCCAAGAAACATAAAGTCATAATTTTGGTCATGGGAACTTGTTCTGTTTTGACCACTAGTTGCACTTCTTTTGATACCCTGGTAGAAGAATCTAATTTTTTTTTTGCAGTCTCTGTAACAAAAAATTGCTTCTATGCTTGCTATTCCAAATGAAATGCTCACTCTCCACTGGAATCTGCTGGCCTCCTGCAAAGTGGAGTGATTTGACATCACTTTGCACAGCATAGCAACCTGGTTTAGAGTTCAGTTCTGTTGACTGCTAGCTGGACTATCTTGAGTAAGGTAATTAATCTCTAGACAGTTACTTTTTTCATCTTTAAAAAGGGATAGTGATGCTCAATTCATCTAGTCATATGAGGGTGAACATGATGAATCTTAGCCCTGTTAATGTTCTAATTAATAAAATTAGAACAAAATTTAAATGAGCAAATTATATAAGAAAATTTCTAGAAGAGTAGGGTTGCTTAATAAATTAGAACCATCATTATTATACTATCAAAAATACAGATAAAAGTCTGGTATTCTACAACCAAGGGTACAATTGAAGTAAAGTTTCTGTAACCAGGATGTTTGAGTATTAAATATTGTCTGGTCAACTGTTGCCAAGCTAGCTGATAAGCAGGTGAAACTTCTTTTTAAAACAGTACTAATGTTATTAACCATTCCAAAGATGGAGAAGGAAATTACACAGAGCCATATTGGTAGGTCATTTTCATGAGACATGCAGAGGAGGGAGGAAATATCAGTGCCTGCCAATTGCTTTGGATTTTTATCAAAATTGGCAAGAAATTCTTATTTGGAAAGAAAGAAATAACATCAAGTTAAATTAGTGGTTTTAAAGATAATGAAAGCAAAGACAATGTGGTTTATTTTCCTGAAAGCTTAATAACTAATTTGGCTCTTGGCTTGTATTAGAAAAAGAAGTTAAACACAAGGTAGTTCATATCTGTGAGTCATAGGAAGTTCTGTAGTAAAGGGAAATTATATCATGTAATGTTATGATCTGGTAGGCAGTAATTTCATTTAATAAAGACACTTATGTATGATTTGCCACAGAGATAAAAAGTTGCAAGTGTTCCCATCATAACTTTTATCAGTTCTTAGATTTTAGTTCTTCTGGCCTATTTTTCCTTTATTCCTCAGCAAATTTAACTTTTATAAGATAAAAAATAAACTTTATGGGAAACCACTTTACTTAGTTACCAAAATTTGAAGCCACGTCCCAGAGTTATATCCAAACTAGACAAGCATGTCAATTGTAGGATCAAGATTTCTAACAACTTGGAAAACATCTTGGAAATAAGTACCTCAGTTCAAAGAAAGGTAATGGCTAAGTATACCATTTGGGGGGCTGCAGGAGGGAAGCAGTAACTTTTTTTTTACTAAAAATCATAAAATCAAATAAAACATCTAGTAAAAAATAATACTATACAGTGACTCTAATTTCTTAGGGTAGATGATATAGTCCTTAAGGAGTAAAAGCACATTTACTCAACACTACAATTTAATATCAAAAACAATTAAAATGTGAGCAATTAAACCTATATGACCACAACTTCCATTTTTACCTCTGGCCTGTAAAGAGCTTCGAGGTTGTCACTCCTATCCTCATAAAATTAAAAGGTGAACAAATTGCTAACCAATGTCTTTTCTTTGGTGCATAAGGCAAGTTTTGTGGCAAGCTCTCACCATAAAATCTGAAGAGACAGGAGACTTGCAGGCACTTATATCTGATATCCACTTACCCTACGCAGAAGCCTCTGGGGGCATAAACTGATAAGAACACTTAAATGACAACTTTGATGAATTCCTGGAACCTGAATGTAGACAAGCATGCAAGATAGAAACTCTTGGAAGCCAAACTTCCCTGGGCTTTATTTTCATGAAACACACAAGGTTCTCATTGTGAACATCCAAAAAATGTGGCTCTGTCACGGGCCAGGAAGGAATTATATTGTGAAATATACCCAGGACCCACTCTCCAGAATAAAAGGTTTACCAGAGCCTTATCCCATGTAGAGTAAGGTCATTCTCTGAATCAAGCCCCCTCTAGACTTCCTATCTAACCTGAAGAGGAGGAAACTAAGGAACACTTGTGAAGGTCACAGTCCAAAGAGACAATCCAACTAAAAGACTAGAATTTAATCATATGATTATAGAATGCTTCTCCTCCCCCATACCTATATAACACCAATGAGTCTCTAGTATAATAATGGTGGTATAAGAGCATAGTACAGCTTAAAGAGCAATAGGACATAGGCTTTATCTAAGACTAGGGGCCCAGTGCATGAATTCGTGCACCTTGAAAGGAACTGTGGGCTGCGAGGCTGTGGTAGGCACAGGGGCAGGTCTTGGCCTATCCTCTGCACCCCTGCCTGGCCCCTACTGCCACAGCCTCAGGTCCCCTGCCTGCTGGCAGCCCTGCTTCCGCTGCCACCACTCCCACATGCTGACAGTGCCAGCCCCGCTCGCACTCACTGATGGCATGGAGTGACTGGGGCAGGCGCCAGTGGCGGGTGAGAGCAAAGCTAGCACCATCAGCAGGTGCGAGTGGTGGCTGCTACACTGATCAGCCCTCAGGAGCAGGGGGAGGTAGAGAAGCCCTCAGGGAACAGGTGATGGCACCAAGTGATCGAGTCCAGTGCAGGCAGGCCCAGTGTTGGCAGTAGGTGTGAGCAGCAGTTCCAGCACTGGCAGTGGGTGCAAGCAGGGCTGGCGCCGGCAGTAGGTGCAAGTGCCAGGCAGGACCGTGGCATGTAGGAGCAAAGAATTTTCAGTAACCACCAGAGGCTTGTCCCGATGACAGCAACTGGTGCCCTACCTTGGTCTGGCATCCCCACTCACCTGCTCCACCATCCTGCCGTGGCCAATGCCCATCATGTTCCACACCTCCCCCCACCTCCCCGGTGGTCATTGAAAGTCATAGCGACCCGTTATTTCAGTTGTGTCGATTGTTCTGGTTGTTCTGTTGTTCAGTCTATTTGCATATTAGCCTTTTATTAAGTAGGATAGTGTTCTTAGGGAAACCAAAAGAAAACAGAGAGACATGAGACACAATAGGAATTTGAAGCCCCCAGCACCAATAGCTGGAGAAAATATTAAACACATCTACCCAGATTAGCATAAAAGTTCACACAAGAGGCCTATTTACCTCAGTTTCTATTACTCAAAAAAATTGTCTAGCTTATAAAAAAAAATTAGAAACCATGGTAAAAGGTAAGGGAAAAACACAGGCTGAAGAGAAAGTACATGCATCATAATCATAATCAGATTCAGATAGGACTCAGCTTCTGGAATTATCAGAAAGAGAATTTAAAGTAATTGTAATAAATATAGACAACATGCAGGAACTGATAGGCAACAAAAGAAATGGAAGCTGTAAGAAAGAACTAAAGGAAATACTAAGTATCACCAAACCTCCACCTAAGTGAAGAGCATCTCTGACAGGCTCACTGATAGGAAAGAATTAGTGAGCTAAAGATAGGTCAGCATAAACTTCCTCACCTGAAGTGTGAGGGAAAAAAAAGTAAAGAATTTTTTAAAAAATTAGAATATCCAAGAAGAAAGATCTAACTAAACGGAGAGCTATTTCATGCTTGTGGACTGATAGGCTGGACAGTAGTAAGATGTCAATTCTTCTTAACTTGAGCTATAGATTCAACACAATCTCAAACCTAGCAAACTATACTATAGATATTAACATTAATTTTAAAGTCATGTAGAAAAGCAAAATGCATAGAATAAAACACAATTCTGAAAAAGAATAAAGTTTAAGTACACAAACTATCCTATTTCAAAAGTTACCAAGAAGCTACAATAATACAATATGATACACCAGAAACTAATATAATATTATATATTAACCATAATTGGAAAATAAAAAATAAGTATTTTTTAAAATAATAAAGACAGTGTGGTATTGGCAAGAGACTAGACACATCCTATATGATAAAAGCATAATATGCTAATTAGACTGGACAGCCTTCCAGATGGCCTTCTGGACAAAGCCCGGGTCCCTGGTGCCAGAGGGAAGCCGGTGCCGGTAGCCAGGGGAAGGAAGGCCTACTCTTGCATGAATTTTGTGCATCGGGCCTCTAGTAGATCAATAAAACAGAATAAAGAGAGCAGATATAGGCTCACACAAATAGAGGTAAGTAGTCTGACAAAGGTGCAATGGAGGAGAGGTGGCCTTTTTTTTAATGAATATTTATTTTTAAATACTAACTTAAAATTATAATATTATATCTGCTTAAATAGGAGGAACTGTAGCACCAATTAAATAACTGTAGCTAAACTAAAAAGAGAGTAATCAAAATTACTATTATTTTAAGAGAAAACAATGCACATACACTGCCATTATTGTGGATGTCCAGGACCCAGCTGCTGTGGAAACTGAGGCAAACCTCAGGTGACCCTGGATTCTTGAGCTCTTACCGTAATTCCCTCCTCCTTCCTGCGGGGCCTAATGACCCATGGGATCCCCTGACTCCTCTGGGTCTCTGTGGGCTGTGGGTGGAGCAACAGGGCTACTTGGGACAGGCTGGACCTTGGACTCGACCTTGGCCAGCATTCACCTGTTGCCATCATTTTCTTTCCTCACCCCCATGAGCTTTGTCTCCACCCAATGGCTGTGTTCCAGCTTTCTTAAGCCCTTTCGCATGGAAGACAGTCTCCTTTGCCTTGGTAGGAAGTGCTTCTCTCCAGTTCCTTGCCCAGGTCTTCCGCCATCTTCCTGTAGGTTGCAAATCTAATATACGGAGTGCACGTATCTACAGACACGTTGAGAAGTTTCTTCTCCATCTCTAAGCAGCTCGTTTCCTCCTCATTTTTTTTTCTGAAGTTGTGTTAAGTGATCTTCATATGACTCGGGCAGAATTTGGAGCTTCAGCTTCTGCTGCTGAGTCTCACTTTCTAGGTTTGAACTTTCATGCTGCAAAGATGCTTCTTCAAATTGGAGATTGGTTATCTGTCCTGAGAGCTCTTCCTTCACTTGCTTTTCTTCCCACAATTGCCTGGCTATTTCATGATGTTCTTCTTCGGGACTTTGAGGGGACACATTGAAGACGGCATTATCAGGGACACCCTTCAGGTCAAATTGCGACCGAAGGACAGGGTAATCACAGTTTTCTGCTTGATGTGACTTAAATGACCTCTAAGGAAGTGAGGAGAAGGGATGGTCTGTAGCAGTTTTTCAGCCTCCGATATTAATTGGTTGATTTTATCCTTCAGAACCTGCTCCGTTTGTGTGTTCGGCCACTCCAGCCTGTCTTTCTTCTGCTCCTTTGCCTGGACTCACTAACTCCACCTCATATTGGTGGAGTAGTTGTGTACTTTCTGAAAAATGAGTGTTTCATTAAATCATTCATTATTTTCTTCTGAAGCGTTCATGGATCTCAGACACTTTAAAGATGGGTTTTCATGTCAGCTGGGCAAGTTTAGGAGACTGGCTCCTCCATACATTTGCAGAGGGTCGACCTTGTCCTGAATGACAACCTGCTCAGGTCTGTGTTCAGTGCTAACAAGCACAAGGCCTGCCCTCCACCACAGGCAGCCTGAGGGAGTCCTGGGCACGTGTCACTGGTTCAATATTCTTACGACATCTCCCACAGACTTCATTGGGGCAGAACACCTTTAGCCTAGTGCCCTCACATCCCTAAAGTGTACCATCTTCTTACTATCAAAGACACCCACACACAGCACAGACCAGGATCTCCCAGGGAAAGGCACGGAGACCTGGGACGTGTCTCAAGCTCTCAGCATTGCATAGGTGCTCCAGGACCCGCTGGAAGGTGGATGTGGTGGTGGACAGCAGGTTTCCGTGGCTGGTCGGGCTCACAGCTCTGCCTCCAAGTGCCAGTGTCCTGTGGGCCACAATTGGCCACTTAGAACCCTCCAAGTGTTCTGTCACTAAGGTAAACAGATACCCAGCAACCCAGGAAGACCAGTTGGGCTGGGGGAGGGGAGGACAAGGGTTCTAGAAAACAGTTTCCTTAGCTGCTCTGAAACAGAAAGTGACCTCATGTCTACAGGCACTGGGGCAGGTGGAGAGGCCGATTGCAGTCTGGAGTACAGAGTTCACATATACGCCTTTGACTCGCCCATAAAGTGTCCCTTACTACTAATACCTTGCATTAATAGGGTGCACTTGTTACAATTGATGAACCAATATTGTCACATCATTATCAACAAAAGCCCATAGTCTACATTCGGGTTCACCCTTTGTGTTTCATAGCTCTGTGAGCTTTGACAAATGCATAATGTCATGTATCCATATCACATTGTCATACAGAATAGTGTTACAACCCCTAGAATCCCCTGTGCCCCATCGACTCATTCCCTCCCTCTTTCCTCTTAAACCTCTGGAAACCATTGATGGCTTTCCTTGTTCTGAAGGCTGCTTTATCTGATATTAATATAATTATTCTTTCTGTCTTTTGACTATTGTTAGCAGGGTATAACTTTCTTCATCCTTTTACTTTTCAAATAATTATGTCTTTTTGTTTTTTGTTTCTTTGTTTTATCTACACAATCTTTTTATTTTTTCCCTTTCTATTGAATTTATTGATGTGACACTGGTTTCAGGTACTACAACACATCATCTGTACATAAAACTCAACACCAATCCCCCCCCAATCCAATTAAAAAGTAGGTAAAGGACCTGAATAGACACTTCTCCAAAGAGTACATACAGATGGCCAATAGACATATGTAAAGATGCTCAATGTTACTAATAATCAGAGAAATGAAAATTAAAATCACAATGAGATATCAGTTTACATCTGTCAGAATGGTTATCATCAATAAATCAACGAAAATGTGTTGGTGAAGATGTAGAGAAAAGGGAATCCTTGTACACTGTTGGTGGGAATGCAGATTGGTGCAACCACTGAGGAAAGTAGTATGACGTTACCTCAAAAGATTAGAAATGGTACTGCCTATGCCCAGCAATTTCATTTCTCAGAATTGATCCAAAGAAACTTGAAACTCTAATTCAAAAGAAAATATGCCTCCCTATGTTCATTCCAGTGTTATTTACAATAGTCAAATAATTATGTCTTTAAAATAGGTTTGTTGTACACAACATACACTGAGTGTTGTTATTTTTTTATTTCTTATGACAATCTCTGTCCTTTAATTTATGCATTTAGACCTTTAACATTTAAAGTGATTTTTGATATATTTGGTAATATTTATATTGTTTGTTATTGTTTTTTTCTTCATTATCTTTTATTTTCTTTTTTGGCTTTCTCTTTTGTATTCTCTGGCTTTAGTTGAACATTTTATATGGTTCTATTTTGTCTTCTCTCTTAGTGTACCAGTTATATTTCTTTTTAAAATTTTGAAAAGTTACCATTGAGCTTGCAATATATATTCACAACTGATTCAGGTCTACTTTCAAATTACATCATATTACTTAATGGGTTGTACAAATCCTATATGATAAAAGGCTACTATGCAAATAGACCGAATGGCGGAACGACCGAACAACCGGTTGCTATGAAGTCGGTGACCACTAGGGGGTGTGCATGGAACATGGCGGGTGTGGGCAGCAGGCAGCAGAGCGCGATACATAGCAGGCATCAGCCGCAGCAATATAGTGGAGCAGGTGAACGGAGGTGCCAGACAAAGGTGGGGTGCTGGTCGCTGTCCTCAGGGTGAGCCTCTGGTGGTTACTGAAAATTCTTTGCTTTTTACATGGTCTTGTCCGGCTGCTGGCATCAGAGCCGCTGCTTGCACCTGCTGCTGGCACCCGACACCGGTCCCAATCTCACAACGCCATCAGTGGGTGTGAGTGGTGGCTGCTGGGCCCGATTGACCCTGAGGGCTTCTCCACCTTCCCCTGCTCCTGAGGGGCAATTGGGGCAGCAGCTGCGGCTTGCAATTTTTGACAGCGCCACCCCGCTTGCACCTGCTGCTGATGCCAACCCTAATAACTCTGCACCATCAGAGGGTGTGAGTGGGGTCAGCGTCATCAGCGCGTGGGAGCAGCGGCGGTGGGAGCAGGGCTGCTGGCAGATGGGGACCAGGGGCCATGACAGGAGGGGCCTGGTGGGGGTGCAGAGGATGGGCTGAGACTTACCCCCGTGCCCACCAGCCTCACAGCCCACAGTTCCTTTCAAGGTGCATGAATTCATGCACTGGGCCCCTAGTACTCCCAACTCACCCTTTCCATCTCTTAGAACACTGCTCTCGCTCATATAACTTATCCATAAGCTATAATCACACAATACATTGTTGCTATTATTATTATCTGTTGGATCAATTAAGAATAAGTAAAATAAATTATTTTATTTGACCATCACTTATTCCTTCTTTAACACTCTTCCTTTTTCATGTAGATATAGGATTCTATCCTGTATCATAGTCCTTCCTTTATTTAAAAGTTTTAAAGAAAACTTTTAAACATTCTTGAAAATCAAGTCTCCTTATGTGCAATTTTCTCAGATTTTGTTTGTCTGAGAAACTATTTGTTTCCATGTCTTTTTTGAAAGGTAATTTTGCAGAATACATTTTTCTAGGTTGGTGTGTTGTTTTTTCTTTCAACCCAATAAATATTTCATTCCACTAGCTTTTTGCCTGTGTGGCTTCTTAACAGAAATCCAATGTAATTCTTCTTCTTGTCCCTCTATAAGTAAGGCTTCTTTCCCCTGCTGGCTTCTTTCAAGATTTTTTCCTGTGTCTTTGATCTTCTGTATTTTGAATATGCTATGCCTAAGTGCCTACTATGTGCATAAAGTTTCTTTTTTTCAATTAGAGGAAACATGGCCTTTCAACAAAGGCTGCTGGGATGACTGGACATCCATATGCAAAATTTTAAAAATATATTGACAAAGACTTCATACTTTTTATATAAGTTAACTCAAAAGGGTCACAGACCTAAATGTGAAATTCAAAACTATAAATCTTTTAGAAGGAAACACAGCAGACAATCATAGTGGCCCCAAGTTTTGTGATTTTTTAAGGCACAAAACAAGAAAGCAGGATCCATGAAAGAAAAAGTAATAAGTTGGACTTTATTAAAATTAGTATGATCTGCTCTATGAAATACAATGCCAACAGAATGAAAATACAAACCAACAACTGGGAGAAAAATATTTTCAAAACATATATTTGATAAAGTACTTGTAGCTAAAATATGCAAAAAAATCAACCATAAGAAAATTTTAAAAACTATTAAAAGATGGGCAAAAGATCTGAGCAGTCATTTCATCAAAAAAAATATACAGATGACAAATACATGTATTAAAGATGGTGACTCATTTTTCACTAGGAACTGCAAATTAAATGAACACACCTATTAGAATGGCTAAAGTTGTCAGATAATAAAAATACCAATTTCTGGCAAAATGAGGAGCAACAGGAACTCTCAGCACTGCTGGTGTGCATGCAAAATGGTACAGACAATTTGGAAGTTTTTTACAAAGCAAAACATAGTCTTACCATATAATTCAGTAACTGCACTCAAAGACAGTTACCCAACAGATTTAAAAACAAAACAAAACAAAAAAACCTCCACACAAAAACTTCCACATGAATATCTACAGCCGCTTTATTCATAATTGCCCCAAACTAAAGCAACTAATGGGTAATTCGGTAGGTGAATGGATAAACAAACTGTAGGAATCCCATATAATGGAATACTATTCAGTGTGTTAAAAAACAATAAACTATGTGTTTTAAAGGGTAGGTTTCATTATTATTCAGGTTTGGCAAGACCAACAGATTAGACGACAACTGCCATGGACTAGATAACTTGTTTTTTTTGTGTGTGTGTATGTGTGTGTTTTTAAAATATATTTTATTGATTTTTTACAGAGAGGAAGGGAGAGAGATAGAGAGCTAGAAACATCGATGAGAGAGAAACATCGATCAGCTGCCTCCTGCACATCTCCCACTGGGGATATGCCCGCAACCCAGGTACATGCCCTTGACCGGAATCGAACCTGGGACCTTTCAGTCCACAGGCCGACGCTCCATCCACTGAGCCAAACCTGTTTTGGCTAGATAACTTGTTATACAGATCCCATGGGGAGGGCCATGGCACAGCATGGGGGTAGGTGGCACATGGGGAAGCACCAGGGTCATCAGGAGGCAGAGAGTGAGGAGAAAATGTGGACAAGAGCCTTTATTGTGGTTTTCAAAGGAAGGAATTGAAGGAAGGAATGGCAAGGCAAGGTAAGCAGGCTATCTAGGTGTAGGGTTAGCTAGTTTGAATAATTTCAGCTCATTCTGGGGTGTCAGGCTGTCTCTATTTATCTGGTGCCTGACCCTGAGTGATTGGGGCAAGAGGTAGTGGCCTAAAATATAAGAGTTCATCACAGTAGGCAGCTAGGAGTACCAATTCTGCCTTTGTCACTTTGCATATGAAAGGTGTGGTATAAGTTCAGCAAACTCAGATCTGCCAGGAATTACCTAACCCTGGGAGAGACAATCTGGCAAGAATCAGCAAGGCCTCAAGATGTCAAAGCATCAAATACAGAAACTAGAAAATGTGGTTATCACACTACGAAGCCTGCAAAGTCACAGACGATTCTTAAATTCATGTTGCTAAGTGAAATAAAGTAGACTGACAACTGCAGGATTCGATTTATGACATTCTGGAAGAGGCAAACCATAGACAGTTAACAGATCCAAGGCTGCCAGAAGTTCATGCCTGGGTAAAGCACGGGGCGATTTTCAAGGCAATGAAACTATCTGTCTGATACCATAACGGTGGCTATCTGACACTATGCCTGTGTCAAAATCTGTTATATTTTACAACATAAAGAGTAAACCTTAATACGTGCACAAGTGTTGGATGTTGAGGAATCCTAGGATAGAATGTGGGCTATGACAAGAGAATCTAAGTGTATTATAAATGTATAAAACAACTTCATTGAAGAGAGTAGGGAGGAAAAGTGTTGACCTACGTAACTAGAAGACTAAAACAAGTCTGGCATACCTAAGCACAGCACTTTAGTTGATAAAGTGTCCTGAGGAAATACATGTGTGGTGAACAATTCTGAAACCACTATATGTGTATTAGTCTGCTCAGGCTGCCGTAACAAAATACCACAGACTTTGTGGCTTACAAAACAGCAAGCTGTTTTTTCACACTAGAAGTCAAAGATCAAGATGTCCTCAGGGCTGGTTCCTGGTGAGGTCTGTCTGGCCACCATCTCCTTGTGTCCTCACATGGCTTCTTCTCTGGGTGTGTGCATAGAGAGAAAGAGAGCGAGAGAGATGCGGGGGGGGGGGGGATCTCTCCCTCTTCTTATAAAAAGAGTCAACCCTTGGATTAGGATCCAACCTTATGATTTCATTTAACCTTAACTATCTCCTTAAGGTCCTTATTCTCAAATACAGTCACATTAGGGGTTGGGGTTCCCACATATAAATTTTGAGGGGACAAAATCATTCAGTCCATAACACATATAGGCTAGAATAGAATAAATTAGGGAAATGTATGACAGATAATAGAAGTCAGGTTTCTCATATTTAGAGTGGGAGTTTGCAGAAAAGCAAGGGAAGAAGGGTAATGATCCATGTGGTAATGGATTAGAGTTCATTAGTGTAAACTCATATTTACCTTAATATAGCTGTAGATGGTTACTTATATAGATACTAGGGGCCCGGTGCACGAAATTCGTGCACTGGGTGTGTGTGTGTGTGTGGGGGGGAGTGTCCCTCAGCCCAGCCTTCCCCCTCTCACATACTGGGAGCCCTCAGGCGTTGACCCCCATCACCCTCCAATTGCAGGATCGGCCCCTTGCCCAGGCCTGACGCCTCTGGCCTAGGCGTCCGGCCCGGGCAGCTGGGACCTGCAGTGGCAGCGGGGGGTGCCGCGATTGTGCGGGCTCTGCCCCTGCCCCTACAGGATGCCTCTGGCTGAGGCGTCCGGCCTGGGCAGTGGGGACCCACAGCTGCAGCGGCCCCACGATCGTGGGCTTCGCTTTAGACCCAAGCAAGGGACCCCTAGCTCCCGGGACTGCCAGCTTTGACCGTGCCCAGCTCCCATCGCTGGCTCCACCCCTACTTCCTGCTATCACTGGCCAGGGCAGAAAAGGCACCTGATTCTCCGATCATGGCTGGGGGGCAGGGCAAAGGCGGCCCCAGGGCTGCCTTTGCCCTGCCCCCCAGCTCTTAGCTCCCCCCTGGGTTTCCAATCACTGTCAGTGGCAGGGGGCTTCTTCCTGCTTTCCCTTTCGCCTCCCTGCATTGTGCCTACATATGTAAATTAACCACCATCTTGTTGGCAGTTAATTTGCATATAGGCCTGATTAGCCAATGAAAAGGGTAGCTCATACGCCAATTACCATTTTTCTCTTTTATTAGTGTTGATATGTACATATACAGTTTAGTTTACAGAAATATATTTTCTTTCTCTGTCAGCTGTGAAGGCCTAGAAACAATGACACCACAGAAGCATTGAGCACACCTAGCACCCAGATCTTGCTTTCTAATACTATTCTCTAATAACAGGAACCAAGGATCCTTTGGAGAAATAGCTAATACTTGGACTGTTTGTTTCATGGAATATACAAGATGATCCTGGAATCTCTTGTAGTGACAGAAAGTAAGGAAATACTCTTTAAAAAAAAACACCCCACAATAATTGTGCTATGCCAAAGGAACCCAGAGGCCAACTAAAATTGTCAAAGATGGAACACTATAAACAATAAAATATCTATACTAATAAAAGGGTAATATGCTAATTAGACCGGTCGACCAGACATCTTCCAGTCGTCCAGGCCTCCTTCCGGACAAAGCCAAGGTGGTAGAGGACAAGGCAGAGGCAGTTAGGAGTGATCAGGTTGGCAGGAGATGGTGGTTAGGTGCGATCCCTGCAGGATCGGGCCTAAACCGGCAGTCAGACATCCCTCAAGGGGTCCCAGATTGGAGATGGTGCAGGCTGGGCTGAGGGACCCACCCCCCCTCCCCGTGTACGAATTTCGTGCACCTGGCCTCTAGTAGTATCATATAACAAAGTACAAAATAAATAATCATAAACACATACTTTTTCAATAAAATACTGAATAAATCACAATTAGGGGAAAGATACGTTTCTCATTTAGAAGAATTCCAAATAATTCGTGTAGACACTCCACCCGAGTGGGAAGTAAAACTCTCCACACCTTAAGTGTGGGCTCTGCATGGTGACTTCCATCCCAGGGGTACAGACTGGGAAGGGGGTAAAAGAGTAACTCTATGGTGGAGAAACCTGAGAAGCACTGCCTCAGCCAGGTGATCAGGGTTAAGCTTTAGAGTGATGTCATGTTGATAATATGTGCCCTTGAGAAGATGAGATGATAATGGCATTTTACTTCTATGGTCTTTCTCCCAAGAACACATAACCCAAATTGATGCCTAAGAAAGATATCAGACAAATTCCCTTTGAAGGACATTCTACCAAATACCTGAGCAATAACTTTAAGACTTTCAAGGTTATCAAAAACAAATTTCTAGGACAAGAGGAGCCCAAGTGCACAGGACAACTAAATGTACTGTGGTTTCCTGGATGGGATCTTGATTACAAACAAACAAAAAAGGACATTAGGTTAAAAACTAAGGAAATATTATAAAATTATAGAAAGGACATTAGTTAATAATAATATATCAACATTGGTTCACTAATTGTGACAAATAGACTATACTAGTAAAACATATTAATAATAGGGAAACTGCATGTGGGGTATATGGGAACTCTCTATTACTATCGTAACATCTTTTCTGTAAAAATAAATATTTGTTCTAAAAATAAAGTTTATCTGAAATCTTTAAAAATGCCCTAAGGTTTTTGGTTGATAGAAAACTAAAAAAAAAGAAAAGGAAAGGAAAAGAAAGAAAAGGAAAGGAAAGGAAAGGAAAGGAAAGGAAAGGAAAGGAAAGGAAAGGAAAGGAAAAGAAAGGAAAGGAAAGGAAAGGAAAGGAAAGGAAAGGAAAGGAAAGGAAAGGAAAGGAAAGGAAAGGAAAGGAAAGGAAAGGAAAGGAAAGGAAAGAAAAAAGATAAAATAACTCTCAAAGTGATCAGAAAAAGCAATGTGAGCATGTTATTGGCCAGGAAAAAGCTGACTAGCTATTTTTCTAAAGGCTTCGTACGTTTCTATATAACTTGCTGAATTTTTAAAACTCCAGTTTTGTCCATTAGCCTCAGCTCAGAAAAACGTTTTATTTTTCAGCATACTGAGTGGGGCACAGTTAAGAAGAGGCTGCAACATGTGCAAGGCTGTCAGCCAGCTGCCCCGTCCATCAGGCTGTATGATCCACTTATGATAGTGCTTGAGACATCAGAGGCAGACAGGCACACTGCAAGGAGCTTCAGCAAGAATCTCTGGGAGAATGCAGGTCTTTGATTTTAGAGCAAAATTACACTTGTTTTTGTTTTGTTAATCCTCACTTGAGGATATTTTTTCCATTGATTTTAGAGAGAGTATAAGAGAGGAAGGGAGGGGGGAAGAGAGGAGAAACATTGATGTGAGAGAAACACATCGATTGATTGCCTCCTGCACACAGCCAGGATAGTAAGTGCCCTTGACAGAGAATCAAACCTGAGACCCTTTTGTGCATTGGTCCACACTTCCAGCCAGGACAATTTTGTTTTTTTAAGGATACAGATGCTGGCTCAATACTGGGCCCTGGCAGAGACAGAGTGCTTAATCATGGGCCATTAAGTTATCTTGTGACTTGAGCTGCCCATCATTTATTGGGATTGTTTAAGCTACAAAACCAAAAAGTAAGGTCTGCACAGTACCATTCCATAATCAAATGGAAGTGATATATCTAAGCAGATCCTGACATTATAAGGAGAGATAGCCAGAAGTATCCGATTCATGGACAGGGACTAATGGTTTGGCTGGACCATTGGGCATTTTGAAGGAACACAGTTAGAAAGTTCTTCATTTGGAGACCTTGGAAAGAGGTATGTGGAAAGAACACCCGAAATGGGCAGAATGTAGAGATATTTGTGTTCCATATAAATGCTCGCCAAAAAATGCTCTCAAGCAGAAGAGGACTTATTAGGCAGATGTCTAAAACTATCCTTTTATGGACATCAATCAGCCTCTTTTCCTAACCATCATGTTCCTTTCCCAATGAACTGTTAAAGTGACTGTGGCAGCATAACGTAGATTATGCTTGTACTTAGCAACACGGATTTCCACTCACTGTGATGGTTCATTTTATGTGTCAACTTAACTAAATCACGAGGTGTCCAGATATTGGGCTAAACATTATTTCTGGGTTTGTTTGTGAGAATTTTTCTGAATTAAATTAGCATTTAATTTGGTGAACCAGTTTGAGTGGGCATTATTCAATTCTTTGAGGCATGATTAGAACAAAGAAGTAAAGGAAGGCAGAATTCAGACCCTCTTGCCTAATTGTAATAGCTGGGACATCAATTTTCTCCTGTCCTCTTTGCTCTTGGCAATTTATTTTAATTAAGTTTATAAAGATAAACAATTGTTTTTCTTAACCCCCAACTTGCGGATGGTAGATAGTGGGACTTCTTAGCCTCCAAAATTGCATGACCAATTTCTTAAAAAGAAATATCTTCCTAAATAGATATCTTATTGGTTCTGTTTCTCTGGAGAACTCTAATACACTCACCACGGCTGACCTAGTGACAGTGCCCAACATGCCAACAGCAGAGACCAACAATATCCTTCAGTATTGCATTCCCGGACAGGTTTACCCAACTACCTGGCAGCCACCTGCCAGGCTGATTATATTGGACCACTGCCATCATAGAAGAGCAGCACTTTGTTCTCACTAGAAAGTAGACACTTATTCTGGAGATAATTTTGCCTTCTTGCCTGTAACACTTCTGCCAAAACCACCATCCATGAACTTATAAAACACTTTATTCACAGTCACAATAATCTATATAGCATAGCTTCTGACCAAAGAAATTATTTTATAGTCAGTGAAGTGTGGCAATGGGCACATAGACATAGAATTCACTGGACTTACAATGTTTCCGTCACCCTAAAAGTCTGATAGAATAGTAGAATGGCCTTTTGGAGACTCGTTCATGATGCCAGCCCTTGTAGGGCTGGGATAATATCACTAGAATGTGATCTATGCTCTAAATCAGTGGCCAACATATGGTGCTATTTCGCCTGTCGCCAATATTCATGGATGTGGAAATCAAAAGGTAGAAAGAGCATGGCTTCTTAAACATTTACCTCTAAAGATCTAGTAATGACTGAAATATTTGCTTCCAATCCTGATGACTTTCAGTTTCTCTGGACTAGAGGTCTTCATTACTGAAGAAGGAGAACCTCTTTCTTCCTCCATCAGGATACACAGCAATAGTTCTATTAATCAGAAAGTTGAAGCTACCGCCTGGTCACATACATTGGGCTCATCATGCCAGTGAGTAAACCAGTGAGGAGGAGATTAGTATTTGGCTGGGATTGTTAATTTTAACTCAAGAGAAAATTAAGTTGCTATAACATAACACAAATATTGAGAGGTATGTCTGTTAAGCAGGAGATCCTCTAGGGGTGACTTGATAGTACTTTCATATGTTATGATTAAAATCAATGGAAACTATAACAATCTAACAGAAGCAAGACTGATCACAGAACACTTCAATAATAAAGGCTAGGGCCACCCTACTAGAAAGGAACTATAATCAACTGAGTTGACTGCTGAGGGCAAAATAGCTAGTGGAAAAAGAAAGTTATGAATACCAGCTATCAGTGCATGACCCATTGCAGACATGAGGACTATAATAATTATGACATGTGTTCTTATTTTGACGTTAATATAAATGTTTATGTCTGTGTGGCATACTGGGAGCTTCCAGTCAAGTGTTTATTTTTCTTCCTCTTCCCCATTTCCCTATCATCTAACATAAGATGTGTAAATATTAATTAATTTACATATCAGGATGAAAACTATAGAATATTCAAAAGGGGAGTAAAACTCAGAAAATAAATGAATATCAAAGATGGATAAAAGAATTTTGTGTCCTCTCTTGGGGGCAGGGTTAGTATATTTTCAGTTATACATGAGACAGCTGCATCATGTTAGCTGAAAGTATAATTTTGTATTGTCTTTATTTCAAAGTTCAATATGGTTAAGTGCATACAGGCACCAATTTGACAAGCAGTAGACTGCAATGGCCTTGCATTGTTGTCAATTTAGCTAAATTAGACTAATATTTCCCTTCTTATTCTCTCCTTATATGTCTCTTTGGCCAATATTTGCATGAGGTTTAACAAGTGGAAGTGGAGACAGTTCTTTTGTTACTCTCTGAAGGTCATTGAGAGATCAGGTGCTGCCATAGCTCATATATATTATCAATGATATATGTACATTGTCATTGATCACATTATTGGTATAGGCAGCACCTGAACCCACAGCAATTCTTGATCCTGCCAGATCTTCTCCTTCTATTGCTCTGAGTCCTGCAATAAGAACATGCACAGACATGGAGACAGGTGCTAGCTCCTACTCCAGGTCATCCATGGATAAATGTCCAAGTGATGGGAGACATTCATAGGTTCCAAAAATCTAATGGGTTCATCCTTTCTCATTTCAGTTTCTTACCGCTATGCATGTCTGACTCCTTTTCCCACCCCTCAATCTGGTTGACACATAATGGTTTCAAGATCGACCCAGAGTTAGAGACATCAGCATTGCAGAGGTTCCCCCTCCAGTTCCCACCATGGCATAAAACCTAAACCTTATCATAAAACTCCTACCCTTTATCACTCATTGTTCTGCTTCTCTGAATGAGTCATAACTAATACATCATGTCTTACTCTTTAGTCCAAAAGGAGGAAGATAATAATCAAATACCAAGAAAGGGAAAAATCATGTATAGAAATGAACATGAATTTAATTATAACATGACATGTTTGTCCTCTTTTTTATATCCTAGAAATAAAATTTAATCACTTTTCTCTTAATACAGCTTTGTTAAAACCACATGGCATGCTGGGAGCTTCCAGCCACAAAGAGAGAACAAGCTGGGACTAGTTTTAGGTGAAACCAGGACACATTTACTAGGAAGGGAGGATTGCTCCCACGCAGGAAAAGATCATCAATCCCAATAAACCAAACATGAATCTTATCTGGAATAAGCATCTATTGGGCTCATTGAAGGGACTGGTCCAAGATTAGGCAACAAGGACTGCTGGTCACCTGACAACATTGGTAACATCAGCAGATGCTTTAATTATATGTAGATTAAGGAGGCCCATCTTACCTAGAAATGAAAAAGCATAAAATCCTTTTGTGCCTCTTAGTTGCAAGACTTCAATAATGGTCATATTTTATTTAACCTTTTATTCTAGAGCCTAGTGCTGTGGTGACAATGTAGTAGATAGTCATATTGTCAAATGAAAAAATAAATGAACAGTCTCCATCAGGCAGGCTGGGTACAGACAATTGACAAGGTTGTTGGCAAAAATCTGTTTCTTAAGTCATGTAAATGACATCATCCTCTCTCTTCCCATAGATATTTTTCCAAAATATATATTTACATATAGAGATATATCTACATAACTTTTACATATGAAACTTATATGAAACTAATAGACATCAATAAGAGTTCTAGATATCACTCTCTGTATACTCTGTATACAAACATAACATTTACATATATATAGATATGTAGATATCTATAATAATAAAAGTGTAACATGCAAATTGACCGAATGACCAAATAGCAGAACGACCATCTGGATGATCTTCCAGATGACTACCTGTGACACTGGTGCCAGGCTAGCCAAGGTGGGTGTGATGCAATTGGTTAGGGGCCCCACCATCACCCCACGATTGCCCCTCAGAGGGAGGCCCAGGCCACTGGCGGGCAGAGTGATCGATCAGGGAGGGAGGAGGCTCTGTGATCTCCCCAAAGAGGGAGGCCCAGGTCACCCTCTGTGCAGTGATCAATCGCGGAGCCCCAACCAGGTAGGCAGGGCCTCCCGGCCTGCCATGCTGCAGTGGGTGGGTGGGGCCTCCCTCTGCAGGGCAATTGATTTGGGGGCCCCGCAATCGATTGCCCCACAGAGGGAGGCCCAAGCCACTGTCCAGCGATGCTGTGGCAGGTGTGTGGGACTGGCCAGCAATCTCCCTGCAGAGGGAGGCCCAGGCCAGCCAAGCGATTGCACCCCACTCCAGTTGCACAGAGAGAGGTGGCCGGTGGCAGGGGTGGGGGCAGTGCTGCACAGATGGCAAGCAGTAGCAACGGCAGGGGCAGGGCCAGCTGCCAGCAGCTGGGTGAAGGAAAGCCTCGATAGGCCCTGATTGCCAGCCAGGCCTAGGGATCCTACCTGAGATTGTGAGAGGACACATGCTGGGCTGAGGGACACCCCCTTTCTCCCCGCCCCCCCCCACAGAAATGTCATGCACCGGGCCTCTAGTATAGATATATAGATATATAGATATATAGATATATAGATATATAGATACATAGATATATAGATACATAGATACATAGGTATATAGGTATATAGGTATATAGGTATATAGGTATATAGGTATATAGATATATAGATATATAGATATATAGATATATAGATACATAGATATATAGATACATAGATACATAGGTATATAGGTATATAGGTATATAGGTATATAGGTATATAGGTATATAGGTATATAGGTATATAGATATATAGATATATAGATATATAGATATATAGATACATAGGTATATGGGTATATAGGTATATAGATATATAGATACATAGGTATATAGATACATAGATACATAGATACATAGATACATAGATATATAGATATATAGATATATAGATATATAGATATATATCTATATAGATATATAGATATATAGATATATAGATACATAGATACATAGGTATATAGGTATATAGGTATATAGGTATATTGATATATAGGTATGTAGGTATATAGATATATAGATATATAGATACATAGGTATATAGGTAAATAGGTATATAGGTATATAGGTATATAGATATATAGATATATAGATATATAGATACATAGATACATAGATAAATAGGTATATAGGTATATAGGTATATAGACATATAGGTATATAGGCATACAGGTATACAGGTATACAGATATACAAATATAGATAGATCCCAGATCATAAATGTTTAGAGCTAGAAAAAAACTTACTAGTACTGATATTTAGTGATTTAACTCCTGTTAGATAGATGAAAGGAAGTTTTACTTTTCACAGGAAATTTTTACCAGTAAAATGCAATATAAATAAGAATTAGAAAATATAAAGATATAAAGGGACTAGAACAATAAATATGAGTAAAATCAGATATTCAAGTAGGACCCTTTTTTTCTTCTTCTTTCATCGTGAGCACTGAAAGTCAACGCTGGCTGTCTCAGCTCCTCATCTTCAAGCCCAACCCTGCTTAGTGTCTAAACCCATCTCAAACCAGAAAAAAATACCAACAGCAGCCACTGAAATCAGTCTCACTCTCAGAAAATGTTACCTAGTGTGTCTGGTGAGTTCTGTTCATATTTGTGCATCCTTTCCTTCCCCAGTTCCACTGTATCTACACAACAGCTTCCCTTAATGCGATCCCCACCATGCTGGTCCAATCTTGGGTATTTTCTTCCCTGACTCTAGCTTACCGTGTCTTGACAACCTTGAAAGCCTCTCTGAAATGCTGGTCTTGCTCCCAAACCTTCAGTTGCTAATAATCCAACTTCAGTCCCTTGTCTCCGGGACTTTAATGCTAGTCCCAACCTGCTTTTTCAAATGTGGCTGCCTGCTGATATTACACTGTTTGCTTGTCCACTTAACGTGGGATTCCTTGATTGCTCATGTAGTGCCAGCAGCATGGTTTGGTAAGTTTCTTCTCTCATTGGTCTGAGCACACACTCCCCAGCATGCCTCCCATATGAACTTGATGTGGGGAATGACACCCACTAGGTGCATTTCAGGAAGTTGTAAAAGAACAGGTGCCAGGATGGATGAATGGTAACTGACTCACCACAGTAATTCATGAGCCCCTTTGGTGAAACGGACTCCATCTCTCAAAGAGATTTGTATTTTAGATATTGCTGCCCGGCTTTCTATAACTACCAGTCTGGGAGAAACCTGAGTTTATCCTTCTACCCCCAAATTTATACTGTATCAAGGTCCCAAAGACATTCACCAATGTAAGCATCTTGATGTAGTATTCCCCAAGAGAAGTTATTCTTAAATGTTCTAATGCCCTCATATGAATCCTGTTGTACGACTTATGCAATTGGCTTTCTCATTATTGTGCTTTAGAAGGAGTCAGACTAACTTATGCCCAAAAGAAATATATAAGAAGGAAAGAGGAAAAAGGTAACAGAAAAAAAAAAAACCTGCTTGCAATCAGTCCTGAAATCATCTGGTGATCCTTTCCTACTAAGTCAACATCTGTCTGTTTCAGATGACTAAGCAGGGAAAAATAAATTAAGGAAATAATTAAATAAGGAAAAAACATCTCTCATGCCACGAAGTGCTGAAAATGACAATCAGTCCTCCAGGGCTAAGTATAATTGAAAATATCATCTTCCAACTACCCAAACCATAGAATTGTATAAATTATATTTTAAAAGTATTACTTCTAAAACATATTTACATCAAAATCAAAGAAAGGGAAATAATAATACCAAAACAAATGAAGAAGAAAATTGGTAGCTCAAGGAAGAAAGTAGCAACATGTCCTTTTTTGTCAGTAAATTACAAATAATAAGTAATCAGTCAAAATAGGAGTGTCTTGGTACATTATGTGATAAAGACTTTCAGTATTGTGATCAATTTATTCACTAGGAAGTCATTGCAAGCCTTGTTAATTGCTCCACTGGGCTCCTAAGCACTTCACATATGCTTTTAATATTAAAGATGCTAAGTGCAGTTAATTACTTATATGTCTACATTCCCAACCAGAAATCAACATTTACACAGTTGGAAGACATGTAATAACTTCCCAGTATTGCCAGTACTTAGCAGAGTGTCTACCAAATAACAAGTACTTGTACATGTTGTTTGATTGAATAAAGTGTTTAGTTCGTATAGCAGATAAAATGTCTCATAATATGTAACCCCAGGAGGTTTTGAACTTGCTCAGAATTGCTGGTTCTATTTTCTCCTTGAGGTGCTAACCCTTGCCACCCTCTTCCTTTCAAGTTATGTGTAAGCTAAAATAACCAAAGGGGTTCAAAACTGAGGACCCAGAGCATCAGAACTATGAACCACAGAAGAGTATAATATAACCCCAATTTACAAATATCAGAAAAGTTCTACTAGATATATTACAAATAGAATCAGACTGAAATCAAGAATCCAATCAGGACTTTATTCTGTTGTAAAGCTAAGGACATCTTGATATTTACCTGCGCAGACTTTCTGATTGCTCTCATCCCTCACATTACAACCTCGCATTAATGTCAGCCTGGCTTGTCTTCTTGTCTCTCTCTCTCTCTTAGTTTTCTAACCATTTCTACTCTTCTATTTTAATTTAAAAATGCCAGAAGATCTAAACTGTGCCAACCCTCTCAGATTCTCTTCTTCTTAGCCTAAAGCTAGACTTTTACACTCAAAAAAACATTTCTTTAAAAAATAAATAAAATAACAGACTATGTCAAGAGTAGTTTTACCAGAATAAGTTTTAAGATGGTTTTCTGAGGAAAAATAAGCTGTGAAGACAGGGCAAACAAATTTCCGTTTACATTAAAAAGTTTTTATAAGCTCATAGGAAATAATGTTGAAAGATTCAGACACTTTATTTTAAAAAATGCATTCCGTAGTGATTAATGACTTCCAAAGTTTTGACTTATAAGTAAAATGGGCATAAAGGAACAAAAATGAGTAAAACCTATTTTTTAAAATTATAATTCATTCCCCTGGAATTCTGGTAGATAGAGAATATGGATATTATTAAGACTTTGTAAGTAAAAAGTCCCAAAGGAAGTGACTTACGCTCCCAGTTATAATGCAGTAATAGGAACCAGGTATATACACCTGTCTTTAAAACAAAACAAAACAAAACAAAACAAAAAACAGACAAATATAGGAAACAGAAGTTTTCTGACACTGGACAACAGGTAAAATCATAAAAAAAATATTCCCTAAGAGTCGAACTGCTAAACCAAACTAAAAGAAGTCTATGTCACCCCATTTTACTGTCTGGAAAAAGTTTGCAGCATAAATGTAAGAGCCAGTTTTGGTGGATTCATCTGGCTGAGGAACTTGATTAATAGTAATGGTTGATGTGGGTCTCCAGCTGGCAGGCTGTCCTGGCCACAGTGCCCACTCCAGAGCCCCACCTGAACAGGGAAGCAGATCCCTGGCTCCACCCAACGCTGAGCGTATCCTCCAGGGCTACCACACCAGGAAGCCTAGCCAGCGACACTGGGCTGCTGCAGAGCACATCCTACAGCCTTCCAGGTCAAGGAAGCAAGTCAGCAGCCCCACCCAACTGCTATAAAGGCAGGAAGACAAAACAACTTCCTCAAGTTCACAGACACTGAGAATAAACCTAACAGACAGATACAGAATATTCCATCCAACAACAACAGACTACAGATTCTTCTCAGGCACAGAAGAACGTTTTCCAGGATAGATCATACGGTAGATCACAAAACAAGTCTTGACAAGTTTAAGAAGACTGAAATCACAGCAAGTATCTCTTCTAGTCACCATGATATGAAACAAGAAGTCAATAATAGAAGGAAAGAAGAAATGTTATAAATATGTGAAAATTACGCATCACACTCCTGAACAACCAACCAATGAGTCAAAAAATAAATCAAATTTAAATTAAAAATTTTTTTTTATTGATTTTTAGAGAAAGAGGAAGAGAGATAGAAACACCAATGTGAGAGCAAAACATCAATCTGCTGCCTCCTGCACAACCCCCACGAGTGATCAGGTCCAAACCTGATCAGGTAACTGACCGGGAATCAAACTGGCAACCCTTTCGTGTACAGGACAGCACCAAACCAACTGAGTTACAACAGCCAGGCCTAAAACATTTTTTAAATATAATACAAATAAAAATGTAAACACAGTACACTAAAAGTTATGGGATGCAGCAAAACAGTTCTAAGAAGGAAGTTCATAGCAATAACTGCCTATTTTAAGAAAAAAATCAAATAAACAACCTAGTTTTATAGCTCAAGGAACTTGAAAAAGAAAAACTGAGCCCAAAGTTAGCAGAAGGAAGGGAATAACAAAGATCAGAGAAGAAATAGATGAAATAGAGACCAGAAAAACAACAGAAAAGATCAACAAAACTTTGGGGAAAATAACAAAATCAAACTGATATTTATCTAGAATAACATAAAAAGAGAGAGCGAGAACTCAAATAAAATCAGAAATGAAAGAGGAGACATTAAAACTGATAATCCAGTAGTAAAAAAAGAATCATAAGTGAATATAATAAAAAATGTTATGCCAACAAATTCAATAATCTATAAGAAATGGGTAAACTCCTAGAAACACACAACCTAACAAAATTAAATGAAGAAGAAACAGAATATCTGAACAGACCAGAACTGAATAAGGATATTGAATTAGTGATCAAAAATCCCCCAACAAAGAAAAGTACAGGACCAGAGTGTTTCCTTAGTGAATTCTACCAATAATTTAAAAAGAATTAACTCCAATTCTTCTCAAACTTTTCCAAAAAACCGAAGAGAAGGAACAGTCCTACATTCATTTTATGAGACTTTCCTTGATACCAAAGCCAAATATAGACATTACAAACCAATATCCCTGATGAATAAAGATACAAACATTCTCAACAAAATACTAACAAACCAATGAAACAACAACACATTAAAATGATCATACATCATGATCAAGCCAGATTTATCCCTGGAATGCAATGATGATTCAACATACACAAATCAATAAATGCATCACATTAATAGAATACAAGATAAAAATCATACAATTATCTCAATCTATACTCTCCCCAAATTGACAAACTCTCAGCACCTTGGGTATTAAAGAAACAGACAATAACAAGATAAATTTTATTGTGTGTTTGTGTGTGTGTCAAGCTCACAGCTAACATCATACTCAATGGTAAAAGGTTGAAAGCTTTTCCTCTAAGATCAGGAATGAGGCAAGGGTGCCCACCCTCATTATTCCGTTTCTACATAGTACTGGAAATCCTAGCCAGAGCAATTAGTCAAATAAATAAATAAATAAATAAATAAATAAATAAATAAATAAATAAATAGACATTCAAATAAAAAAGAAAGAAGTAAAATTGTCTTTGTAAAAAATCGGACCTTATATTTAGAAAATCCTGAAGACTCCACCAAAAAGTTAAAAAGTTGTTAGAACTACAAAAAAAATCAGTAAATTGGTAGTATGCAAAATCAACATATAAAAGTCAGTTGCATTTCTATACACTAACAATAAACTACCTTTAAAAGAAATAAAGAAAATAATCCCATTCACAATAGCATCAAAAACTATAAAATATTTAGGAATACATTTAATAAATGAGGTGAAATATCTATACTGAAAACTACACAAATTTGATGAAAGAAATTGAAGGAGACAAAAATAAATGAAAAGATATCTCATAATCATGAATCAGAAGAATTAAAAAAAATTAAATATCTATACCACTCAAAGCCATCTATAGAGTCAATGCAAATCCTATCAAATTTCTAATGACATTTTTCACAGAAATAGAACAAACAATCATAAAATTTTGAAGAACCACAAAAGACCCCAAACGACCAAAGCAATCATAGGAAAAAAGAACAAAGCCAGAGGCATTATATGACCTGATTTCAAATTATACTGCAAAGCTACAGTAACCAAAACAGTTGCTACTGGCATTTTTAAAAAGACACTTAGAGCACTATAACAGAATCAAGAGCCCAGAAATAAATCCTCACCTATAAAATCAACTAATGTTTGACAAAGGATTCAAGGGTACTCAGTGATGAAAGGACGGTATCTTCAACAAATGGTGTTTAGAAAATTAACCACACACAGCACAATAAAATTCGACCACTATATTACACCATACATACATAGAAATCTCAAATTAATTAATACTTGAACATAGACCTAAAACTGTAAAACTCCTTCAAGAAAACATAGGAAAGAAGTTCCTTGACATTGATCTTGGCAATGATTATTTTGGAAGTAACACCAAAAGTACAGTCAATAAAAGCAAAAATGAATAAGTGGGACTAAATCAAAACCAAGAGGCTCCTGAAAAGCATCAACAAAAATCAATCAATCAATAAAATAAAAAGGCAACCTACAAAATGGGAGAAAATATTTACAAACTATATATCAGATAAAGGATTGTTTTCCAAAATGCATAAGAAACACATACAACTCAATGGCACAATACACACAGTCTGATTTAAAAATGAGCAGAGGACTCAAACAGACATTTTTCTAAAGACACATACCAATGGCTAACAAGCACATGAAAAAGTGCTCAATATCACTAGTCATCAGGGAAATGCACATCAAAACCGCAATGCACTCTCACCTCACACCTATTAGAATACCTATGATCAATAGAGAACAGACTGTCAGCTGTCAGAGGGGAGGGAAAGGGGCTGCTGGGCTGGGTGAAAAAGGTGAAGGAATATCAAGCATAAAACAAACAAACAAAACAACCTCATAGATACAGACAACAGTATGATGATTACCAAAGGGAGGTGAGGGGTTGAAAAGAAGGTATGGGGGAGGAGGGAATGATGACAGAAGGAGATTTGACTTGGGGTGGTGAATGCACTATACAATATACAGATGATGTATTACAGATTTGTACACCTGAAACATATATAGTTTTATTAACCAACTAGAGGCCCGGTGTATGAAATTCATGAACTCAGTGGCGGGGGGAGGGGGGATCCTCAGCCTGGATTGTGAGAGGGCGCAGGCCAGGCTGAGGGACCCCACCATGCATGATCGGGGCCAGGGAGGGATGTGGGAGGTTGGCCATCCAAGAAGGGACTGAGGGACAGTGCCAGGGCATGTCCGGCCTGTTTTGCTCAGTTCCGATCAGCTGGACCCCAGCAGCAAGCTAACCAACTGGTTAAAGTATCTTCCCCCTGGTGGTCAGTGCACATCATAGCAAGCAGTTGAGCAGCCTTAGCATATCATTAGCATATTATGCTTTGATTTGTTGAATGAACGACTGGACCGCCAGACACTCAGCATATTAGGCTTTTATTATATAGGATATCACTCCATAAGTAAAAGGAGAAGGCAAAGAGGTAACAAGTGCTGTTGAGGATGTGAAGAAAAGAGAGCATTTGTACACTGGTTTTAGAATGTAAATTGATGTAGTTACTATGGAAAGCAGTGTAGAAGTTCCTCAAAAACTTAAAGATATAACTACTATGTATGGGTAATTCTGCAACCCCACTTCTGTGTATATACCCAAAGGAAGTGAAATCCCTATCTCAAGAAATATCTGCATCCCCATGTTCTTTATGGCATTATTCACAATAGCCAAGACATGAGCCAACCTAAGTGTCCATCAACAAATTAATGGATTGCCCTGGCCAATTTGTCTCAGTGGTAGGACGCCAGCCCACACACCCAAAGCTTGACAGGTTTGATTCCAGGCCAAGGGCACATACCTGGGTTGCAGGTTCATTTCTGGCCCCAGTTGGGATGCATGTGGAAGGCAATCAATCAATGTGTCTCTCTCACATTGATGTTTCTCTCTCTTTCTCTCTCTCTGGCTCCTTCTCCCTCCCCTCCCCCTTCCACTCTCTCTGAAAAAGCAGTGGAAAAAAACAAACAAATTAATGGATAAAGATAATGTATGATATATATACACAATGGAACATTATTCAGCCATGAGAAAGCAGAAAATCCTACTATTTGTGACAACATGGATAAATCTAGAGCATATTATGATAAGTGAAGTAACTCAAACAAAGAAATACAAATATTGTACACTCTCATATAAGAATCTAAAAAACAAAATTAAGTTAAGTTTAAAAGCCAAACTCATAGAAACAGAGAGTAGATTGGTGATTACCAGGGGCTGGTAGTGTGGGTGGGGATGTTGTTCAAAGGTATAAACTTCCAGTTATAAGATCAATAAATTCTGGGGACCTAATGTGCAGCATGTAATACAGTAAAAACTATTGTTTTGTATACTTGAAAGTTGTTAAGAGCATAGATCTTAAATGTTGTCACAACACACAAACACAAAAATTATGTTAGATGATGAATGTTTTAACTAACCTAATTGTCATAATCATTTCATAATATATACAAGCATCAAATCATCACCTTGTACAGTTTAAATTTTCACCATGTTACATATCAATTGTATCTTAATAAATCTTGTGGGAGAGGAGCAAGAATGACCAACAGTAGAATTTAGAGTTTACTGAAAAATATATATCCATATTCTATCAAGCAGACTAGCATGCAGATATTTGCACAGATAGATATTTGGAACTCCTGTGTACAGAGTTGCTCATCGTGGCTATCATTCAATTCTTTATTCCTTCAGAAGGGACACTAGAAGATAAGTGGGAGACAGTGGTCAGGTTCTTTAAAAAGAAAGTTTAACAAACATTAATCTTAAGTTCTAAAATCTTTCACAAACAAGTCTCCTTTCAGGTCCAGGAGTATTTTAGAAACTGCAGCCTCAGAGCAAGAGAAATTTAGGAATTTGTTATGTTCCTAATACATTGGATAGTTTCCATAGCCAGTGGGAGTTTTACTTCTCCCTGTGATGTTGGTTCAATGCATCTAACTAGATTTCTGCTCTACAGTTCCTAACTGGTACTTAAGGTCCCTGCTGGATCTAGAGATCTGTCTTAACTTCCAGCTGGGTTGAATATTGCTTAGACTCCCCACCAAGCTGTGTTATCAGCACTGTTCTCCAGAAGCCTGGCACCTGCTTCCTAAACTTTTAGCTTGGCCCTGATGCGGCTCCAACTTTGTAAATACCTGGAAATCAATGCTACTATTTTACCCAATTAAAAGTATTGTTAATACCATAAATGTCCTATTGTCAGATGTCCCACGTTAGATTATGCCACCATAGATGTCTACACAGCCAAAGAAAGGCACACATTTGTCATGATTCTTTGTTGACTTTATATTGGATAAAGATGGATAACCAAAGATGGAGGCCAGTTATTCTCATAAATGTCCCTACTCCTTCTCTACCTAATCACTCTTTTCTTTCCCTCCCACTGGCCAATACCAAGCTTCTAGAATAATTTAAGCTTAAGATTATTTATATGTGGAATGCTCTATTAATCTTTCCCATTTTTGACCCCATATAGTCACCAAATGCCTTCATAGTTTTACAAGAATGACTGTGATGGGGAAAATGTTTGCTGGCTATGAAGCTGTCATTTTGCTTTCTGGTTTAAAAAAAAATCTGTCACAGAGGGGTCTGGATCATGTCATATGTTGAACAAAATGGTTCCAGAGTTTAGAAATTATAAAACCAAGTCTTGCCGTTCAGAGACCCTTTCTAAAGATCTAAATTGCATTATGACTTTTTACATTACTACATAGTTTGGCTCATTATCCTAATCTTGAGGTAACCATTTTCCTGAGCAAGGGGAAAATACATTCCAAAGATAAGACATGTTAGTGAACAGATTGAATTCCTCTGCTGCCCCCAAATTACTGCCCAGAGGCAAAGGACTTTTTATAGAGCTTGGGAACAGAGGCACTAACATTCCACATTTTCCAAATGATCTTCCCTCATTAGATGGGAAACTTTGCATTTTGCAATAATCTTTGTTGCATGGAGCTGCTATTGTAACCTAGAGATTCCATTCATCAGTGCAATGCTAGGGATACAGCCAACATGATATTCTGCTCCAAGAAAGCCTGTCTGTTTGCTCTAGCTGGTTTGGCTCAGTGGACAGAGTGTCGGCCTGTGGACTGAAAGGCCCCAGGTTCGATTCTGGTCAAGGGCACATGCCCGAACTGTGGGCTCCATCCTTCGTAAGGGGCATGCAGGAGGCAACCAATCAATGATTCTCTCTCATCATTGATGTTTCTCTCTCTCTCTCCCTCTCCCTTCCTCTCTGGAATTAAAAAACAACAACAACACACCCATATAGTTATTTTTTTAAAAAAGAAAGCCTGTCTGTTTGATTGTCAATAGGGAGAAAAAAAATCTACCTACAAAAATCAATATTTTAACATTTGTGATGTTCAGTGCCTTGATAATGTAATGTGACTATAAAGAAATAGGCAAATTGCCCTGACTGGTTTGGCTCAGTGGATAGAGTGTCAGCCTGCAGACTGGGGGGTCCCAGGTTCGAGTCCAGTCAAAGGCATGTACCTTGGTTGGGGGCACATCCCCAGTAGGCGGTGTGCAGGAGGCAGCTGACTGATGTTTCTCTCTCATCAATGTTTCTAACTCTCTATCCTTCTCCCTTCCTTTCTGTAAAAAATCAATAAAATATATATTTTTTTTTAAAAAAAAGAAAGAAATAGGCAAATGGATGGGCAAACCTCAAGACTGCCATAGTCTCTCTGTCCTCCAAATGTTGCAATTTTGTTATATGAGTTTTGGCTTGGTCAGGCCACATAGATATTGACCATAGACTAACCCAAAACTTTGTTCACTGCATAGATTTATTCTAAAGACAATCTAGATTCTTCTCTCAATACTCAATTTTCAGGTGGACAGAGAATACAAGGGAGAGCTCCAAGCTGTGGAACCCATGCCCAGCCTATGTTCATCTTAGCTACAGTCAATCAGATGAGCCCGTCAGGGAGTCACAACACCACATTTTACTAAACCGAACATTTGAGGGGACGGGCACTCTCCCAGGGCCAACACATGTAAAGTGTTTGAGCCCAGAGCTAAGGCTCACACAGCAACAGCTCACAGAACAAAAATGTTCTCTGGCATGGGGTTAAGGAAAAACAACTTCCCGGCACAGATAGTGGCTGAACTTGGGGTTCTTTTTATCCCAAGAATTCTAGCTACTTAAGAAATCTTGGAAAGAGAATGACACTGCTCATCTCCAAAGTGATCACAGTAAAAAGGAAACCGCTGTTTCACCATATTTTTTTCATATTACTTTGACATGATTTCTGGCTGAAATCAAGAATCATGTTGCAAATTGTACTTCTTTCACCTGCAAAAAATATGAGGGCGATGGCATCACCTTGAGTTGTGCTGAGTATTAAGTGAAGTCAAATATACATAAATGTCCCCGCCACTGTATCTAGCATCTAACGTAAGATGCCTTTCCTTTCAAATTAGAAGTTAGAGAGACACAGTTTACTTCAATGACTGTAGTCCTATTGCCTGATTTCACTGTGCTGTGCCCCAGTTTCTCACTGCTTTGTGTGTTGATTTTCCTTCACAAAGCTCGGTCCCTCATCGGTTCCCAGAGTATCCTCAGGTCCATTCCCGTTCATCATCACTGCAGCCTCCAGTTTATATCATTAGGCTTTGGTCTCCGCCTCCACTGCCAGCCTCATTCCAATCCCTGTCTATTCATCTCTTTTCTATTTGAGGATCATGGTCCTTCCTTGTCCCTGCTAGGTTCTGCCCTAAGGTTCTATTTCCAGCAACGAGCTGTCACTGATGGACTTCGGGCAGGTGACCAAACCTTATATTCCACCCCTCAGAGGAATTAGTGAAAGTCACTGCTCTGTTCCCTGCTAGGAACCACGGCACAGTAGCATCACAGCCTGTTGACCCACAGAACAGGCTCTGAACAGGCCGGGGAAGGAAGAGGGACAGCGTGGACCTGGGTGATGGGAACCAGCGTCTGTGGCAGGAATCATGCCCAGGATGTACAGCTGAACTGCCCCCAGGGTTTGCCCCTGAGTCAGAAACTGTGAAGGAAGTGTCAGAGGTAGTTTTGCCAAAAATGAGTTGTAGAGCTGAAATAAACTTTTCTAAACTACCAATTTACAAAACGAATTATGATCATCATGCTGGAGAAAACACAAAATGTTCTTTCTGTCTTTCTGTAGAAAAAATATGTTATAAAACCATTTTAATAGTCAATGGGGTTCACAGATATGACTACAGAAGTAAATATGTAGCTGAATACAATAGTCCCAAAGAAATAATTCTGCAGACCCTGTGGAATTAACAAATTCTAAACCAATGTCATTTTAGAGTTCCTGTAATCTTTTTTTAAAGGTGCCAAAAGAGTAAAGAAAGACAGATAAAGATAGAGACAGAGACAGACAAGGAAAGATGGAAACAAAGAGAGACAGAAAGAAAAAAAAAAAGAGAAAGGAAACATAATTGGAAGGGATTTAAACTTAACAATCTAAGTTCTAGTTTTCCTACAAGCTGTGTAACCATCAGTGAGTCTTTGGACCTCTTTGAGCTAAATTTCAACAATTTCAAAATCAGATCATCATGTCACATACAACTTGTCATCCAAATATGGCATTATCACTCTTTGGCACAGTGCATATGAAACATTAAGCAAAACAATATTTTTCCCATTTTGTTAGCTCACATAAATTGTATACAAGGCCACCCATGTGTAAAATGATGGCTTAGACACAGTCTTGCAGCTGGTATGCTGCCCCCACCCAGCAAAACTCCGAGTTCCATTAGTAAAGATGAGGGGAGAATTGATATTAGGTCAGGAGTTAGCAGCCTCTGCCTCATATACAAACTGAGAGTCATAAAAGATAAATAAATCATTTTGTTATTTTATTGGAATAAAAAAAATTATGAAGCTGATGCTTCTCACTCCATTAAACTTTATGTAACAAATTTATATGTATGTAGGAAATATAGTGGAAAAATGAATTTGTCCAGGAACATGGATATCTGAAATATCTACCAATTACTGTGTGATCTTGGCTGAGTCACCTAACTTCTGACCTATGGTTTTCTGATCTGTAAGATGTGAGTGAGGCCACCAATCACACCAATTTACAAAGTTGTCATTATACGAAATCATGTATGAGAATTTGATTTATACTGTTAAGTTTGATTGACATGTTAATGAATGATCTGGGAATTCAATATAGAGTTATTGCTCTTAGAATTTCCAGGAAGAGCAGAGAGTTGTGGAGCTGAGCTCAAAAATGACTGCACTGAAGAAAGTCCTATTGAGCAGTGTTTAAGATCAGTTTTAGGAGTCTCTGAAACCTGAGCTTCAATTCTAATCTTGATACTTACTAGTATTAGCTGTGTAATCTTGAACAAGCTACATAATCTCTCTAATTTGCCATCTCTTCTTTTATAACATTACATAAAACAGAGACTATCTTATATTATTGTTTATTAGAGGCCCGGTGCATGAAATTCATGCATGGAGGGTTGTGGGGGGCCTTGAGCATGGCCTGCACCCTCTCCAATCTGGGACCCCTTGGGGGATGTCCAACTGCCTCTTGCAATCCAGGACCACTGGCTCCTAACCACTCACCTGCCTGACAATCACCCCTAACTTCCTCTGCCTCACCTTGCACCCAGGATCCAGGATTCCCTCCTCTGGCTAGTCACAGGCACCAGGGACCCGGGCTTCCCTCCCTCTGGCCGTCCACAGACACCCAGGACCCAGGCTGGTTTCACCTGGGCCAGCCACGCCACAGGGGACTGTGGGCAGGCGGCTTTTCCTTGGCCGCAGCCACAGGCTCCTAGGACTGTGGGGCAGGTGGCTTGTCCCTCTCCCAGGCCATAGCCCTAGCAACTGGAGCCCCAGACTGAGGTTGGGCAGCTTGTCCCTCTCCCGGGCCGTAGGCGCAGGCACAGCCGCTGGTGCCCAGGACCGCAGCGTGGGCGGCTTGTCCCTCTCTCAGGCCTCAGCCTGGCTGGTCCTCATTCCTCTCTTGTGAGCTCATTTGTGCCTGGCTGGTCCCCATTCCTCTCTCTCTAGTGTTGAGTGTCTGAGCCATTAAGGTGTGATGGCATTAGGGCATGATGACCATTTGCATATTAGCTCTTTATTATATAGGATTATTTTTAATCTTCACCCAAGGATATTTTTTTCCATTGATTTTTAGAGAAAGTGGAAGGAAGGGTGGAGGGGGAAAGAGGGAGAGAAAGAAACATTGATGTGAGAGAGACACATGGATTGTTTGCCTCCCACATACATCCCAACCAGGGCCAGGGATCAAACCTGCAACTGACATATGTGCCCTTGACCAGGAATCCAACCTGCAATCAGTCAGCAAGCCAACACTCTAACTGACCCGGGCTCATATTGTTGTTTAAGTGAAATAAGAGAGATAAAACACTTTGCACAAATACTGTCATAATGTAGTTGCTCAGAAAATGAGGACTACTGTGGTGATGAAGATGATGATGATGATGAAGGCCCATACATGTAAATTCATGAAGAAGACACCAGGAGAAAATATTCCATCCTCTGTCATCCAGAGAAATAACAGCTTTAAAGGGCAAATATTAATGTTTAGCACATGGACAAAAGTAGATACGATTTGACTTTGCTCAACCAAAAATCTTGATGCTAATCCATATAAGAAAGGACATATCAGGCAGGTTATGAAAATGTTTATTTGCTCCTAGCATCTCCATTCTTAGCTATAAAATAGCATGTATAGCTTTGCTGCTGTTCTAGGATTTCTTCCCTATGTGATATATATAAAATATTTATTCCACAAATAATTTCAGAGCAATCTCTGAAATGAACCAGGCACTGTGCTCAAGATACATGATTCAACAAGACAGATACTCTTTCTGCTCCCACAGAGCTGGTAGTCTAACTGGAAAGACACAAAATTAAACTGGTCACAATAATATGAAATAAGTATCAGAACAGAAGTTGATGGTGCTATGGGGACATAGAGCAGGGATTTTGTTTTATGGAGGGACAAAAAGTCCTCCCTGAAGTAATAAAGTTCATACGTATTCATGAAGACAGGTAAGAAGACAAACATTTTTCTGGCAGAGAAAATGGCAAATGTGAAGGTGTCTTAAGTGGGGGAGTGTGGCTGGTTGGAATAAGAGAAGGGAGTATGAACATGGATCTTCTCAGGAATGTTAAAAAGTTTTCATTTTTTCCTAAAGCAAATAAAAACATTGAAGTATATTGATCAGACCTACAATTATGATCACTGGGATTGATGCCTCTTCCACTCCTTAAGTATCAAAAGGTTTACAGATTACAGCTCCCAATTTGTGACACTCTCCTAATCCCAATCCCTCAATAGCTCCCACTTTGTATTGAATAAAATGCACCTCCTTTCACTATCTGGCCTCAAATACCTTTCCAGACCTAACTTCCTCTAATCTTTTCATACATCCTGTAATCCAACCAATCATTTCCAACACTCAACCTGGGCTTTTCTATGTTGCCTTTGATTTTATTATTCGTTGAGACTAGGAGATCTCTACTTTGTTTTCACTTGCCTATATCATTCAGGGTCTCATTCAAATGTTTCTTTCCTCTAAAGTCTTGATTCCCTGAGGTCATATTACTCTCTTCCCACAGAACTTTTTCAATCCTTCTTTAGCCTTTTATCCTTTCCTACTAGATATTTGAATTATTAATGCTTATGTCATAGTTTAATCTCAAATACAGGCAATTGTTAGCAAAAAAAAATGAACTTTATTATTTTTATGTTTTCTGTAGTTCTAAGGACTGTGCCTGGACTGTGATAAGAGCACAGTTAATTGGTGAATGAGTGGATAAAGGATAGTTTTATCACTGGAAGAAGATGTCTGTTTCAAAGCTATAAATGGCATGATAATTTAAGGTTTAACTTTCTCAAAACCTTGTAATCAAACTTCTGTATTATGACATGTCACAAAATGCTTGGGTTTATGTCTATTTTTAGAATATGTATGAGTGAATAAGACAATAAAGGAAGAATAAGCCTCAGTTTGGATTATTGAGAAAAGCAGTTGAGAAATTAAAGCACTTTTAAAAATACTAAATTTTATACAATATGAAAATTTGGTATACAAATAAACAGTATTTTAACATCATTTCTTGCATTGAATATTACCTATCTGGTAAGGGAACCTATAAATAGATGTATGCCAATAAGTCTGTTCCAGATAAATCACAGGTACATCTTTCTGTAGCTAATTGTGTACCTTACAAGTGAACCTTAGTATAATGAATTAGAACATGGGACTTTGTCAGTAGAAGCAATTTGAATAATGAACCTATGCATTATTTCTTACTTATGTGATGTTGGCAAGTTATTAAACTCTCTGGGCTTCGATTTTCCCATAATGAGGATGATAAACCCACTACCTCATAAAGTCTTAAGCACTAAGTGAGGTAATGATTATAACAGTGCTTTTCTAAACAGCAGCATCCTTTGAAAATTTTGTTTATTATTTCCATTGACCTATTGAAGGTCATAATATATATGATAAATCCTATATCCAAAGTGGAAAATACCTCCCCATAATCTATGTATTCTGTAAAAGAAGGTCCTCATATCCTGCCTTTGCTTATTGGAAAGCATTGTGGGCATGCCTGGAATTGTTTTTAAGGTTGACATGGGCAAAACAGGAGATGTATAGAAAGCTCAAATACTTTTTGACAAAAAAGGTAGGAAGTTTAGCTTTTCCAGGGATATCAAATAAATATCTCTCATGGTGGAGTATACTCTAACCATAAAATTTCCACCAAGATTATATTCTATTATATTATACTAGAGGCCTGGTGCACAAAAATTTGTGCACTCGGCGGGGAGGGGGGGGTCCCTCAGCCCGGCCTGTGCCCTCTCGCAGTCGGGACCCCTCGGGAGATAACAACCTGCTGGCTTAGGCCTGCTCCTGGGTGGCAGAGGGCAGGCCCAATCCCTAGGTGCAGCCCCTGGTCGGGCTCAGAGCAGGACTGATTGGGGGGTTGGGGCACTGCCCCCTGTCACACTCAAGGCAGGGTCAATGGGGAGGTTGCGGCACCACCCCCGTCACGCACAGAGCAGGGCCAATCAGGGGGTTGGGGGGTTGTCCCCTGTCACGCACAGAGCAGGGTTGATCAGGGGGTTGGGGAGCTCCCCCATGTCACGCACAGAGCAGGGCCCATCAGGGGATTGGGGAGCTCCCCCCGTCACTCACAGAGTAGGGCCGATAGGGGAGTTGGGGCACCACCCCCTGTCATACACAGAGCAGGGCGGATCAGGGGGTTGGGGCACCACAGCCTGTCACACTCAGGGCAGGGCTGATGGGGAGGTTATGGCTCTACCCCGTCACACACAGAACAGGGACCGTGGGGGGGGGGGGGTTGGGGTGCCACACCCTGTCACACACAGAGCCGCTGGGCGATCAGGGGGTTGGGGAGCTCTCCCGTATCATGCACAGAGCAGGGCTGATCAGGGGGTTGGGGTGCCTTCCCCTGTAACGAACAGAGCAGGGCAGATAGCGAGGTTGTGGCCCTGCCCCCTGTCACACACAGTGCCGCAGGGCGATCAGGGAGTTTGGGCGCTACCCCCCGGTCACGCTGATCCCGGTGCCAGAAGGCCTCGCGGCTCTGCTGATCCTGGTGCTGGGAGGCATATTACCCTTTTACTATATAGGATAGAGGCCTGGTGCACAGGTGGGGGCCGGCTGGTTTGCCCTGAAGGGTGTCCTGGATCAGGGTGGAGGCCCCACTGGGGTGCCTGGCCAGTCTGGGTGAGGGGCTGAGGGCTGTTTTCAGGCTGGCAGGTGACTGAAGCGCCCAACTGCTCCTTTTTTCTTTTTTCTTTTTTTATTCTGGGCCAGCTTTAGCTCTGAGGCTTGGCTCCAGCTCTGAGGCCTCAGTTGCTGAAAGCAGGTATCTGGCTTGTTTGGGTTCTATAATTGAAACACTGTTTCAACTCTAGCTCTGAGATCCTGGCTGGCTGAAAGCAGGTTTCTGGGGTTTTGTTTAGCTTCTATATTTGTAACAATGTTTCAAACTGCAAGCTCAGAGGCTGGCAAGGCAGCCAGGGAACGTTGGAGTCCTCCATCACTGAAGCAAGCAAGCCTCATGTTTGCTTCAAGCTGCCTGGCTGCCGGCCGCCATCTTGGCTGGCAGTTAATTTGCATATCGCCCTGATTAGCCAATGGGAAGGGTAGCGGAGGTTTGGTAATTATCCTGTTTCTCTTTTATTAGATAGGATGAAGTTCTATTTCATATTTCAACTTGTGCTAACACACTGATGTTAGCCAATATAAGTAAATTAGCCATGATATACTTATTTTTTCCATAGATGTTTATTGAAATCTACCTTGTGTCACCCTTAAGAATGTTATATACCTATGAAATAATGAGAAGGTATGGTCCTTATTCTTAAAATCTCATAAATACAAAAAATATGTAATACAATTGGCCAAGTGTCAAAATAGAGGTCTGCATGAAGTGTAATAAGAGTATGAAGAAAAAATTTTAAGAAGTAATAAAACATTTGTTATGTCTTAAAGAATAAATAGGGTTTTTCTAAGCAAATGGGCAAAGGGATAAGTAAAAGGAAATTCCAGGCCAAAGAAATAGCTTGTGGAATCAAATCCCAACACATTTGGGAAAATGAAAATCCTTCCTTGCAGTTTCTTTCTCTAATCGCAGTGGAAAGTACTAGGTGGTGACTATGGCATAGATAGGCATAGTTTTCTGTCATCCTTCCTCTATTTGACATCCAGTTGTTAAACCTTCCCACCATCCTTAAAAGGGAGAATGACTCAGTATGACAGAATGGATGCTGACACATCTGCTTTGCATTGAAAACAAGCTAATTACTACTTATTAATTAACTATATTACAAGTAAATTTCACATGTGCAACAGGATTTAAATGAGGCATTTTCCCATCATGTTAATTTGGGCTGGTACCTCAAATCTGAAAGCAAAGGGTGATGAGTACCCCAAACTCTAAAGAGCTCTAGCAGACCATCTAACGGGTGGTCCAACAAACAGGCTAGCCAACACTGGGCCACCTGGAGGACACAGACCACTGAGGAGGAGATGCTGGAGATTAAGCATTTCTTTAGCAAGAGCACTTCAGGTGCTATATTTTTCCTTCCCTTACCCCTCCCCATCCAAATAAACAGGGTTTCAGAAATCTTTATATGTGTCCTCTAAAATTTGGGGGTGAGGGGCCTTTGGCTTGATATCTGACCCAATTAACTCATACACACACACACACACACAAAATATTTTAAAAGCAAGAAGTTATTTAGGGCAGCTTGGCGTGCCAGAGAAAAGATGAGGTCACATTAAGAACATCTTGTACTTTAAGAATTTCTAGATATTCAAGGACAAGAAGAGATGCAAGCACTGGGAATAACCAGACATGAGTCAACTGGAAGGGAACTCTGTCCAAAAGGTAGGCTCTGAGGGATAAGGCACCTCCAAGGATGATGTCTGGAGTCGATAGTGATGGGCTGAGGGAGTTCCAAAGCAGCAGCCATGAAGATTCAGACAATATCAGATGGGAGAGGCCCAGAAACAAGATCCTCTGAGAAACATAAAAAGAGCCCAAGAGCGGAATGGCCAGCACTTTCCTCTGCCACGTGAGAAGGGCAGCAATACACCATAAAACTATGCAGGCAAGAAAATGCTGTTCTGTTTTTCACTGTCTTCCCTTCCTCAGCTTCACCCCCCGAACAGAAGGAGGAGGGAGAGAGCCACGTGGGCCCATGCTGAGCAGGTTCGCCAGAGCCTTCCTGACCAGGGTGTCCTAAGAGGGCAATTCCAAGCTGGGCACATGAAAGGACTCAGAATTAAGTGAGAAATGAAGTTGTAAATTAAAATGGACTGGATATTTCAGTACCTAAAACTGAGATTACATATCAACAGAATTCCACAACACTGTATATCCTGAAGTATTAAGAGGCACACAGTCATGATGTCTGCAACTTACTCTCAAATGGTTCATCATAAAAACATATATTTATGGCCCTAGCCAGTGTGTTCAATGGTTAGAGTGTCTGCCCACACACCAAAGGGTTGCAAGTTCGATTCCTGGTTAAGGGTCAAGGGCCACATGTGAGAGACAACCAATCAATATGTCTCTCTTACTTCACAAGGATGTTGCTCTCTCTCTCCCCCCCCCATCCCTCTCCCTCACTCCCTTCCACTCTCTCTAAAAATCAATGATAAAAGTAGTCTTGGGTAAGGATTAACAACAAAAAAGTATAGTTATGGATTTTGAGAGACAGCAATAATTGGTGAAATTATGTGAAGAGTATATGAAAATACTGCAACTTTCCTGTAACTTTTAATTTAAAAAAACTAAATTTTTTATTTTTAAAAAACCAATTAAAAAACCCATGGTCATCTGCTTGAGATTTTATTCAGGGGAAATGAAGGAGTAAACAGAACAATTTAAAGTAACAATGGAAAGAAAAAAAAACATTACCTGGCTTTCTGCCCATGCCTACTGAGCCCATAATGTTCAGTAGATCAATTACACATAAGGTATCTCATGTCATTGTCATGAAACCCTATGAGTTATGCATCATCACGCTGATTTTATAGACAATGAAACTAAGTTTCACATAGATAAGGTAAATTGTTGAGAAACACAAATTTTCCTAACTCTAAATCTGGCACTAAACATGTAAGCTATTTTGCCTCCTCATTACACACATTATAAACATAAGTTCCCAATACCATTAAACAGACCTGCCTGTGAAGTTCCTTAATATTTCACATTTCAGGAACACAATATGATACAAGTATTGGGGGGAAAGACTAGGAATAGCTAAGAAGCTATTTAATTAAACCTGTTATAATTGAGTTGGTAGTACCTTCACAAACTTCTATTATGGATTCATTGTATTGATTTAACAAGTACTTACTGAGTTCCTGCTATGGGCCAGGCAGTAAGTTTGGCCATAAAAACACAAAAATAAACATGGTGTCCACTCACACTGGATTACAGGAACAGTAGCCATTACAAACTGCCAATAGCAGCCCAATCTATGTTTTACAATGTAAATGTGCGCACACAAAGAAGGTGGTCGGAGGGGGAAGTAACTTGTAAGCTGTGACCTGAAGGGTGAGCGGGGAAGGCGAAGCAAAGGGACACAGCAGTGTTTTCTGGGAAGAGGGACGAGCACATGCGAAGGCCTGGAGGCAGGAGAGGATATGACAGATTCAAGGAACTGAGACAGGTTGAGAAGTGCCCAGTCGCAGAGTGTGAGGAGGAGAGGGGGAGAGAGAGATGCACTGGCAAGAAAGGAGAGTTCTTATGGGCCATGATGAAAGGATTTGGACTTTATTTTAAAAGAAGTGTGAAGAAAGGGAGTCTGCATCCAAAAGCTCATGAGTTTACACAAAGTCCTGAAATCATATAAACAATTCAACTTCTGAAAAACCTCTCCCTCTGAACTTAATCCAAACCACAGCTGATCCAAAAAAATGGGGAAAATGAGAAGAATGAAATGAAGCAAATTTAATTGCCAGTTTCATAAAAGCTGTTCTTTTTCTCTAGTCTGCACCTTATGCTGGCACATGCTCAGGGAAAGGTTCAGTTCCATTGAAAGAACCATACAGATCCAACACACACAGACACACACACACACACACACACACACACACACACACACACACGGTTGTTGACATTTCTAAAATTAAAATGGCATTTCCATTTTGAATTACAATTTATTTTATCATGTTGACTATAATAGAAATAAATTGGCTATTGTTATTGAATATTATGCCCTGCTACAAAGCTCTGTGTGTGTGTGTGTGTGTGTGTGTGTGTTTGCTTACTTTGCATAGAAACAAAAAACTTGTGGAACAGAGACACATGTCCAGGATTCTCTGCCTTATCATCAGTCTAAAGCTATAGTAGCTAGTCCCTTATTATTCCTGAATGGCTTCCCTTCACTGCTGTTGGGGTTAGGAGGGACTAAACGGAAAAGAAATGGATTAAGGCAACTTGCATTTATTAATAAATAATGATAAAAACTGTAATTTTTCAAGCTGCTACTTGGTAAGAGGCACAATATTGGGTGCTTTGTGTGTATTATCTCATTTAATCCTTTCAAAATCTTATGACATAGGTGATATCTTCATTTTATAGCTGAGGCACTAAGACTCAGAAATTACCCAGAGGTCTTCTTGACTCTACAGGCATTATATGTTCTTAGTTTCTCTAGAGTATTGGAAATAATCGTCAGCTTTTTCAGTTTTACTGAGGGTCAATCTTGGATAGCTTGTACAGGAATAAAATAAGGGTACTCCTCTTCAAGACATGGACTGTGTTAACTGCAGAAGTGTATAAAACTCAAGACAAATATGCAAAACTGCAGCCTTACTCTTTATTCATATTCTTAATCTTTATAAAGGAGAACATAAAAATTTTCTTTCACTCCACAAATCTATTTTTCATTAAAATCAGACATTCCCTCAAGTAATATTAAACATTGGGCAGGCAACCAAAATATACTGCCAGATTCCTTTCTTAATTTGGCTGTGTGAAGCTATTTGTAATTTTCTCTGACAGCGAGTTTTCCAGGCTGACAATTGCTCAGCACAATTGCATTCTAATACATTCTCCAACCCCAAGAGCTTTTGCAATAGCAAAATTTGAAATTTTGGAGCTATATCTCATAAAAGATTTCATCTTAAGGTGATATGCATGCAAAAGACTTATAAAGTCTAACAGTAAATATTTACAGAATTTTCATTTCTAGTGATAATTATCAAATGTTTTGCTTAGGCTTTGTTTGTTTCAGTGTACATAATGGTCTCAGAACACAAGTTTTTGTAAGATACATGTCAATTTGCAAGTAAAAAAGGCAGGTAAATGTAAATAAAATAAAAATACTCATTTGTGGTTTATAATCTCCAACATTGATGGGGCTACTTTATTCATCTCTACAATTTTAAAATAAATTGAAAATATAATATTCTCAAGTAACCTGAAAATCCTCAAACCTACGATTTAGCCTCAAGACTGGGAGAAAAGGAGAGAAGGTTTAAGGATCAAACTGGAAAACTAGTAAAAATCATCCTTCTCTCAGTCTACTTCCAAATTTTTCTAAGGTAGACAAATGAAAATAAAGGGAAATCTATACGATTATAGAAAATGAGAGGACTATAAACCAAATAAGAGTGGAGAGATGGAGAGATGGCCAATCTCAAATTAATCATCAGTGAGGGTTCAATATTTATTCCAAAAATAAATGGAATAAACCACTAATATAATGTCTTTGCTACCATAAATATTAAGTGATAAGTCTATGAGGTAGCCATTTGAGGAAAATATTGGTATTTCTGAAGCATTAAAGGAGTCCCATAGAAACAAGAGTTTAAAAAAAGTAAAATTACTATTCCAGGGATTACTTCTAGTTTACCCTAGGCATGGATGGACTGCTTAGTAAATACAGTAAAGGATTGGCATGGCTATCTCAAAACAAGAAATATCCTGGCACTTAAAGAGGTTGCCATCACAAACATATTAAAGAAAGATTTTGCCCTAAAGATAAAGGTTTCTACTTAGATATTGCTGATTATAACACCCTTTTTTCTGAACTTATATTCCAGTAAAGGCAGCTTCCAATAACAAATCACATAATCTCTGACAGACTGTCTCAATGAGTAATTAGATCAGCTTAGACCCACTTTGTCAGCATGAGCCAAGTATAAGAGAAAGTGCTGCATTTTCAACTACAGAAACAATCTGAAAAAGTAGAACTAGTATTTATTTTATTAAATAGTTGCTTTTTCAAAAAGAGGACATGTAGGACATCTTTAATTTTTTATTTTTAATGAATTTCAAGAACTTATTAAAATTTTAAGCAGATGGAGACAATTTAAATGAAAAATTATGAGATCCAGAAATATATTTTTGAAAACTGAACAAAAATTAGGAAGACCATTTTGAATTGGGAGAATTAAAGGCTAATTATTACAGAAATTGTATTTAGCCCTAGTTGGTTTGGCTCAGTGGCTAGAGTGTCAGCCTGTGGACTGAAGGGCCCTAGGTTTAATACCTGTCAAGAGCACATGATGGGGTTGAGGGCTCGATCCCAATTATTGATATTTCTGTCTCTCTCTCCCTCTCCCTTCCTCTCTGAAATCAATATAATATATATATATATATATATATATATATATATATATATATATATATATATATATATATATGATAAAAGGGTCAAATGATCAGGGTGTGTATGCATCTCACAACAAATGAGTACCAAAAGAACATATATCAACATAATAAAGGTCATATACAACAGGCCCACAGTGAACATTATACTGAATGGTGAAAGATTAAAAGCTTTTTCTCTGAGGTCAGGAACAAGACAATAATGTCCACTCTCAGCATTCCTATTCCACATAGTACCAGAAGTCCTATCCAAAGCAGTTGGGCAAGAAAAAGTAACAAAAGGCATTTGAATTGGAAAGAAAGAGTAAAATTGTCAATATTTGCAGATAACATAATTTTAATTTAGAAAATCTTAAAGATTCCACCAAAAAAACCTGCTGGTACTAATCAATTAATTCAGGAATTTTTCATGATATAAAATCAACATATGGAAACAAAGAAGGAGGAATCATGCTACCTGATTTCAAGACTTACTCTAAAGTTAGGTATTAAAGATAGTGTGATAATAGAAAAGCACAGACACAAAAAATCAATTTAAAAATAAATAAATAATAAAAGAATAGATGAGTAAATCAAGGAAATAGGTTAGAAAATGAAGAAATAGATCCATGTTTATTGGTTGATGTTATTTATGACAAAAAGCCAATTCAGTGTAGGAAGAAAAGTGTTTTTAACAAATGGTCCTTTAAAAGCCAAATATGCACATGAAAAACTTTGAGCCTTTTATTATTCCACATGTAGAAATCAGCTTGAAATGGATCATAAAGTTAAATGCAGATGTTAAAATCACAAAATTTCCAGAAGAAAATATTTCTTTCAAAATAACTTCAAGATGAAAATCTTTTCAACATTTAAGGTAGACAAAAATTTTCAAGTAGAATACAAATGCTCGTATTATAAATTAAAAAACTGATAAAATGTACTTATCAAAATTTTAAAATATCTGCATTTTTAAAGACATTGTTAGAAAAATTAAAGGCTAGAGATTGACATAAAAATTTGGCAGTGCATATATCTGACAAAGAGCTTTACCCAGGAATATATAAAGAACCCTTACAACTCAATATAAAAAAAGACAAAATCTCAATTTTTAACAGGCAAATATTTGAACAAATATTTCAGAAAAAAGGTATATAATCACAAATAATTACATAAAAATTATTAGATATTGGGAAATTCAATTTGAAACCATAATGTGATATAAGACATCCATTAGAATGGCTATTTTTTTTAAATGATGATATTAAGCATTGGCGAGAATATGAAGCAACTAAAACTCTCATTCTATAGGAATAGGCTAGCATTTTCTTAAGATGTTAAACATATACTTTTTCTATAATACAGCATGTCTATTCCTAGGTAATTACACAAGAATAATGAAAACATATGTCTACACAAAGACTTATGCTCTACATGGATATCCATATAAGCTATATTTAAAATAGCCCCACACTGACACAACACAACTGCTCGTGGATTAATGAATAGATTAAATTTTTAAAATATATTTATATAGTGGAATGCTACCAAGCAATGAATGTAACAAAGGCAGGAACAAGAGTTATATTGTATGATTTCATTTATATTGATCTCTTGGAGCAGCAAGTCAGATTAATATTGATAGAAAAGAAAATAAATATCCAGAAGTTGGTTGAATCTTTATACACCAATAATGAATTATCAGAAAAGGAAACTAAGAAAACAATCCCATTCACAATTGCATAAAAAACAATACCTAGGAATAAATTTAATCAACAATGTAAAAAACTTATACATCCTCAGAAAATTATAAGACCCTGAAGGAAAAAAATGAAAGAAAATGCAACTAAGTAGAAGCATATACTATGCTCATATATAGGAAAAGTTCACATTATTAAAATGTCTATACTACCTAAAGCAACATATAGATTCAATGGAATTCCTATTAAGATACCAATGGTGTATTTCACAGAACTAGAACAAATATTGTAGTCTCTAATAAAAAGAAAATTCAATAATGATCTAACACTTCTTATTTTCATTTTAAAATGTATATAATCCAATACTTTTAGAATCAGAAAAAGTATTCCTTAAAAAATAAACTGCACACATAGCTCCAGAGGCAGCAGATATTGTAGAAAAGAGAGCATTTGTGGTACAGATATAAACTCTAGAGGTATTTCTTATTAGCCAAGTAACTTTGAGAAAGCCACTCACTTCTCTCTGTCTCAACATCTATATCTGTGCAAGGAGGTAATGAATTCCACAACGACACTGTGCAAATAGGCAAGATAATGATGTAACTGCTTTGTCTATTCTAAAACCTTACTAAACTCTCCCTTTTTTATAATGACCCTTTATTTTACCTTCCTTTTTTTTAAGTCATTCCTGCCTTTTTCATTGTCATAGTTAAATAAGGTAGAAGTATTTAGGATGCTTGTCTGTTTGATTTTTCTTAAAACGCCTTACTAGTAGCAATATCACTAAGAATGTAAGAATTTCTTCCAAAATATCTTCAAGAAAATACTGTTAGAAATTTAGCATCAATTTAAAAGAAAATAAACTTATTCATTTGCCATAAAATTATATTTTGTCTATGTAATGAAGTAAAACACTGACCTGATAAACAATAAAGTCTAGTCAAGGTAGGTTTGGATAGGGGTTTAGCAAAGTGCACACTTGATGTTTACTTTGCTGACCCCAAGAAAAATATGCTTTCCAAAAAGGATTCCTTATGGTTAATTGTGTTCAAGTCCATAATCAGAACCCAGCAGCCACTTTTTGCAGAGCCTCTCACAGATGCTGCATTTTAGGGAAAAGCTGCACTGACCTGCCTGCCTCATGCACTGTGTTTCTTACATCTGAGCCAACCCTTATAAAGGCTTGTAAGTCAACCAATGGGATGAAGACCTGGCCTGGACTATCAGGATTGCACAGTAATATCCTCATTTGCATCTCCATTGATCAATAAGAGCAGCTCCATTCTGTGCTATTTGGACAAATCAAACTGTGAGGATTTGGAGTCCTCGTTTGCATAGGAATGGATTAATGCGGGTGGGGGTGGGGGCTGAGAACTCTTCTCTATATAATCCAGCTTCATCTCTGACTCCAGGGAACACTTACAGTTTCCATCTAAGACTGTTTCCCCAGCAGCTACCCAGCTGAAGCTATATCACCAAAGCTGTGCTACAACACCAGAGCTGAGCTGTAACACCAAAGCCTCCTCACCCAGGCTGTCTCAACCCAGCTGCCTCACAGCTAGGTTATTCTACCACGGCCATGCTGTTCCACAATTAAACTATCTCATAGCTGTGCTGTCCACAGCCAAGCTGTTTTACAATTAAGCTGCTCTCACTGAATAAAGTCCTTCCCCTCACTGCACCCCAAGTTGGGAAAGCCTGTTGGTGACAACAATCTTCAGGTGACAACTTGCCTCTCTCTTGAAGTAAACATTATTGTACTAAAACACTTGTTTAATGATAAGCTAGTTTTCTTCCAAGTAACCTTGTTGAATGCTGGGTTCCAACAAAACTAGGTTTATATCTATGCTTTTATTTCCCACACCTGCACAAACCTGTGCTGTTGGTGGAAATCAGGCTCTTCCATGGGATCGCAAGAAAAATATTTCAAAGGCCCATGCATGGCAGATTTTGGTATGGCAGGATTATTCAGGGAGATTGACCCTGGGTTTCCAATGTCCCATCTCCCTTCATCCCACCATGGAAAAATCCAATCTTATCTTCAGAATCTAAAACAAAGGCTAGTGTCCGGAGTTTCCATGAAGGAAGGGTTCTTTGTTTCCCTGGGGTTTTACCAGGAGCTTTTTCAAAATAACCAATGAACTTCCTAAGCTTTTGTGAACTTCTGATGGGTCCACTCACTGACCAATAATCTCTTTCCCAGGTTAAATTGACAGGCCTCTATAGTCAAGCACCTTCCCCCTGCACTATTTTGACTTCTTTGTGCATGTTTTTATCTCCACCTGCTTCCGGGACCATCCAAAGATCAGGTACCTAAGAGGGAAAAGAAGGAGTGTTAATTCCCTTGGATGGATAATGCTATGATCCCCTGTGGTGTGGGGTGTGTGTGAAGCTGTAGCTTCCTGATGAAGCAAACAGGCTCAGTGTCCAATTCCCTTTGCTTTCTTCCTAATATCTAGCTACCTATGGTAACACCTGCGTTCGTGTGTGTGCACGCGCACACACACACACACACACCACACGCATACACACACACGCACACACACACACACACCCCTACTCTGCCCATGCATCTGTACATGCATACAATGGTGGACACAAAGTGTGTGAATGCTTCCTGACCTTTCTGCTGTCTTCTCACTTAATTCTGTACAGCTCAACTTACTAGACCTTTTTGCAAGCCAGAGAATGGAAAGAGAAAAAAAAAAAGATTGTGCATGTTAGATTCTGTACCTACTCATTGTACACAAAACAGTCAATATTTCATTGATGTAAAAAGGAGACATTTTATAATAATAAGAAATTACATTGCAGTTTTATTCCTTACTTTTTTAGTAGAAACTTAAAAATAACCTTTCCAATATTTCACAACTTAGCTGACTTAGTCATTTAAATACCTCAGGACTCATTGTTTTTAAATGAGCAACAGAAAATAAGAGTCAGACACCATTCTCTAAGAAGGACAAAACTATTTTTTTTTTCAAAAAAGGTGGAGAGTAATACAATTTTTAAAAATCGCATAATTTTCAAAATGACTATATCTATAGTATTTTATCCCATTAATATTAAGCATTGACATCAACATAAATCAACAGGTGCTTTTGAGCATTGTAAATCTGTTCTAATGATACTGCATATTATAAATGAAGGTAATTAAACTTCAAAAACTGCTATAAATTTCCTGAAGATTAATGAAAAATTAAGAGCCACCAAAAACTACTATATTTAGTAAAGGATTTTGGCAATGTAGCAGGATACAAAATTAACACCCAGAAATCATTTGCATTCTTATACACCAATAATGACCACTCAAAAAGAGAAACTAAAAAAAACCACCAACAAAAAACACAAACAAACCATTTACCATTGCAACAAAAAATTAAGATGCTTAGGAATTAACTTAACCAAGGAAGTATAAGACCTGTACTTGGAAAACTATAGAACATTGAAAACAGAGATAGAAGAGGATATAAACAAGTGGAAGGATATACTGTGTTCATGGATTGATAGAATTAACATCATTAAAATGTCCATACTACCCAGAGCAATATATAGATTCAATGCAATCCATATTAAAATACCAATGGCATACTTCACAGATCTAGAAAAAATACTCCAAAAACTTATATGGAACCAAAAAAGACCCCAAATAGCCACAGCAACCCTAAGAAAGAAGAATAAATTTGGAAGGATAATACCAGATGTCAAGCTATACTACAAAGCCACCATAATCAGAACAGCCTGGTACTGGGACAAGAACAGCCAGACATATAGATCAATGGAACAAAACAGAGAACCCAGAAATCTACCCAAGACATTATGCTCAATTAATCTTTGATAAAGGAGGCAAGAGCATACAATGGACTACAGACAGTCTCTTCAATAAATAGTGTTGGGATAACTGGACAACTACATGTAAAAAAAATGAAACTAGATCACCATCTTACACTATACACAAGAATAAACTCAAAATGGATAAAAGATTTAAATGTAAGTCATGAAACCATAAAAATCCTTGAAGAAAACATAGGCAGCAAAATATCAGACATCTCAGGTAGCAAAATTTTCACTAATACAATGCCTAGCGCAAGAGAAACAAAAGAAAAAATAAACAAATGGGACTACATGAAAATGAAAAGCCTCTGCCCAGCAAAAGAAAACAGCATCAAAATGAAAAGGGAAACCACTGTATGGGAGAACTTATTTGCCAATGGTATATCTGATAAGAGCTTAATATTCAAATATATAAAGTACTCACACAAATCAACAAAAGGAAAACAAACAACCCAATAAAAAATGGGCAGACGACCTGAATAGATACTTCTCCCATGCAGACATACAAATGGCCAAGAGACCTATGGAAAAAAAGCTCAGCGTCACTAGTCATCAGAAAGATGTACATTAAAACAACAATGAGGTACCATCTCCCACCTGTCAGAGTGGCTGCCATCAATAAATCAACAAACAACAAGTGCTAGTGAGGACGTGGAGAAAAGGCAGCCCTCATACTCTGCTGGTGGGAATGCAGACTGATGCAGCCATTATGGAAACCAGTATGGAGTTTCCTCAAAAAATTAAATATGAGACTGCCATTTGACCCAGTGATCTCACTTCTAGGAATATATCCTAAGAAGCCTGAAACACCAATCAGAAAGACATTTGCACCCCTAAGTTCACAGCAGCACAATTTCCAACAGTTAGATCTGGAAACAGCCCAAGTGCCCATCAGTAGATAAGTGGATAACAAAAGGTGTGGTACATCTGCACCATGGAATACTGTGCAGCTGTAAAAAAGGATTCCTTATCCTTTGAGACAGCATGGAGAGATCTGGAGAGGATTATGCTCAGTGAAATAAGCCAGTCAGAGAAAGATAAGTATCACATGATCTCACTCATGTGGAATCTAATGAACAAAATAAACTGAATGAACAAAATAGATCCAGAGACACAGAGGTATGGAACAAACTGAAGAATCTCAGAGGGAAGGCAGGGGTGGGTGTGTGGGTGGGAAAAGATTAACCAAAAACTTGTATGCATATATGCATAACCCATGGACACAAACAATAGGCCCTTGAAGGCCTGGGTCAGGGGGCGGGGGCGGGGGCGGGCTAGCTGGAGTCAATGGAGAAGGAAAGGGGACATATGTAATACTTTCAACGATAAATTTTTTTTAAAAAAAGTCACTTGTCTTCCTGCTGTGTGCTGGGCAAAACTAAGTTCACAGGAATACCAGCTAGTTATTTTCTAGGACGGATGCTTGAACCCCTCCTACCTGACCCCACACCCCAGCCTTTGATGTGTTCCCAGCGATAAAGGTTTGGAAGTTCTCAGGCTGCTCCATGTCACCCTCCCCCAAGCATCTGACTTGTTTGTGCCTTTCTCTCCCTGCCTTTACATTCACTGTGTGTGTAGCCCTCCCTGAGCAGCAGTTTCCTTAGCAACATGCTTGTCTGTTTAGAGGCTCACAGGGCAACAGCAGTTTACAGGCATGCGTCCTTGGGCCTTCCTACTGCATTGCCCCTGTGTCCCTTGTGAATGCTCAAAGGTCAAAAAGTTAAGTCCTTCTTTCATTCTTTTCAAACAAAGGGCAGGAAGTTGTCACAGGTCGAAAAATACGTTTTAACTAGAATATTTCAAGTAAGAGTCACCATCTAAGGTATACATATAAAGAAACTATTTTCTCCAAACCTGAGGACAGATACCTGGAAGCAGATATTACAAGGGATAGAATCTGGAATGCTGGCTATGTGGGAAAATAAAGACTGGAAAGTCAGGATGAGCTTGTGGGAAAACAATGTAATCTGTTTCCTCTTTCACTAGATCTTAGAATCTCAGAATTAGAAGGGATGTGAGGGAGCAGTGCCAAAACTGGTATAAAAATTGCCTCTGCAATTTAGGGTTCTGGGGCTTAGGCTCTGAAACTTCTTATTTAAAATTCACCTTTTAAGTTCTACACTTATGATGTGCACCCTTTCTATATAGAAATTTTATTTTAAAATAGAATTTTATTTTATTGACATTTTAATAAATTTTAGTTTTTAAATATAAAATAAAATTCACATTGTAGACATGAATTTTAGACATTTTTAAGTTATAAAAAAGAGACACTTTGTCCTTTACTGAATTTTAAAAACATTAAAAGCCTGGGAACCATACTATGCTGATAGATTAATGCTATATTTCTTTTTATAGAATTGTAACTCATTCACTTAATCATCAAATATTTATTAAGGGTATACTGTATGCCAGGCAGTCTTCTAAGTTTTGGGAAACACCACTGGACAAAACAGATTTTTAAAAATCATCTTTCTTCAATAATATATTAAATTTACATTTTTGCCCATGTGTCATGGGTTTAAAATATTGCAGTTTTGCACCTGTCTTTTCAAAATTCACAGGCAAATTGTTCAGGTGGGAATACTACTAGCCTACCTGTGCTTCAAACCCAGTCATCTAGTGCCAAGGCTTAATTCCATTTGCTCAGTAGTAGTTCCTGCTCACCATAGTGGGCCCAATCAATTGTGCAATAACAAATTATCTCAATTATTTCCATGATGCCATTCTCCATTCATATATTGATGATTCCTACCTCTTCACTGTCAACCAATGATTGTTGGTGCCAATTCAATGCCAACAGTAATTGGGAGTGATGACTGAAGAGAATTTATTCATTCCAAACAGCTCAATAGTGATACAGCACAGCTGAGGAAGAGCACAGATGTGGAACAGCATGTGTGGACAGCCCTCCTGTGAGTACCTTCTTCAGCTAGACGCTCAGCTCCCACCCACTGAAACAGCACATCTCTGCTCTACTCTGTGCCAGGGGACATCTTTGGTGTTTCAGCTCCAGCAGGTGAAACAGTCTTTGGTGGAAAGGGAAAGTGCGCTCCCAGAGCAAGAAGGGAGCTGACTTATAGAGAGAGAAGTCCCCATTCTGGTCCCTGATTCTTCTTTCCTCATGCAAATGAAGACTCCAAATCCTCACAGTCTGATTAGTCCAAAAAGCACTGTCCTGATTGATCAGAATGGAGTCACTCTGATTGGTTGGTGCAGATACAGTTGCTCAGCTCCCATTGGATGGGGAAAGTCTGTCATCAGTTAAAATACAATTCCAGGAACTCCTTTATAAGATTTTGCTCAGACAGCAGGAACACAGTTCAGGAAGGCAGTTTAGTGCAGGCTTTCCCTGAACCAGGGCTTTCTTAGAGGCTCCTATTTAAAAATGGCTTCTAAGTTCAGTTTTTGTTGTTGTTGTTGTTTAGCTTTTAAATTTTGAGCCCAGTGAGCTACCAGGAGCCCTTCTTGGTAGGAATTTCCTTTCTCAGAATCAGCACCACTTTCATCCTTGAGTTCTAGATCCATGAACTGTAATCTTTACTAGACAGCTCCCCTTATGTCCCACCAGCACCCTAGATTTAACCTGTCCAAAACGGAACCCAGCACCTTCTCTCTGCATCTGTTCTTCCTGGAGTCACCATGTCAATAACTGCACCATTGTCCACTCATTGTCATAGCACTGGAACCTTAAGTCATCCTGAAGTCTTTCCTCTGTCCCATCTCCAATGTGTTGGAGTCCTATAGACTCTCCATCTTCAAGCTGTCTTGAAATTGTCCCCTTACTCTCATTTGGCCCTGCCACAACCCTAATAAAGTACCTCTTAAATGGTCGTCCTACCTCCCTTCTTGCCTACCCTCTCTAATTCATTCTTCAGTGGATTCTAAATGAGGCTTACCAAAGGCAAATGTGATAGTGTCCTCCACTGTGCTTACAACCCTTCAGTGTCTTCCTGCTGTCCTCAAGACACATATTTTTTTAAAAAATATTTTTTTATTGATTTGAGAGAGGAAGGGTGAGGGAGAGAAATAGAAACATCAATGATGAGAGAGAATCATGGATTGGCTGCCTCCTGCATGCCCCCCACTGGGGATCGAGCCTGCAACCCGGGCATGTGCCCTTGACTGGAATCCAACCCAGGACCCTTCAGTCTGCAGGGCCAAAACAACCAGGGCAAGACACATATTTTAATTTGATTTATAGCATTTATGATCATTATCCTCTCTCATCAAGCCATACTCACTGCTCTCAATTTTACACTATACTTCTTGAAGTTCTCTTAATACCCCACATGCTTCTTATGAAGCCTTTGTATACTCCATTTCTTTGTCTTGGAAGATACATAGACTACCCATTATTACTGTGTCCTTCAGGTTTCCAGGGCGGCTTCTTCTGAGACATATTGCCTGACCTCCCAAAATATGTACTTCCCATGTGTGTTAACAGCAGCCACTAATTTTACATCACATTGATAATGTACTATTTCTCCCACCAGATCGGAAATTACTTGGAAGGAGCGACTATATATATCTTATTTCCTCTTGACTCTCTAACATCTAACTGATATTTTTAGCATAAAATCTGTTGATTGATTTGTTGATTGAATGAATTAATGCATTCTAGATGTTTAAAGTTTAATTTGACTTGAATTATAATGAGCTCATGGATTAGTTCTATATAAGCTACTTAGCATTGAATTTTTTTTTTAGATAAAAGACAAACCTAAACAAACTTTTACTCACTTTATATTTGTAAAACTGGTGTCACTTTACACTTCATGTGATGCTTTATGGTGAAACTGCTATATTAAATAACTTAGTTACTGTTACTATCTGTGACTCTGAAAATTTATTTCATTTTAGGAAACTTTGCAGATCAGTCTTAAAAGCTAAGAGTACCCTAAATCAGGTTTTTCTCATGATATCAGAAATAATAGTGATATTTAGTCTATAAAATTGAAAGGCTTAAATATTTGTATGTCAAATAATATAGAGCAAAATACGTTCACTTTTTGGTCAAATGGTATAGTACGCTACATGGTGTTATATCCTAAGGAAAAATTCATTTTAAGTCGATCTGCATAAAATATAATTAGATAAGTAAACATTTTTAAACATTTTGTAACTGATTTCAGAGGAAGAGAGAGGGAGAAAGAGACAGAAATATCAATGATGAGAGAGAATCATTGATCTGCTGCCTCCTGCACGTCCCCAGCTGGGGATGGAGCCCACAACCCAGGCATGTGCCCTTACCAGGAATCGAACCATGACTTCACAGTTCACAGGTCTATGCTCAACCACTGAGCCATGCCCGCTGGGCAATAAGTAAACATTTTTAATTAAATTCAAGGAAACACATCCCCTGATTGTCTTGATGCCTCCTAACATGATTAATGTATAATATCTTCAGATAATGTATAATATCTTTAAAGATATTAAAGAATATCTTTAATAAAATATTCTTCTATTGATGGTCAATAAAGGTCAAGAACACAAAAATACATTATAATGAAAACCTTAGGGAACTTGGATAAAGAAATAGGATTCAAACATGCAATAGCACAACAAAAATAGAAGGTTGGTTAGCTCTCTATCTTACCCAGTATAACAAAACATTCTAGACATACAAAAATTAAACTTTAAGAGAAACAGAGAGAGAGAGAAATAGAGGAGAGAGAGAGAAGGAAAGAAAAAGAAATACTAATATTAGAATATCAATAAATATAGAACTCTAGCACATCAATGAGGAAACTTTGGAATACCAGAAATGAAAATTAGGTAAACCATAGACAGAATTCTTCTTGTCTTGAATCCACTCTAATAAGGCCTTTACTCTCATATCAATGCTGAAACAAGGTAACCATTCATGGCTTTAAATCGCACCATAGTCCAATGGGGAAAATAAAAGCCACTTTAGGTATTTCAAGCTGAGAGCATTTGATACCGGAAATTGGATGGAGGAACTGAAAGCCAGCGAAAGGATGGTGAAACAATCCAGACATTTAACCTCAGCCAGGAGTTATGACCACTCCTAGGACTGGAGGGACCAGGGAAGACAGTATTACCAGAACTCATAAGCTAGGCTGGCTGGAGAAGTTGGTACCACAAAAGGGCTGTGTGTCTGTAGCTCAGACCATAGAGACAGAGAGGATCATTCTTTCCCTCACCCTGCACTTATTTCAAGTCCTGGAACTCGTTTGTCTTCTGACTAATTCTGCCTAACTACTAATCAATCTTCAGGAAGCTGCTCCAAGTTCACTCTTTCTAGGACAGCTTCCTTAATTCTGTAGCCTAGATAAGCTCCCTCTAAAAATACCTATGTTAACTCCCTATCACCCAATTGTATTGTAATTCTGATAGAATTGCCTTCTTGGACAGAGTCTAAGCTCCTTAAGAACAGAAACTTAGGGACTTTTATGTGTCTTGCTCCCTGCTGTATGCTTAGTGCATAAGGCAACCTGGCACACAGCACAGGGATCAATGAATAATGGTTGACTAAATGATTTTACAATAACAGAGATTTAATACATCCTCAGTTTTCTTTAGAAACACCCCTTCCTTTCAGTCTATGTGGGTCAGATTTCACCTCCTACTCCCCTCCATTGAAGAAGTGAGTACATTTTTCAGGCATGACCAATCAATTCCATCTCCCTGACACTAACATAGGAATGGTCAAATGGTCTCAAGTTTAGGTATTTTTCTGAGTTACTGCTTAAGAGTCATTCTGCTGCTAATGTTGCTGAACTGAACAACATAAGCCTGGAGCTATTGGTAATCATTTTGCCACCAAGAGGACAGGATCTGCACCAAATAGGAAATAGAGCTCTGATCCCAAGTGGGAAAGGTAAATGACTGAGTTCTAGTGGTAATAGCCTTTGAGACTGTGAATCCATTCATGCCTAAAGGCAAATATATACCTGTATTTCTAGCTACATAACTCAATGCATTCTTGTCTCACTTAGGCCTGTTTGATTTCTGTCACTTAGAATTGAAGAGTCGTCACTGACTCCTTCATCAAACACCAGTAGTATCTCTGACCCTCTTCTCATATATCTTGATCTTGGGCTTCCCCTGCTACCTGGAACTAGGACCTGTTTCATCTTCTCTATGACTTGGGTACTATGACCCAGGAACTTATTTCTTCAGTATTCATTGGCATCTGCAGGTGCCATCATAGACCCTGATGGTGCTCAGGGACCAATATCTATACAGACTCTAGATGTTACTGATTAGGGAAGAGACTTGCCAACTTGCTGGGCAAAGGCAGCACCTGAGAGCTAGCTAAAAATGCTATTTTGTTTTCCCCACTTCAAGAGATTCCCGTGTAGTACTTACAAAAGTAGGGTTTGATGATCTGAATTTTTTAGAATAAAAATCACAAATGATCTTGATCCAAGCTATCATCAGATTATACTTAATAAAACACCAGAAGGAAAAAACAACAACTAAAGTACTAATGATTAGAAGAGAAACACTAGTGTTATTGGTAGCCTACTATGGGAGGGGGCTTATGCTGATCTGGAGAATCAAAACTCCTCCCTGAGACCTGAAGAATGCCTAGAAAAAGAGCTAGGCAGGAAGTGAGGGGAGGGCAAATGGGACAGAGGGTCTGCATGTGTGAAGCCACCAAGCAGGAAGGATAAGGGCACAGCTGGATTGCTGATAGGTAGCCAGAATAGCTGGAGGATGGAAATTAGGGGAGAGTAGCTGGCCATCAGGCAAAGTAGGCAGGACCACATCCTGGAGGGCTTTGTTAGCTGTATGTAGGGGTTTGGACTTTGCCCTAAGAGCAAGGAAAGCCAGTGAAGGGCATTAGGCAGAGAATGATTTTTGTTTTAGAAATTTTTCTGAAATAATATGGGGCACTTTCATTTTGGTTTCCTCATTCTATTCCAGTGCCCTTATGCTGCTTGGAGTTGTTTCCTGCCTGACGTTTTCACTTTTCATTACACTTTCAGTTCATTCATCCATTTAAATTTAACCAAATATGCTCTGAGTTCCTTCTCCATATCAGTCATTGTTCTACACATTAGGGAAAGAATAGGGGGGAAAAAGCAGAAACAATCCTTTAATCACTTACAGAACTTACACTTCCCTGGAAGGGGTGGGACTGGATACAGGCAAACAAACACACTAATCGAGAGGTGATTTAAAAATGGGATAAGTGCTATATGGGGGTTAATGGGAAATGAGGACACATTTGTAATACCTTAACCAATAAAGAAATTTAAAAAGAAAATAAAATAACAGTGTAGATAAAGAAGAAATGGAGGTGTTCTGGAGGTGAGTCACCTACTTAAGTATGATGATCAGGGAAGACCTCTCTGAGAGACTTACATTTTAACTGAAATCTCAAAACTGAAAAGTAAAGATCTGAATGAAGAGCCTTTAAGAAGAGAGAAGAACAAGTGCAAACGTATACGGACCAGCAGATGAAGGAGGATGAAGGGCTATGGGATGAAAGCATCTTAGATTAAAGAGGCTTCATTAGGATGATAATCGAATTATGCATTTGAAAAATATCAAGGCTGTGGTAATGAAATATCCTATATAATAAAAGAGAAACATGCAAATTAACAATCCCTCTGCTATGCTCAAGCCACGCCCACCAACCATGCCCATCAGCCAATCAGGAGCAAGTTTGCAAATTAACCTAACTAAAATGGCGGCGGCCACGGAGCTGGAGCGAGCAGGAGGCTTGGGTTGCCCCCGGCAATGGAGGAAGCCAAGCTTCCCACCTGCTCTGGTCAATTATAGAAAATAAATAAATCCCAGATACCTGCTTCCAGCCGGCTGTGGCCTCCACTCAAGGAGGGATTGGGAGCCTGGGTTGCCAGGGACAACCCTGAAGGGGGTGTGGCCAGCCTGAAAACAGCTCTCAGCCCCTCACCTAGGCTGGCCAGGCACCCCAGTGGGACCCCCACCCTAATCTGAGACACCCTTCAGAGCAAACCAGCCAGCCCCCACCTGTGCACCAGGCCTCTATCCTATATAATAAAAGGGTAATATGCAAATTGGCCCTAACAGCAGAACGACTGGGAATGACTGGTCACAATGACACACACTGACCACAGAGGGCAGATGCTCAATGCAGGAGCTGTCCCCTGGTGGTCAGTGTGCTCCTACAGGGGGAGCTCTGCTCTGCCACAAGCCAGGCTGATGGCTGCCAGCACAGCAGTGCTGGCAGTAGCCTCTCCTGCCTCCTCAGCAGCACTAAGGATGTCCAACTGCAGCTTAGGCCTGCTCTCCGCTGGCAAGTGGACATCCCCCGAGGGCTCCTGGGCTGCCAGAGGGATGTCTGACTGTCAGCTTAGGCCTGATCCCCCAGAAAGCAGGCCTAAGCCAGCAGGTGGACATCTCCCGAGGGGTCCCAGACTGCGAGAGGGCACAGGCCAGGCTGAGGGACCCCCCTGAATGCACAAATTTTTGTGCACTGGGCCTCTAGTGTCATAATAAAAAGAAATTCTAAGAAAAGATTTAAAAGGAAATAAAATTGTAGCATGATAGTGGTCTCTGCAGTGAATTTACATGGTGGCAAAAATTGTTATCACTGCTGATTTAAATGAAAATGTCAGCACCAGGAAGATGATGTGTGCAGAAACAGATCCTGGGGGCAGGGTTCATGGGGAAGTGATTCACTGAAAAAATGCAGCTACAGAAAAACCCCCAAGGGAGGGAGGGAAGCAAGGCAGGGAAGGATGTGAGTTCAGGCCAAGCACCCATGGAGCATGGCTTACATCTGATCAAGGAAAAGAAGCTGGGCTTACACACTCCATACCTATGGCTACCTGGGGGAACATTAAGTTCCAGGCACTTCTGGACTCTCTGGGTAGCAGGGAGGTTAAGCAGGTCTAGTGGCCAGAGTCCAGTGGAGGGTGGGCAGTGTGAATGGCAGAACATAAAGCACGCAGAAGCCTCTGGGGAGTGGCATTAGAATGGGGGTAGGGGGCCAATAAATGTGACCTTATTTTGTCACCATAACAACAGAGTATTTGTTTTGTACCTAATATTGGCCAGAATTTTAGGGCTGGCTCCTGTATGTAACTACTTAGTCTGAAAAGAACCAAACCACTTTTCCCTAATCATGTCCAAACAAGTGTGCTTAGCTGTCTCATGTGGAACTGCACTTAGAACTTGTCATATGTTCTTGAGAGTATCATCACCACTTTCAGAAACAGTCTAAAGTCATTAAAATTTGCATTTTCTAAATATTACATGCAATCAAACTTAGTTAAAACAATTACAGTTGACTTTTCATATACCAGCACTGGTTTCACTGAGTTGCCCTTGATAAATTCTTAGGACAATAGAGTGGAAATGCCTGGGGTGGAGCAGGGGCTAAGAGGAGGGAGACTAAAAGGGGAAGGGAGGAATTGGAGAACATTGGTAATATTGTCAACAATAAAAAAATAATAAAAGTGATGAGGCAGAGGTCTACATTGTGCCCTCCTAAAATAAAAATTAAAACTTATAAAAATTGTTTTGTCTAATGACAGTATTACTGGTATAAAATGCATTTCATTTGAAGGGAATCCACTTTAAAAAGGCTGCGCTCACTTAGTATGTTTATTATTATTTTTAAAAATGTGTCCTTCACTCATAGCCATGCCTTAATGGTATCCCTTAATCAAAGATGGAGATAGAATGTAGGTGGTCAGTTCCATGGTCTGGAACATTCTCCCACATTGACCTAATCTAGCATTGAAAGGTTAGAGTAGGTGGTGTGCAGGCAGGCTAAATTGCTATCTCAGATGGTGATTGAAGAAAAAAATGAATTTATTTAAGGCAAAGGAGATAGGAGATGGAAATATCCAAAGGGAAGACCTATACATCTCTGAACCCAATGGTCTGTGATAGCAGCAAAAATATATTTAGGGCAGTGAAACAAGGAAGGGCATAGAAGAAGCGTAGGAAAGCCTAGGCTGGGCTGCTTCGGCTCAATGAGAAGTCAGGGAAAAGGGGACCTTGGAGGCAGGTTCAGGGAGTTAGCCAGGGATGAGCGCCACTGCTCATTGCTCTCCTGGTTGCAAGTCTCATGGGGCCCCTTCGAGGTTGGGGGAATGGCACAGGTGTGTGACTTGGAGGGAGAGTGTGCACTGGGTCCTTTGTCCTGAGCATATTTCTTTCTTTCTTGTAGGTGGAAATCTTAGGGGAGGTCTCGGGGGGGGGGGGGGGGACGGTTAATAGCTTTCCAGGTGTGCTCTTTCAGGGTAGAGGTCTCCACTGATTGGTTGTAGAGGTCATTAGTCAATGTATCTAGTCCTGAGGTAGCCATGATGCCACTTCTCTGGTTTTGCTGCTTTTCTTGGTCTGGAGCTAAAATACCACTGAGGCTGAGATGTTATCTTTAGAGAGGAAAAGGTCAGGAGGGACTAAACTGCCTGGCCAGCAATATGAAAGATCACGGGTCCAAACCACATGACCAGCGATATGCCAGGGGAGGATAGGTCACCCTGGGAGCAAGGTTCTTGTTTTCCCAGTTTTGCCCCTTTTAAGGCATCCAGGGTTTTCTGCCTGGTGAGTTTCTGTACCTGGCCCACCGTCCTTGCTCTGCTCATGATCAATGATTTTAAAAAGAAAAGCAGTCACCAATCATTCTGAATTCATTAATGTTTTACACTACCTACTTTTAAAAAATTGTGGGGAGAGGAAAGGGTTTATAAGGACTTTTCTCCTTCTTACCTGACCTTTGTAATTATAGCCTCAATAAAAGGTGGGAAAGTGGGAAAGCAACATATTTTACCTCAAACGGCCTCAGCATGCCGTATGAAGCTTGTAAATGACATGGGGGAATCTTTTAGCTCAGGAAATAATTGACTTTTGGCACTGAGAAAATGGTAAAATAATAAATGTACATATCAAATTAAATCACAAACTTGGAATCAAACCCCATGCCCAATTGGCCAATCTTCTGAATTGCCCCAATCTGCTTTGCAGTTTCAGGAATAATTGATTATGGCTTCAAGGTAAAGTTTGGCTAGAGCCAAGTTAAATATGTTTCAGTACTAACCTGGGCCTATTCAAGGTTAAAAAAATGGACTCGTAAAAACTACTTTCAGGGCCCCAAAACCTCCATTTAATTCCAAACACAATATTTATTCAGCTTACCCTTACTAAAGATATAATTCTTAATCATAATTATTAGTAATACTTTGTGAGAGCAAAAAGCTATCCAGTACTATTAATAAATTAAATCTATTCAAATAAATATTAATGTTTTTTATTTCATCTTTATCTCACAATTTCATATTTAAATTTATATATTTGAATGTATATTTCAAAAACTATCAATACAATTATACATTCTTATTGCTTATGAATTATGCTGAAGAGCCAAGTCACTGTTCTGAATCATCTCAGCCATCATGGGAATGAGCCTGCTCATCTTTTCCACCCAGGAGCTGCTCCAGCCTGTGTAACCTGACCCATGTAATTGGCTTCCCTGCCGCATACCAGGACTCCTCCATAGTGATGACCAAACCTCAAAAGGGCCTCCAGCCTCAGCTGTCCTCCCACCAGCAAAGCAAATCTTATATCCCATGATGACAATCCACTCCCACAGAGCCCTGTTCAGGTTATATCAGAACTTCTCTCTCTCCTCAAACTTTCCAGAATCTAACCCCAACCATATACATTTATTCTCAGATGATGACCTCTTTTGTAACTCCACTGTAAAAGAAGGTCAGTAAGGAAAACTACCTCCTAGTTTCTCAACCAAAAGTATAAACCCACCTGCACACTTCCCTCTCTTCTTCACCATCTCTGTTACTACATCAAAGAAAAGGCCTGCCGGATTGAAGGCAATTTCTTCCACCTGAGATCTGGAAAGCCTCGCCTCTGCTCTCTGAAACACTTAGCTGCCTCATTTATTCCTTCTCTGCACATTATGTTACTGTCTTCTCCATCTCTGTTGGGCCATTTCCATTGGATGTGAGGATACTTTAATATATCTCTCACTAAAAAACAAAACAACCAAAAATCCTTCAACCCTCACATTTCCTACCAGTGGCAGCTCAATTTCTTTGACCACTTCACAGCAAAACTTTAATAGCTGTCTTTACTGCCTTTCTTCACTTCTGCACTTCACCCTGGTATCCAGTGGCCTCATGTTTCCAAATCCAACAGACACTTCTCTGTTCTTACCTTATTTGCTTCTTCAGCAGTACGTAACCCAGTTTGCTGCTAGTATGCCTGCTTCTTGAAACATTTTTCTGTTTTCTGCTTCTGCGGTGGATGTCTTTTGAATGTCTGTCACTAAGATCCACTCTCCTACCTTGTAACAATATCCTAATTTTGTACCCCTCTTCTTCTCTTGGTCCTACCATTTCAGACAAGATGAACCCCTACTCCAGCCCTGAACAATTAAACTGATAGCACATAGTGTTTGCTATGTGCAAGGCATTGTTCTAAACAGTAGAAATATTAACTCATCTAATACTAGTTTCATGAGGTAGGAACTATTTTAGATATGTTTCAGCGATAACAAAATTGAACTACAGAATAGTTGACGAGTCCAAGTTCACACAGCTAATAAATAATGGAGCTGAGTTAAAAACCATGCCCTTAATCACTGTGCTACTATTTTCACACTCCCGGCCACAATCATTGATTCAGGGATGGTTGTTAGGAAAGAGAAACTCTCTCACCATTGGAATTTATCATCAGAAGAATATATTGTGATCATGCAGAAAGAGCCTGCTTATGAATAAAGTGGGGAGAAAAAAAGAAAACAGCCAAAAAATGGCAAATGCCATCATTTGAGCACTTAGATCTAGCCATGCCTGAAGCTGGATAATCGTAGATTTTTTTTAACTGCACAGTTCAGCAAATTCCTTCTTTTGCTTAAGCCCGTGGTCGGCAAACTGCAGCTGGCGAGCCACATGCGGCTCTTTGGCCCCTTGAATGTGCCTCTTCCACAAAATACCACGTGTGGGCGCACAGGTACAGTGCGACTGAAACTTCGTGGCCCATGCGCAGAAGTCGGTATTTTGTGGAAGAGAAACACTCAAGGAGCCAAAGAGCCGCATGTGGCTCGCGAGCTGCAGTTTGCTGACCACTGGCTTAAGCCAACTAAGATTATTTTTAGTCATCACTTGCCTCCAAAATGTATTTTTCAATTCAGTGTGTATGCAGTTTTTTTCCTACTTCTCAGACCCTTTCTTGGTCTCTGTTGCTGACTCCTCCTTCTCCAACTAACTATTAAATACTTACGTTCCTTGAGAATTAGTGCAAAAACCTCTTCTCTTTTCTATCTCTGCCCTCTTCCTAGGTAAGCTAATCTAGCCCCATAATTCTAAAGGTCAACTACATGTTGGTGACTCCCAAATTTTTATGTCAAATTAAGTTCTTTCTTGAGTTCTAGACTCATCTACCAAATGTCTACTTAACACCTCCAGCTGAACGTTTAATTAATATTACAAAGAAACTTAATTTTTTCTCAAAACTCTTTCTATCCCTGTCTTTACTATCCCAGGAAATGGCACCACCATCTGCCTGGTTGCTCAAACTAAAGTCTAAGTCATCCCTATAACCTCCATTTCCTTCACCCTCTTATTAAATCATGTCCCTTGGGTTCTATTTCTAGATTTTTTTTTCCAAATAACAAACCCATTCATTTCCTTCCATCCTCATTACCATCATCCTTGTTCACTTTCGCCCTTTTCTAATTCATTCAGCCCATTGAAACCAGAGTGATTTTTATGTCATTTCCTTGCCTAAAACTTTTAATTGGTCCCCTTTACTCTTGGAATAACTGCTGAAGCCTGTTTCTCTGTTCTTTAAGGCCCAAGCTGATTCAGATCCTCCCACCTATTTCATCACGTAGAACTTTCCCCTAAGTCTCAGTACTTAGTCACACTAGCCTATCTTTTAGTCTCAAACACATCAATCCTTTTTTACCTCTTGACATTTCCCCTTAAATTTCCTCTGCCAGCTCTTCATGTGGTGGCATTATTATCATCCTTCAAATATTGACTCAAATGTCATCATCTGGAAGCTGTGACAGACTGTCAGTCCTGCCCACATCCTCTCACCCCTACCATGCAGGTCTGACTTCCACCTGCTTGCACCTGCATTTCTTTAGCTGGTAAATTTTCTCTAGACACATGTGCAGCAAGCAGGAAATGCCATGGAATACTCTCTTTAATGCCATTCACCCCCAGCAACTCGCAATGAATACCTGACAGTTGTTGTTTTATAAATACCCCAGCTCCCTCTCCCCTCAGGTGAGATAACTCAGAGGTCTGGGTTCAACACTATTTCTTGGAGTTCCCCAAGATTCAGCTGCAATGGCCCAAGTGATAACATGGTTGATAAAGCACCTTTGACTGGCTCTTTCCCCTACTTGTCTCACTTACCCACTGTCCTTCCATGATTCCTCAGATTACCTTTCAAATAAACTACTTGCACTCAAATTCTTATCTCCAAATCTGTTGCTGGAGCAACACAAACTAACGGAGAGGCCTTTCATTACCACTGTCTCTACAGAGGCAGCCCTCAGTTACTCAAATCCTTTATCTACCTTATTTCCTTTATAAAACTTACCACAACCTTTAAAAGTCTTATTTTTTATTATTTACTTGTGAGGTTTTTTTCCTGAGACTTTATCTTCTCAACTATTGTGTTCCCTTTACCTGGCATGTAATAGATACCCAATAAATGTTTGTTAAATTAATAAAGAAAGGAGTAAACCAGAATTACCACTCTTCACTATTATGCCAGGTTGTACAGTACCTATATTTTTATTAAAAGACAGGGTAGATTGTTTTACTGAGGATTTTTATGCTACTTCCAGCCATACAAGGTCATCAGAACACTAACATATTCTGAAATGTTCTTATATTATTAAGGGAACAAATGACAGAGAGGGACTGCAATCCAGGTTTTGTAAATCCAAGTCCAATGGGATTTCTACTGCACTTCACTGTACTGACTTGTAGGGTATAGGTCCAAGTTTTCTCTTCAGTTATTGAGATGGATCTGCATCAAAACTTTCAAAGCTCTTGCCTGCCTGACTTTCCTTGTGTCAAAAGTTATGCAATTGTCAATTGGTTGCCCAAGGTCAAGGGTGCAGCTGTGGCCCAAAATAAAGTATTCGTTATGTAAGATTAACTGGCCTGGATGACAACTGAACCCTTGGTCATGGCCTTGTTGAGATATCCACCAAACAGGCTGCAACTAGAATCTGTAATCCCAACCTTTTATTTTCTCCTTCCATTTGGCTTAAACACACTTTATGTGTCTAGCCTGAAAAGCCCATCACAGAATATTTTGTCCCTCTTGTAGTTGTGACTTCCTTTCACAGTCAAATTCATATAATAATGGTTTCCAGTACTCACAATCCAACACCATCTGTCTGCCTCATCTCTACTGAAATGGCTCTCCCTCAAATCATCCATTAATATCCATGTTAAGTATCTTTCCACAATAAATTGTCTGGCTACCTTGTTTTCCTAACATTTTTCTTTTTCTATTACACTGCCACTGTGACTACACAGTGGGTGCTCAATAAGCTACTGTAGCCTGGTTATCATAATGCTCTTGACTCTGAAGCTACTGCTCTGTCTCTTCCCTGTGTCCCTGTCCTGATTGAAACATTTCCCAAGGTTGTGTCCTTGTTCAGAACCTTTTAAGCTCAAGGTGTGACCAGGGAATCACCCACAGGCAGTTTGGCTATAACATTTGCTATATGAACAGATATTACAGGAGACATGATGAAATGGCTAATAAGTTAATGGAGAGCCTGAAATACTAGGCCATCAAATATGGTCTTTTTCATATTTTTACTGAGTGGCCAGATTATTATGACCACCTGTAGGCAAATTAGCTATAATTTCGTGCTGAAATTGCTGGAGGGCCAGACCCATTATAAATAGGGAAGCAGATTGTTTACCATGACAGTAGAAGTAATTTTTTTTCTGAAGATATGGGTAAACAAAGTGATTTTGTTTACCTTTGAACATGGGATATATATATATATATATATATATATATATATATATATATATATGCATTGGGCCACATTTTGCCTTCAATACTGCAGTGATTCTTCTTGGCATTAACTCCATGAGATGTTGAAAGGTGATGCAAGGAATCTGACACCATGCCTGGTGTCAGAACTGGACACAGAACTAGACAGTGCTATTCATCAGGCATGGTGTCAGATTCCTCGCATCACCTTTCAACATCTCGTGGAATACCTCACCCAAGTATATGTTTTCCATTGATTTTTTAAAAAGTATTTATTGTTGAAAGTATTACATATGTCTCCTTTTTTTCCCCATTGACCCCTTCTAGTCTGCCCCCACCTCTCACCGCAGGACTTCACCATACTATTGTCTGTGTCCATGTATGCATACAAGTTCTTTGGTTGGTCTCTTCCCACCCACCCACCACTGCCTTCCCTCTGAGACTGTACAAACAAAAAGAGCCTCTGATGGTCCTCTGAGTACATGACATTCTACAAAATGCTACAGGGGTCTCAATACATTATAAACCTATGTTTCACATCCCATGTATACACACACCCTCACAAACATCTATCTAGTTGGAAAATCTTTATTATGCAACTTTTTAACTTTTTTAAAAAATATTTATCAATGTGGAAAAGAATGTGAAAGAAAATCTAAATTATATAGGTGAGGAAAAATGAATATCTATATTCTATTTTAAGCAGATGATTTATAATTATATGAATTTCCTTTTAATCATTAGCATACTATGTGACAGGTAGCCAAGACTATTTGTAAATCACTAAGTGTTTTGCAGCTGACTAAAATGATTATCTCAGTTAGTTAAGATCTTTTTCCTAGTAAACATCTAGGGAAGGTGAAAAACACTAATTTCAATGTTAGATTCAGTTTCTGTCCTGAATTTGCCACATTCGACATATATCGCATTAGACAAGCTATTTAATTTCACAAAGGCTCACTATACATAATGAAAAAAGGCATCTGTAGGAATTGGGATTCCAGGTCATTTTTTTACAGCATTATTGATATATATATATTTCACATAACATAATATTCACCCACTTAAAGTGTACAGTTGAGTAGTTTTTACTATATTAGCAGTTATTCAATCATAACCACAATTTACTTTTAGAACATTTTTGACAGTCCAAAAAGAAACCTCATACACATTAGCAGTCATTCCCTACTCCTGCTCCCCAATTCTGTTCCAATCCTAGGAAACCGTGAATCTACTATCTGCCTCCATGTATTTGCTTCTGGACATTTCACAGTCATAGAATGACTGTGATCTTCTATGACTGGATTCTTTCACTTAGCAAATGCTTTCAAGGTTCACCGATGTTGTAACATATATCAAGATTTTTTTGGTTTTTTACTGCTAAAAAAATGTTCATTGTATGACTACACCAGTTTTGTTTATTGATTCATCAGTACATTGGGCATTTAGGTGTTTCTGCATTTTGGCTATGAATAAATCTGCTATGAGCATTCTTCTTTTTATGGACATATATTTTTATTTCTTTTGAGTATATACCTAGGAGTGGAATTGGTGAATCACATAAAAACTCTATGTTTAGCATTTCAAAGAACTGTCAAAATGTTTTCCAAAGAAGCGTCATCATTTTCCATTCCCAGAAGCCATATATAAAGGTTCCATTTTCTCCAAATTCCTGCCAACCCAATTTTAAAAATTTTTATTGATTTTAAGGAGAGAAGAAGGGAAACGGAGAGAGAGAGGGAAACATTGATGTGAGAGAGAAACATTGATCAGTTGCCTCCCACACAAGGATTGAACCTGCAACTCAGGTGTGTGCCCTGATGAATGATCAAACCCACAACCCTTCAATGCATGGGACAATGTACCAACTAACTGAGCCACCAAGGCAGAACTCACAATTGAGTCTTGTGTATGGACCCTGTATTCTGCTACATTACTGAACTTGTTAATGAATTCAAATGTTTTTAGTGAAGTTTTTATGAATGCCTATATGGGTGGACCTAGAGATTATTGTGCTAAGCAAAATATGCCAGACAGCGAAAGACAAATATCACATGACCTCAATTATATGTGAAATCTAATGAACAAAATAAACTGACAAATAAAATAGATCCAGAAGCATGGAACACACTGACAGACCTCAGAGGAAAGAGGAGGGTGTAGGAAAGGGATTTCCTACAAAGGAAATATATGCATAGTTTATAGATACAGATAATAGTGTGGTGAAGGCTTGGGAAGGGGTAAGGACTGGGTGGAGAGGGGTAAAGGAGGGGAATGAGGAACATATGTAATACTGTAAATAATAAATAAACTCAATCTAATAAAAGAGTAATATGTAAATTAACTGTCACTCCACAACAAAGATGGCGGCTCCCATAGTGGCCAGGGCAGGATGCTGGTGGCGTTGTCCCAGCAACTTGAGCCCAGCATCCGCACCCCGGCCATGCGGCAGGAGGGGAGGGGCCTCGGGCCACAAATGGAAGCCGAGAGCGCAGGGAGCACCAGGAATGCTGGAAATCATGGTTTTGGTGGCAGACGCGTTGCGTGATCTCCTAGACACTTGAGCAAAGTGAGCCTGGAGCAAATTACTGTTGTGGGTGGGGGATGGAGGGAAAGCAACGGTGAGAAACATAAGTCAAAGTATCAAGGAAAAGTTAAAAGAAAGATATCCTACAACTTCTAGAAAATCTCCATCAATAGAGCAAAGAAAAAAAAAGAGCTTTATTATTCTGTGAGCACCAAACCAGACTGGGCTGGGGTCTCACACAATTCACTCATATGATTGCAAAAACAGACAGAAACTTCACTCTTTCAGGTACCCAGGCAGATACAATGCATGACATCTACGTTTTCATGGAAGAGGACTTAACAACACTGTTTGCTATACACCCTTTGGTAAGTCACCATTTTGGTGACCATCTGTGTTAGTTAATTGCCATAATCAAGAGTAAAAATTAAAACTTTTCTAACTCTATGACAAGCAGGTCCTTACAACTTGGAGCAAGGCAACTATCTATAATAATAAAAGTGTAATATGAGGGCAATGAGGCAGGCAGGCAGAGGCAGTTAGGGGCGATCAGGCAGGCAAGCAGTTAGGGGTGATCAGGCAGGCAGGCAGAGGCAGTAAGGGGTGATCAGGCAGGCAGGTGAGCAGTTGGGGTGATCAGGCAGGCAGAGTGGTTAGGGGCAATCAGGTAGGCAGGCAAGTGGTTAGCAGTGATCAGGCAGGCAGGCAGAGGCAGTTAGGGATGATAAGGTAGGCAAGCAGAGTGGTTAGGGGCAATCAAGAAGGCCAGCAGGCAAGTGGTTAGGAGTCAGCAGTCCTGGATTGTTAGTGGGTGCAAGCAGTGCTGAAGGACCAACCCCCCCCCCCCAATGCATGAATTTCGTGCACGGGCCTCTAGTCCACACTAATAAAAGAGAAAGATGCAAATTAACCATCACTCCATCACTCTGCCACTCTGCTACACCCAAAAGCCATGCCCACCAGCCAATCAGGAGTGAGTATGCAAATTAACCAAACTAAGATGATGGCGGCCATGAAGCTGGAGCGAGCAGGAGGCTTGGGTTGCCCCCGGCGATGGAGGAAGCCAAGCTTCCTGCCTGCCCTGGCTGGCCCTGGGCTCCACTCAAGGCTACAAAGTTTCAATTATAGAAGGTAAATAAATCCCAGAAAAAAAGAAAAAAAGTAGAGGCTGGGAGCTTGGGTCGCCGGGGCTGTGGCCAGCCTGAAAACGGCCATCGACCCCTCACCCAGGATGGCCAGGCACCCCAGCGGAACCCCCCCACACCCTGAAGGGGATGTGGCCAGCCTGAAAATAGTCCTCAGCCCCTCACCCAGGCTGGCCATACCCCCATGGGGTGAGGGTCCCCACTGGGGGGCTTGACTAGCCTGCAAACAGCCATTAGCTCCTCACCCAGGCTGGCCCCCCACCCTTATCTGGGACACCCTTCAGGGCAAACCAGCCAGCCCCCACCCATGCACTAGGCCTCTATCCTATATAATAAAAGGGTAATATGCAAATTGACCCTAACAGCAGAACTACCAGGAATGACAGGTCACTATGACGCACACTGACCACCAGGGGGCAGATGCTCAATGCAGGAGCTGCCCCCTGGTGGTCAGTATGCTCCCACAGGGGGAGCTCTGCTCAGCCACAAGCCAGCACAGTGGTGGTGGCGGGAGCCTCTCCTGCCTCCTCAGTAGCGCTAAGGATATCTGATTGCAGCTTAGGCCTGCTCCCCACTGGCAAGTGGACATCCCCTGAGGGCTCCTGGGCTACCAGAGGGATGTCTGATTGTCAGCTTAGGCCCAATCCCCCGGGGAGCGGGCCTATGCCAGCAGGTGGACATTCCCCAAGGGGTCCCAGACTGTGAGAGTGCACAGGTCTGGCTGAGGGACACCCCCTGAGTGCACAAATTTTTGTGCACTGGGCCTCTAGTCTATATAATAAAAGCCTAAGTGACCATTAAGGCTCAATGACCAGAATGACTAGTCACTATGGTGTGCACTGACCACCAGGGGGCAGACACTCAATTCAAGAGCTGCCCCCTAGTGGTCAGTGCCCTCCCATAGGGGAAGCACCACTCAGTCAGAAGCTGGGCTCATGGCTGGCAAGCGCAGCAGCTGTAGTGGGAGCCTCTCCTGCCTCCACGGCAGCACCAAGGAACAGCAAGCCAAGCAATATGGATCAGTGAGCAAGTGGGCAGTAAGGAGTGAGGGGTCCCAGACTGCAAGAAGGCACAGGCCAGGCTGCAGGACATGCCCCCAGTGCACAGATTTTATGCACCAGGCCTCTAGTAAGTAAGTAAGTAAGTAAGTAAGTAAGTAAGTAAGTAAGTAAATAAATAAATAAATAAATAATATAAATTTAAAAAATTACTTGCATCCTAGAAGCTTTGGCTCAGTGGATAGAGCATCGGCCTGCGGACTGAAGGGTCCCAGTTTCTATTCCAGTCAAGTGTATGTAACCAGGTTGCTGGCTGGATCCCCAGCCAGTCCTGATTGGGATAATTGCAGGAAGAATACAATCCATGTGTTTTTCTCACATCAATGTTTTTGTCTCTTTCTGTCTCTCCCCCTCCCTTCCACTCTCTCTAAAAATCAATGGGAAAATATCCTCAGGTGAGACTTAATAACAACAACAACAAAAAACATTTTCAAATAGAGATTATTGTACTTTTTCTTTTCAAAATTGGATGCCTTTATTTCTTTTTCTTGTCCAGTTGCCCTGGCTAGAACTTTCAGTGCAAGACTTAACGGAAGTGCCAAGAGTGTCTTCGCCCTGTCCTTGATCTTTTGTTGATGCCCCTTATCAGGTTTCCTTCTCTTCCTAGCTTGTTGATTGTTTTTATCATTAAAGAGTTTTAGATTTTATCAAATGCTTTTTAAGTATCTGTTAAGATGATATGTTTTTGTCCTTTATTGTATTAATTGAGTTTATTAAATTAATTTTCAAATGTTAAATCATTGCTGCATTTATAGGATAAATCCCACTTGTTATGGTGCATAGTCCTTTTTATATGTTGCTGAAATTCATTTGCTAGTATTTTTGTTTCAATTTTTTTTTCTGTAGCATTCATAATGGATATTGGTATATAGTTTTATCATGATGTCTTTGCCTGTCTTTGGTAAAGGGTAATACTGGCCTAATAGAATGAGTTGAAAGGCATTACCTCCTCTTATTACTTTTTAAAAGGTTTGTAAACATTAGTATTAATTTTTCTTTAAATGTTTGGTACAGTTTACAAATGAAGTCATCTTGGCCTGGTCTTTTCTTTGTTGGAAGTGTTTTAATTATTAATTCAACTTTGTTTCTTATAAGTCTCTATTAATATTGTTATTTGTTCTTGAGTCAGTTTTAGTAGCTTGTATCATCTTACAAATTTATTCATTTTATCTAAGTAATTTTTTAGCATATATTTATTTACAGTATTCTATTGCCATTTTTATTTTTGAAGGGTCAGTTGTGATGTCCTCTCTTTCATTCCTGACTAAATAATTTGTCTTTTCTCTTTTTTCTTATTCAATCTAAAGTTTTGTCAATTTTGTTGACCTTTACAAGGAACCAACTTTTGATTTCATTGGTTTTTCTCAATTGTTTTTCAATTCTCTACTTTATTAATTTCTACTCTACTATTTCTTTCTGCTTCCTGGAACTGTTTCTTTTTCTAGTTTCTTACAATGAATGGTTCAGTTATTGCTTTGAAATCTTTCTGTTTTGTTAGTATATTTGTTAACAACTATAAATTTTCCTCTAAACACAACTTTAGCTGCACTCCATGTTTTGGTATATTGTGTTTTTGTTTGCATCGTATCAAAATATTTTCTAATTTTTATAGCATTTTTTTACCCATTAATTCTTTGGAAGACTTACTTAGTTTCCACATTTTCAAATTTCCCAAATGTTTTCTGTTATTAATTTTTGTTTAACTATATTTTGGTCATAAACCAGATTTTGCATAATTTCAAACCTTTTAAATACAGTGGTCCTTGCTTATCCATTCAGAAATATGTTTCAAGACTCCCCCGCCCCACCCCGCCACACATACACACACACTGGATGCCTGAAACTATAGACAGCACCAAATCTTCTATATACTATGGTTTTTTCCCCCTTACGTATGCATACCTTTTAACTTAAAAGAAGCACTTTACAGGTTCTCTTTAGCATGTCCACATTACCAGCATCACTACTTTTGCACTTTGGGATCATTATTAACTAAAATAAAGTTGAACACAATTATGTACCACAATACTAGTAGTCAATCTTATCACTAAGACAACTAGTAAGTGACTATCAGACAGGTAGCTTATATAACTTAGATAGTTAGATATGCTGAAAAAGGAATGATTCAAGTCCCAGGTATGAGCAGGGCAGCGTGAGATTTTATCACATTACTCAGAAGACCACACAACTTAAAACTTATAAATTGTTTATTTCTTGAATTTTCCATTTAATATTTTCTGACAGTGGTTGACCATGATAACAAATCATAGAAAGCAAACCACAGATCAGGGGAGAGTAATGCTTATTTGATGGACCAGAATGGGATCTATGCTGAAGAATGTTCCGTGTACACTTGAGAAGACTGTTTATTCTACCATTTTAGGGTGATACTTCCTATAAAACTCTGTTAGGTCTAGTTACTTAAATCTGCAATTTCCTTCTACCTCTCTATTACTGAGAATGCAGTGTTAAAGTTTCTAAATATTATTGTCAAATGTTATATGTCATCCTTCAATTATCTAAGATTTTGCCTCCTCTATTTGGAGGCTTTTTTAAAAGATGTATATGTTTATGATCATTACATCTTTCTGAAAGATTGTCAAAAGTGACTGTCTATCATAAAATGTCCATTTTTTTTGTCTCTAATAACACTTTTTCCCTTAAAGCTTTAAAACAAAAATGGTATTAATATAGCCACTACAGCTTTTTGGAATATTGTTTGCCTGGTATTTCTTATTTATGTCTTTAACTCAACTGTGTTGTTTTTAGATAGCACATAGTTGTATCATGTTTTTTTTTTTAAATCCATTCTGTCAATCTCTGCCTTTTCATTGGTGCATGTAATCCATTCATATTTACAATGATTGCTGATAAAGTATAATTTATGTCACCTTTTTATATGTCATGTATTTTTCTTTAGTCTTATTTTGTGTTAAATGGATATTTTCTAGTGTTCCACTTTGATTCCTTTGTCAATTCTTTGACTACATACTTTCAAAAACTATGTACATAGTGATTGCCCTAGGGATTACAATTTATATCTTAACTTATAATATAGTCAAGTTAATATCAACAAAATTTCAATAGTATACTACTACTTAGCTCTTTTATAGCTCCTTCCTTTCCTTTGGGTATTATTGTCATACAAAGCGCATCTTTATACATTTATGGACTTTTACTGAATACTTTTATAATTATTGATTTATGTAGTTATCTTTTGAAACAGATGGAAGAAGAAATAGTTGCAAACAAAAATATAGTTATACAATCTTTTAAAATGGGTGTCATTTGCTTTTATTGGTGCCCTTTATTTCTTCATGTGGATTTGAGTTACTGTCTATTGTATTTTCAAGTTAGCTTGAAACAATTTCTTCTGTATTTCTTGTAGGGCAGGCCTGTAAACAACAAATTCTCTATCTTTTTTGTCTGAAAATATGTTAATTTTTCTTCAGTTTTAAGTAAGAGCTTATCCAGATTCAGCATTCTTGGCTGACAATCTTTTTCTTTTAACACTTTTAAGTTGTTATCTCTCTGACTTCCAAACTCCATGGTTTCTTTCTGCTGAGAAGTCAGCTGTTAATCTTGTTAAGAATGCCTAGTACAGCATGTGCCAAGGGGTAGGGGAGGCCGGGGGAAGGTCAATGGGGGGGGGGGGGGGAGAAGACATATGTACTACTATTTGTAATACTTTAAACAATAAAATAAAATTTTTTAAAAAAAAGAATGCCTAGTACAGTGATGGCGAACCTTTTGAGCTCAGCGTGTCAGCATTTTGAAAAACCCTAACTTAACTCTGGTGCCGTGTCACATATAGAAATTTTTTGATATTTGCAACCATAGTAAAACAAAGACTTATATTTTTGATATTTATTTTATATATTTAAATGCCATTAACAAAGAAAAATCAACCAAAAAAATGAGTTTGTGTGTCACCTCTGACATGTGTGTCATAGGTTCGCCATCACTGGCCTAGTACATGATATGTCATTTTTTGCTGCTTTCATTAGTTTCTCTTTGGATTTTTTTTCATAAGTTTGAGTTATGATATGCTTATGTGTAGATCTCTGTGTTTCCTGAGCTTTTTGACTGTGTTGATTAATATTTTTCATCAGGTCTAATAAACGTTTGGTCATTATTTCATCTTATATTTTTTCTGTCACTTATTTTTCTCTCATCCATTCAGTATTCCCATTATGTATATACTAGAGGCCCAATGCAAGAAGATTTGTGCAAGAATAGGCCTTCCTTCTCCTGGCTGCCAGCACCGGCTTCCCTCCGACACCCGGGACCCAGGCCTTCACTTTGGCTGTCGCCTCCCGCCTTTGCTCCGGGCTGGAGCCGCCTTCCACCCGCTCTGGCCAGCTCTGTGGCCACCATCCAGAGGCCGGCCCCTTGGCGGTCGGCTGGGGCTTGTGGGAGGCTTGGCTTCCTTCATCGCCAGTGATGAATGAAGCCAAGCGTCCCACCCGCTCTGGCTGGCTCAGTGGCTCCGGCTGGCACTGCGATCTTTGTGGCTATGGGTGGTGCCATCTTTGTCATGGAGTGAAGGTTAATTTGCATATTACCTTTTTATTAGTATAGATTTAGAGTTTTACATAAATCTCTAAGACTCTGTTAATTCGTTCTTTTTTTGTAGGGTCCTCAGATTAGGTAACATATACTGACCTTTTTGAGTTTCATGGCTTTCTTCTTCTGCTAGCTTAAGTCTGCTATTGTTTTTATAGTAATGTATTTTTCTGTTATTATATTTTTCAACTTCATGTTTCTATTAGTTCTTTCTCATAATGGCTAACTCATTAATATTCTATAATTTAAGAGACATTATTGTCAGATTTTTCTTTAATTCTTAAGACATAGTTTCCTTTAGTTCTGTGAGTATATTTAAAACTAGAGGTCTGGTGCATGAAATTCATGTATGGGTAGGGTCCCTAGGCCTGACCGGCGATCAGGGCTGATCTGTGGGGCAACTGGTGGAATGATCGGGAGGCCCCCACTGGCACCCACCTTGTTTGGCCTGGGGCCTGCGGGCTGGGGCCTGGGTTAAGTGTCTGCCCCCTGGTGGTCAGTGCACATCATAGTGACTTGTCATTCCACTGCTCATTCCACTGTTCGGTCGATTTGCATATTAGGTTTTTATTATATAGGATAGCTGGCTTAAAGTCTTTGTCTGGTAAATCCAACATTTAATGTCCTCGTGGAATTACTAGACAAAAACTTAATTTTTTGTTGAAAACTGGACTTTCAAAATAAAATATTATAACTTTTATGGTATCAAATTTTCTCTGGCCACCCACCCACATTTTTTGTTGTTACTGCTGCTTTTCTTGTTACTGATTATTTGTTTAGTAACTTTCCTTGATTCTGTATTCCCTGAGTGTGAGGCTTCTGAGTTCCCTGATAGCTTTATTTTAACTCTTATTTTTATTTTTAAATCTGACTTTGTAGGAGTCCCAACTAGTACAGTATAATTTAGTGGTCAGCAAATAGTTAGTCAGAAGGCTTCCTTAAATGCTTTGCCTTTAAAATATCTATGCTTTGCCAAAGGGATCTCCATGAAAATGCAAGCCTTAAAACTTCAGGCAGTTTACAAGACAGTCCTAGCTTTTACTGCTTACTTGTTCAGGGCCTCAAGGTCAGGCACAGGTGAGTGAATAGTGCTTTCTGCTTTCCCAGGTCTTATCTGCATTTGCACATGTACAGCCTTTCAGAAATATGTCTGAGCCCTTTGGAGTTTACTATGATTATCCAGTTCTCCAGGATTTCCCTTCTAAGTCCTCAGCCAGGTTCTTGCTTTCCCAATTGAAATTGCAACCTTAGACAACTGACATTTTGCCAACAGTTTGCTATTGTTTTAGTAATGTCCTCGGGCAGGCTTCCCCCTGTGCACACACACACACACACACACACACACACACACTCAATCACTCACTGAGCTGAATACTTGTCAAATTAAATAATCAATACATTCTGAGAGGTTTATTGCACAGTGTTTCATGTTTGGAAAAAGTATTGACTATGCTGTAGAAATGGTGCTTTAAAAAAAATCTCAAAAAGTAGATCTTTCTATTATCTGCATGCTGCCAACTTTTGGCCACCCCACTACTGAACTGGGGAGGGAGAGAAGAAGAAAATAGCTCCAACTTAAAATGTCACAGACCCCACTGCCTTACTGAGCTCAATCGTTTCTCTTTGATAGAAAATTTTCATCTTGTTCTATGGCTTTAATTATTGCTAGATTTCTTTTTTTTAAGGGTAACCTTGGTTAACAAAATTATAAAGGTTTCAGGTGCACAGTTCTGCAGCACATCAGCTGTACAGCGTATTGTATGTTTACCAACCCAAGTCAAGTTTCCTTCCATCACCATTTATCCCCCATACTCTCCTCCACCAACACCCCTCCTTGCCACTGTCACCACACTCCAGTGCCCTTGAGTTTTCTTTCTTTCTTTCTTTCTTTCTTTCTTTCTTTCTTTCTTTCTTTCTTTCTTTCTTTCTTTCTTTCTTTCTTTCTTTCTTTCTTTCTTTCTTTCTCTCTCTCTCTCTCTCTCTCTCTTTCTTTCTTTCTTTCTTTCTTTCTTTCTTTCTTTCTTTCTTTCTTTTTCTTTCTTTCTTTCTTTCTTTCTTTCTTTCTTTCTTTCTTTCTTTCTTTCTTTCTTTCTTTCTTTCTTTCTCTCTCTCTCTCTCTCTCTCTCTCTCTCTCTCTCTCTCTCTCTCTTTCTTTCTTTCTTTCTTTCTTTCTTTTTTCTTCCTTCCTTCCTTCCTTCCTTCCTTCCTTCCTTCCTTCCTTCCTTCCTTCCTTCCTTCTTTTCTCTCTCTCTCTCTCTCTCTCTCTCTCTCTCTCTCTCTCTCTTTCTTTTTTTTTTTTCTCAATCCCTCCACTTCACTCCCACCCAGCACCTCTCAACAGCTGTTAGCTGCTCTCTATCCATGCTTATATCTTCTTCAGTTTATTTCTTCAGAGTCTTATAATTTTCTGAGTACAGGTCTTCTATATCCTTGGTTAAATTTCTTCCTAGGGATTTTATTCTTCTCGAAGCAATTGTGAATGCGATTGTTTTCTTAGTTTCCCTTTCTGATAGTTCATTTTTGGTGTACAAAAATGCAACTGATTTCTGGCTATTTATTTTGTACCCTGATGTTTTACTGAAATCATTTATCAGTTCTGGGAGTTTTTGGTGGAATCTTTATGGTTCTCTAGATACAGTATCATGTTATCTACAAATAATGAAATTTTACTTCTCCCTTTCCAAATTGGATGCCTTTTATTTTTTCTTCTTGTCTGATCTCTGTGTTGAGGATTTTCAGTACTATGTTGAGCAAGAATGGTGAAAGTAAACATTCCTGTCTTGTTCTTGATCTTAAGGGAAATGCTTTTAGTTTTCGCCCGTTGGTTTTTCATATATGGCCTTTATTATGTTATGTTTCTCCTATTCCCACTTTGCTGAGAGTTTTTATCATAAATGGGTGCTGGATTTTGTCAAATACTTCTTCTGTATCTATTGATAAGATCATGTGGTTTTATCTTCATTTTGTTTATGTGGTGTATCACATTTATTGATTTGTGGATATTGTACCAACCTTGATTATTGCCAGATATCTACATTGATTTTGGTTTACTGACTTTAGTTGTTTTACCCATATTGGTGTTACTATAGAGGTAAAGTGAGCTCACCAGGGTCTTTATTCTACCATTCTAAAATTTTACTCTTTTTTTTCTTCTTCAAATGTTTGAAATGTCTGTCTTGTTATATTGGCTCACCAACTAAAGCAGATACTCCCTCTGGACTGTTTCTTTAATTCAAAGTGCAGGCCTGATACTTGCCATACCCTGTAAAGGGCCCTGTAGAAGAGGGTATAGAAATGTCCAGAGATTTTTGCCAAGTATGTGTGTAAATATGTATTTATATATGTAGGTAGATAAATAGGTAGATATGCTTTCCTTTGTCCTAAAAAATGATTTAAAAGAATGACAATCTGTTTTACCATGAGGCCTTCAGGTAACAAAATTGGCTGGAACTAATAGCAAACTTGGATCAAAATATTAAATGATTTTTTTAAAGACAGACAACTTATGAAGATAGTCATAAAATAACTTTATTTTTGTCCCTTTTGTCCACTTTCTCTTTAATTGTATCAAATAATCTAGGAATTTTTTTCTGCCATTGGATGAAAATTCAGTTAACTTCTTTAGATACTTCATGGCAACAAAAATGCTTATTACCAGTTTGAGTCACAAACACTCTTTCATTTCAGTAATTAAAGTTACCTAGCCTAATTACCTACATTAATCAAAACTAAGAATACCCACCCTGGCCGGTTTTGCTAAGTGGTCAGAGCATTGGCCCGAGGACCTACGGGTCCAGGTTGGATTCCCATTCAAGGGCATGTTCCTGGGTCACAGGCCCCATCCTGGCCAGGGTGAAGGTGTGTGCAGGAGACAACCAATCAATGTATCTCTTTCATGTCGATGTTTTCTCTCTCTCTCTTTCTCTCCCTCCCTTCCACTCTCCCTAAAAAAATAAAAATCCATGGAAAAAATATCCTCAGGTGAGGATAATAAAAAAAGAAACACTATCCCCCACCCTTCCCAAGCCACGTCTTACCTATCATAGGGCCTCAGCCTTTAGTAAAGGGATTGCAGATCATGTTTCTCTTTCTCACTCAGTTTACCCCTCACATATCAGCTGCTAATACTAGTCCCCTTCTCTGAGATTGGGGAAAGGAAGAAGAAAGAAGCAAACTGAATAACAAAAACCTGTTACTTGCCCAGCACCATCATAAGCTGCTTTCGCCCAGCAGAGACTTAAATCAGTCTTTCTCCTGTGGGGCTTCCACTTTTGTTTGGGCTTTTGTGACACCCTTACTCAATGCTTATACTTAATCACCACCTCTTCTTAGGATCATTTGCTAAAGACCCCAGCTTTGAAAGAAAATCCCCTGAAAGGCCACTTGCTCTTCCATAACTGCACCATCTTAAGTGCCCTCATTGGCATAAATTTACAAGCCAGCTACTATGGATAATCACCTTATATTACTACCTTTCACTACTACTTAGCTATTCAGGTATTATTCCTTGACCCTAGAATCAGATCCTAAGTTTTTACACTCAGAAATGATGGAACATTCTGTCCATAACCTTGAATCTTCTTAACTATTATCAACATCTGAGTAAATATAAAATGTTAGTTGCTATAATAATAACTAATAGTACCTAATTTTACTAAGCACTTAGTAGATATTGCCCAGGCATACATTTATTTGCTTCATATATATTGATAATTTTACACATGTTATCATATGTGCTAACCTTGTGGGGAAGGTCAAGCAAACCATGGAATAGATAATATCTCTATGTTCTATATGAAGATATGTCCCAGAGAGATTGGGCAACTTATTTAAGGACAGATAGCTAGTGGGTGGCAGAATGCTGATTTGAGCTCAGAGAGTCCAGTTTCAAAATCCACACACCTACACTCTTTGATATTTGGTCTCCCTAATATCCTAGTGACCCTGAAACAAATTTTTCATGTGGTCTTGAACAAATCACCCCATCTTTTTCATCTTCAATTTCTTATCTATAAAAGAAGGGGGGATTAGAATCACCAAGGCCCACACGCTGGCTCTATCAGTCTGTGCTTCAATGAAGAGACCTCCAATAGCATCCTCTCTACAAAGCTCTGTCCATTCAAACTGTCACATGCTAACTGTCTTGGAGATGATAATAACATTGTCTCCTCTCCACACTCATCACTTCATCTTTACAGCATTTCTAGCCAATAACTGAATATCTAGAAGTAGAGTCTCAAACACAGGTGCAAAGCTAACAGAAAACAGACAAAAAGCCTGCATTCTGACTCTTAAAACTTCAACATTTTAGTGTTTCCTTGGCCTTAAGATAATTGAATTCAGCACATGAACTTATCTGGCCTCACAAATATAACAGCAAGACCAGAATAAATAAATAAATAAAAAGTTGTAGGACACCATTATCTGCTAACTCTTAAAAAGAAAATCTTCCCTATCACTTTCTGCAGGGCACATTTTCTTCATAGTTAGTTATATGCACTCTGTCCTTCCCCCACTCTTCATCCTGTTTTCTCCTCCTTGGTTTTCCATGTTTCTCCTTTCTTAATAAGTAAGCTCATTAAAGCATGTGTCCTATTGTCTTAGTCTAAACTTGACAGGAAAACTCTTGTTTGTGAGCTTTCTGAAAAGGATCAGTGGAGGCCCCGCCAATCTTATATGACAAAGAGCTAATATGCTAATTAGACCAAACAGCAGAATGACCATCTGGATGAAGTTCCGGACAAAGCCAGACTGCGAGGGCCAGCCGAGGCATCAAGGGCTGGCTGAGGCTGTGAGGGGTTGTGAGAGCCGAGCCCCATGCACAAATTTCATGCATTGGGCCTCTAGGAAATAATAAAAGTCCAGCATGTGCAAGTTCTATTTGTATGTGAGGTATCCAGAATACAGGTGTCACATACAAATTCCTCAAGTGTGGCAATGCAGGCTTATTTATCTTGAAAACATAATTTAATCTCATCAAATTATCACCTGACAACAGGTTATAAATCAACTCTGGAGAAGCAGGGCAGCAGCGTGGATCAGATGCCATCTTCAAAGCCAGCATATAGCCCAGACATGACACTCAGCATGCAGTCAGCTCTCTAGCTCACTGTCATTAGAAGATCCACTACGGGCATTTGTGCATTTGGTCAGTATCTTGCGCCCATCTCAACAGTGTCTGGCATGGATAGCCACAACAAGTTGATATGCAACAAGGCCAATAAACACAGCTGGTGGACATTTAGGAATAAAAAGTAAAATGCTATGTGTCCATGGGGGACAAAGAGCTTTACTTGGCCTCAGGATTCCAGACCATATCTTGATCAACTATTCCTGTGTATTATTAATAGCATTGAAGGTCAGAAGCCTTCAGAGTCTATGGAGAGAAAATAGTACTGGGTGTACATGATATGATAAGCAATGTAAGTTTTACTTGGGAGTCAATCCTCAGTGATTCATTTCTAACAGAGGATGCTGTACTTATCCAAAAGTTAGTTCAACTTGGCTTTGAATTATGTCATTTAGAAAATAGATTTACCTAAGATCTGCAAGGTTACACAGTGAGATAATCACCTCCCTGCATCCAGAACCCAGGTCTGACTTCCCACTTTGATGATCTTGTATTTTTATCAGATTATTTTCAATTTGTAAGTAAATTCCAACATTTGACATAATAAGAAACAAAACAGATATGGTTTCCAAAAAAGGAAGAAGATACAGGACCGGGGTTCTCAGAAGAGTTAGATCTTGACAAGAAGATTGGCTAGAATGTTCCATGCAGAAAAAATAAAGCACATCTGCTAATGGCTTTAATTATTCATTTAGTTATTATTACTATTTAACATTAGTCACTCACATGATTGCAGGATTTGGCAAATCTGTTTATTTCTTAAAATCCTGTAAGTCGATGAGGCTTATGTATGCCATTCTTATTTATTCTCTCTAAAACAACCTAAGTCTGAGTGTGAGATTCTGTTAAAGGCTATATAAACCAACTCTTCCAGTTGTGCCCCTTGCAATGATCTTGCTTGAAAAATCACACGTAGCTGAGTGGATGCGGCCAGTAAACGAAAGCACTTCGGGAAGACTCTGAGGTCAGCAGAAAACTTTATCACCATGGTTTCCTAGAGATTCTCATACTCCTGAGAATAGTAAAGGCCATAATAATTAGATCACACTTAATAGGATGCATACATTAGAAACTGCATAGTGAGAACTAAAAATGATGGCTGATATTTACATCCAAATAATGATAAGGTTCCCATATCCTCCTGCTTGATGAGCCTCTTTCTTATCCACTGATTTTTTCAAGCTCTGAAAATTGTTGCAGTGGAAAAGAAAAAGAAAAGAGAAAAATTAACCACTTCTCAAGTTTCACACTTGGTATTATTATTATTATTATTATTATTATTATGATCATCATCACTAGAGGCCCAGTGCACAAATTCATGCACGGATGGGGTTCCTAGGCCTAGCGGGCGATCACAGCCAATCAGGGCCGGGCTGATCAGGGCCTGCCGGCCTGGGGGGGAAGGATTGGGTGTGAGAGGTTGACCACTGGCCCCGAGGAGGGAGCCGGCCCTCAGCCCCCCTGGGAAAGAGTCCACATCTGCCACCACCAACCCCAGTTCCCCATCCCAGCTTGGGTCCCAAAATGCCCAGCGGGGTCAGGAGAGGAGGTGACTGTCGCCAGGCTTGGCATGGGAGGTTGGTTGTGGGAGCGCACTGACCACCAAGGGGCAACTCCTGTACTGAGTGTCTGCCCCCTGGTGGTCAGTGCAAGTCATAGTGACTGGTTGACCAGTCGTTTCAGTTCCGGTTGTTCAGTCATAATGGTCACTTAGGATTTTATATATAAACTAGGGGCCCGGTGCACGAAATTTGTGCACTGGGTGGGGGGGGGGCGGGGGGGAGTGTCCCTCAGCCCAGCCTGCCCCCTCTCACATACTGGGAAGCCCTCAGGCGTTGACCCCCATCACCCTCCAATCGCAGGATCGGCCCCTTGCCCAGGCCTGACGCCTCTGGCCTAGGCGTCCGGCCCGGGCAGCGGGGACCTGCAGTGGCAGCGGGGGGTGCCGCGATCGCGCGGGCTCCGCCCCTGCCCCTGCAGGAAGCCTCTGGCTGAGGTGTCCGGCCCGGGCAGCGGGGACCCACAGCTGCAGTGGCCCCACGATCGTGGGCTTCGCTTTAGGCCCAGGCAAGGGACCCCTAGCTCCTGGGACTGCCAGCTTTGACCGTGCCCAGCTCCCATCACTGGCTCCACCCCTACTTCCTGCTATCACTGGCCAGGGCGGAAAAGGCACCTGATTCTCCGATCATGGCTGGGGGGCAGGGCAAAGGCGGCCCCAGGGCCGCCTTTGCCCTGCCCCCCAGCTCTTAGCTCCCCCCTGGATTTCCAATCACTGTCAGTGGCAGGGGGCTTCTTTCTGCTTTCCCTTTCGCCTCCCTGCATTGTGCCTACATATGCAAATTAACCGCCATCTTGTTGGCAGTTTACTGCCAATCTTAGTTGGCAGTTAACTGCCAATCTTAGTTGGCAGTTAATTTGCATATAGCCCTGATTAGCCAATGAAAAGGGTATCGTCGTACGCCAATTACCATTTTTCTCTTTTATTAGTATAGATGTCACATAAGTATTAATATCAGCTTTGGGATTTATTAACTCAGTAGTTCAGAAACATTACTAGGGACATGGTTTCTTCCCATCGCTGGCATTGCACCCTCGATCTTTCAATGTTATGCTTGTTCCTCATCATCACAAGATGGCTGCTGTAGCTCCATGCATTACAGGAGTTACAAAAATATTGAGATAGAAGAAAAAATAATATTTACCAATGAGAAAAATTAGTCAACAGATTCCCCTTCATGTCTCATTAGCCAAAATGACATTAAATGTCAATGCTTAAATTATTCACTGTCAAGGCCAATTGAATTACCTATAATTAGTTAAAAGTAATCAGGATCTATCTTCTCATTGATGAAACAAATCCAAGCTTGCAATGCTGCCCACAGTGAGAATAAGAACAACTAATGATGTCTGTGCATTTGATGGAGGCAGGATAAAATTTAAAACATAGCAAGACAAGATGGAAATCTAAGAAGCCAGAAATCACAGAAAATGAATATAACTCGAAGTTGGGGGTAAGAGCTAAGGTGGCAACTCATGGAATAATTAAAGCCAGCAGCTTCAGCAGATTTTTTCTGTTATAAGAAACACATATATGGCATAACCTGAGAGTAGATACTATTGGCTACTTATTGGTGTGGAAATGTGACTATGTTTAAAACAAGTTAGCAACTTGTGCCATTCTGCACCATCACACCTCCCTCCCCCTCAAAAAAGGACTCAAACTAGATTTGCCAGATGTCACCACTTCTAAGAATATGAGGCTACTTAAGTGCCAATCTTTCATTATTATGTAATGAGCTTACATTGAAAATGGTGTCAAACAGCGCTTTCAAAATAAAAGCAATGTTCACTGGGATGATCACCAACTGCCACAGAGGCCCCCAACCCCAAATCAGACCTTTAACTTGGAATAAAAAAGAACAAGAAAGAAAATAGAAGTGTGAAAAACATTAAGACAATCAAAAATACATTTGTGAACATATCAGTAATTGTTTTATCAGCATAGACACTGTGGGCATCCAGTGTAGGTTTTAAAAAAGGAATTGTTGCCCGGACCAGTGTGGCTCAGTTGGTTGGTGTAACCTAGAGGTAACACCAAAAGGTGGTGAGTTCAATTCTTTGCCAGGGTATATACCTAGGTTGTGGGTTCAACCCCCTGTCAGGACATGTGTGGGAGGCAACCAATGCATCTCTCTCTCTCTCTCTCTCTCTCTCTCTCTCTCTCTCTCTCTCCCTACCTCCCTCCCTTCCTCTCTCTAAAAATCAATAAAATTTTTTTTTAATTTAATTGTTAAATGAACAGAGGTTGCTTGATAGGCTGTTTGTGATGGTTGAAAGAACTTTAGCTTTAAAATAAGACAAATTTAAGCTTAATTCTTGGCTTTACTAATCATCAACTTTGGACACATGACTTAATCTTTGTGATAATTAGCATACTGGGGTAGCATGAGGGCAATAGTGCAGCATTCTGGGATGGCAGGAAACAATGTGGAGACAGTAATGGAAGTGGAAGTGTAGCTGGTGATAGCAGTGGTTTGTGGCAGTGCCTGTGTACTGCTAAGGGTGACAGTGGGAGTAAGTGCTGGGGTGTCGTGTTTGCAATCATACAGAAAATTTGTTTAGGTATCATTGACTATATAGAAACTAAAAAAAAATGACTGAAAAATAGTCTCCATGTATCAATGAGAATTATCTCTTTGCTAAAATGTTCTCCTGAGAGGTGTCATAAGATAGTAAATGAAGACTGGAATACTTGCACAGTCACTCAGGTGATTCCATTAAAGAGGTAACAGACCACTCCCACATCTGCTTTCAGACAACAACTATGGTGTGAGGTCGCTGAGTGAGTTATTGAAATGTTCATTATGGCTTAAGAAGTAGCATGAGTTGTGACATGAGAGATGAATTTGAGATATATTTTTAAAAAGAGGTAAAGCATAGAACAGACTGTCAAACTACAGCGGGAAGGCCGGGGAGGATTGGGGGGCAAGAGGGGGGGGTTAGAGATCAACCGAAGGACTTGTATGATGCATATGCATATAAGCATAACCAATGGACACAGGACACTGGGGGGTAGGGGAGGCCGGAAGAAGGTCAAGGGGTGGGGGGAAAGGAGGCATATGTAATACTCAACAAAACAAAAATTTTTAAAAAAGAGGTAAATCTAACTAACATGCAGCACAGCAGAACTGAAAAGAAAATGAAACTAAGAAATATTTTTCTTCTTTTTCAAGCAAATTTTTCTCAAGACTAAAAGTAATAAGCTCTCTTGGACTCATTTTGCTTTCTCCACTACTTATTAAATCTCTGCCTCCTAGCCTGTCCTCTTCACTTCAGTGATTCATTAACAAACAGATATTAGACATAAGGTTTGTGAAAGTAGAGCTGCTTCTGGGAAACTGTATAACAATTCACTGTTACCTAAAAGAAGGGATGGACTAGCATAAAAGAGTGGAAGGGACAAAGCTATAGAAATACAATTTGTAAAATAATGAGAGTTTTCTGCAAAAACATATTGCACTTAATTTTACAAAATTATTATGCCAATCTCTCCAAATTTATATTCTACCATTTGCAGCTTGAATTCTTCATTACAGTCAAGCTTATTTTTATCTGGCTACTACCAGATCTAAGAGTTGCCATCTTGTTCATTCCTGTTCAAGTAATGCTTTAAAAAAAAAAAAAAATTCTTCTTTTGAATTCATTCCTCTTGATGGAGCCTTCCTTGGCCACCTCAGTCCATACCAACCTCCCTCAGTTCATTTTGTACTTGATATCTGTTCTGATCATTAGATTTTTACCATGTATATCTCTTTGCCCTATTATAATTACACTAGAGGCCTGTTGCACGAAGAGATTCGTGCAATAGGCCTTCTCTTCCCTTGGCTGCTGGCACCAGTTTTCCTCTGGCACCCGGGACCGAGGCCTTCACTCTGGCTGGGCTCCGGCCAGAGCCCCCCCACCCGCTTTAGCCATCAGGCTTCGCTGCTCCACTGATTTCGGGGCTGGGAGGCCTCACGGCTCCTCTGATCCTGCGGTGGGAGGCCTCACGTCTCTGCTGATCCTGGGGCGGGAGGCCTCGTGGCTCTGCTGATCCCAGGGAGGGAGGCCTCGCTGCTGGGCCGGCTTCAGGGCCTTTTGGCTTCGCTCCACTGCTTAGAGCCTACGTATGCAAATTAACCACCATCTTTGTTGGCGGTTAATTTGCATATTTCCCTGATTAGCCAATGGGAAGCGTAGCAAAGGTACGGTCAAATACCCTTTTTGCCTTTTATTAGATAGGACTAGAGGCCCGGTGCATGAAAATCATGCACTGGGGGGGGTGTACCCCATCCCGGCCTGCACCCTATTGTAGTTCGGGAGCCCTTGGGGGATGTCCGACTGATCCTTAGCACTGCTGCGGAGGCATGAGAGGCTCCCGCTACTGCCACTGCACTCGCCAGCCATGAGCCCCACTTCTGGCTGAGTGGCGCTCCCCCTGTGGGAGTGCACTGACCACCATGGGGCAGCTCCTGTATTGAGCATCTGCCCCCTGGTAGTCAGTGCACATCATAGCAACTGGTAGTTCTGCTGCTCAGTCAATCTGCATATTAGCCTTTTATTATATAGGATTCCATTTAAATATGTGCCATATTCTTAAGTTAGTGCCTTGGAAATTGAGTTTGTGTCTTAGTATTCTTGATGTCCATCACAGAATGTATTTCCAAATGTGTTATAGTGGAAATGACCTGACCTAAATAATAAATCTTGTTTTAAATTTTGTACAAGTCAAAAGCCAGAATAAAGGAAATGGCACATAAAGTGGTAGGTTGTGATATTAAAGTTAATATTGTAAACCATATAACATCACAAAAAATGAAACAAGAGATATCACTAAAAAGTATATAATGAAAATAAAAATAAATCATATAAAATATTAAATTAGTCCAAAAGAAGGGAAGAAAGGAGAAAACCGCAATTGTCCATAGCAGTTTTGTTCATAATGGCCAAAAACTAGATACCTAGATGTCTTCTAAGTACATTCATATGATGAAATACTATTTCACCATTAAAAGGAAAAAAGCATTGGTACACACAACATAATGAATCTCAAATGCATTTTTCTAAGTGAAAGAATAAGAGGTAAGCCAAAAGGCTGCATACGGCATGATTCCATTCATACGCCACCTGGAAAAGCCAAACTTATAGGAATAGAGAGAGATCAATGACCACCAGGGGCTATGGTAGGAAGAGAAGTCAACTATAAAAGAGCAGAGTTGAGACTGTCCTGAATATCTTGATGAATATTTTATGCAGAATACCTGTCATCATTTTAACAAACTCATATTTCATGGAATCATTTTGGAAAATGCTGTTGTAATAAAAATACAATTGGCAGCCAAAACCGGTTTGGCTCAGTGGATGGAGCATCAGCCTGAGAACTGAAGGGTCCCTGGTTCGATTCCGGTCAAGGGCATGTACCTGGGTTGCAGGCACATCCCCAGTGGAAGATGTGCAGGAGGCAGCTGATCGTCTCTCTCATTGATGTTTCTAACTCTCTATCGATCTCCCTTCCTCTCTGTGGAAAATCAATAATATATATATATTACAATTGGCTATAGGAGTCCAAGATACTCAAGTGAGAATCTCTAGTTCTTGCATAAATGTGACCTTGAGTGACTGATTAAACATCTCTGAGTTTGAGTTTCCTCATCTGTGAAATAAGAGTTGTATCAGGATTAACTGAACAGTGAATGTAAAATACTTTTCAAAAATATATTAACTCCTTTCCTTTCTTTCCCTTGCTCATTCTGAAAGGGCACTCTTCATGTCAGCAAATCCTGAATTAACAGAAGTCCTCTTCTGCTTCCAGAAATCTAACTTGTTGTTTCCATGTGCTGTGCAAAGCCAGGCAATTACATGTGTTAGAATGTGTCTGATTCATTATTGCCTATGTTTTGATCAAAGATCTGAGGGTCTCCTCTGTGAGTAAATTATGCATTCTTTTCTGGGATTTAGGCTTTGTGAAAGACATCAATGGGTTTAGCTGTGAGGGACTTCTGCAGCAAGAAGCAGGGAAAATGAGCAGGAACTCAAAAATCTTGGATATTAAAATAACCCCTCAGAAGGCAGAATGACCTCCATTTGTTTATGCTCTCAAGCCCACGCTGCACAAGCTGCCACCGAGAGCTTTATTATACAACTGCCAAGCAAGAGGATTTTCCCCCACATATTTAGTTATGATTTGGGAATTAGAAAGTGAGAAAGAAAAGCTGAGGGCAATTTTCTGCAGTCTTCTCTTCTTCTGCCACACAGAGAGAAAGGGGCTAGGAGGCTACTGCAGGAGCCAAGGCGAGAGATTGTGAAGAACAGAATCAGAAGGGAGGGATTGGGCAAACATGACACAACTGAGAGGAAACAGGGGAAGAGCCTCAGTGCTGACACTTCCATCATTCTCCTGAACTTACTTTGATTCTTCTCATTAAAGTTGTATCTAGTGTTTCAAGTGTAACTAGAAGGATAATGGCACTTTAAACAGAAATGGAGAAGTTGGGAGAAAGTGCCAAATGATGAAGGAAACTGAGGAGTTTAGTTCAGGAAGGGTAATTTTATGGTGTCAGTGGGATGTCCATGTGGAGATCCCAGAGCACAGTTAGAAATAGAGATCTGGTGCTCAGATGAAGGCCTGGGCGTGAGAGATACGTTAGGGAGAAATTCTCTTAGAAATACTAGGCAGAGCCATGGACATGGTAGAAACCATGAAAACAGAGAAAACAAAGAGAGAGTCGGAACAACTCTAGGAAACAATAGGAAAAGAGCTTGCAAAGGATAGAGAGCAGAGGTCAGGTGGAAGCTAAGAGAGGGGAAGTTCTGAAAGGGCAGCATTGATCAATAGGATCAAATACTGTCCTGTGGCCAGGAACTGAGGCTAGCCAAGCAGCAGTGCACCTTTCTCTGATTCCATAGCAAACCTAGAGACTGAAGAAGGTACTAAAACATGGCCACTCATGATGATCTTTCACGGTGCTGTTCACTGTGATACAATAAGCAGAGAGTGCTGCTCTCCCCAGACTTGAGCCAGGGTTTCACATGGAAAACTAAGTGTAATCAACTTCTGAGGTTCCGTTAGAAAGGACAATCAGGCCAGGCAGAGAGAGGACACGAAATCTGAGCTTCTTCCTCTTTCTAAGAGAACTTCATACAGTATTTACCCTGAGAGTCTATTAATATCTCCCAGGTAGGTGTGGAAAAAAGCATCAGGTATTAATTACTAGTTTGATTCAACAGATGTTATTAATTACCCATCAAATGCAAGGGTTTGTAAGGACTAAGAACCTAAAGCAGAAATTCTCAAACTCTAGCTGGCCTCAGAGTCACTTGGAAACTCCTGAAAACACAAATGCCTGGGCCCCACCCCAGAAGTTCTGCTTCAGTAGGCCTGCGATGGGACCTGTGAGTGAGCATTCCTCACCAGCCCCCAGGTGGCGCTGCTGCTGGTGTCGGTCCACAGGCCATACTCAGACTGAATGGTTCATCATCAGAGAAGAATAAATGAGTTGGAGCTATTGAATTCAGAAAGAAAAGAACCAAATTCTGCAATGTATCATGACCATGAGAGGAATCCTTTCAACACTCTTCCAATGAAAATCAAAATCAACCTTTTCCTTCAGAGACTGCAGGCTTCCATGCTTCTCACCTTCGGAAGCAAGTCTGGAGCGAAATCCACTCATATCACTGAAAATCCACTCATATAGATGAAAATACATTTGTACCAATTATAGATTAAAAAATTATAAATATACCTAGTTCTTCTTATCTAACACTTCTAGGATTTCCGCTGGGGGGTGTGGTGTGGTGAAGACCTCTAATTTGTTGGTTAATTCTTTCTCTCACAATTCAGTATAATCAGACCTTATTGATTGAGCCTATGCCTGGATATTTGTACAAGCCTTTTCTAACTCACCTTGGATAGTGAATTTCTTGAGAGCAAGGATCTCATTTATTTAGCTTTCTATACCCAGTCCCGGGCACAGGACTTAGCCCACCCTTTAACTGAGGGAGGGAGGAATTAAAGATGGAAGGAGGGAAGGAGAGAGGAATAGATGGAGGAGGGAATCTGGTTTAAGTCCTCTGTTCTCTACTCCAGTTAACACAACTGACTAAGCAGCTTATCCTTGGCACTGTTCACTCTCTGACCATTAGGCCTTGCTGCTATGCAATTCTTCTCTGTCTCACTTGACTCTCCCCACCCTCCTTCCTCCAGTATGACTCTTCTGCTAGCTATGGTCTCTCTCACAGCTCACCCCTTCTAAGTGAACTGTCATTTAACAATCCTAGTCAATACCAGCTCCATAATTTGAACTTTCTAGCATTCTCCCCATCATGCAAGCCCATATCTCAGTTATCTTTAAGTTCTCTATCTCCTTCATGGCATATTCCCAGGCAGTCTCCAAGGCCTCCTGATGCTTTCCTCATGTTACTTCTCATGTCCCTTCTTTCCCAGCCTCATTAGTACTATATTCATGACTAGACTGTTTAAATAACCTTGTACTGGGCTTCCCATCCCACTCTTTCCCTCCTCCAACTCATCCTACACACTGTTGCCATTTTAATCATATTTAAACACCACTGGCATGATCATAGTAACAGTTACTCTTTATTGGGTGCTTAATATGTGTCCAGTGTAATGCTAGACATTTTATATGTATTATGTCATCTCGTTCTTACCCTACAAGATGGGTATTATTATCCCCATTTAGAGATGAGGTAACTAAGACTTACTCATCTATAAAAACTTGCGTAAAGCACTGTGTGTAAGTCCCTCCACAATGCAGCCTACCTTGTTAATACTTTCTTTCACTTTTCTTCAAAACCTCTGTTCCAGTCAAACTTTATGCCTCCAGATGTGCCTTTTTCCCACCTTTTTTGTGGAGTGCATCTCTCAGAGCCAACGCAGGTCACCAACCAAACAGATGCAGGGCCTGTTGGAGAGCTTGCATGCCTGACTAGCAAGCCCAGTGTTACTGTGTAAAGATTATTCTGCTTCCAAGAAATCTATGAGCATAGTTAACCCATGGAATGTGACCACTGTAGCCATTCAAGTCACTCAGGCTCAGGGAGTAGCGCTCTCCTATTCCCTGGTTACTGAAGCTTCTCAGTCCCCGGTTCAGATCATTCCTGGGTCTCCAGAGTATCGATACACTTGTCCCATCATCTGGGCTGAGTGGCTACCAAGGTCACAGTCATTTAAACAAGCTCAGACTCAAACAGGAATAGCAACATATTTTATAGATTAGATGATAGATAGATAGATAGATAGATAGATAGATAGATAGATAGATAGATAAATGATAGATAAATAATAGATGACAGACAGAAAGAATATAGAGATATGACCATAGCAAATAGATGATAGAGAGATAAATAGATACATGAACAGATAGAGTTGGATGGATGGATAGATAGGTAGATAGATAGATAGATAGATAGATAGATAGATAGATAGATAGATAGATAGATATAGATAGATAGATGTAGAGAGATAGATAAACTATTAGCCAGGGTTCTTGAAAGAAACAGAACATTTATATATGTGTTATGTTACTGGAAAAGGGACTTATCCTTGAGTGGGTCTGTCTAGGTTCTGTTTGGGTTCTTGACTTTGTGCAGGAAATATTTCACAAGAGGAGTCCAGGTGACCATGAGGGAACATTTATTAAAACTGGGGACAGTAAAACAAGAAAGGGCTTAGCATAGAAGAAGCAACAGGAGAGCCTAGGCTGGGCTTCCCTAGCTCTCTGGGAAGTTAGAGAAAAGGGGGCCTTAGGAACAGGTTCAGGGGACTCACCTGTGATGAGCTGCCACTGCCCATTGCTTTCTAGTTGCAAGTCTCATGGGGTCCCTTAGAGTTTGGGAGATGCATGCCCATGGGGAAAAGTGGGGGGAAAAGAGGGGAAAGGAATGGTGGGGGTTGGGTCCTTTGTCTAGAGCAGCGGTTCTCAACCTGTGGGTCGCGACCCCTTTGGGGGTCGAATGACCCTTTCACAGGGGTCGCCTAAGACCATCAGAAAACACATATATAATTACATATTGTTTTTGTGATTAATCACTATGCTTTAATTATGTTCAATTTGTAACAATGAAAATACATCCTGCATATCAGATACTTACATTATGATTCATAACAGTAGCAAAATTACAGTTATGAAGTAGCAACGAAAATAATTTTATGGTTGGGGGTCACCACAACATGAGGAACTATATTAAAGGAAGGTTGAGAACCACTGGTCTAGAGGCTTTATCTCTTTGTGGAAGGAGGGAATCTTAGAGGGGTTCCTTCGAGGGAGGGTTTTAGTAGAATATTCCTCAGTTTTCTCAGCATGCTCCTCCAGGGCCATGGTCTTCACTGATTGGTCAGTTTCAGGGCAGGGGGTCACTAGCCATTGCAGCTGGTCCTGGTGTTGCCCACCTGGTTTAGCTGCTTTTCTGGGTCTGGAGCTGACATACAACTGAGGCCTAGATGTTGTTTCTAGGGAGGTGACCTTCTGTCTCTGCTGTAAATCGCTGTCAGTTTGCTCAGCTCTCTGTCTCAGTTTCCCTATTCCACTTGCCCTGGCTTACTAGACTGTCTCATTTATATGTGTATTTAATGTGTATTTATGTAAATCTGTGTGTATCTGTATGATTTATGATGCGGCACAGGCTATGCAATTATGGAAACTGAGACGTCCTTGGATCTGCTGTCTGCAAGCTGGAGCCCCAGGAAAGTTGGTGGTGTAATTTAGTCTGAGTTTAAAAACCAGAAAGGGGGAGTCGGTGGTGTAAATCCCAGCCCGCTGGCTGGAGAAAATGAGATGAAATGTCACAGCTCAACAGTGAAGCAGGAGAAAAAAAAAAAAAAGGTGAATTCTTCCTTCCTCCACATTTTGCTCTATTCAGGCCCTCACTGAATTGAATAATTACTTTAATGACACCCACCTACATTGGGGATGGCAATCTACTTTAGTGAATTCAACCTTTCAGATGCTAATCTCATCTAGAAATACCCTCACAGACACACTCAGAAATAATATTTAATCTGGGCACCCCATGGCCAGTTCAGTTGGTACATCATATTAATCATCACAGATAAATATAAAGTATGTAATAAAATTATTTATCACTTGCTTTAAGCTGGGTAGCCATATGCATGTATACACACACAGATTATAGTTTAATCTGTGCAATGTTCTTTCTTTAGTTGGTTTCTTGGCTCACTGTCTCACAGCATTCAGATCTCCACTGATTCTTCCTCAGAGAAGTCCACCCTGATTATCCTAGTTAAAATGCAACTCTACCTCCCTTCTCACTGCTTCACTTTTCTTTAAAGACTTCATCTCTGCCTCACTTGAACATAAGCTTATGAATTCAGGTAGATTGCCTGTTTTCTCTCCTGTAATTTTAAAATCTAAAACAATACTTGGGCATTAAAAGGCCCTCAATCAGTTTTTGGGGGAGAATGAACATGGGAAAAATGACTATCCTACATAATAGGCTAATATGAAAGTAGACCGAATGGCAGAACAACCGAACAACCAGTCTCTATGACATGTGCTGACCACCAGGGGGCACACACGGAAATGGCAGGCGTCAGCCATGGTGACATGGTGGAGCAGGTGAGAGGGGGTGCCAGACCAAGGTAGGGCGCTGGTCGCTGTCATCGGGGTGAGCTTTGGTGGTTACTGAAAATTCTTTGCTGCCATGCGCCACGGTCCCGCCCGGCACTCACACCTGCTGCCAATGCGGGCCCCGCTCACACCCATTGCAGGCTGGAGCCGCTGCTTGCACTCACTGCCAGTGCCTGGCACCAGCCCTGATCGCTCAGTGCCATCAGTGGGTGTGAGTGGCAGCTGCCAGCCCCAATCACCCCTCAGGGCTTCTCCACCTCCCCCTGCTCCTGAGGGGTGATCAGGGCAGCAGCCTCAGCTTGCATCCATTGATGGCATTGGCCCCGCTCGCACCTGCTGCTGGTGCTGGCCCCAATCGCTTCATGCCGTCAGCAGGTGCAAGTGGATCCGGCGTTGTCAGCACATGGGAGCAGCGGCAGCAGGAGTGGGGCTGCCAGCAGACGGGGGACCAGGGGCTGTGGAAGGAGGAGCCAGGCAGGGCCACAGAAGATGTGCCAAGACCAAGACCCACCCCTGTGCCCACCACAGCCTCCCGGCCCACAGTTCCTTTCATGGTGCATGAATTCATGCACTGGGCCCCTCATAAAGGAATAAGAAAGAATAAAAGCCTCATTTAAAATGGTTGTTTTTTGCTTTAATATAAAATTTAATGTAATATACAATATCAAGTGTTTAATTATATGGAAACAAGTGAGATTATTAAAAAGAACATTCCTGCCTTTTTCGATTTTCCAATCAGTATGCATTTAACCTGGTTCCAGCTCCACTGTTCACCTGGTGGCATATAACTCAAGTGTATAATTTCTTATAAAAATGAGCAGCTTATGTAGGATTGCTTGGCCACTTAAAACCCACTTAGCCTATAGACTGGGACAGATGTCCAGCATCACACGATGGTGACCAGACATGCACCCTCCTGCTGCATGCCTGCCAGCAGGAGGTGTTTTTAAGTAGAATTATAAAGGAATACAGAAATCAGAAGATAAAATGGAGACTGAAAAGTAATGATTCAGATTTCCCTAGTTGAAAATGGAATTTCTTAAGGATCCACCTGATTTTGAGATAAAGCTGAAATTTGCATGGCACCTTCTCCCCAGGCAACAACTACCAGTGTATTCCCATATTTTCTTTCCCATGTGGCAAAATTTTACCTCAGGACATAATGATGACAAAATAATTGGTGGTGATTCACCTTATCCTGAATATATGGCAGCTGTGAAAACCCTGAAACTTGGGGCTTCAGTGCTTCCAGGCAAGAAAGGACACTGTTTTATTAATCCTAGGAAGCCAATACCCAGCGTCTTCAACATCATGACCCCAGGAAAGCCACAGAAGTGTCCATTTCAGATAGGCTAGCCAAGGCACATGCTGGACAAATGGAGTAAAGCAAGAGAAAGTCCGGATGAAAGAGTAATGGGGGCTGGTCTTTCTTAAAGGTATTTGTGCAGGTGTGGGCCCAGCCAATTCTGAAAGAGGAACTTCCATTGGCCTGCCCTGGCCATATACAGTTTGGCCATGATGCCCCATGGTTTAGCCAAAGCCAGGCATGGAGGGAAGCATACTTCCTAACCTTAAAATTAATCTTTCTCCACAATGTATAACAGCACTCCATGTTTTATTTTGTTTTTATTATGTGATACTTGGGGAGGGGAATATCCTCAAGGATATTTTTTTTATTGATTTCAGAGAAGAAGGGAGAGGGGGAGAGAGATAGAATCATCAATGATGAGAGAAAATCGTTAATCTGCTGCCTCCTGCATGCCCCCTACTGGGGACTGAGTCCACAACCTGGGCATGTGCCCTGACCGGAAATTGAACCATGACCTTCTGGTCCATAGAGCGACCCTCATCCACTGAGCCACACCTGCCTGGCTGTTTGTCTTTTATTTTTTTCTCTCATCTTTGTTTCTTGCAGAATGAAGCCTTTGAAAGTTAGCTGGCAACTGAAATACAAGCCAATGGGGAGTGGTGTGTAGTGAAGCTAAAATAAATTCAATCAATTGTATACGTACTTGGCACCTACTACATTCAAGACATGTAGTAAATGGAAACTTAGAACAATAGAATAAAGAATTGTAGAAATCATGACTTTTTCTCAATAATATATATTTTTGAAATTTATTCCACTGTCTAGAAACAAAATAGTGATGATTAAAAAAAATTTTAAAGCAGTCTTCTTTAAAATTTGCATTCCAGTTTATATTAGAGTGACATTAGAGTGACGTTCCAGAAAAAATTAATTATTCTATACAATATTTCTATCTTCTGTCTCCCTTGGATCTGAAAGAGAAGGAAAAGAGAGATTGGAGGTCATAGTGAGGTCTAAGGCCAGGACACTGGGGGAGTAGAAGGGGGAGAACTGGAGGCATGGAGAGTTGTGGATGGAGAATGGTTATTGAGGCGTATGATTTCAGAGGCGATGCAGAATGGGCACAGGCTAGTATTGTCAAATGGGATGGGATGTTCCCCTCCACACACTGAAGACAACACTCATCCACCATAGCATACAGTGCTGTTGAGGAGGGAAGAGCATTGTAGTCAGATGCCAATACCTTCAACTAATGGAGGAGAATGCCTGAAATCCAGACAATAGAAATGGTCAGATTGACAAAGGGAAGGGAGAAATTGTTGATGGCATATCCTTGCCTGGGAGATGAGAGAACAGCTGTCTCTACTCAAGAGTTCTAAGAAGATGACATTCTTAGAAGAAGAACTAAGTTTCAATTAAAATAGAAAATAAAGTAATGGGAAACATCAGGCCATTAAGTGCTCTCCTGGTGAAGTAATATATGATTAAGTTGCAATGTAGTTTCTACAATATATGTTTCAATTTCCAGTAAAATGAAGTGTATGCTTCAGTTTTTAAATGGAAAAATTAAAATATACATGTGAGAAAGTATTAAATATGTAATAATAAATAATCTTTATTTTATATATAAAAATTCTATTTTTCCTTTTCTTGATTTGAGAATCCAATATAGAAGTTATATTTTAATAAAATTTATAATAAGAACTTTAATGAAATACTGACATAAATAAAAGTTTTTTTCCTTGAAAGCACTTCTTTATTATATGCCACTCAAAAATAATTTAATGAATTAGAAATTCTAAAAAACAGTCAAAAGATTCATGAAATATTGCAAAGGAGGCATGTAAGTTTATACATGCAGTCAAGCTAAGGAAAGTGTTAGGTTTCTATAGAGACCAGAGATGAAGAAAAGGTTGTTGAAGATGTGGCGATGTTCCTAACACAGATGCAGAGCGATGAGAAGAGTGATGTAGAAGTAAGCACAGAGGTGACAACAGTAGGAAGTGGGAAGACAGAGGACTGGAAGGGCTGCATTGTAGATGACACGGTGACAGAGATTCAACGTAAGTTTGGGACCATCTGGACTCGAGATTTCATGTGTGGAGACTGAGTCTCCCAGGGGACCAGAGGCATCATGAACTCACAGAACGTGACCTGGCCAATAGTCCACAAATTTTGTTTGCTTTGGAATTCCTACAGAATCTTACTGAGGTGCTATGTTTTGGTGATTCTGAAGAGAGGAACTGGAGGCTGCAGGAAGGGTGAGAAACTATCACACCTACAGGCAGACTTTGCACAGGTAGTAGAGATAAATTTAAGAATCACCGCTTTCTGGTAAAAATTTGCTGTGCCTGCAGTGACATGGAAATCTGACATCCACATCATGGCCGTAGAGGGTGCCCGATGGGCAAGAGGCCCTGGCCTCCAAAGAGGATGCCACTGGCCCAGGTTAAATACAGGAGGTTAACAAAAAAAAAAGAAAGAAAGAGAGATAAACTTTGAATGCCTCCCAAATATCTATTAAAAAAACAAGGTAAATTTCTTTTTTTAAAGGCATAAATCTACAAGGACAAAGACAATAGACATATATCACTCTCCTCGCCCCCCCCCCCTCCCCTGCCCCCAACCAGGAAAAGACTGTATTTTCCTAGACATTCAGTAAGAATGGTTTATAGGAATGCCAGGCACAGCTGAGGATCAGGTTACAGGGAAGTTTCGATACTGAACAGTGAGACTCGCAGTCCCATCCTCTATTTTGCTCCTGGAATAAAAACAGCCATGCTTATAAGCTTCCAGCAGAAGATTCAAAGGCCCTTCTGGATCAATGGACCAGCCCAGTGAAACCGCCTGGCACAGTCATCCAACAATGAATCCACCAGTTGATAAGCCTCACACAGAGGTTACCTTTTATGAATTTCATTCTCAAATATTAAATAATGCCCTGGATCACCAGATATATGAGAAAAGCATGAAAAAATGATGGACAGAGACCAAAAGAAACAAGCAAAAAGGTCCTAAAGGAAAAAGAAGGCAAAAATTGTTTTCATTATCACTAATGTTCTCATAGAGATAAGAAAAGATATTAAATCCACGAAACAGAACATGATGCTATTTTTAAAAAAGAACATTCCAAGAACAAGGAAAATTCTTGGAAATTAAAAATGTGAAAGTACAAATAAAACACTCAATATAAGAAAGCTAGCAGAAAAGATTAAACAGAAACAGATTTTTTAAAGGGAAGCTAAAAACTATGAAATTTAGAGAATCAGACTAGTATAGTCTACTTTTAAGAGTTTGATTCTTTTCCAGAAAGAAAAATTAATATATTATTAATACAAGAGAGTTCACAGAACTACAGTAATGAATTTCCAGATTGAAAGCACCTATCAAAGTTCAAACATAATAAATATTTTTTTACAAATTCACACCTTGACATTCTATTATGAAATTCTAGAACTCCCAGGGTAAAAAGAAGAACCACTTCTTTACAAGAGAAAATACAAATCTTATCAAGGGAGGGAAATCACAATGGCAATCACCTTCGCAATGGCAACTCTAGAGGTTATGAGTATGATTCAATTCTTCAAAACTGTGAGAGAAAATAATTTTTACCTAGACCTCTATACCTAGCCAAAATATCAAACAAAAAACTAAAATATCTGAAGATATTTTCAGATATGCAATGTGTTGGATAATTTACCTCCCAAGCTATTGAGCAATGCGCTTTACCAAAAGAAAGAAGTAAACAAGAGAGAAAATAACTCAGAAACCAGAAAATTTGATAGCCCTGGCAACAAAGAGAAGACCCTAACTATCTAAAGAGATAAAACTTACCATATACAAAGAATCAAGTATATCTGCCTTTTAAATAGAAATACTTTTTTTAAGAAAAAGAAATGGAACAGTCTTTAAAATTCTTAGGAAACATAAATTTCAACCTCGAGCTCTTCATTCAACCAAACTATGAATCAAGTGTTAGAGTAGGTAGAGACTGGTTTGTGCCCATGCAACATGGCGTGAGATTTTAGAACTATCGCTTCCTCCTGTGGCTGGGGAAGCTGGTTGTTTCTACTAAAGGCATCATCTGGAAATCACCTCGACCTGCTACACCATTTGCAAGCAGAGTTTCTACACATGGCACAGGCTATGCACTGCGCAGGGAGGGCGGTAGATGGTGGGACTTACATAAAGCATGAGGTCAGTGGTGCTCTCTGGAACTGTTATATTTTGGAACTGGTCATAGCAGGCATGAAGAGATAAGCTTCCAGCAATTTAAGTTTGAAGATTACAAACCTGTGAAATGATATTAAGTGTCATATGTTTGGGAGAGAGCCAGACAGCAATCTGCCACTTAATAAATAAGTTCAAGTCTCATAAAAGTAATGCTGCACAGATATGCCTGCTATTTCAACATAAATGTGCTGTTCATATATTCCCTTTTTTGTAGTCTATGAATTCTAAATAAATGTAGAAAGAGTATAAGCAAAGACTTTAGATGATTCAAAGAATTACTCATTCTGGATTATAAAGCATCACCAAACCTGTTGTCTGTAACTCATCATAAAAGTGCAGGCTATACGCTCTGTGCGTGCGGTGGGGGTGAAAAAGCGAAGTACAATGTGGGAGTTCACTGGACCACGTTTCAGAGGAAACCTCTTTGGGCTTAATGTCTAAATCAGCTAATCTGAAATTTAAAAACACAAAGCAAAGCACACATGGATTAAAATTCAGAAGAAATGCAAACAAAAATATTTCATCAGAAGACTTCAGAACCTCAACAGGTATCACCAACTGAATATCAGATACTTAAAGGCCTTGAAACAAGGTAAGAATTTAGAATATGGCAGTTATTTCAAACAGCATTCAAGTAACGCCACGTTGATGCGTTCCTCAATTATTTAAATGTATCTTGTGTATTTCACCCTCTCCCTTTTTGTAAATTCTACCTTCACCTGAAGTGTCTCCCCTACCATTCTGATCCTACCCAACCTTCAGAATCAAGTACAAACGTCAGCGTCTCCACCTAAGGCTTTCTTGACATCACTATCCTTTTGCTCTTATCGCTGCGCTGTGGCACCATTAGTTTGTTACTAAGTCGCAGCTAATGAAGTAGCAAGTCTTATTTCTTCATTGAGTTTTAAGCTTTGGACATTCTTGTATCCAGACACTCAGTAGATTCTCACCAAGTATTTGTCTTTATGATAAGACAGAAAAGGAATGTTCCCTTCTTTGCATCAGGGTAAAGAATTTCTTCAATTGGGAGCATGATATATGAACACATATTGAAACAAGAATGTCAAAACACCATAACCAGATTTTATATACATTTACATCATCTTTAGACTATAGCATTTTATAACAATATAAAAGGTGTCTGAAGCATGACTACACTCCTACTTACTACAGAGGCAATATTTGACTCTTCATCATAACAACCTTCTTGTTTTCTGTTATATTATGCTCCCCTGACTTTCCTCCTACCCCTCTAGTTGTTCCTCTTCTATTTAATTAAGAACACTTTGCCACTTGATCTTGAAATGTGGGCACCCCTTTAGGGTTACTTGTACCCCACACTCTTTTCTAGGTCATCTTTTTTTAAAAAATACATTTTTATTGATTTCAGAGAGGAAGGGAGAGGAAAAGATAGAATCATCAATGATGATGATGATGCACACCTTCTACTGGGAATTGAGCCTGCAACCTGGGCATGTGCCCTTGACCGGAATTGAACGTGGGACCCTTCAGTCCACAGGCTGACACTCTATCCATTCAGCCAAACCAGCTAGGGCAGTGGTCGGCAAACTCATTAGTCAACAGAGCCAAATATCAACAGTACAATGATTGAAATTTCTTTTGAGAGCCAAATTTTTTAAACTTAAACTATATAGGTAGATACATTGTTACTAACTTAATTAGGGTACTCCTAAGGCTTAGGAAGAGCCACACTCAAGGGGCCAAAGAGCCGCATGTGGCTCGCGAGCCGCAGTTTGCCGACCACGGGGCTAGGGCATTTTCTAGGTCATCTTTTATCTAAGCCCATGGTCTCAAACACCATAAGAGTTCTAAAGTTTCCATCTACATCCCAGACATCTTTTCTGAGCTCTAGAATTATATATCCAATTACCTCCTCTATTTGAATGTCTCACAAGCAACTTAATTTAACTAACCCTAAATTGGGCTCAAAATTCATTCTCCTCCTCAAAATAGAAGAATCTTGGTGAATGGTCTCACCATCGACCCATTACTATAAGCCAAGAACTCTGCAGTTTAACTTGAATTTCTCTATCATTCAATCTCTCCCAACCAATCTGTTGTCAGATCCCCTTTTCCATATTTGATCTATTTTCACTCAAATATATGTACCCGTCCATCTCCTCTGCCACCATCCAGTCCAATCTATTTTCATCTGTTGCCTGAGTCACTACAATAGCTTCATAACTAGTCTCTTTGAAGACAATTTAGCCACCCTTTTGACCCATCCTCCCTGCAACAGCCAGTAGAATCTTTTTACACAAATATGATATTACTTCCAGGCTGGAAACCTCCCCTTATTTTCTCACCAGATTTAGAATAATATACTGTATATAGTGATGTTGTGGTGTGCACTGCAATCCTCCCTGTCTGCACCAAGGCACACATTCTGCCAGCTGTGGGCATGTAGCAGCTGATAGCTCTCAAATGAGTCCCACTCCAAGATTTGCCCTTGAATAAAGACAGCCACTTCAACCAAGATCACACACTCTTTCTCAGGGGAGTTCTCATTCTCAACTGGCCCTAGAGAAAGTATAAAGACACAGCCTCTTACCTAAACTGTGACAACTCTGAAGACACCTCTCAGCTTCCTATTGGATATAATATGTTTCTTAATACTGCATTATAGCCCAACTTCTCTCTCTGCCTAGTCCTATTTTCTTTACTCATCCATAAGCATTGACCCCTAGAGTACTCACCAATAAACTTCCTGCATCTAACCTGTATCTCAGAGTATGCTTCTTGGGGAGCCTGGCTTACAAAATATCTTTAACTTTATCTAGAAGGTCCTATATGATCTGACCTCTTCTAACCCTATACCATGCTTCCTCAAGCTCCCTATAGACATACCACTGACCTTCTTTCAAGTCCTTGGATATGAGATTTTTCTTCCTGCTTCAGGATCTTAGACTTTACCTGGAATACTTCCAGCTCACTGCTACTTCCCATCCCTTCATCACCATCACTTCACCTCTTTGCCTAATTAATTCTCATACTATATTCAAATCTCAACTCCAGCTTAAAGAAGTCTTCCCTTGCCTCCAAGACCTGCTAGTACCCATCTTATCAGCTATTACAGCCTGCAATACTTTTCTTTCAAAGGCTTTAAAGGAACTATAATGAAATGTTTAATAATTAATTATGAAATATTTATCTCCTTTGCTATAACATCAGCTCCACACCTCTCTTGTTTGCTACTATAGTTCTAGCACAGAACTTGGCACAGAGTAGATACTTAAAAAGTACTAAATCACTATATGTAATATGTTCAATGATCAGTGATATCCCTGGAGCTGTAAAGTCCAATTATCTGATCATAACAGAAAATACAAACTAGTAAAGGGATAAAAAGTAGTCACCAAAGTCCTAATCATATATCTACACAGGAAGGATATGTTTATAGCTTAGCCAAACCCCTTGCTCTTCTTATAGTAAAAGAACCCATTTTCTTAGCCTTCTAACAAAGAATTCTAAAAGTTACATGAGAAACCACTCTGCAAAATTGCCATCAGCAAAGAAATCCAATAAGAGAAACCTTCATAGAAATATGTTTGGGACAAAAAGAAGAGGGAATCAGGATATAGTATATGTTAGGAAGGAAATTAACCAAAAATAGGACAAGATCACAGGGGATATTTCAGGTTGAGGACAATTGAGAAAACTAGGAATAGAGATGCCTAAGTGTGTTGGGGTGATGTGGAAAAAGTATGTGAGCATATGTGATCTACTTTCTGTTTTCATAATATGGTGCGTGACCAGCTTGAATGTGGCTCTATCATTTATATTTAGAGTGCAGGCACAGAAGGCAATAATAAATCAGTTAACTATAGCAAGTCTGATCTTAAAATCTTTCAATCTCTAAACAGGCCAATTTCAGCTTCTTCTAAAATATAGTTCTGCATATTGGAATTAAAGAGAAAGTTGCTTTACGTGGTCAAAGCTTTCATCCAAGTCTTTACATAGCACAGCTCTAGGCCACACCATGCCCATTACATTCTTTGTGAATTATGTCCCTTGCAGTTGTGCATTGTGGCAACCCTGGTCTTATAATGTGGTTGAGTAATTCCCATGTAAGTTATCATAATTATATCTTTGGGATTCCTGGATGAGTCAGCAAATCGATGTGTGGTGGTAACTGTTTCATCACCTACCCTGCAGTCAAATGAATAACCTTGAGAAGAGCTGGAGTCTGAAGCCAACTTAGGGTGGAAAACCAAAGGGAAATTCTGAATTGATTAAGAATAACTCTGTACGTGACAGTACATGTGCAGCAAGTATGAAATGATTCATTAGCAATCAGGAAAGAAAAAGAGTTGTTGGTAAGATTTGGAATGGAACTGTCAAGACAGTACCGAAGGATGGATGGAGAGAAATGTATGAAACCAGAAGCTTAACGTCCAAAACAGAAACCAGAAATGAGATGATTCCAGAATAAACCTTAGAGTCAAGGGTAGCAGTTAGGAGTGCAAGAAGTAATGTTGCTAGCACCTGACTTAGGTGCTAGTGGATTTGGGCGCTGTGAGGGCTCAGAGGGGTTGCCTTAGAGCAGTGATTTTCAATCTTTTTTCATCTCATAGCACACATAAACTAATCACTACAATTCTGCAGCATATCAAAAAATAAATTTTTTGTCGAACAACAAAAAATAGGTATAATTTTGATTTATTTACACTGGATGGCTATTGTTGTGTTGGCTGTTGTCATCTTTTAATTTGACAATCTAAAGGGAAAAAGGTCAGTTCCCCCCTGACTAAATAGTCAGGAACTTCACTCTTAACAAATTATTGCAGCACACGAGTGTGCCACGGCGCACTGGTTGAAAATCGCTGCCTTCGAGGTTTTGCGGTGATGAGCTCCTGGAACTGCCCTCCCAGTCCTTTCTAGTGTTGTGCCTTTTCTATGCCAGAGAACAATGTGGGCCGAGGATAAAAGCAAATGTATATCTTGAGCATCACACTCATTCATTGAATCCGAAATCTTGGCTCATTCACAACCAAACTTACCTTCTTCAGTGACAGGGAAGTTGAGTACAGGGATATTCTTTTTAAACAAATTAACCTGAATAATGGCCTCAACTATTCTCTCCCTTTGTGCCAAAGGCGGACTGAATGCAAGTAAAGCATCTGTGACTAATCAAAACAGGCTTCCCACTACCCCCACTCCTCCAGGCCCAAACACTTCAGTGGAAGTTTCCTTGGCTGTGATGGAGCCTAACCCTCATTACAGAAGGGTTAGCCAAGGCCTCCAGGAAAAGGAAAATGGCCCCTGGCCATTGTGAGAGAGCATCAGTGAACACCCAGTAACCCCAAAATAAAGAGCACTCTTTCAAGGCACCTATCATCAAGGTTGTGTCCATGTGCAACCTTGAAAAGGCAGAAAGAAACTGATAACTGAATACCCATACTACCTAGAGACCACGTCCCCTCTACATTTATTTTAAATTTAATCAGAGTGAGCTGCAGAGTGATAAGAATGTGAACGAGAATTAAGAAATCTAAGTTTGAAAGAAAAGACTAGATAGGAAGGTAAGAAGAAAGACCAATGGTCCCTCCCAAGGCCCTAGAAACACTCTCATAGGATGTTCTGTATGCTGCTTACATTTCAGCAGAGCACCCAGCCAAGTTGACTCTCCCAGTCATGCAATTCCAAAAGGCTGAGTCCGAGCGTCAAGCTTCCCCCTCAGTGACTATACCCCAAGGATGGGAACCTTACCAGCAGCAGCAAGTCCCTGGCTCCCTGGCAGCTGCTGAATTACCTATTAACATATTTTCAATAGCCTTCGGCATGGCAAGAAAAGCCTCCTTTAATTATCCTCAGGAATGAAGAAGCCACAAAGGGAAATGGGAGCCAGAGAACAGTGGCTGTGCTGATTACGCCCGCTCTTATCAAAGCCGACACTGGTCCGGGCTGTGCAGATAGGGCTTCCAGCGTGGCGGGCAGTGCGTGGGAGGGAACCTGGAAATCATAGCCCAGTGCTGGGTAATTCTGCTGCAATGAATTCTCAGCGAGGAGAATTTTTTCAGTTCTTCTTCCTTCCTCCTCTTCCAGTTCAGGGAAGTTGCAGGGACAGATCATACAGAAAAAGCTCAACCTATAGGTGCAGGTGGCCAACGTGGCCCAGCAGGTCAAGCTTCCAGGCGGTGATGAGGGGAGGAGAAGCTATCACTCAGCAGAGGTACCAGCTACAAGGCAGCCTCAAGCCATTGCATAAGTACCAACACTTATCATCAGAGCCATCTATGAGCAAGTAGAGGCGGGAATGTGCTGGGTGGACCAGAGAGCACCTGGCAGACTCTGCCCTGTGCAAGCGTACCTCCTCTCAGGGTCCCCTGGGGTCTCAGAAATCACCCTCGGAGGGTCAGGTCTAGCACTGCCTTCTCCCCAAATCACACTTCTCATGACTGTGCTTGTTCCAGTTTTACCAGCAAGAGCACCTTGAGGAGAGAAATGGGGGGGGGGGGGGGAGACACAACAGAATGCTGAAAAGAGACAGCAAACCACCGCTCCCCTGATTTCCCAAGCCCAGGAAATTTCCAGACTGCAGTATCTACAGGATTTCCTGATTTTGTGCATGAGTACAGTTCTGCTGTGGAGAAATGTCTTCTGCCTGACCTTTGGTTAGCCTCCAAAGAGAAGATGTACCTTAAAGCAAGGCAAGAATAAGCAAATGCAGGGGGTATGGAGAAAGGCCTGTTTCCATGGGCACCTCCAGAAAGAAATCCAGTTCTCTTGTTTCCAGGAAATGCTGGCACACATGAGAAGGCCACCAGGACCTAAAAGACCTTCACCACACACAACTAAGCTGGTGGTGGCAGAAAAAGACTCTGCTAAGAGTCAGGTCAGCCTGCCCCCTGTGACAGCCACCACAGTGAAAGGCTAGATAGTATGAGGAATGTATCAGATGGCTTGTAAAAACCTACGTCGCCCTGAAGGAGGAAAAGGGGCTGCCTAAAGCACCCTTGTAGAAAAGAGGTGAGCTATGAAATTTTAACAATGAACATTTGGAGAAACATTGTAAGGTAGAACAAGTTTGTGGAGTTGTTTTGAAAGAAAATGACAGTAGATGACACTTCAAGACATTTCAGGACAAATGCTGAAGCAAGTAAGCATGTGTGGAAGGTGGTGACTTTAAGAGGAGAAATTATTAAGAAAAAGAAAGAAAAGAGGAGAAAAGAATTTTTATTTTATTTTATAAAAAGCTAAAATGTAATTGTAAAAATGCTTGGCTTGCTGAACCAAGGAAAATAACCATAAATTTGTATAGCATGGAAGTATTTTTATAATAGTAAATATCTGTGACATAAAGTACATTGAAACACTTTGACAAAATAATGTTATCCATATTATTAATACAACTAAATGTGTACTCTTTATCCAAGACTGACGTCTTTCCACAATTTTTCTTTTTTAAAATATATTTTTATTGCCTTCAGATAGGAAGGGAGAGGGAGAGAGAGATAGAAACATCAGTGATGAGAGGGGATTATTGATTGGCTGCACGCCCCCTACTGGGGATCGAGTCCGCAACCCGGGCATGTGCCCTTGACCAGAATCAAACCTGGGACCCTTCAGTCCGCAGGCCGACGCTCTATCCACTGAGCCAAACCAGCTAGGGCCACAATTTTTCTTTCTTTGGCTCCCCCCCTTTTTAAAAAATCAACATATAATTTTCTTTTTTTAAAAAAATCCTTATTGTTTAAAGTATTACATATGTCTCCTTCATCCCCTATTGACCCCTCTCCATGTTCTCAACTTCTTTATCTTAAAACCATCTAAAAATATATTAAAAACCTTACTTTAGTGCTTTCTCCTATTCTACACCATCCCACTTTTCACTCTCTCATAAAAGCACACACGGTCTTCACTTGCTACCTACAAGTCCTCTCTCCTTCCTTCCCCTACTTCTTAATTGCCACCCTTCTGGCTTCTATATCTTCGCTGCTATTGAAATGTATAATATTTCCATAGGCTCCATCCAACTCCTTTTCCAAGTTTCATCCTTTGAATTTCTCTGCCACGTTTTGAATTGTTGAAAGCACCATCCCTCCCCACTTCTGGGGTTCTTCCCTTTCTCCTTGTTGCGTCTTTCCCAATCCCCAGGCTGAGCATCTGTATTCTTTCTGCGCGGCTGTCCTTGCTGTACACTTCCAGAGTACAGCAGTACCTATGCAATGCTTTGGAGGTATGTTCTAGTTGTTTCTGATCCAGACAAAATATTTAAGAACATGGATCTTGGCCAGTGTCCAGGGAAAATTCTACATTTCCCATTGCTGTTGTTTTCCTTAGCTTTTCTGGGATAGATATAGATCACAATAACCCAGAAGGTACACTTACTCTGAGTATTCTGATCAGTCCTTATTCTTTTCTATTTTAACTCTACATCTCAAATGGTTCAGCTTTGTAGATGGTATAGCAGATGGCTGGGGGATGCGGGGGGGGGGACAATACTGGGTTTTATTTGTTGCCTCCACTCTCTGTTCCCTGACTTTTAGAAACAAGCAAGCCCTGAGTTTTAGTCACCAACAACTATAACAAATGGATGATAAACTTCATACACAAGTATACAAAACAAAGCCACAAGCAAACAAAAACTTTGCAGGTAAATGGCTCTGGGGAGGATATTTGGGTGGCTCCGTGAAAGGGGTGGGATAGAGATTTGCTTTTAATTGAAGCCTTTGTACCTTCAACTCTGTGCGTTGTGTGCATCTATTCTATATTTATAAGTGACATTAGAATAGAAAATACATAAAATACTTTGTTGGACACTGTTGATCTAAACAAAGAGAGATTCTTGATCTCAAGGAGCTTACAATTTCATTGGAGAGACTGGACATTAATTTAAAAGAAATAAACAGATATTTTATAGTGGTTCTTCCATTAACTTGGTGCCTAATATTAACCAAGTTTTTTAACTACTCTGCTTCCAGTTTCTTGTGAAATAGGGGGACTGAATTAAATAACCACCTATCTAATTTTATTCATTTATTAATTAATTCATTTCATTTATCTATTTAAGAAAATTTTAATGAGCACTATATTAGTTGACTTTTACTGTGTAATCACCCCCAAAACTTAGTACCTTAAAACACCAAACATTTATTTAGTTCACAATTCAGCAGAGAGGCAATTTGGGTGGGGCTCAGCTGTGTGGTTCTTCTGCTAGTCTCAGTGGGGCTCATTTATGTGTTTACAGTCAGCTGTCAGTCACCTAAGGCCATTTTGCTTCTAGGGCTGGTTGGCTGTCAGCTGGGACAACAGGGGTAACTGGGCTACATGGCTCTCATGTGGTCAGCTGTCCTGGGCTTGTTGACATGTGTCTTGGGATTCCTAAAGTAGCAAGTTCCTAAAGCTCTTTTCAAGTCTCTGCTTTCATCATGTTAATGTCCCATTGACAAAATCAAGTTCAGCCCAGATCTAAGAAGTGGAGGTAAAGACTCCAAACTTGATAAGAACTGTAAAGTCAATTGCAAGGGGCTGTGAAAGAGGGAGACGAATAATCTGAGGCCATTTGTGCCATCAACCACAAGCATCTTATTGGTGCCAAGTCCTTAAACTTCATGGAGCTTACAGTTTAACCTCTCTGCCAGCAAATGATAATTATGAAAATCTGGGGTGAGATGGGTCATGAGGCAAATCTCAGGAAATAAACGATTAAGTCTATAGAATGATTAAGGTTAGAAAAACAAAACCTTCTAGAGAGAGACTATTTTGGCCAGACTTTCCAAAAATGTTTGTTCAGTTTTTATTAAAATGTTTTCTAAAAATCTATTTGCAGACCCAAATGACAGCTCTAGTGGGTTAGGACTTTTTCTGACTTAAGGGAAGCAGTGCCTGCTAATTGATTTTCCTTAGGGGTCTCATGGATTTTTGTGTTTTGGGTGTTTTTTTTTAAACTACAGCTTGTGAAGAAATACGATATATGACCACTGGGAATGGCAGGAATCAATTCATTAACAATGGGGTCTAAACTTATACAATGAGCCTAGCAGTGGTGAGACATTACAGGGATAAAATGAGGCAAATTACCATTTTTTCCATCTGTGAAGCTTGGCATACACTTAGAAAAAAAAATAAACACACCCAGAGAAAGGTAATAAACAATACCAGGTAGCAAAGGAAATAAAGATGTTGAATCCACAGTTCCCTCCAAATATAAAGTTTCTCCAGGTGTTCCAGCTGTTCTTACACTACTCACTCCCCCATTTCCTGCTGTGTCAAGTGTCCCATAGTAAATTACCCTGCGGAGAGGAAATGTTACTCAGCCTGACATCACTGTGTTCCATCACACCCTCTCACACACCTGCTCCCAACCTCACATCCCTCACACACCTGTCATCACCCACAAAACACTCCCCTCCTCTAACCTATACATCAGCCTGTAAATTCACATCCTAATTTTCCCTTTTAGATAAGACATCCTTCCCAAATACACAAACCCATAATGAGGAGAGATGTCACTTTTTAAAATTATGGAAAATATGCACTAGCAAAAGTTTCTACTTTTCCTCCTTTATGGTAACTCTGAAGAGAAACGAAAGTGCCTGTAGATAATGACCCAAAGGGCAGAAGAGCCTCCAGAAGGGAGGGCTGCCTAATGGAGGGAGCCCTTTCTGGGGGTCAAAGTACCTAGTTTTAAAGATATTCTAAAGATAATGTTAATACTTTCTCATGGTATAATTTGGGCCATGGTCATCATGACTGAGTTTTCTTGTATTTCCAACTAGAGGCCCAGTGCACAAAATTCATGCAGGGGTAGGGTCCTTAGGCCTGGCCAGCGATCAGGGCCAATGTGCGGGGCAACCGGCAGGGCTATCGGGGTGGGGGGGCGGGGGGCCCGCTTGCACCTGCCTTGGCCAGCCTGGGGCCTGCAGGCTGGGAGCAGCTCCTGCATTGAGCGTCTGCCCCCTGGTGGTCAGTGCACATCATAGCAACCGGTCCTTCTGCCAGTCGGTTGATTTGCATATTAGGCTTTTATTATATAGAATAATAGTAATGAATACTGTATCTTCCCCAGAGAAAATGTTATACTTTTCTAATATGATCAGTATGTAAAAGTAGTCTATAAAATGTAAATTCCTAAATCAATGAGTTAGGAGCTCCATTTAAAACCAGGAATGATCCTGAAAGTATTTATTGACTGATGTGCTTTGGCATGAACTAATCAGAGGACACTTAGCAGTCAGGGTAAACACGGACCAGCAGTTCTGGGGCTTGCTAGCAGAATGCCAGCCCTGACTCAGCAGGATCTACATGTAATACAGAGAGGGGAGTGTTGTAGCCAGCAAAATAGGCACATGGACAATGTCTTTTGTGGGGCCTGCCCCCATTCAAAAATAAGTACTTATTAAGGCATACATAAATTTCTAATGGTAATTTAAATGTTAAACTTTTGAAACAAAATTTAAAGCAAGCATCATCATAATACAATATTACTAAAATGAATTAAAATGTGATTTTAACCATCACATTTCCACACATTTTTAAGTATCATTCACTGCCTAAAAGTGTGATGACAGTCTAGAAGCCTTTCACATAATTTCACCATTTAAACCGGCTAAATAGCAAGTGCCCATCAACAGCCATACAGTTGCCTTGTCTTTGCGAATGCCAACTGAATTTTGTTTTCTTCATACTAATGATCAGAGGTTTCAGAAGAGATACCTACATATCAAAACATATCTTTTGCATGTTACAATAAATCAAGTGTAAAGCAATAGGCTGCAGATTAACTAATATGTGAGGTGTGTTCTCATGTAAAGTAGAAATAGTCTCTCTTTAGGCCCCATAAACGCCTAACAGCCCGACTGCTGGGACGAATCCATATCTAGGCATGTCTGGCAAACGAATGTGCTAGACTTGCCAAATGTCTATTTGAATGAGGGATGAAGAAACCTCCCAGGGAGAACTAATTCCAAGGAAAGGGAAGGTCAAATAAATAAGCCTGGCCCATGGGTCAGGGAAGGGACAGCTGTAAGGTCAGCATGGTGCTTGTCACTAGAATTTGAGTCTCATGAATGTGATGAAGGTAGGTGACTGTAGGAGAGAGAATTTGGAGTTTTCACCTGTTGGATTTGGGCCCATACTTATATTCCCTTTGGTAAACCTCTATGTCCCCAGTACTCACCTCTACCATTTACCCACCTCTAGGGCTTCAAACACCCACCCAGGACATCAACAACTCTGCGGGAGACAGCACTGTGGCATCCAGAGGATGCAGCTGGTGGAGAAGCCCCATGAGTGCCCAGCAGATGGCAGTGGTGTCTGGCCCACGTCGCCCAGTCTGTGAGTGTCTACCTACCAGAAAAAAATTGCTCAGTGCTCAGCAGACACCACATGGCAGCTGGGCTGGAGATGGCATGCAGGGCAGGGAAGCCCAATGATGGGAATACACATTGATTATTAAGAAAGTTGGCTTGCCCTCCTGGCCAGTGTGGCTCTGTTAGTTGGAGCATTGTCCTGTGCACTGGAAGGTCGTGGATTAGATTCTCAGCCAGGGCACATACCAGGATTGCCGTCCGGGAATGCATGGGAGGCAACCAATCAATGTTTCTCTCTTTCTCTTCCTCCTTCTCTAAAACCAAATAAATAAATGAATGAATGAATGAATGAATGAATGAATGAATGAATAAATAAATAAATAAATAAATAAATAAATAAATAAATAAATAAATAAATGTTGGCTGGAGCCCTTAGCTCAAGGCTCAGTCCTGGGAGTTGGCCTCTTCTCCATCTCCTCCTACTTTCTAAGTGGTTTTAAAGGCCATCTCCATGCCATTGACTTTAATTTTGCATCTCATCCCAAACCTTTCTACCTCTGCACTCCAGACTCAGATGTCCAACTGGTTATTGTGTATCTCCATTTGGATGTCAAATGGAAAATGTCCAAAATTGAACTCCTAATATTCTCCCCTCAAAAACATCTTCAACTTAGAGTCTTTTTTTTTTTTTTTTTTTTTTTTTAGCTCAATTGATGGGACCTCTATCCTTCCAATTGATCAGGCCAAAATTCCTGCGATCGTTTTTGACTCATTTCGTTTCCTCGCCTTTACATGCAACTCATCAGCAAACATTGAAATCCAGTGTCTCTGTAGCTCCTTCTTTGGTCTCAGGAGCCACATCTCCTGCCTGAATCACTTCAATATATTGAAGCATAGGAAACGCTTGTCTTTCTAATGCCAGAAGACGGGGTGGGGGAGGGGAGGGAAGGCCAGCAATTTGGTTTTAATTAAAAACCTGAAATTAGAAAAATCATGTAATGACCTCTATAATATTGTCCCTCAAGTAGAATTAATGTGACACAGGGACACTCCTATCAAAACCCTATCATTGTTTTAGGTTTAGCACACTTCTACCCTCACATGGAGTCTTTTTTAACCACACTTGCCCATAGGGACCTTTCTGGACTTGAAACCCTATAGCACTTACAGTACATATGGTTTGTCTAGCACTTGATTACATTCTATCTTGGACCGTGCGCTAATCTTTTCACGGGTGTTAGTCTTGTTTCTCCAGCTGGGTAGGAAGTGAGGCAGAGGTCCAGCTTGAACCAAAAGCGAGATTTGATATCTCTGAGCACTCTGGCCTGTGTGGTGACCAATAGGTGCAGCCACCGTAATTTATTTGCATATGAAGTTTTTTGTTATTGGTTTATTTTTATATTTCAATTACATTTGACATTCAGTATTATTTTACAATAGTTTCAGATGTAGACGTATATGGTTTTTGCTGAAGATTTTGAGCACATGGGTATGTGCATGCCAGGATGGGTAAGGGCAAGACCAGGAACTGAGGGAAGTCTGGTGACTGACTTTAGATATGAATTCCCTGCTCAGCCTGTGGATTCAAGTCTGAGCCCAACAGAGAGATCTGCTAGGGGGCTGAGGGATGTTTTTCTTGAGCAAGTCTTGAGGCAAGGGAACCAAGTATTCTGCTTTGATGCCCACATGATAAAGAGAACAGGGAACCGGTGAGCCAAGCACACTGCCTGCTTCTCAGGGTCTCGGCCGAGCAGGGAGGCTCGGGGAGGGTTGGGGCCAAAAGCACATTTGGATCTCATTTTTTAAAAAAAAAAAAAAGAATTCCAGACCCTCTTTAATGACAGATAGGCTAAGTTGTTTACTAACAGTTTACATCGGCCGTTTCCACAGCTGGGCTGACTCCCTTCTGTACCTCCACGTCCAACCATTTGTACCAGCTTCTCCCTGCTGCTCTGGTACCTCCCAGGCTGGAAACTCAAGACTAGAGCAAGGACACCCCTGTCGGGCACAGCATCCCAGAAGGACACCGATGGCAGTAGTGGTCGTCTGGGGCTGCCCCTGGGTGACATCGAGCACTTGGGTTCTGAGTGTGAATAAAAATGAGAAGATGGTTCATGAGCACTCACGGAACATGCTCAAAAGGGAATGTCTTGGTGAGGGGCTTTGAGGGTAGTGGGAATTGTATGGAGGTTTAAGTTCCGACCTTTTTCAGGGAATGAACCTGATCTGGAGAAACGTTCATTTTCACAGTGATCTCATTTGAATCCACAGGTGAGTGAGGCACGGAGCACCCGAAGGTAACTCAGAGTCCTTAAGGGGAAGGTCCAGGGCATTCATTTATCTAGGGCAGTGATGGTGAACCTTTTGAGCTCGGCGTGTCAGCATTTTGAAAAACCCTAACTTAATTCTGGTGCTGTGTCACATATAGAAATTTTTTGATATTTGCAACCATAGTAAAACAAAGACTTATATTTTTGATATTTATTTTATATATTTAAATGCCATTTAACAAAGAAAAATCAACCAAAAAAATGAGTTTGCGTGTCACCTCTGACGCGTGTGTCATAGGTTCGCCATCACTGAGCTAGGGCATACCACAATTAATATGGTAGATTCTGGTTAATTGAGTTTTTCAAAAGTAGAAATAAGTAAAAAGAAAAAAAGTTCTTTTTGAATCAGTGATATCAGATCCAACTTCTAGCAATGGAATTGGGAAAGTCATGTAACCTAGCTCAACTTAATTTATCCTAAAATTAAAAGAGTGATTTCTAGTCTGACATCTCCCAGGGTTGTTCAAGGTTAATCAACTGAAGTCATGTATGTGAAAATGCTTTAAAAACTATAATGAGCTATAAATTTGAAATATTATATTTCACCTAATAATGTATTTATACACTTATTCAAAGATTGAGGATTAATACGATAATTGCAATAATTTAAATTTTTTTAAGTTTACCTTTTAGCTAAATATATTTGTAACAAAACATAGTTGACTAATTATCCAATTCACTTTGCATCGCTAAAATTGAAAATACGGCCTAAGAAATAAGCTCTTGGCCTTAGCGTGTCTAAGGCCTGTTATCCATGATTGGAATGCCCCACACATCATGAGAGCCTTAAAGTCACAATTCAAAGGTTAGCTTATTAGGTATAAAATAAAAGGTAGCCCATGTCAGTTATGTTGTTTCTTATCCTCTTCAGTGTTCTAATTCCCGGTGACACTTTGTGTCCTTCAAACACTTTCACGTCACTTGGCCTGTGATCTGCTCTCCTTTCCGACTCTCCCAGTTGTGAAAACTGAAGGACTTTGCCCAGCACCTTCCTTCCCTGACACTGATGTCCTCCATGAAGAGACTTGACATTTAGACTTTTGCTTCTTGGGGAAGAGGTAGTCTACCGGCTTTTTCTTTTTGTTTTATATTATTATTATTATTATTTCAAGAGGAAGGGAGAGGAAGAGAGAGATAGAAACATCAATGGGGATCGAGCTCACAACCCGGGCATGTGCCCTGACTGGGAATAGAACCATGACCGCATGGCTCATAAGGCGATGCTCAACCACTGAGCCATAGTGGCTGGGCAGGCTTTTCATAATGTTACTATTATCACATGTCCCAACTTAGGGAAATTAGCTACATCTCACCCTTTGGTTCTGGCTCAGCATAAATAACAGGGTAATACTCAGGCATTTTTCTGACAAGGTCATTCCATTGGTGACAGAAGCTCATAGGCCATACAAAGGTCTGAAAAGAGCACATTCCACCTTATATTGATTTTTCTTTTGTTTTGGTACGTAATTAGCACACAGTAAAATGCATACATCTTACCATACAACCAGCTGAAACAAGATATAAAATTACAGGTGTTGGAGCAACCCATTAGCAGCACTGACGACAGATGGTAAGTGTGGTTTACACGGCTTCCACTGAGCTGCCTTTGTGGCATACGGGGGTTTCCTGCATCAGTGACATTCAAGTAGGTTTGTGGAGAAAAGAATCTCAATACTAGTCCTGTCCAAGTCCAATCCTAATTTGTAGTTCAAATATTTATTAGATTTGAATACAACTTTAGATACTTTCTGATTATAAGGATAACTCATGTTTATTGCCAAAAATCAGAAAACACCAACAAATCTTTTAAAAGATAATACAAAGGGCTATTTTATAAATTCAAAATAGCATTTCTTTGTAGTACAAAGGAAAAGATGATCCATACTCCTATCACCAGACAAAAATGTGTGTCTTACAATCTTCTTTAAATACATATTTTATAGATAGATAGCAATGTGTGTTGTGCTTTCTTAAAAAAAAAATTGGGATCTGACTATGTTGTTAAGTGAAACAAGCTCAGCACCTACTGCCCAGTCTGTACATCTTTGTCCACAGAGACTGCAGCTCCTGGGAGAGGACAGGCTTACAGCAGATGCCAAGGCCACCTCGCCCCGGGCCCAACCCCAGGAGAGGCCTGCAGTTCAGGAGCCCCTCGTGAGTGTGCCCAGCATTTCGTAAACTGTCTGGGAAACTGATCAAACCTTCTGAATGTCTAATACGAACTTGTAAAACATTGCAGGGAATTTAGATATCAGTGCGCATAAGTCTCTGTCTTCTGGCCAACTGCTGAGCTCCCTGTGTGAGCAAATGCTTCTCAGCAGTGTCTGGCGCGAGATGCCTACTGCTGATGCCATAACCGCCTGCCGGTGCAGATCAGCGTGAGCTGTGCGAGTATTTCTAATCCTGTCATTGAAACTCAGTGTGACTCTGAGGCTGTGTGCTAAGAATTGATTTCCAAGGCAAAAACACTACAGTATAAACCAACAAGATGAATTTCTATGGACAAATATATTCAAGGTCATTATCGTATCTGGGATTTTTTTTGTTGTTGTTGTTGTTAACATTTTCACTGACCTTCAAGCTCCATGTGTCCAGTTTTCTCAGCCTTCAATATCAAATCCCCCTTTTTTTTTTTGCAAAGAAACATTAGCTTTTTAATCTTCAAGTAACGCCCCCCTACATACACAAACACCCAAAAATATACTCCCCTCTTAAACAGAGCAGATATCCCAAGAAGAACAAAGTAACAAGAGATTCTCTACAGTAAATATGTTAAGATAGAAGCTGTGTTAACAAAAGAAAAGGAAAGAGAAAAGAAAGAAGAAATCGATTCCCAGTGAATTCAGCAAAAGAAAGTCTGTGATTCAGCAAAAGAAAGCCATGCACCATTATGTTTAGCTCACAGACACGCATCTAATTGCAGCTGGGAAAAGACTGCTCCCTAATCACAGCCTTCTCAGCCTGCCAGGAGCAAGGAACATGACTCATAGCTATTCTTTCTTTTTAGGAAATCCAGCTCTAAGGAAAGATTCCATGCTGTCGAAAAGAAGCTACCTATGAAGAAAAATGAGAACAATTAAGCCCTAAATCTGCACAAGAAACTTGAACAGCTGAGGCTCCAAAATGAAAATGGAGATAATGCTAATGATTACGTTTTATGGCCTCAACATGCCTTACATCTGGAAGAGCGCCAAAGCCCTCAGCAGGTTGTCACATTGATAGAAGGGGCCCCTGCTGAGCCGCAGCTGCTTCTGGGGTCTAGCCCACATCTGGAGCACATCTGCATATCAATCCCCAAAACAGACAGAGCAGGAAGGCTGGAGGAGCCTCTGCAAGGGCACCCCTTCCACCTGGAGCCCCCTCCCTGGATCCCAAGGTTCAGGAAGGCTGAGGCGCCACGTTCCCTAACTAATGCAATTGCAATAAAAGCTTAACTGTAAGTAAACTTTGGGAAAGGAGACGTCTGGACAGTCAAGCTTTCTAGTTGGTTGAGGGTTTTGACACATTTAAGCATGGACTTTTGTTTAACTGCTACAGATGAAAGCTTTTCTGTTATGTGTTCTTGGATTCTATTTCTCAATTCAAATTAACCATAAATTCCTAATGTTCCACCTTCAGGTCACCCAGTATCCATCAACATGAAAAGCTTGAAGATGTATCAGTGTGCCTTTGTTATGGGGGAGCATCTAAAGCATTCTCTGTGTATACTGTTGTGCATGTGCTTACACACACACACACACACACACACACACACTCATACACGGGTTTGGGGAGAGGAATGGATGAAGGGAAGTACAGAGAGAAATGACATTGTAACAAGAATGAGCAGACTGCATTGCTAACTCCACCTTTCTATTAACTAGCAGGATAACCTTGAACTGTCACCTCAACGCTGTGCTAAAATGAGGGAGGATCACTAGACGTTCTTTAAGGTCTGATCGAAGGTTAATCTTGATGATTCTTTAAGAATTATATTACTCCATTTCATTCATTCCTTTTTCTCTCCTCGTTCTCTCTTCATTTCTCCTTCTTTTTTTCTTTCCCTACCCTGTTTTTCTTTCCTGCCTTTCCTCCTCCTTTCTTTACTTACTTTTTTTTTCTTTATGTCATTACCTATTGGTTCCTTATTTGAAGTGTTAAAAGAATGGAGCCAAGCAATGCAATGCAATGCAATCACACAACTTCCAGGTGCAAGAGTGTGCCTGAAATCAAGGTGTGCATTTTCAACTAGATGGCATGGTACCTGCCCTCAAGGATCTTAGATCTCATTATGATAGTATTATAACACTTCCTAATGATCACATTTTCTCTGATTCTCCAATATTTGGGAATTACATGTGTTGAGAATGTAAGAAGGAGAGATCATCATAAGCCAAAATAGCCTGAGAAGTCTTCTTGGAAGCAGTGTATGAAATACATAAGATTTGAATCAGAAGTAAAGGGTAAGGAGGATACACTAGTTGACCCAGCAGAACACAAACGGCAGTGGCATAGATTACACCAGGTCTGCCCAGCTCGGAGGAAGACCTAGGGCAGGGCCACATTCTTGAATGCCCCTGGGTAGCCAAAGCTGTCAGGGCACTGCAGTGGGAGCAGTACACACTGTGCAGAACCAGAGTGACAGTCAGGCCACTGCAGTGGGAGCAGTGCACACTGTGCAAGACCAGAGTGACAGTCAGGGTGCTGCAGTGGGGAACAGTGCACACTGTGCAAGACCAGAGTGACAGTCAGGGTGCTACAGTGGGGAACAGTGCACACTGTGCAAGACCAGAGTGACAGTCAGGGTGCTACAATGGGGAACAGTGCACACTGTGCAAGACCAGAGTGACAGTCAGGCCACTGCAGTGGGAGCAGTACACACTGTGCAGAACCAGAGTGACAGTCAGGGTGCTGCAGTGGGGACCAGTGCACACTGTGCAAGACCAGAGTGACAGTCAGGGTGCTGTAGTGGGAGCAGTGCACACTGTGCAAGACCAGAGTGACAGTCAGGCCACTGCAGTGGGGAGCAGTGCACACTGTGCAGAACCAGAGTGACAGTCAGGGTGCTGCCGTGGGGAGCAGTGCACACTGTGCAGAACCAGAGTGACAGTCAGGGTGCTGCAGTGGGAGCAGTGCACACTGTGCAAGACCAGAGTGACAGTCAGGGTGCTGCCGTGGGGAGCAGTGCACACTGTGCAGAACCAGAGTGACAGTCAGGGTGCTGCAGTGGGAGCAGTGCACACTGTGCAAGACCAGAGTGACAGTCAGGGTGCTGCAGTGGGGAACAGTGCACACTTTGCAAGACCAGAGTGACAGTCAGGCCACTGCAGTGGGAGCAGTGCACACTGTGCAAGACCAGAGTGACAGTCAGGGTGCTGCAGTGGGGAACAGTGCACACTGTGCAAGACCAGAGTGACAGTCAGGCCACTGCAGTGGGAGCAGTGCACACTGTGCAAGACCAGAGTGACAGTCAGGGTGCTGCAGTGGGGAGCAGTGCACACTGTGCAGAACCAGAGTGAGGTGGTCAGGGTGCTGCAGTGGCGAACAGTGCACACTGTGCAGAACCAGAGGGAAGTGGTCAGGGTGCTGCAGTGGGAGCAGTGCACACTGTGCAGAACCAGAGGGAAGTGGTCAGGGTGCTGCAGTGGGGAGCAGTGCACACTGTGCAGAACTAGAGTGACACTCAGGCCACTGCAGTGGGAGCAGTGCACACTGTGCAGAACCAGAGGGAAGTGGTCAGGGTGCTACAGTGGGGACCAGTGCACACTGTGCAAGACCAGAGTGAAGTGGTCAGGGTGCTGCAGTGGGGAACAGTGCACACTGTGCAAGACCAGAGTTGAGGTGGTCAGGGTGCTGCAGTGTGGAACAGTGTGGACTTTAGGGAACTAAATAATCCAACTCCAGCCTAAGGACTTAAGTTGAATTTTTTAAATAAAATATTTATTGAACAAAACAAATAAGTCTTTAGGTGGGGTAGGACCATAGGACCAGAGCTTGTGATCTGCCATAGTTATTTAAATAAATTGTTCTTTTTATAGAAGCAGCAATGGAATAAAAATTATATTGCCTTCATAAAAAAATAAGAGAACTTAAGGTCTTTATGAATAAAACATGATGAAATTAAATCCCTTTTATGCTATCTGTCTCCTGGAGAATTTTCCATTGTCCTTGTACAATAATGTAAGTTATCACATTGGGGTTTTTGCTCTTCTATAAATAGCTCCTTCACCAAGAACCCAGGATGACAACCATTTTTTATTGTTTAAGCATGTCTCCAACTATGGAAAAACCATTTCCAGGAAGTCCAAACTGCCCCAGCAATATTGCTGTCAGTCTGAAATGCATATACATGCTGGGCAAATGTTGCAATAGAGAAGTTCCCTATGCTGAGCCTTTTTCTGATTCAGCAAAAGAAGGAAAAACAAGAAAGAAAACTGGCACCCTACAACTAAGAACAAATCTTGGCAGCCAGTGCTAAGGGTAATTGCAAAACCCAGGAGCCAAAGGGTTTGGTTTGTTCTTCAGAGGGTCCCCAGGACGGGCCAAGAGATAAACCAAACCAAACTGCAAAGATGAGCATTGATAAACTGTGTTTGCAGTTGAAGTGAAATGTTTCTGTAAATTCAATTAGGCCTTCAGTGAGCAACCTGGTGGAGGAGAAAGGAAGTGTTTGCCATAACATTTTGGGATTTGCATTCTATAGTAAAGTTATCACTACAGACAGAGCTGGAAGCAGAGAACTGGTCTGTAAGAACTGAATATTTGCAGTTAGGTTGGCACGACCAAGGCCAGGACACACCCCAAGGCTCTGTCACAGCCCACCAAATGCCCAACTGCTGGCTGCATACCCCAAATCCTGATTGGCTGCACAAGACCCCAACAGTTGACCAAGCTCAAGGCTGGGCCCACGTCTGAGAGTGCATGTGACTAATAACAAATATGGATTTGCAAGAATCCTGGACTGGCCTGAGCCCTTAGGTCAGCCTTGAGAAACTAGGCACCCAGCCACCGGGGGCTGGGGCTGGGAGACTGCCTTCGTACCTGAGACTAGTCCTCCCATCATGTCCTGGAAATCTGCTTGCTAGCAGCCTCAGACTGACAGCCTTTCCCTGGAGCCTCCCAAAAATAAACATCAAACTAAAACCGAGGACACCACGCTGACCCAGAGTGAAGCTTCCTCCTCCCAGAGAGACGGTGTCTCCACGTCCACCAGGAAAGAGGTGTCCTCATACGTGCAGTTAATCCAGGTCTCAGTTGGCTCATTCTGATAATACGTTCAGATTTCACGCCCCAGACTTTAGAGCCGATGGCCTGGAATAAAATCACAGTTCTGCCATTTTCTATCTGCAGTAGCTTAACTTTTTTCTGCTTTAGTTTCCCCATTTGCAAAAAAAAGAAAAAAAAAAGATATAGTACTAGTAACACCTTATGAGTGAACAGAGATAAGGCATCTGAAGCACTTAAAACAGAGCCTAAGATATAGTTAGTACTCAATCTTTTCATCAACTTTCAGGGTTTGGCCATGACCTAGTCTTTTGGAGAGATTGTGGCCATGACAGTCTTGCAGCCCTGTTCTTGGTCATCCTTGATTACAGTGCCCAGAAACTGTCCTCTCCAGCATCTGACCCTCCTGTGGCGCAATGTTTCTGCTCCTCGGACCACTTTGCCAAGCCTCCCTCCTGTCCAGACCTTTCTTCCATGCCCCCTAGAATCCCCTCCTATGGGAAAATTTTTCTCCCAGTCCAACATCTGCCATCTTCTAGTATAATTTAAACATTTATATAAATGATGGCACATCCAAACCTCAAATCAAGGATTGCAACCTTAAAGGTCAACAAAAGCTAGGCAGGGAGTGTGGACAAACAAAACAAGCCAGTCTGGCAGTGAAATGAGTCAACAATGGCAAGTGGCATCAACTAAGAGTGGTGGAGAGCGAGCGACCAGGTTGAACACCCCTCGGAGGAAGGGAGCCCAATCTCTGCACCAGCACGATATGCCACCTAACAATGCAAATTTCTGAAGAAAATAGAAATAGAAAATAAACATTGGCAACTATTCATTAGAAAAAAAAGACAGAATGTCAGCCAAATAAAATAAGTGTATAGGCCAGATTCTGCTCATAAGCAGCCAGGTAGAAAACATTGCCTCACTCCGCTCCCACCTCCTAGGCAACATCTCTTTTTCCTGACTTTCACATCATCCCTACCCTGTCCTCTAGGTCTCCCTTTTAACCCCATTTTCAACCAGTGAACTCTTACACATCCTCCAGATCTCACCTTAAACTTCACTCTCTGACTCCCCATTTCCTTTCGCTAGGGTACTGTAACTTCTTATTTTTAATTTCCTATTTACATATCTATCTGAATTTCCCTCTAGGCTCTCAGCCTAATAAAGGCAGGCACCTCATTTGCTTTATTCACCAACATATTCTCCTCATTCAACAGAGTGCCTGACACATTGGAGATACTCAAGAAAACATAGCTGTGAAAGGAATCCTATATAATAAAAGGCTAATATGCAAATCAACTGAACGGCTATGATGCACATTGACTACCAAGGGGCAGGTGTTCAATGCAGGAGCTGCCCCTTGGTGGTCAGTGCACTCCTACAGGGGGAGTGCCGCTCAGCCAGAAGCTGGTCTCATTGCTGGTGAACACAGAGGTGGTGGCTGGAACCTCTCCTGCCTCTGCAGCAGTGCTAAGGACCCGTTGGGGGATGTCCGATTTAGGCGGGTAGTGGGCCTAAGCACTCAGTCAGACATACCTTAAGGGGTCCCAGGCTGCAAGAGGGCACAGGCCGGGCTGAGGGACCCCTCCCCCCCAGTGCACGAATGTTGTACACCAGGCCTCTAGTAAAATAATAATTCACCAATCCCTGGTTTGTACTCTAATTTCAATCCTGAGCTCCATATGCACACTAGGGTCCACTCACTATCTTCACCTAGATAGGCTTTCAGCTGGTAAAACATACCACATCTAGGGTGGTTTTAAAAATATGTCCACACATTCTCCCTCTAAGAGAGGTGGAGCTTCATGTCCTCCCTTAGATTACCGGCTAGATTTTGACTGCTTCTAACAACAGAAAGCAGCAGGACTTGCTGCTATGTCACTTCTAAGGTTAGTCTATAGAAAGAGTGTCTTGGTCTGTTCATGCTGATATAACACAATACCAGAGACTGAGTGGCTTATAAACAACAGAAATTTATTTCTTACAGTTCTGAAGGCTGGAAGTCCAAGATGGGGATGCCAACATGGTCAGGTGAGGGCCCTCTTTTGGGTTGCAGATTCCTCGCAGTATTCTCATGTGGTGGAAAGGGGTGAGGACTTTCATGAGGGCTGACCACCTTCCAAAGGACCCACCTCCTAATACCATCACCTTGGAGGTTAGGTTTCAGCAAAGACTATGGCTTCCATTTGGGCTCAGGCCTTACATCTCTTCCTCCCTCTCGCCTTCCCTCATCACTTCCTTTTCCCTTTCCCTCTCCTTCCTTGTCTCACCCCCATCTCCTTCTGCCTCTCTCTTTCCACAGAGACGTTGGGGCAGCCATGCTGTGAGAGTCCTAAGGTGATGTCCACATATCAAGAAGCTATCACCTCCTGCTAACAGCCATGTGACTGAAGTTGGAGGACATCCTCCAGACCCAGCCACATCTTTAGATAACAGCAGCCTTTGCTGACAACTTAACTAAACCTCAGGAGACATGTAGAGCCAGAACCACCCAGCTGAGGTACTCCCTGATTCTTGACTTGGGAAACTGCAATAGAAGAAATGTTTATTGTTTTAAGCCAGTAAATTTTGAGATGCTTTGTTATACAGCAAGAGATAACTAATAAAACATCTTGAAAATGAATTCATTATTATCCCTCCTCTTCCCTCCCCTCCCCCATTTCTAAACTGAATCCTTCTCTAAAGTCCCCTGGTTCTATTAATAGGCCAATCTTTTCAAATTACTCAGGATCCTGTTTGAATCTCCTCCGTGATTCCTTGCACCCTTGATCTTCTCAGGAGTCAAGACCTGTTTATAATGACAATGCAGTACACTTTGCCCATTCCTCTCTCTCCATTCCCATTGCCGTTTTCCAACTTCACAATCTCCTTACTCTTTTCCGGGGCCTCCTACCTGATTTCTCTGGCTCCATTTTTTTTTTCCTTCTCTGATACATCAGTCAGACTTCTAGGTAAAATTTTATTTTAATAGTAGGTCATTTTTCTAATAAAAATGTTAATAATTTTTCATTACTAATGGAAAAAAATCCAAATATCTTAGAATGAGACAGTCCAACTTGAATTATCTTTCTAAATTTATACTCCATTAACATGTTTTATATCTTCCAAGCTCATGCAGCAAACATTTCCAGAATAGTATATTGCTTATGGTCCCATTATCATTGCAGCTAAAAACTATCCGAAAAACGTATGACTTAAGCAACCTCTTCTGTTAATCATGATTCTATGGGTTAGGAATTTAGGAAATATTTGATTGGCTTGTCTCTGATCCACATGATGTCAACGAGGCCGAATAATTTATTTCGAAGGTGACTTCTTCGCCACATGTCAGTCATCTAGATGCCCTTTGGCCTTTCTCTGCTCATGGCCTATAACCTTCCTGGGCTCCTCCAATGACTTGGGCATTTCACAGCATTATGGTTTCAGAATATACTAGTTGTTATCCTCTTTCATGGTGGCTATTTTTCAACAGGGAGGTTTTCAAGACAATGTTCCAAGAGATTCATAAAGACTCCTCCTGACTTATTTTAGGGAGTCATGCAGCAATCACCTCATTATTGAATGAGTTTCAGGGACAGTCCAGATTCAAGAAGAGAGAACTACACAAAGGTATGACCAAGGTGAGGTGTGGTTCTCTGAGGGGGCAAATCTTTGAAAACTAACTACCATTGTACTCTTTACCCCTGAGGCAACCCTTAGGCTAATATGAAGATACTGGAAGGGGGTCCAGAAAGAAAGACAATAGACAGTTATTAATACACACAGAAACTTTTCCTTCCCTTAGAACTCAGGAGCAAGAATTGGTGAAATGTGCTCACACACATACATAATGTGCTGCCACTTATATTTTGATTAGAGGCTAGAAAAGTACAAGAAATTGGGAATAGTTTTTTTGAGATATAATTTGCCATAAAGTTCACCCTTTTGTTTTAGAAAATCAAATTGGGGATAGAAATATAGGAAATTTATCAAGGTATACACCATATACACTTAATTCACCCAACCACATGCCATCTCTACAAAGTAAAATTTTATTTTAGATAGTAACTCTCCGAACCTAATCTATTTATACTCTGGATAGAAATAGACCAACATTTTTCTATCTGTTGCTAATCCAAACCTAATTACTCTTAATACCCAAATGAGTCCCTGCTCATTCATCAAGTCTTCCAGGAACACCCCCAGCTCACCATGATTCTTTTCCTTCTTGGAACACATATAACCCATGTGTTATTCTCACAATAGGTTATAAATCATTTAGCATTGTTGTCTTGTGTTTTAATGAAATCAGAAAAAAAAGTAAAGCTAAAATGGCAATGAAATATTACCCGAACCAATTATTTTATTTTCAGACGGGGACATGAAAGCTCAACATGAAGTTGAGTGACTTGAGCAAGGTCACACCAGTAACAAAGGACAGAGCTGATTTCTAAATTATTTCTCCAATGCTGTGTCCCCAACAGAGCATGTATGCACATCAATCTTGTTTTTCTAGGAAGGGTCAAAATCTCTTCAAGAGTTAAAACACACCTAACGGGTAAACAGTAGGAGCTCAGCGTGCACTCTGTGATTTGGAGGCCGAAAGATAAAGTTTCCTTTAGTCCAGTTATAAAGTTAGTTTAAAAGGATGATGCTAGAGTTAAACCATGTTGCTAGCATTCTCTGGGACAGCTAAGGGAGACTAAAGATCCCTGAATATTGAATAAAATAGAGTCTAAACAGAAAATGGTTTGTGAGCAGACCTGCTCCTAAGATGATGGTCTATGTCAGGTGAAGGAGAACACAGCCTCTCCTTTGCATCCATGGTGATGGCAGTCACCAAAATGCAGCTGTGCCTGGCAGTCTGGAGGTCCAAAGATGAAAACCCCATGGAACATTACACAGACATACATGGAGTGCTCTCAGAAGTATCTGGGGGATGCTTGGGGTAGGATTTCCCAAATCAGTTCCATGGATTTTTGTTGAATTACAATTAGAGTTACAACATATTCAACTTATGTTCTAGATGTGGCCTCATAACCATGATTTTCTGTGTCCCATTTTACTGTAGGTAGTAAATATGGCTTTCAAACCATTAGTACTAGGACTGCTTGAATATCTGGTATGTAGCGGGACCAATTCTTTCATGCCAGAACCTCTTCTGATTGATCATTTGCCTTATTATTACAATCTGGTGACAATGACCCATCTTTCAGTCACTTACCACGTTAGGCCCTATATTATGGTATCTGTGCTTTCTGCTTATCCTGTGAGATGAAAAATTCACTGAAGGCACGAGTGACACCACACAGCACCTTCAATGGGGCCACACAGAGTGAGGAATTCTCAGGAATCTTTGTTGAGACAGTTCAAGTCCTGGCTCTGTGTGACTTTGACTTTGAGTAAGTTTGTAACCTCTGTCAGCACTAGTTTTCTCCTCTGGAAAATGGGGTAATAATACCTCCCTCATAAATTTGCTGTTATGACCAAATGAGAAAAATGCATGCAAAACACAGTGAATAAAGCATAGAACCCAGTGAACAAATGAAGCTATTGTGATTTGGGGCATGCTCTCTGTTCACCAGCCGTCTCCCCCACCTCCAGGCGGATGAAATCCTACAGAATTTGAAGGGCTGAGAACATTTCTGGCTCTAACACCAAGGCTCAGAGATGGGAACCATTACCAACTTAACAACTCATGTCAGCATAATCCCTTCAACGGGACGTACTGTGAGGGACATACCTCCTGGTCCTCACATAAATCCACTGCTATCACGTAATGAAGGAAAACCACTCAGAACATGTTTCCGACATGAGCCCACCGGTTGGCTGAAATCCTCCACAGAGCTCTATCAGGGAGGACACTTCTGTAAATCCCGCCAGGAAGGGGGACCAATGAACGGAGCCCAGGGAGAGACACTTCTGATTCTCCATGTCACATACTGGATCCTTCTTGTTCCCGCAACTCAGAGTTTCCAGAATTCTCACTTTTTACTTCCTTCTCTTCATGAAGGATTTTTTTTTTTTCCTTTTCCCCACTGCTCCAGAAAGGCCCTGAGCAAGCTTGAGAAAATGGACTTCCTCCCGGGGCTTTTGGGAATTGAACACAGAAAGGTTCCTGCAGTTGTTATGTTTCTTCAAACCCACCCCCTGGTTGGACCAGCCAGCTTCATGGTGCTTGCAGCAGAACTTGGCTGCGCCAGGCCACTGGGTTCTCCAGAAACGCTTTCCTCGGTGGCTTAACATGCCTGGCCACTCTAACCCGGTAATTTTCCAGATGATTTGAGGTTTTGAAAGCAAACAAAGCAGCGAACCTGCTTCAGCCACTAAATTCTTCCTCAATACATTGGAAATGACAAAAGGCTGCCATATACAGCAATTTGAATTTTGCAGACACTTTCCTTTTGTTTTCCATATAAACTCATCAGCTGATCCCAATTTCCTTGGAGATCAAGATCAGCTCTGTGCTGGGTATATATAAACACACAGGAAGCCCCTCTTTAGTAAGCCATAACCAGATAATGCTATTAATGTGGCATTTTGTGGCGGATGGGGAACTTTCACAGGTATTAAACTCATTTGATGTCACAACCAGTCTGTCAGGTAGGGCAGGTGTTATAGATTTATAGATGAGGACAATGAGGCTCAGGGCTTGCCCAGTGTAAGAGCACTAGTATAAAGCAGAGCTGAAACTAACTTAAATTTCCTCCTCTCAAATGCAATGCCCTCTCCAGTACATCACAGTGGCCAGAGGCTCAGACTGAAACTCATATGCCTGCAGATAATATGACCATTTCATTTATAGCCCTTCATTTGTTATCTGTAACTCCCTCCATCTTCCCCACTAGTCCCAATTTTTGATAATTAGATACCCAGTGTTTTGTTCACACTGGTTTCTTAAGGGAGATAGTAAGTAAGGGCTCCTTTAATCTTAGATATAAATCTCTAGCAAGCCTAATAACACACTCTCCATATCCTTTCTTTTAAGCTCAGAGACACAAACTGTAACTCCTCTTAGGTGAGCACGGGAATAGGGCCTGGTATTATCAGACATACACAAACATGGAGGGCAGGAGGCTAAACAGCATCTAAAACAGCTACAAAGAGAGCTGATGTGATTCTGCAGGGCAGAGAATGTCTTTACCAGAGAGTCAGACACCACAGTGAGATGTCCTATTATTTTAATATGAACTTCTCTTCTATTGTGGATGAGACATCCCCTGGAAGGCACATGGCCTTTGGAGCTGAAGCAACTCAGCCAAGTGTGCAACAAGCCTTGAAGAGGGGCACCTGCTTGCCCCACCCAGTCCCTGCCACCAGGCTCCTGACGCTGGGCAGAGACCGTGGGACCTTCAGCTAGCCAGTTTCGTTGGACCCTTGAGAAATGCAGATACAGCAAATAAAACAAATGTAACTGAAGTTAACTCAAAGGTGTTTTACCTCTTAAATAGACTAATAAGCCTAAGGAAAGCTTCTTCCCATTTAAGATTTCACAGGGATCAAGGCTATACACAAATACTATATGCAAATGACGAGAGTAATTTAAAAAATAATAAAGCCCTGGCTGGCTTGCTCAGTTGGTTGGAGCGTCGTCCCATACAGCGAAAGATTGCAGGTCTGATCCCCAGTCAACCCATCAATTTTTCTCTCTCACATCCATGTTGCTCTCTCTCTCTCCACTTCCTCTCTCTCTAGAATCAATAAAACATATCCTCAGGTGAGGATTAAAAATAATGATGATGATGGTGGTGATGATGATGATGATAAACATTGTTTCTAGTTATGGAGCACTTACTCTTTGCCAAGAACTGCTTTATATACCTTATCTCTAGTTCTCATAATAATCCTGAGAAGTGGACAGAATGATCACCACATGACAGATTAGGAACCTGAGGCCAAAGAGCTTAAGTAACTTTCCCACAGGGGCACCTCTGATAAGTAGCAGTGCTCCCAAGACCCCATCCTTCCACTCAGGCATATGCTTGGCGGTGGGAATGGGTGTTTATGGCTGCTGTGATGATTTGAGGTGTTACTGGCCTACTTCTCAGCTGGCAGAGGGATATGGGTGCTGGTGGTATAAAACAGAAGTAAGGTAGGTGACTGGCCCATTAACAATCCAAGGATCTCCTTCTAGCACAAGATTCAGTAATGATCATATTTGGGGAGAGTGAAAAGAGAGAGTGGGGATCAGTCAGACCATTTATTTGATTATATTAACCTACTTTTTATTTCCAAACTGCATTATCAGTAGCCCTTATAGATAAGACAAATAAATAGATTAAAAAAGATATGTTTTCCCTTGGATATATCCCAGAGGTCTCTGGAGGGGAGGTGACATTCAATCCCCTCGATAATTTTTAAGCTTCTTTGGAAACATTTTTTTTCCCTGTGGATATAAAACCAAGGTCATAAAATTTCTGAGTGGATGAAAAAACTGAAATACAATCTGCAATTCACCATCTGGCATCTGCTTAATAATGAGTCTGGGGGAGGGGAAGAGAAGTTGAATTTTAAAAATTTTCCCAGATAAACCAACCTGATACAGAAATCCTGTTTCCAGCATCTATGCCACTGGAATCTGGGGAATAATGGCCACTTCATTTCTGCCTGACAGAGTGGGAAGTGGATGGAAGGACCCTTGATTCAATCTCAGCTCTGGTTCTGACCAGTTATGAGATATTGGACAAACCACGAACACTCACCTCAAAGTCTATATCAATACAACAGAAAAATTCATTAGATTTACCTCCCCCAACATTAACATTTTTACATTTACAAGTAAAGCCAGAAGTCTATAGGGATAAAATTCTTGTTTATTTCTAATCTTTGTCAAGAAGGTGAGGTCAAGGCATCCTTGTTGGAACATGAATCCAAGTGGATGGGTACTAGATAGTGTTATAAGAAACAAAGACTTTTCTAAAATGGATGTTTCTAAACTGTAGAGTGGAGAAGGACAGCAGGTAAGAAATGAGAGGAAGACAACCACAGCCAAGGGAATTACTAGTATTTAGGGGCTACTAGTAAGAATGTGATTAGAAAATACCAAAGTATAAGACAAAGAACAAAGTAACCATGGGAACTTTTGCATTGCTGGATGTTCTCCTGTTTATTTCTTCCTTTTATGAGCAGTCACTCTTCCAATACCAAGAGGAACACTACATGTGAATTTTAATAGATTCAAGAGCAAAAGCAAGAAGTGGACAACAGCAAGGAATTTCTGAAAAGCAACTGTATTGGCTTCCTAGGCTGCCGTGGCAAATGTTGGGGGCCTCCAAATGACAGAAATGTATCCTTTCTTGGTTCTGAAGGCCAGAAGTCTGAAATCAAGGTGTCATCAGCATTGGTCCCTTCTGGGGGCCCAGGAGAAGAATGTGTTCATGCCTCCATCCTAGCTTCCAGTGGTTGCCAGCAATCTATCGTGCTCTGTGGCTTATGGCAGCATCATTCCAATCTCTGCTTCCATCTTCACACGGCCTTTCTCCCTGGATATCTGAGTACCCACTCCTCTTTTCATAGGGACACCAGTCATCATTGAACTCAGAGCCCACCCCAATAAGGTAGGGTCTTGTCTTAACTTAATTATACCTGCACAGACCCTATGTCCAAATAATGTCACATTCTAAGCTTCCAGGTGGGCATGAATTTTGGGAGGACACTATATAACCCATCCTCTATAGCAACTAAACTGTTAATCCCTTCTCCTTGTTGAATTTCACAGGACTGTAGCCATGTGAAGGGCACAGAGAAAATCACCATGGTCCTTTAGGTTCATAACTTAGAACATTTCTCAATTACTTTGCATTTTATCTCATAGACAAAGAGATTATTAATGACAGGGGAAGTTTCTTATTAGTTTCTGTATCCCACTGCTTAGGATAGCATACAGTAGGCATTCAATAAACAGGAAGAGAATCTCTAAGCCAGCGCTGAGATTTCTGTGTGAACCTGAGATCAATGAGTTCCTATTACTTTGATAGCTGAAATCTCTCAGATCATCAGAGTAGTGTCTTTTCTTCTTCTTCTTCTTCTTCTTCTTCTTCTTCTTCTTCTTCTTCTTCTTCTTCTTCTTCTTCTTCTTCTCCTTCTCCTTCTCCTCCCTTCTCCTTCTCCTCCTCCTCCTCCTCCTCCTCCTCCTCCTCCTCCTCCTCCTCCTCCTCCTTCTTCTTCTTCTTCTTCTTCTTCTTCTTCTTCTTCTTCTTCTTCTTCTTCTTCTTCTTCTTCTTCTTCTTCTTCAAAACAAGGAACATGAATCAATCTGTGGGAATACCCCCTCTTGATGACAGAGACCAAAAATTCACATGGCTCAGTTGTGGCAATAAAAGGAGGGTCCTACAATAGTAAAGTAAGTTCCTTGTCACCATTTCCTTCTTTCTTCTGGGATATCTATTTTGGGCTTTCTACTCCATTCCAGGAATTCCCCTGCAGCCTACTAAATTGTCTGAACCTGCATTGTGCTTGGTACTAAAACTCTCTTCCTTTTCTTGAAGGATGTTTGGGTGGGAGGTAGAAGAAGGAACTTGCAGACATATCCCTGGGAGGAAAATATATCCCTTACTCATGTGGGCTGAGTGTTACAAAGGCAGAGTTAAATTCAGGAAGTACAGTAACTTAATTCATGCCTATTTCTTATGCTGCCAGAAAACATGTGATTTAGGCTCAAAAAAGTTACCAGACAGGAAAAAACTTCCCACTGGCACAACCCATGGTCAGAGTACATTCTCTAGTCCTAATCATCCTATATAATAAAACCCTAATATGCAAATCGACCCAACGGTGGAACAACTGGTCATTGTGACATGCACTGACCACCAGGGGGAAGATGCTCAATGCAGGAGCTGTCCCCTGGTAGTGCACTCACCACAAGGGGAGCACCTCTCAGCCACTAGCTGGGCTCATGGCTGGTGAGAATAGCAGTGGTGGCAGGAGCATCTCCCATTGCTGTGGCAGTGCTAAAGAACCCCTCAGAGGATATCCGCACATCCCCCTAGGGGTCCTGGACTGCGAGAGGGTGCAGGCCAGGCTGAGGGACCCCCTGCTCCAGTGCACGAATGTCATGCTCCAGGCCTCTAGTGTACCCATAAGCATCACACTGAGCTTTCCAGAACCTTGTGCAAAGTGAAAATATCAAGCGAAAAAAATGCAAGTTAATCTATTGATTCATTCTAGGCACAAGAGCTTGGGAATCAGCTCTGCTCTCACTCATAGAATGTGACCTTTCCTAATGAAGCAAAGAACTGAACTTCAAACCAACAGTCAGCAAAACTGGTCTTCAGTGATTCCTACCTCAACTTCCCAACTCTCATTCTACCCTGGGTCCACTCTCCTTCCCCAGCTTCCTTCCATGCCACTCAAACTCCATGATCAGCCTAAGTAGGAATGACTGGTAGCAGTTTAAACAGGGGCTTTTTGTGCAGCAGAATCATCAAGGACACCTGACTTTTTAATGCAGATTCCCAGGCACCATCTTCAGATAGGCGGAGGCAGCCATCTGTGGTGGGCCTGAGCATAGGCACCTTTTCTAGGCAATTCAGGGACTCCAACAAATGCTCCAGACTTGGGAAAATAAAACTTCCCCATATTGCTAAACCATGACCCGCCTTGGGAAACCCCATCTATTTTACATAACAGCGAGTGAGGGAAACTTTACAAAGAGCAGCCCCTAATGAAATATGACTAAAAATTTCCATTTTGATAGAGCCTTGACCCAGAATTTTCCAAATCGGTTTCACTTTTAGACAGGTGAGGGTTATTTAAAAGAAAATATTGGAGCAAAGATGCCCCATGAATCACTCTGTCCTCAGAAAATGGTGCCCTATGAACTTCAAAATTCCTGAAAGCTCAAATCACCTACTGTGTGCCAAACACTAGATTGGTATTTCCTAGCATGTTATTATTCCATTTCATCCTCACAAGAACACTGAAATGCCAATCCTATGAAGCAGATGCTGTCCATCCATATTTTAGTAGATAAATGAGGTTCAGAAGGGTTAACTGAGTTGAGCAAAGCTGTAGAGTTAGGAAGTGGCAGCATTCAGTTTTATTCTAAGTTTCCTGGCTTGAGGTCCCCAATGTGTTGTATTAGGACCCATAGCTGCCTTTAACTGCTGGCCCAAGCATAGCTTGAAGGCAATGACCTAGGTACCAAATCACTGAAGTGAATTAGAGTTGAAATTAGACTACTAGATGACTGATAGGCTAATCACCAGAGATCATGCTTATTTTCCAAAATGCAGCTCCTCAGCAATGTTGCCCTTTACTTCCTTCCCCAGGATATGGGGATATAACCATCCTCACCCTTCTCACATGCCCCATCCCACTCCACACACAGAGATTCACCCTGCTCTCCAAATTGCTAAGGAAAGACTATAGGTTCTAACCAAGATGGCTGAATCCATCATGTACAAAAAGCTCATGAACACTTCTTTACCCATCTCTCGGCGAACATTCTAGCACAATTCTTCAAGGATAGACTCTGGATAATTTCTACCTATAACAGTTGCCCTTGAAGTCTTGTTAGATTCCACCTGTATGAAAGAAAAGAACCAGGGAAGAGAAGAGCACAAAATGTGATTTTTTTCCCCAAACCCCACACCTTCCAGAAATAGCCCTGATCTCAAGTAATAAAAGTAAAGATAACATTTCCAAGGTCTGGGATGGGGAAATAAGCAAAAAATAGAACATTTAATCAATGCAAACATTCTTGGAATCTGAAACATCTGGGAGAGCTGGGGTGGCTGTGTTGGGAGCCGGAAAAGGGGGGGAGGGGTTGTTAGAGACTTGACATTCTTATCCAATGTTTATCTAAAGCAGGAGCTGAATAACCTGCTCTCAACTGCCCCAGCAAGCCCACGTGGTAGCTATTAATTTTTGTTACTAAATACAAGGATATCTCTCACTTTGAGAAAATCCAAGATTCCATCATCTAACTTTACCAGGTTAATATAAATTAGGTACTGATTACTTATATATATATTTACAACTGCCTAAGCATACATATAACCCACAACTGCCCTAGTGGGTAAATAAGGTTCTTTTTTATGTGGTGTGTTTTTTTTAAATATGCATGCTACTTCTTAGGAAACCTACTGCTGTGCAAAGTAAAGCCTCTGCAATTGCAAGTTTATCTGAGAGATAGAGACTTCCCTGAAAGCTAATTTCGGTTTTGTAGAAATATTCGTGTTAACTAAACAGACATCTAAAAATCGACATATTAGTCATTCTCTCCCTCCCTGTTTTATACCACTCATCCCCAATTCTTGATGGTAAAGAATACATAAGCCAACTTCTGTGAATTGAGTGAAGATAATTCTTGTTATGGCTCGTATTTCTTAACCTGCCATTCAACACGGATCTGGCCCCAGGCCATCAAGGTAGAAAGTAGCTTCAAGCCCAGCCCCAAGAGAGCCATATTTTACCCTGAGCCGTGCTCCAACAGGCTGGCCCCTCTTCACTCTGCAGGCACTGTCCTGTTCTCTGCCACAACACTGGGCCCTAACACATAGTAAGTGGGGGGGGGGGGGGGGGGAAGAATCACTGAAAGAATAGGTGCTTAATAAATGAACTTTAAAAATCATTATTGTCACTTTTCTTCCCCTCCTCCACTTCACCCATACATTACCTCACTGACCCTCATCTCAGTTCTAGGAAATAAGTATTATCATCTTCATTTTACAAAGGAAGCTCCAGGAGTGCAAGTAACTTGCCCAAGGTCACTCACTAGGAAGGCATAGAAGTGAGATTTAAACCCTGATTTACTAGTCAAATGTCTAGCATTACACCATGCTGTGTTTCCTCCACTACACATTCTTTCTCCTTGACCTTTGCCCACAAAGCCATGATCCAAAGCCCTCATGTTTGGTTCTTTCATCTCCAAGCCAACAACTCTTGCCATGAAAGAGGTCATCTTCTTGATAAAGGAAGAGCAGCAATAGCATAGGAGTTGCCATGATATTTTCATGTCTGTGTTGCTCTATACTAGCACAGTCTCCCAGACAGAGTCAGTAAAAAATGCAATAAGTGACTAATAGAATAGCTAGTGAAGCGAATACCATTAATATCATCAACTTGTAGAAGCAAACAGAGGCACAGAGAGGTTAGGCCAATTGCTTACTCCCCACTTTGTTTCTGCCTTGCCGAGAGATCGTGCTATATCTTTTTCCTGTAGGTCCTCACAGCCTCTGCTCAGAAGAAGCCTGGTCCCCTCTGTCACAGCTGCTCACTCAGCTAGTCTGTTGCCACCCCAAAGCTTCAGCAGCCAACAGATGTATTTGGCAACCAAAAGACTCTCCATTTCCATCATGGTGTCACTCTTATATTTGAGAAAGAGAGAAAAGAGAGGAAGAGAGAGAGAGAGAGAGAGAGAGAGAGAGAGAGAGGCTTTGGGGCTGGGAGAGATCAGTGCTTTCCCTTCACTACAGGCATCCTCTATATCACAGACTAAATCTGTAACCACAGAATGATCTGGGAAACATATCTGTGTAAAGTAAATCTCATTTCCTTATTGTTTCTACTGTGTTATATGATAAAAGTTTTACATGGGCTGAACTGAGAATGTTTGGTGTGGAAGGGGCTAGAATTTGGCCAGTTATATGACAGGTCAAATGCGTGCCACAGCAGTAGAGCTGCAACGACTAGGATGACAGCATCAGAGACTTGTGGAACTCTGAACTCCTGCTTAGCATTAACCTTTCCTTTGTAGAATTCCTAGCAACTCCCAACTCTTTCCTGACTTCAGACATCTGTGGTTCATCCGCTTTCACAGATCCTAGTATTTGTTTCCATAGTGGGAGATTCCCTGACTCCACTCTCCAAATTTCCAGAATTTTGTTTCCTTCTTTCCTGGGTCAAGATATTTTTAATGTTGGATAGAACCTCAGTGGATTATGCAAAGTGAATAATTGTCTACTTTAGCAATACATAAAATCTGACATTTACTGGGAATGAAGGCATGCCATAAAATAGGAGCATTCGTAAGTTATTTATTGCTTTGTATTAAGATTCCCTCTATGATTAAAGGTGTCACTTTATGCTTAAGGGCAACAAAACATCTAGATTATTTTTGTCAACTGCAGTGTCAGTTGAGTCACGAGTGAAGCCTGATGCGTGGTTCCTAAGAGAGTAACTCACATTCAAGTGAAAAAATAAGTAGACCTCAATGTACTTCGAAACCTTCAGAGAAAATAATCATTTTATTTAGCCTTATTAAAGGCTAAAATATTATGAAGATAATAACATGCTCAGGGCCCATCTATCATAAACAGAAAGTAAACAGCTAAGATTAAAATGGCTCGATAAGGACATCACTCTTCCCCCAATTCTGAATAGATTTTTGACTTTAACTATTTGAGAACTATGCTAAGAATAATGTGTTTGGTTCTGGATTGTGACATCGATCTTTCCAGCAGTATATACAGGTGAGAAAATTCTACTAGACATATGGGCTGAATGATGATTTATATTCATTATCTCATTGAAATATTCTAGCAATTCTATCAAGTCAGTATTATTTTGTTAGCTTTTTTTTTTATTAATTTCAAAGAGAGGAAGGAAGAGGGAGAGAGGGTTAGAAACATCAATGATGAGAGAGAATCACTGATTGATAGGCTGCCTCCTGCCCATCCCCTCCTGGGGATCAAGCCTGCAACCCAGGCATGTGCCCTGAACAGGAATCAAACCATGACCTCCTGGTTCATGGGTTGACACTCAACCACTGAGCCACACTGGCCGGGCAGTATTAATTATTTTGATGATGAGGTGACTCTCAATTTAAAAATGTAGAAGTAATGTGTTTGGTTCTGGATTGTAGCATTGGACTTTCCAGTAGTATATACAGGTAAGAATATCCTACTAGACATATGGGCTGAATGATGATTTATTGATTCTTTTTTTTTTTTTTTTTTTTTTTACAGAGATGAAGGGAGAGGGATAGAGAGCCAGAAATATCAATGAGAGAGAAACATCGATCAGCTGCCTCCTGCACACCCCACATCGGGGATGTGCCCACAACCAAGGTACATGCCCTTGACCGGAATTGAACCTGGGACCCTTCAGTCCTCAGGCCAACGCTCTATCCACTGAACCAAACCGGTCAGGGCTGAATGATGATTTATGCAACAAGGACAGATCTCTCAGACATTGTGTTAGCAAAAATGGGCAGACCAAAAAAAGAATACAAACATTATGTTCTAAGTATGTGAAATTCAAGGACAAGCAAAACTGATGTGGGCAATTATTTAAATGATTCCTTTTAGAAGATGGAACCAACTGAGAAGATGCATGAGACTTCCCAAGGTGTTGGATAAGATCTCTATTTGAAGTCTATAGAGAATACACATAGGTGGAAGTTCATTGACTGTACACAAGATTAATACCTTCCATAGGCTAAATGTATGCAGCCCATATTCATATGTTAAAACCTTAATCCCCTTTATGATGGTATTTAAAGTAGGAGCCTTTGGGAGGTGATTAGGGCATGAGAGTGGAGCCTCCTTATAAGAATAGTGCCCATAGAAGCTAGCAGTTGAGACCTTTCTTCTTTTCTCTCTGCCCCCCACCATGTGAGATCACAATGAGAAGAGGAACCAGAAGTGGGGTTCTCACCAGGAACTAAATCAGTCACCACCTTGACCTTGGGTTTCTCAGCCTCCAGGACTGTAAGAAATAAATTTCTGTTGTGTAGCCCTAGCTGGTTTGGCTCAGTGGATAGAGCATCAGCCCTCAGACTGAAACATCCTGGGTTCTATTCCAGTCAAGGGCACATACCTCAATTTCAGGGTTGATCCCTGGCGCTGATCAGGGCCCATGGAGGAGGCAACCAATAGATGTGTCTCTCTCACATCGATATTTCTCCCTCTGTGTCTTCCTCCCTCCCTTCCACTCTCTCAAAAAATCAATGGAAAAATATCCTCAGGTGAGGATTAATAACAACAACAAAAATTCTGTTGTTGAAGCCACCCTGTCTAAAGTAGTTCTGCTATAGCACCCCAAATTGATTAAGACAGTGCCTTTGGAACACTTTACTATAAGTATTATTAACTCAATTTTTAAAAAAGAAAAGAAAAGAAATCTAGGCCTTGGGTTCAAGAGTAAGGTGGGGCCTGAGATACAGGTTTGGGAGTCATTGGCCTAGAACTTGATGAGACTTTTCAGGGAAAGCAGAATCAGTGGTGTAGAACTCAACTCCATTGTTGTTCCCTGGGGTCATGCAATGCACCACCGTTCACAGCCAAGTAGAGCTGCCCTCAGGAGAGCATGTGAATGAGGAGACCCTTCTGTGAGTGAATGAGGAAGATGGAAAGCAGAGGAAGAAATTTAATCAGCATGTGGAGGACAGATGGAAAAAAGGATCACAAGAGGCACATCTTACCCCAGGAGCCCTGTGCTTTGCCTACCAAGCATACTAACTGGTACATAAGAGGTGCTGAGTTCATGAATGCCTCAATACAGGAAAGAACGGATGAGACCCACCACTTCCCCTTTCACAACTGAGAGGATGAGTGTGATACGATTTTTATAAGATACCAACTATGAGAAAGCAATTCTAAAGATGAGAGGGGAGAACAATGAGTCAAGGTCCTGGTGTAGAAAGGACAGGACAGGAGGGGCCAAGGGACAGAAGCAAGGACCTGGGTGGCCTACTAGATGGCCAGGTCCTAAGGAAGAACAACGGGCCTTGGAAAGATAAAGTAGGCACATGCTAAAGATAAAACTACACTTTCTTCATGCATTTGTCCTGAAGACCAACTCAACTTGACAAAAAGGGAAAACAAAAGACTGCGTTTGGAGACAGTAAAACCACACTGCCGGTTCTGACTGGTCTACTACCCAGGGTGGCTTCGGCTTTACAAGTGAGCTCTATTTTGCTGTCAGTACGCAATCTGGGGCAAAGGGGATCTCCTTCTTAGAATCTATGACCAAGCACGGCCTCGGGAGCAAATGTCTGGGAGGTGTTTCCTTTTTTAAAATGGAGCCTTAACACTCCCTTACATCTTTCCCCAGGCAGAAGGATTGCTAACTGCAGGAAGTGACGTCAGTCCGGGCTTGTAATGGAGCAGCCTGGGGATGGGCGCAATCAAGTGTTTGGCTCTCGCTGGCCACCTTTCATCTGGGACCACCTTTCATCTGCAGCACTTTACGGGAGATGGTTAATTAGGCTTCCGGAGGCTCCGGGCGGGAACGTGCATCCCAGACTGCACTGACGTCAGTGACTGCGTAAGAAGAAATGCTCACGGACTAATTACCTCGCATTTGTATGCATAATCTCCTTTCACACGGGATCACGCCGCAATTTCCCAACGTGAGTAAGGGAGTTGGCTGCTTTCTTCCCTGGAGGTCTGCAGCCTGTCTGCGGGAGGAGGATCTAGTCACGACTACTTCTCCCTGTGTCAGCCTGACACCGGCGTCCTTGAGCGCTGAGAAGCCAGAAGAGGAAGGATGACAAAGATAAAAACAAAGCTGTCCAGGAACGACCTGCCATGGGATCGCATAATGTGACCCAGACATGGGCTGGATTCCCACTGCCCAATGCGGCAGCCCCTGACCACGCGGGGCCACTGAGCACTCACAGCGTGCTGGTCCAATTGAGATGTGCCAAGTCCAAACTACACACTGGACTTTGAAGAGTTAACACAAAAAGGATGTAAAATATCCCATTAATAATTTTTACATTGGTGACCTGCTGAAATAATCACTTGGCTATGTGGAGTTAAACAGATCACTATAACTTTACTTGTTTCTTTTGACTTTTTAATGTGTCTGCTAGGAAATGTTTACTTCCCTATGGTTCTCACATCCTATTTCTACAAGACACTGCTAATCTAGATAACTTCCCTCGTTTTAAACATAACGAACCTAGCATCCGAAGAGAGGAGAGTCTGATTTGCCTAAGGTGAGACTGGGCAGAGCTAGTGAAGGATGGTAGCAGTCATCTCAGGTAGAAACTGTAGTTTAACTTTAACCCTCCTGTTTGGCTTCTGGACTTATTTGCTGTAGGCTACTCCCCAAGGCCTCGCCCGTGGAGTGGAGAAATTCCAGAGTCAATTCTGCCTCATCTGGTGCTCCCTTTCAGGCAAGTCAATCTAAGAGCTCACCTGTGGTTGAAAAACCCATCACTGTCTCAAAAGTCAATTATGTATTGTCTCAGCAGCCTAAACTTTCCAGCGTCACTTTAAACCTTTCCTTCCCTATAACTCTGCCCACCAGCTTGATATCACGGAAATTTGCAGTTTGTAATTCTTTCTGAATTCTTCTACTGAATTCTCTTCCTCTGGATTGTCCAAAAGAAGGAAAGGTGGCAGTGAAGCCAGAGATAGCTGTTGGTCTGATATTCCCAGATGTTCAAAGTTCCCCTCGAGCCTTCTCAAAAGTGACCTCACTTTCCGAAGTCTGCAGTTGTGGCAATCAAGCCAGTGTAGTCCGCAGTATTCCAGGGGTCTGGGGGGAATCATACTCTGCCCGAAAGGAAACCACCTGGTCCTCTTCCATCATCAGGTAGACTTTGACAAGGAATCGGTCTTCACCCTGTCTTTCTTTAGGAAAAACCAAAGCAAATGTGTCATTGAGCAATCAATGTCATCCATGGCCATCAAGCTCACTCAACTGACAAAAGAAGAGGAAGGAAATTAGCCCATATTGAAAATCTCCATCTCTGAGTCCCCTGGAGTTTACCCTTGAAAACCCCACCAAACAGGTGAATAGATCTTCAACTGGCCCCCTTTCCCTGGGCCCATTCTCTCTTTCTGACACTTCCGACCCATCATCTGTTCATCAGTGCCTTCAGGTTTTATAATCCAGGTTCCATATCTTTTACATTTTTTATTACCTATTTCTTCAATCATATTGTCAGGTGGATCCACTTTATAGAAGCTTCTTGTTCAAAAGCACCCATTAACCCTGAACGCCAGACCTGGCATCTCCATCTCCTGACTTCTGGGCCAGCAGAGTTCACAGACTAGCCTACCACCATGAGCTTTCCTTGGCTTTGAAAGGATTCTCCCCCACAGGTGGAGAGGGCCATAAACAGCATGAATAAAATGTTCATTTCAAGGCAGGGTTGCACTCAGAGCAGCTTAATGTGGGGTCTGTCCATGAGGGGACTTTACCAGGCAGGGAAGGACACCGGGAGAGGAGTAAGGCCCCTGTGTGCCAATCATGGTGAACTGCCAGTCATGGTGTGGGGCCAGCCTGTGCCCACCATCTCAAGCTGTGGGGTGGCCAGAATACTGGTGCCATCACAGCCTGAGTTATACAAGTGTTAGTAGTTTTACTTTGTATTCATTTTTCACCCTGATGAAAAACTTGCCTCTTTGACACAGTCACCAAAAAGACACGACAACATCTGAGGTTGAGTTCATGTGTTTTTCATAGTTCTGTCACGTTTCCAACAGTTGTGAATACTGTTCTCTGTGAGGTGGTGGGCACGAGCCCTTCTTCTAGTGCCCAGCTTCTGCCTGGTGGGGCTATGAGATCGCAGGCCCGGATGTGGTGCCCCTCTGAAACCCCGCAGCTTTGGCAACTACTCTGTACCATCCTTGGAGAAAGTGTCTGCTTCCCCCAAGACAACAGTAGAATGGCCTGCCTGCAAGTCCTCCTCTCCTGCTCATTGCTCATTGTCAGTCACTCCCTTTGTCTTCTGTTGGGTATTAGTAATTGTACTGGTTTTGCAACAGTTCAAGAACATTAGGAAGATGGTATCAATTATACGTGGAATCTAAAAAAAAAAAAAAAAGTCCAACTCATAGGAACAGAGTGAAAAAGTGGTTTTCAGGGATGGAATATGGAAAAAATAGGGAGAGGCTTGTGAAAGGATTCAAATATAAGTTATGAGATTGAATAACATCTAAAGATCTAATTTGTAACATGGTGCCTATAGTTAACAGTGTTTTGTATTTTGCCATTGAAACACTATATTTCTAATAAAAACTTTTTATGTAATTGAAATTTACTATGAGATTAGAACTTAAAGGTTCACACAAAAATAAAATAATGATAAAATGTGAGGTGATGGATGTATTAACTTGGTCCTCACTTTAAATACCTTACAGTTTTACTTGTAAATTATACCTAACTAAAGCTGGGTGTGGTAGGCAGTTAGACAGACATGAGAGGAGCAAGGATGATGGGCCAGGTACAGAAGGTCACCAGGGTGGAAAGCCCTGGGTGACTAGCAAAGGACAATTGTAGGCTGAGACCTCGCCCCTAAGGTGACCTTTCTTCGCCTAGCATATTGCTGGTCATGCTTTTTGGACCCCCTGACCTTTCCTCCTAGAGATAACACACAACTCAGTTGTATTTCATCTCCAGGTCCAGAAAAGCAGCAAAAGCAGTGACCCCATGGCTACCCTCAGGACCAGCTGCATTAGATAAAGACCCCTTGCCTTGGTGCTGACCAACCAATCAGTGGAGACCTAGAGCCTGAAAAGACACACCTGGAAAGCTGTTGAATATTCTATTAAGATCTTCCCCTGGGACCACCCCTAAAATCTCCATCATTAAAACCCTGAGGACAGAGGCCCCAGTGTACTTTCCCTCCCGAGAGCACGCCTGCACCTTCCCCTACCCCCACCCCTTCTCTGGGGTGCAGTTACCATTACCTTCCTCACTCCCAGACTCCAAGTGTCCTTCCTTTTCCTCTATAACTTGTCTTCTAAGCCCATTTCTTCTAGGAGTTACCTCTTCTATCTCTGTAATTTACCAAATACCATATTTTTCCATGTATAAGACCCCCCCCCCACACACACACACACACACTTTTCCAACCCAAAATTAAGAAATCAATATTTTTAAAATTTTGCTGGCTTTCCTCTTAAGGCCTTCTTCTTTTTTGGCATCTTAAGGGTCTGTTCTTCCTGTTTTCTCCACTCAGCGGAAGAAGGTCCAAATTGTCTCTCTGCAGCTCTATTTCCATGCTCTTTTGCATAGCTGATTACATTCAGTTTGAATTTTTCAGAGTAAGACAATCACTTACTGGTATTTATCTTTTTATTTTTTGATATCTTTATGGGCTCAGAACACTCTGGTGGTCCCTGTTGCATTTGTGCACTCTCCACCTCTGTCTCCAATTAGGGCATCAGCTGATGTCAGTAACAATAAGGCTTGTGATTGGAGAAAGCCTGTTAGACAAGGTGTGGGCAGCTACACACCCACATGGCTCCCTCCTCGGCTGACTTTTGTGTATAAGATGCCCCTCGATTTTCAGTCTAATGGTTTTAGAAAAACTAGTGCCTTATACATGAAAAAATACAGTAAATGTTCTCTTACAGTTTGAGTCTTGGCTCTGAATTCTTTCCTAGCCAGAAGAACCCAAGTACCAATGTTGCTGAACCCAGGTCCAATCTGAGCCCATGGGTCTAACACCTAGTGCAGCTCCCACCACCTACAAAAGGGGGTGGGGGAAGAACCTTAGGAAGGATTCCATCTGTCTCTCCACTTTGACTTCGGGGAAATAATTTAGCTGACTGAAGCTTCAATTTTCTCATCTGTAAAATGGAAATAATGATGGCAATATTATGAAATTACTTTGGGTGTTTGATGAGATCACACATGAGATCTAAACCTTTATATGTAGTAAGCAATCAATAAATACCAACTGAGCTTCAATCTGAAGTATTTTGAATCTTTCCAACACAGACTTATTTTATGTGAGGCATGTGTGTCATTCATTCTGATTTTAAAAAGTGTAATGCTGCTCTTTCAATTTTTTAAAAATCTTTTCCTCATGATCAAAAAGGTGGTGTGTTTCCTTAGGACCTTTTATACAGCCTCATAATATTAAAAATGCTTTCCTAAAATCTGTCAAATTTTGTCCATTATCATTTTTCACCCTTTTCTTGAATTTAATCTTTAAAGGTAATGAAATAAAGTACTAAGATTTATTTCCTAAACTCTGAAATGCTTCTCTCAATTCTTTCCTATTTGTTGCCCTTTCTCTCCCTCATTTTTCTCTAATAAATATGAAGTGTACAGATTAACATGTGCAAGTTGATGAATGTCTCTGAAAAACAGGAGGAAAAGTAAAGTTGACAGTCTCCCAGTGTTCAAACACTGGATGTTTGAGGAGGGGTAATGTCAATTGCCTATACATTGCATGTGTCTTTAACTTTAGAGCTGAAGGAGTCTGTTGAGATGAATAGATTTGTTGGAGATGTGTCAAATTTGCTCTTCATAGAAGGATCATTATGTCTTCTCACTATATAAAGTCCCCCAAAATGTATTGTCACATGAAAGGCTGATAGTCTAGAATTGCTCATGATGAGTGAGGCCTTGATCATGTGACTTCTTGTAACTGCATATGTGGGGGAGGGGAAGGAGGGACAGCTGGAGTCATAAAGCAAGTTCATTGAAGAAATAAAAAGGACTTTCCTCCTAAAGACAGGTGGGACTATCTTCAATAGAAATAGGGAAGAGGATGAAAGAAAAGCATATTTTCTAGATGTGATAGGACATTATAGAGCTATAGCCCTAAGAGTATGAAGCTGATTGTAGTCTCCCACTGAAGAATCAAAAAGTAGTATTCTATTATGTAACTATATCACAGCTGTTTTATCCACTCATCTATTGGACACTTGGGTTGCTTTCCTATCTTGGCTATTGTAAATAACCTTTCAATGAACATGGGGGTCATATATTCTTACAAATTCATGTCTTGAGTTTCTTCATATGTATTCCCAGACGTGGAATCACTGGATCATAAGACAATTTCATTGTTAATTTTTTGAGGAGCCTCCACACTGTTTCCCATAGTGGTTGCACCAACTTTCATTCGCACCAAGAGTGCAGGTGGGTTTCCTTTTCTCCACACCCTCACCAACACTTGTTTTTTTGATTTACTGGTGACAGCCATTCTGACAGGTGTGAAGTGGTGTCTTCCCTGTGGTTTTGATTTGCATTTCTCTGATGATTCGTGATGTTGAGCAACTTTTCATATGTCCGTTGTCCATATATATGTCTTCATTGGGGAAATGTCAGGTATTCTGTCCACTTTTTCATTGGGTTGCTTGTTTTCTGGTGTTAAGTTGTCTAACCACTTTATATCTGAAACTAATACAGAATAATATTGAATGTAAATCGTAATTGAAAAATTAAGATAAAACCAGAAGAAAGGCTATGGGACTGGGTCCAGTGCTTCTTCAGGGAATGTCAGACTACTGAGTATATCCCTTCTCATCCTCATGAAAGAGCAAGGAGAAAGCCTGACATTATGAAATTGGAACCTGTGTTTTATCCAAAGATCCTTGCTTTCTGAGTCCCAAGAAGCACTGAATGAAAAAGCTAACCAACAGAATTCATGTTTGTGAACCAAGGTCAGATTTTTGTTCGGAAGGGGGGTTGTGGAAAGAGGTGTTGAAGAATTTACCTTTTCTGTCAGTGGGGAAGACAGAGTCCTGTCATCTCTGGGAGAGGCTACAGTAGGATCAGAACAAAAAGGGGACAGTATCAGAGAGCTATGGCATAGTATTAGCAGAGGGCCCAGCAACAGAGCACAAAGGGCAAGTCAGCGGTGAGAGGGAGGCTTGGAAGGACAGACTGGTGACAGATGACAGTAAAAAAAAAAAAGCAAAGCCCCTGGATAGGGCCACTGTGGAACCTGCCAACTGGGCCTGCACTGGTGGTGGCAACAGCAGCCCCTCCAGCGGGAGGCGCTCTAACTGGCAGGCTAAGGTGCTAATATGAAGTGCAGTATCAGACAGGGCACAGATGGTGCAGAAAAGTCCCAATGGAGAGGGATTTAAGGAGGAAACAGCTAAGGCACAGAACTGGCTTTGGTGGTATGCACAGGATTTTCTTATAGTGTTTCTGCGTTACAGGTAGCTCTTTGTTTTCCTCTTTAAAGTAATTTAAAGAAAGAGCTTGGCCTCTTTCCACTTCCCTTTCAGTCCCCTGTCCAAATTCTGAATCTAGGCATTCTGGCATCCAGCTGCTCTTGCAATATTTCCTCTGTAGTAGTAAAAAAAAAATAAATAAATAAAAATTTAAAAAATGGGGGGGGGGGAGGTAGTTTCAAGCTCTTTTAAATAAATCTTCATTTCAGAATCATTCTCTTTCTTTTTTTACTATTTTTGAATTTAAAAATTTGCTTTGTTATCCATGTTATTGGACTAGTAATATTATCATGTTAGGGGGTGTCATCAGGTACAATCAAGTTCTAAAGAATCATCTACCACATAAGTCTGGGTGTCTAGGTATTTTTTTTTTTATTATTGCAATCAACAGAGCAAGGTCAGAGGAGGACTTTGACCTAGGAATGGAAAAAAGTTTACTACATGAGTACAGTAATATTCATAAAATATGGAGGAAGAATTGAACAAACAGGGTCACAGGCCCACATCTGTGAGTATAGGTGGGTAAGTACTGTAATTAACTGCTCTCCTTGAACATGAGAAATGTAGAAGTTGTTCCTCCAAATGAAGGGGGGTGATATTATGGAGAAACAAGGGATGTTGGCAGACCAGAACAACACAGTGGACACAATGCATTCAAGTTCAAACTCTTTTAATGAGTAGAGGTTTTGCTCTTTAAAATGTGCTTTACTTTTCTAGCTACCTACACTAGATGAAAACACATGGCCCCAGTTCTTATAGATGCTAAGTAGTCATAGCTCCTTTTCTTCCCCCTTGGGCTTTGTCTTCCCTCATTCATTTTCCATAAGCACACAGCTCATGGGGTGAAGAAGGAAGAGAAGGAAGAGGAAGAGGAAGAGGAGGAGGAGGAGGAGGAGGAGGAAGAGGAGGAGGAGGAGGAGGAGGAGGAAGAGGAGGAGGAGGAGGAGGAGGGGAGGAAGAGGAGGAGGAGGAGGAGGAAGAGGAGGAGAGAAGAAGAAGAAAAAGAAGGAGGAGGAGTTCTGTGTGGAATCAAAATACTATTCTCAAAAAGAGAATACAGAGTAGTATTTTCTATTTCCTTTTGTCACAGAAGAGCAAAGAAATACCAAGCACACTTCCTAGAGAAAGGGAGGAACCCATTTATTAACACTAGTGACTAGTGGACTCCTGGAAATAATTTCCAAATCAGAGTGAAGTAACATACAGAGGCTTCCCTTTTTATAATCTTCTGGGGTCTTTGTCTTGCAGATATGGTTCCGCCCCCGTGTGGGTCTACAGGAAGGCCCCCAGGTGTTGGGGGCTCCCAGGTCATGTCCGATGATCTGCCCTGGAGCCAGCGATAATGACCTCCCCGCCCAGGGCAGTGCATTGTTCAGTTTTGATGTCCTGACAGGCCTTGTAAGACCAGTTTCCTCCTCACTTTGACTCTCCTTCCAGCTGTTCTTTCACTTCAAACATCCAGTAATATTCAACCTGGGGAGGTAGGAAAGAGATACATATCTTATCCTTTAGAATGGAGAATGTTTATACCTCTTCTCAATCTTTTCTTTCCTGGATATCTCTCTACTTCTCTTTCTTCAGTATGTCTTCAACACCCACATTGACTATTTTCTGGGAAAGATGATGCAAGGAAATAGATTAGAAGTTGGATCTAACAGTACATTCATCTCACTGCCCATTTTTACATTCCAAGAGAGAAGGAGATGAGTATCCAGAAATGTTACTACTGTATGTTATCTAAAATGTAAAGTTTTAACAAAAAATTATGAGACATGAAAAGAAACAAGAAGATATGATCCATATACAGGAAAAGAAGCAAGCAACAAAACTACTTGTATGAAAGCTTAACACACAGCTCTAAAAGCAGCTATTAGAAATATGTCCAAAGAAAGCCCTATCTAAAGAATTAAAGACACGGTGACAATGTCTCATCAAATATAGATTATCAATATTAGATGAAAATTATTTTTAAAATAACCCAGTGGAAATTTTGTAGGTACAATGTGCAATAACAGGAATAAAAAAATCACTAGAAAGGCTAAATATGAGATATAAGCTGGAGAAAGAAAATATTGGAAAATTATAAAATAGATTAATGAGATTATGCAATCTGAAAATGAAAAGAAAAAAGAATGAAATGAAATGAAATGAGCAGAACCTCAGAAAAATATGGGGCAGTATTTAAGCACTCAAATATATGCCAAATGGAAGTATTAGGAGAAGAAAGACAGGAGCACAAAAATATTTGAAGCAATGATAGCTAAAATTTCCACAAATTTTATGAAAACATTAATCTGTACACCCAAAAAGCTCAATGAACTCAAAGTAAGATAAATGCAAAGAGGTCTGTGCCAAAATAATCAAATGTTCAAAGACAAAGACAAAGAAAAGAATCTTGAAAACAGCAATACACAGAAAAAAGCCTCAGTGAGATTAACAGCTTACTTCTCAGAAAAGAGCAAGAGAGGCCAGAAGTCAGTGGATGATATGTTCAAAGTACTGATTTAAAAAGGCAACCAGCACTGGCCAGTGTAGCCCAGTAGTCAGAATGTTGGCCCACACCAAAGGGTTGAGGGTTTGATTCCAGGTCAAGGGCACTTAGCTGGGGTGCAGGTTCAATCCCCGGATCTGGTTGGGGCATGTATGGGAGGCAACCAATCTATGTGTCTCTCTCACATCAATATTCTCTCTCTCTCTCTCTCTCTCTCTCTCTCTCTCTCTCTCTCTCTCTCTCTCTCTCTTCCCTCCCCATTTCCTCCCCTCCATTCTCTCTAAAAATCTATGGAAATTAACCAAAAAAATGGAAACAAAATATTATATACAGCAAAACTATCTTTCAAAAATTAAGGCAAACTTAAGACATTCCAAGATTAGAAATATTGAGAGAATTCATTGTTAGCAGACCTATTTCCTTTATTTCTTCTCCGAAATGATTTTGAAAGCAATTGCATATAACAATATGTATATCATTTATTATTAGACATACAAAATATAGAAATGTAACACACTTGACAAATATTTGTAGGAACAAAACTGCATTCAAGTAAATAAGTAACACAGGAAGAAATGGTAAATAAATAGGTAAATATTTTTTAACAATATATAAATATGTATTTACTCTTTTCTCTTAGCTCATTAAAAAACTAAAATATATAAAGTAATAATATCAACAAGGGATGGTTAGCTTATACATGTGATAGGTTATAAAAATAATAGCAAAATATGGAAGGAGGAATGAAGCTATATAAGGGCAAAGTTTATCTCATTGGAATTATATTAGTACAAATCTGATTCTGCTATATAAACATATATTTTCTGATAAAGAAACAGTTTTAATATAACCCCTAAGATAGTCACTAAGAAATTAGCTTGAAAATTAGTTTTTAAAACTATTAAAGAAATTACAATGTTACACTAGAAAATATCCACTCTATGTAAGTATAGAAATATAAAAAACAAAAGCGAAATGGCAGACATAAATCAAACCATGTCACTATGAACATTGGTGCGAATGAATTAAACAAACCAATTAAAAGGCAATGATTGCCAGAATGAGAAAAAAGACAAGAGGAGAAACACTTTAGATGGAAATATATGTAGTTTGAAAGTAAAAAGATAGAAAAATATATCATGCAAATTGCAACTGTAAGAAAGCTAGATTGGCTATACTGTGTCTATGAGACAAAATAGACTTTTTTCTCTTTATTTTATTATCAAAATAGTTTTTAAAACAAAGAAAAACTTTACTAAAAATAGAGACATTGTACAATTGTAAAAGCCTCAAGCCATCAGGAAGATATAACAATTATGAATACATATGCACCTAACAGGGGACCCCCAAAATACACAAAACAAAAATATATAGAATTAAAGGGAGAAATATATAATCCAAGAATAATAGTTAAAGACTTCAATACCCTACTTTGAATACTTGATAAAACAACTAAACTGAAGATCAACAAGAGTATAAAAAATGTGGACACACTAAACTCACTGTACCTAAGAGACATATACCCTATAAAACACTCCAATGCCAACAGCCGAATATGCATTCTTCATAAGCACATATTCTCCAGAACAGAACATCTGATAGGCTCTAAGAGAAGCTGCAACAGATATAAAAGACTGAAATAATACAAAATATGTTCTCTGACTACAATGGAATGAAATTAGAAATCAATAACAGAAGTAAATTTGGAAAATGTAGAAATATATGGATTTAAAACAACACACTCCTAAATAACAATTGAGTTAAGAAAGGAATCACAAGAGAAATAGAAAATACTTCGAGAAAAATGACAAAATACAACATACCAAAACTTTCAGGATATAAGAGTGCTTAGAAAAAAAAATTTATAGTTGTAAATGGATATATTTTTTAGGAAAAAAAAGATGTCAATTTAATAGCTTCACTTTTTGACATAAGAAATGAGAAAATAGGAACAAACTATGCTCAAAGCAAGAAGGAAGAAAATAATATTAGTGGAAATAAGTGAAGTAGAAAAATAGAAAAACAATAGAGAAAATTAACAAAATCAAAGGTTGGTTCTTTGATATTATGAACATAATTAACAAATCATTAGCTATCCTGAACAAGAAAAAGAGAAGACATGTTTACATTACTGAAATTAGGAATGAAACAGAGGACATCGCTACAGACCTTGCAGAAATAAAAATAAGTATAAGAGAACACTACGAACAACTATGTGCTACCAAATTAGGTAACATCAATGAAATGAACGAATCCCTAGAAAAACATAAGTTACAGAAATTGTCAAGAAGAAACAGAAAATCAGAATGGACCTATAAAAACGAGATTTAATTAATAATTTTTAGCCGAAACCGGTTTGGCTCAGTGGATAGAGCGTCGGCCTGCGGACTGAAGGGTCCCGGGTTCGATTCCGGTCAAGGGCATGTACCTGGGTTGCAGGCATATCCCCAGTGGGAGATGTGCAGGAGGCAGCTGATCGATGTTTCTCTCTCATCGATGTTTCTAACTCTCTATCTCTCTACCTTCCTCTCTGTAAAAAATCAATAAAATATATTAAAAAAAATAAATAAATAATAATAATTTTTAAACTTTCAACGAAAAAGGAGCCTAGGCTCAGGTGGCTTCACTTTTAAATCCTGTAAGACATTCAAGGAGGAACGAATGCCAATCTTTCACAAACTCAGCCAGAAAATAGAAAAGGGAGAAAAACTCCCCAACTTATTCTATAAAGCCATTATCACACTGACACCAAAACTAAAGATGTCCCAAAAAAAAGAAACTGAAGATCAATATTTCTTAGGAACATAGATGCAAAAATATCCCACAAAATACTAGCAAACCAAGTCCAGCAACATGTAAGTGGGTTTTGTCTCAGGAATACAAAGTTGCTTTAACATCTGAAAATTAATGTAATACATGATATTACTAGAATAAAGAAAAAAAAACCGCATGGTCATCTCAATAAACAGAAAAAAAGCATTTAACAGAACTCAGCAAACTTTAATTATAAAAGCACTCAACAAACTAGGAATAGAACAGAACTTCTTAACCTAATAAAGAACATATATGGAAAACCCGTAATTAGTGTAATATTTAATAGTAAAAGACCGAATGTTTTCCCCATAAGATTAGGGACACGGCAATGATGTCTGCTTACCACTGTTATTCAGCATTGTAGTTGAGGCTCTGGACAGAATGATTAGTCAAGAAAAATAAATAGAAGTCATCCAGATCAGAAAGGAGGAAGTAACACTGTTCCTAGTCACAGAAGGCGCGATCACGTGCACTGCAAGCCCTGAGAAGCCATATTAGAAGGAACAAGTTCGAAAGGTTACAGTTTACAAAAGCAATATGCAAAGTCAGTTGTGTTTATGTAAACTACCAATGAACAATCCACAAACAACATTTAAAGACGATTTCAAATATAATAGGACTTAAAAAGTAAAATACTTAGGAAAAAAAGAAAGTTCAACAAAAGAAGTGGAAGACCTACACTGGGAGCTGCAGAATATTGATGGAAAAATTAAAGAATATCTAAATAAGTAGAAAGAAACCTCATGTTTATTTTTACTATTTTAGGATGGCATTACCCCCCCCCCCACATTGTTATATGGATTCAGTACAATTCTTTTTTAAAAAATATATTTTATTGATTTTTTAAAATATATTTTATTGATTTTTCACAGAGAGGAAGGGAGAGGGATAGAGAGTTAGAAACATCGGTGAGAGAGAAACATCAGCCAGCTGCCTCTTGCACACCCCCTACTGGTGATGTGCCCACAACCAAGGTACATGCCCTTGACCAGAATCGAACCTGGGACCCTTCAATCTGCAGGCCGACGCTCTATCCACTGAGCCAAACCTGTTAGGGAAGATTCAGTACAATTCTATCAAAATTTCACCTGGATTCTTTACAAGCTGATTGACAAGCTGATCCTAGAATTTAGATAGAAATGCAATAACCTAGAGTAACCAAACAATCTTGAAAAATAACAATAAAGTTGCAGGAATTATACTTCCTTATATCAAAACTTACTCTAAAGCTATAGTAATCAAGACAGTGTGGTACTGGCATAAGGACAGACATATAGATCAATAGAATTGAGAGTCTAGAAATAAAGTTAACATTGATTGATGCTCAATTTATTTTCAACAAGTGTGCCAGGACAATTCAACAGAGAAGGAAGCCTTTTCCGTAAATGGTACTGGGACAGCTACATATCTAAAAGCAATAAGAGAAAAAGAAAGAAAGAAATAGAACTCTTTGCCTAGTAACATACAGAAAAATAAACTCAAAATGGGTCACAGACCTAAATGTCAGAACTAAAAGTATAAAACTCTTAGAATAAAGCATAGAAGTAAATCTTAGTCATCCTGGACTGGGCAATGGTTTCTTAGAGGACAGGACGCCAAAAGTCCAAGCAACAAAAGAAAAATAGATTTAACTTAATCAAGCTGCAAAAGTACCATCAAGAAAGTAAGAAAACCCACAAGATGGGAGTTTGTAACATTTGTAAGTTGTGTATCTGATAAGGGACTTATATCCAGAATATATAATAAACCCTTACTACTCAATAATAAAAAGACAAATCAATTAAAAATGTATAGGCCGGGCCCCAGCCAATCTGGCTCAGTGGATAGTATGTCAGCCTGTGGACTGAAGGGTCCCGGGTTTGATTCTGGTCAAGGGCATGTACCTCGACTGCAGGCTCCTCCCCGGCCCAGGACCTGATCAGGGTGAGTGCAGGAGGCAACCAGTCAATGTGTTTCTCTCACATCAGTGTTTCTCTCTGTCTTTCCCTCTCTCTTCCACTCTCTCTAAAAATCAATGAAAAACTATCCCCTGGTAAGGATTTTTTTAAAAGTGTAAGTCTGAAAGTCTGAATAGACATTATTCCAAAAAAGATATGAAAAAGGCCAATAATCATATGAAAAGATGTTCAAAATAAAACAAAACAAAAGTTAGCCCTTAGAAAAATGTAAATCAAAACCCTAAGAGATACTACTTCACGTTCACAAGATAATTATTATCAAAAAGACAGACCATAACAAGTATTCTCCAGAATGTGGAGAAATTGGAAATCTCATCCATGGCTGAGGAAGATGTAAAATGGTATAACCTTTGGAAACAGTTTGACAATTCCTCAAAATGTTCAACATAAAGTTACCATATGACCAAGCATTTCCACTCCAAGATGTGTTCACAAAAGAAATAAAAACATATGTTCACACACATAAAAGCTTATACATGGATGTCATGGCAGATTTATTCATAACCAAAAAAATGGAAACAACCCAAATGCCTGTCAACTGATGATTGGATAGGAAAAATGTTGTATGTCTACATAATGGAGCGTCATTCAGCAATAAAAGAAATGAATTATAGATACATGCTCACAACATGGATGAATCTTGAAAACATTATTCTAAGTGAAAGAAACTAGTTTTTTTAAAAAAACATACCCTATTTTGTTTTATTTATATGAAATGCCCAGAATCAACAAATCTATAGAACAGAAAGTGGATTAGTAGCCACCGATGCCTTAGAGAAATGGAGAGAAGTGGGAAATGACTAAAGTGGGTATAGATTTTTTTTCTGGGATGATGAAAATGTTCTAAAATTAAATTGTGGATGCATTAGTTTGCTGTGGTTGGCATAACAAAATACACAGACTGGGTGCTTTAAGCAACAGAAATTTATTTTCTCACAGTTCTGGAGGTCCAAGATCAAGGTATCAGCACAGTTGGGTTCAAGTCCTTGGTCTTGAGTTGTCTGTTCTAATTTCCTCTTCTTAGAACAGTGGTTCTCAACCTTGGCTGCATTCCTCCGGAATGAGGCCCAGAAATCAGGATTTTAAAAAAATTCCCAGGTGATTCTAATGTGCAGCCAAGGTTGAGAACCACTGTCTTAGAAGGACACCAGTCATATTGAGTCATATGAACTCATCTTAATTAACTTTTAAAGGGGCTATCCCCAAAAGCAGCCACAGTCTGAAGGACTTGGGTTAGAAGTTCAACATAAGAGTTTTAGGGACACACAATTCAGTCCAGAACGATGGTGATGGTTGTAGAACACTTCGAGTATAATAAAAACCATTGACTTGTGCAATGTAAGTAAGTGAATGTTGTGCTATGTTAATTATATTTCAGTAAAGCTACCATTTAAAAAATAGAAACAGGGGAGACATTTAGGATTTTCAAGAAGGAAAGTAAAATGATCCAATCTGAATTTTATTTTTTTTTAAAAAAAGTTGTTTGTCAGCCACCTCTAGGATGAAAGTACAAGGAGGCTGGGGAAGAAATGGCCAATAAGGAGATTACTACAATAACCCAGGTTGGATGTCCTGGAATTCTCAGCTAGACCAAGGGCACTAAAATGAGAAAGAAGGGGGTAGATAGGAACGACTTTGCCTGAGTAGATGACCCCTAGCAGAAAACTCCTCTAAGGGCCCGCTGCCAGGCTGACTCCATGGGCGGGCTGCACAGACTCCTCGTGTGGTGGGCAGGATTCTTAGAAACCCTGCAGACCTGGCCAGTATCAGGCCTGAGGCCTCCATATTGCTTTGCCTTACATTGTGTATAAAGCTTTGACTAAAATAAAACATTCGCTTCTGTGTTACTCAGAAGGGGCAGCCCATTAAGTCGTGGCCATTCCTTCATGCCTTCAGCACAGATGATTCGGAAGGATCTGTTGGTCCCCGGGCAGGCTCTGAGCTCTGTGACCGTCTGGTGGGCTCTGTGGAGGGAAAGGTGAGAATGAGAGGTGCAGAGCATGTGCAGTGATGGGTTCACACCAGGCTGCCTACATGGTCACCAGAAGGGGACCAGCATGGGCAGCTCAGAAAGGAAACTAAGGACGAACTTGAACACTTGGCATGAACTTGAACTCTCCTGGCCCAGCACTGTGGTATATTGGGGTATTGGTGTAATTTTGATTTGACCAGCACAGAGCTTCTATCTATTCTTTTCTATCATTTCTTGTTTAGAACTTGATTTTTCTAATATATTTCACTGCCACAGAAAAAGTCCAGTGCAACCAAGTTGAATTAAAAGGTATCTACAGAAGGTAAGGCTCACCATATGCATGTATGTGCATGTGAGTTTGCCGCCTCTCTCTCTCTCTCTCTCTCTCTCTCTCTCTCTCTCTCTCTCTCTCTCACACACACACACACACACACACACACACACACACACACACACACATTCACACCTAGAAAACTAGAAAACTTGGAGAAGTACATTTGGTCTCTGGGCCCCTAGTCCTCTCCTATGTAGCCTTTTCCTCTATCTGCTTTAAAACAAACAAACGAACAAAAAACTGGATTCTAATCATTTAAAGAGACAACTGGAGTAAAAAGTAGAGTAAAAGGAGCAAGGTGTTCAATACTTGACGATCTCCATGATCTAAAAACTCTATCTCTGACCATGTGTGTATAGTCCTGGGATTCTCTCACTGTTTCTGACCCTTGGTTTCCTCATCTATAAAATGACAATAAATAACGTCACCTACTTCACAGGGTTGTTAGGCTGTTCTAATGAAATCAAAGTTATGAAAGTACATGCATACCTTATGAAAGGCTCTAAAGCAGTGGTTCTCAACCTTCCTAATGTCACGACCCTTTAATACAGTTCCTCATGTTGTGGTGACCCCCAACCACAAAATTATTTTCATTGCTACTTCATAACTGTAATTTGCTACTGTTATGAATCATAATGTAAATATCTGATATGCAGGATGTATTTTCATTGTTACAAATTGAACATAATTAAAGCATAGTGATTAATCACAAAAATAATATGTAATTATATATGTGTTTTCCGATGGTTTAGGCCACCCCTGTGAAAGGGTCTTTCGACCCCCAAAAGGGTCTCGACCCACAGGTTGAGAACCACTGCTCTAAATAGATATGAGACATTATTTCTTCTCACTAGGGCATTAATGTCTGAACTCCTTTACCATTTTGTGGAATGAAAGTTTAGCTCTGAGCCAGGAAGTGGAAGAATATTTGGTGTGAGAGCAACAGGTCTCCTAGAGTCCATGTGGAGGCAAGTGCCTCCTGTCTGCCCATGTAGAATACCTCTTAATCCCTAAAGCTATTCCAGACCTTCTTTACAGGTTTCCGGGATAGATTTTCATACCATTCTGGCTGAACTCAGAGTGGAAAATTCTCAGAAAGAGAGTTGCTCCTCAGCTGTCCAATTTCAGGTTTGAGAAGCTGAATGGACCACAAGGATGGGTGTTTCATTTGTTTTGCACCATCTGGTGGACTGTGCCTGGAGGTACAGCGTCTGCCCTGGAATTGCCAAACAGCTGTAGAACCTGCCAGTCATTGCTCCAGGGCAGAAGAGGAGGGAGGTAAGGCCTGGGTGGCTGGCAGGCAAGTCAGCATCAATGGCAAAAGAGGCTCTAGGGAAAGCAACAGAAAGGACCCCAACTCATCTTCCTTGAACAATTTGTAATAAGCTACATGCAACCGAATTGCTGCCCCCCACCCATCCTGACACCCCAAAAGGCTGGCTGACACGCCCTTTCTAAATGACAGTGGTCACCCTGGCTCCTCCTCCAGAGTGCAAGCCTCATCTCGGTCATTTTGCACTTTCTTCTTCCCCTTCCACTCCTGCCTTTACTCATGCACAGGTGTGTGCGCACATACTCACACCCTTGCCCTCCCACGCTGGCCTGAGGACAGGACTCCATAAATGCTTGCAGCTACACTGAACTGAGCAGGCAAGGGCCTCTTCAGCATCAAAAGAGTCTTAAGTTTTAGATGAGCTCTAGAACTACCTGAGGTTGTTCAACTTTGGCATGCCTGTGGGTCCTCCTTCCTCCCTTTCCACTCCCAGTGAAATGGGGACACTAACACTCAGTGATGACATAATGAGGTCACAGATGTACATCTCAGCAACAGGTCTTATTCTGAATCCGACTGATCCTGCAGCAGACATTTGCTGAGCGCGTATTCTACGCTGAGCGCATGTTCTACGCTGAGCGCATGTTCTACGCTGAGCGCATATTCTACGCTGAGCGCATGGTCTATGCTGAGCGCATGCTCTATGCTGAGCATTGTGTGGTATGTGGAGGGGAGGAGGGAAAGCAGAAGCAGAGAGTAAGACCATATGCTCACCCCTTCAAAGAGCTCATAGGCCCAACTAGAAAATGAAATAAACTCATACATAGTACGTAAGAGCAAGCCAATAACTGAATAACAAGTGGGCTAGTTGGCTCTAACTGCCATGCCGGAGCCCATGATGGTCAAGGAAGAATTCATGGTGCAGATGCTCAGGTCCACAGTCACACCTATAATCTAACTGGAAAATTCTTCCGAGTGTGGCACCTTCCAGAGTGGCCTGAGGCTTCTTGCAGGGACTTGGTAGCCCTGCCCCTGGACACATCATGCATTTTTTCCAGGCGTTACCCCTACATGGCTGCTTTCCCCTGACATCTCTATTTCTCTAATTCTACCCATTCTTACAGCTTCCTTTCCCACCCAAGGCAAGTCTTTGAGCCTAATCACTTCAGCTCACTGACATCCTCTTCTTCTCTAAATGCCTGCCATACCTTAAAATGGACATACAAAGCACACAATCATAATCTTGTATTTTCTGACACATCATATGTATATATGCCTCCTCTCCTCAACTAGATTGTTAGTTCGGTGAGGTAGGAGTGAGGCTGTCTCCTCCAGTGGCTCCTGGGTGCCTAGAAGAGTGCTGTATGTGTAGGATGGACTCCATGCATGCAGATTCCACCTCTCTGTGGCCTCCAGCAGAGAAGAGACAAGCCCCCTCCTGGCTGGGGAAGTGGCTGCATCCACTCTCCTTCGGGAAGTCAGCCAAGAAGAAGGGAAGAGGAGGCCTGCCCAGTTATACCAATGCAAGTGTAGCCCCTGCCAGCAGGCCCCAAGTCTGACCTTTCCCCATTAAGACACTTCCCCTCCAACTCCAAGCTGTGTGGTTGCCGGACTTCTCCTTCAAGGCAAGGCCCAATGTCCACCTGGACAGCAGAAGAGAGAAGAGACACCACAACTCAGTGTGCCTCAGGCTCTGGAAGGCTCTCCTTCAGGAAGACCCAAGGCTTCCAGAGAGGTTTGGGAAAACTCTCCTAAGGACACCCTCCCAAGGTATGTTTCACAAAACACTGGTCTTATTGGAATATTGAGATGCAAAAAAGTAACCTAAGTCAAATTTGTTTAGAAACATTGAGTTAAAAGAACTGAGACAGAATTTGTGTTATGTTTTATTTTCCTGCAGAAAGTTTCAAGCCCTTAATGGACATTATAAGTCTCCAAGAAGAGGCTGGAGCACATCATTCCAAATGTATTTGGCCAGGGAACAGTTTTTCCAAGATTACTTCCCACAGAACACTTTAGGAATTGTGTTTAGAGCGTTCCTTTCACTGTTCTTAAAAATTCCCCCAAAGTTTCAGTGCTGCTTCCCCCTGTCATTTTATTTCCTTTAGAAATGATGATGTAGATATAGATACATACATATAAAATACATTTCTCTGGGTCCAAAAGACATTTATGACAGGAAATGTCATAATGGAGAATGAAGAAATATACCAAGTGGAAAATTTAAAACCATGGGAACGTGAATAGCATTCCAGTCCTGCAAGCACTTTCCATTACAAAAGAGTGAATCCTGCAGATTTTCTGCGACTTGGAGAGACCTTTCCAGATGAATCTTGCCTTTTTGTCACAAAAGGTCACAGTTGTACTTCTTCCTCCACTTCCTCTATTGAACACCACTGAGCAAAGATCACTGATTCCCTACATAGCCCCAACATGCTCTAGTCCTCATCAAATAAGAAAGATCACATGAGCTCACTTATTTGTGGAATTAAATGAACAAAACAAATTGACCAACAAAATAAGACCCAAAACATGGAGGCATGGAATAGACTGACATACCCCCATGTTGGGTGGGGAATGAGGAATAATAAACCAAAGAACTCATATACTTATTAGAGGCCCAGTGCACAAAATTTGTGCACTGGGCAGATCAGGGCGGGGGTGGGGGGGTTTCTCTCAGCCCAGCCTGCACTCTCTCCAATCTGGAACCCCTCAGGGGATGCCTGACTGCCAGTTTAGGCCTGATCCCACAGGTTGCTCCTAACTGCCCTCCCCTGCAGGCCTGGTCACTCCCAACTGCCCTCCCCTGCAGGCCTGTTTGCCCCCAACTTCCCTCCCCTGCTGGACATCTTGTGGTGGCCATCTTTGACTACATGGGGGTGGCCATCTTGTGTGAAGGTGTGATGGTCAATTTACATATTCCCCCTTTATTATATAGGATATGCATAGCCCATGGGCACAGGCAATAGGGTGGTAAAAACCTGGGGGTGGGGGTAGGGCTGGGTGGAGGGAGGGGGATACAGGGGGGAAATGGGAGACATCTATAATACTGTCAACAATAAAGTAAGTAAATCCTATCTAATAAAGACAGAATATGCAAATTGACCATCACACCATCACAAAGATGGTGGCGACCATAGCCACAAGATGGCAGCGCCCAGTTCCCTCAACCCCCTTAGATTCCCCCAGTCCTTTCAGCCCTGCTGGGGGGGGGGGGGGCGGCAGGAGCACAATGCAGCAAGACCCGCCCTAAACCACCCAGGGCTGGCCCGAGGCACAGGCAAGCCTCAAATGGTGGCTGCCCAAGGCTCAGGTAACCAGGGCTAGCCGAGGCTTACACTGCCGGCAGTGGCAGCAGCAGAGGTGTGATGGGGTGTCACCTTCCCCTGATGGCCAGGTCACTTCCTGCCCCTGAGGGCTCCCAGACTGTGAGCAAGTCAGGCTGAGGGACCCCCCACCAGTGCATGAAGTCTCATGCATCAGGCCTCTAGTAAATAAATAAATGGATAAATAAATAAATAAATTTAAAATTAATCAATACCCTCAGTAATAAAAGCAAATATAAAATCTACTAGGTGTTTTCAAATTGGAGAAGAACTGGCTGGAAGAGAGCCTTGGGGCTCATGATGAGGGTTGTCCCATTTTACTCAGCACCTTTTAGTTATTCAAATAGTACTTAATGGAGGTTATTCACAGAAACCAAAGATTCCCAGTGTGAGGATACCAAAGGGATGGAAAGGGGGGTCTGAATTTTGGGTTCCTTGTAGGCAAAATAAAAGGATTGGATTACATACTGTCTAAAGCCACTACCAATGTAACTAGTCAAATTTTTAGACATTTACCAAAACTATATATTGGTAAATGTCTGAGAGAAAGTAGTGTCGGTGGTAAAGAAGGCCAAACCTACCATAAATCTCAAAGTAACTAAATTCTCTATCTTTGTCACCTTCTTATACACTTTGCCCAGATGAAATAATATTTTCAAGGAAAATATTTAGAGGATAATTACGTACCAAAGTATAACACATGAGCAGGCTGGAAAGCCTATAGAGGAAAAACATACATCGCTACACCACTTGGCTTGGAGCCAGCTCTGCCAGGCCTGTGCCCGTGCTCCTAATTATTTCAGTCTGCCTCCTGCTAGGATTTTCAACTGACTATGCAATAATGTTCAGGCCAAATTGGAATAAAAATATCAAATGAGATAATATGTATATGCCAAGAAAAAAAAAGATGCTAGCTGTTGTCATTTTAAGTATATACTTTCAAGAACTTATGATATTCTACGGCCTGGAACCAAACAAAAGATAAAATGCAGAACTATTGTTTGGTTTTTGTCACATGATGACAAACAAGACTGTTCTCTTTATCAGCCATCAGGTAGGCTCTCTCTACAAAGATCCACACAGGATGTCACTCCGGAAAGGCAGCAGCCAGGACTAGACGTTATAGATGAGTGGTGTTACTATTTAGTTTCTTACTTAAAATATTCACTCCCAAGACCAGTCCATTTTCTTTAGAAATGACTATTAAATCAGTTTTCTTATTATTTTCCTCCCTTGCAGTCACCAGATACAAATTCAGCTGCATTGTTGCAGTCCTAGCAGTCTCCATGGATTCCTGCTGTCAGCCTTTCCCAGACCTGCCAAGAGCCATCAAATCAGCTGTCTTAATTTGCAACTTTGATCAGCTTCTCCTGTACTGAAAATCCTGCTCAGTCCCCCACTAGGTATAGAATTAAATGCAAACTCTACAGCCTAGCACATGCTACTCTCTGTAATCTAATACTGTAGCTCCCACTTTCCTTTCACTTCCGGCCTTTGCCACACCAACCAAAAGCCTGAAGGTGAGGCAGCCCATTTCTACAGCCTCTTGAGGCACAGAGCAGCTGGGAGAGGATAGAAAGGGGATCTAGAAGGAAAAATGGAGAATAACCAATGCAGCCACTAAGGTAGGTTTTTAAATGTAGAAATGCAGAAATTGTACCTAAAAGTACCTGGGAAAAGTAGGAATTAATATTCATATAGTCTTGGGGTAGGCCTTATACCTCTAATTCTAAACATTACCAAAAATGATAGAGCTTCAGCTGTTCCCAAGGCCCATGCCTTATATACTTCAATATGTAAATACAGGGTGTCCCAAAAAAATGTATTTACACTTTAACAGCTGATTCTACTACATTTTGAAAATGAAATGCATTTAATAAGCACCACCTTTATACTTATTCAAAGTATATATACATTCTTGGAGGGACACCCTATATATACAAATTAAAATAAAGGGCATTTTTACATTAAAAAAATCAGTGAGCATATATTGTAAAAATCCAAAAACTTCAATTCAGTAAAAATCAAACAAATTTAAATACATATGTGACACTATTTTAATCTATCAAATTGGCAAAGTTTTAAAATAATCTATCATCTCCAGTTGTCCAGATATTACTCATTGGGCAGGGTACACACTGGCACAACTCTCTTGGGGTCAATAAGACAACAAAAAAAACCTTTAAAATTTTAGTACCCTTAGACTTTGATCCTAAAGAATAAATTATGAATGTGCACAAAGACTTGACAGCAAAGATATTTAGGACAGAAGTGTTTAAAATGACAAAATGTTGGAGATAAGTTACATATTCCTAAGAAAAGGGATCTATAATAATAAAAGTGTAATATGCTAATTAGACCAGATGTCATTCTGGGACAAAGCCAGGGCTGCAGCCACTGGATTGAGGCAGCCGCAGCTGCAAAGGCCTACTCTTCTACTAATTTCGTGCATCAGGCTTCTAGTAATTAAATAAATTACAACAAAGTACTATAAAATGCATGCAACAAAGAAATATTATATTCTAGAAGATTATGACATAGAAAAATATTTAGATATATTTTTGAGAGAAAAAGGAATTGAAAACATCTTGTGAACAGCATAATACTGCTTATGTTAAAACTAGAGGCCCGGTGCCCAAAATTCATGCACTCGGGGGGAGGGGGGAAGGGTTCCTCAGCCTGGCCTGTGCCCTCTCCCAGTCGTGGACTCCTCAGGGGATGTCCGAGTGTCGGGAAGTGGGCCTAAGCCGGCAGTTGGACATCCCCCAAGGGGTCCTAAGTGCCACCACTGATATGCTCACCAGCCATGAGCCCAGCTTCTGGCTGAGTGGCGCTCCCTCTGTGGGAGCACACTGACCACCAGGGCTCAGCTCCTGCATTGAGCATCTGCCCCCCTGGTGGTCACTGCACATCATAGCGACTGGTCATTTGGCCATTTGGTCGATTTGCGTATTAGCCTTTTATTTTATAGGATATGCATTTGAAAAGCCCAAAGGATAATATAAAATGTTATCAGTGGATATCTTTGGGTGACAAGATTCAAGTGTGTTCTATGTATTTATTATATATATATATATATATATATATATATATATATATATATATATATACACACTAGAGGCCCAGTGCACAAAAATTTGTGCACTCGGGGGGGAAGGGGGGTCCCTCGGCCCAGCCTGTGCCCTCTCGCAGTCTGGGACCCCTCGGGAGATAATGACCTGCTGGCTTAGGCCTGCTCCCCGGTGGCAGAGGGCAGGCCCAATCCCTAGGTGCAGCCCCTGGTCGGGTTCAGAGCAGGGCCAATTGGGGAGTTGGGGCGCCGCCCCCTGTCATGCACAGAGCAGGGCAGATTGGGAGGTTGCGATGCCACCCTCAGTCACGCTCAGGGTAGGGTCGATTGGGGGGTTGGGGCACCGCCCCCTGTCACACTCAAGGCAGGGTTGATGGGGAGGTTGTGGTGCCACCCCCTGTCATGCACAGAGCAGGGCCAATCAGGGGGTTGGGGCACCTTCCCTTGTCACGAACAGACCAGGGCAGATAGGGAGGTTGTGGCCCCGTCCCCTGTCACACACAGAGCCACAGGGCGATCAGGGGGTTTGGGCGCTGCCCCTGTCACACTGATCCCAGTGCCGGGAGGCCTCGCGGCTCCGCTGATCCCAGTGCTGGGAGGCATATTACCCTTTTACTATATAGGATAGAGGCCTGGTGCATGGGTTGGGGCCGGCTGGTTTGCCCTGAAGGGTGTCCTGGATCTGGGTGGGGGTCCCCACTGGGGTGCCTGGCCAGCCTGGGTGAGGGGATGATGGCTGTTTGCAGCTGGTCACATACCCTTCAGGGTGGGGGTCCCCACTGGGGTGCCTGGCCAGTCTGGGTGAGGGGCTGAGGGCTGTTTTCAGGCTGGCGGGTGACTGAAGCTCCCAACCGCTCCTTTTTTTCTTTTTTATTCTGGGCCAGCTTTAGCTTTGAGGCTTGGCTCCAGCTTTTAGGCCTCCGCTGCTGAAAGCAGGTTTCTGGCCTTTGTTTACCTTCTGTATTTGAAACAATGCTGCGATTCTGCTAGCTGAAGCCCGACGGAGTAAAGCAGGTTTCTGGGGTTTTGTTTAGCTTCTATATTTGTAACATAGTTGCTTAGAGTTGCAGCTCAGAGGCCTGCAGTGGCAGGCAGGGAACATTGGAGTCCTCCGTCACTGAAGCAAGCAAGCCTCATGTTCGCTTTAAGCTGCCTGGCTGCCGGCTGCCATCTTTGCTGGCAGTTAATTTGCATATTGCCTTGATTAGCCAATGGGAAGGGTAGCGGTCGTACACTAATTACCATGTTTCTCTTTTATTAGATAGGATATATTTATTGATTGATTGATTGATTTTTTACAGAGAGGAAGGGAGAGGGATAGAGAGTTAGAAACATTGATGAGAGAGAAACATCGATCAGCTGCCTCTTGCACACCCCCTACTGGGGATGTGCCTGCAACCCAGGTACATGCCCTTGACCGGAATCGAACCTGGGAACCTTCAGTCCACAGGCTGACGCTCTATCCACTGAGCCAAACTGGTTAGGGCTATGTATTTATCTTTTAAATTTATCTGTACTTCTTAAATTTCTGCATGAAATACTTTACATTAAGAGAAGCACAATAAAATCATTATAAATTAATTGAAAATTGTTTCTTTTATCTGCAAGGGATTTATACATGATCCTGAGCTGCTAAATGATGCCACCCAGGCTGTGTGCTGTGCAACTCCCTTAGGCTCGTTCTCCAATAAGTTAGAACTTATTCTCAAATAAAATGTAAAGCAATAATAATAATCTACCATGATTCAAGATAATTTTTTCAAGTGCAGAAAAGAAACAATAAGAGGTATAAGTGACTTCATCACATTAAAAAACAGCTGCATGAAGCCAAGGACACTGACCCCTTCATTCACCCTTCTGGGCTGCAACCTTTTGCTGCTTTGTACCAAAATGTCCAATGCCCACAAAACCTTTGTGAAACTAAGCCATGGAAAGAAAGAACCCTTGTCTAGCAGCTAAAGGCAATCTGCCAGTTTATTTCCATCCTTCATCTAATTCTCAGTTGGCCAGCTAAGTGAAAAAGGTAACCAGAGCCAGCGGAGAAGGCCACTGATAAGAATAATAGATAAGTAAATAAAACATTCATAAGAGTCACTTCTCTGTGTTTCAAACCCACTCTATGTGACTCTCAATGAACGTGGCTGTTTAAAGAATCAATAAAAAAAAATGGGCAATGGGACAGAAATAATGACACAGGAGGCAGATGTGCATACCATAAAACATGGAATGTGATATGAATAGAATATAGCTAGAGAAGGCCTGCGCCTTGCTAGTGGAGCCCTGAGACCCCAGTCCCTCAGGAAGACAACACTGCCCTTTGAACTATTTGGAAACGCCTCCCTGGTGATGCTGAACACACTGGGTATAGGATGGCTATGTTCCTACTGTGACTTACACAGGCCAATCAATTTCTATTTGTTTTACCTTGACATTTAGTCGAATGTTTCATAGGTAGTAGGACTTGGCATACCTATGTGAAATAGATTCCTCTCCAAAATGTACTAAAAGATCATTTGAGGCTAAGAAAAGTATTTCTTCCTTTTGGTGTTCAAGTGCTAGGTGCTCCAGTAGAGGTCAGCCTCTCACAAATGATCCAAGGACATAGAGAAGCCCCTCCCTCCTGACCTTATCACCCTCAAAATCCTCCCCTTCTAGCTGATGGTACAGCGGAAAGAATCCCACAAACAAAAGTCATTGCATGTTGACTGGGGGCAAGTTATTTCGCCTCTCTGTGCTTCAGTACAAAGGGAGCGGGGGAAGGGGAAGCATTTTATAAGTAAAGCTATCTAATAGAACCTGGGACAATATCTGACTCAAAATACATGCCTGTGAATGTCACTTCCTTGCTTTCTTTCCTTCTCTCTTAAAAGCTCTCAATTCCACCATCAGCAATAAGACAAACACCCCTACAAGAGGCCCCAATTGGTTTGAGTTCAGCAATAATAGGTCCTTTCTTGAAAATTGTTTCTAAAAGGATGAGGGAACCAGGTGCCAGCAAGAGATGGAAGACAGAGAGAGAAGCTATGGAAGGGCTAAGATAGGGTAGAAAGGAAACAGCTGTGTTAAAAACCTACTCAACAACATCAGCTGGCATAAGCTCTCAGAACACCAAAGTCAGGCAAAAATAAATTCCAGTGTTTAGGCACTAGACATACAGACTGAAGTCTAGTGGTTATGTAAAATATTCTTAAGGCCAAAATCACAAAAGACATTAGGGGACAGGTGTTGGAAGCCCGGGGTCCTTGTCCTTAACCCCCACTCCTGCAGGAGCCGAGTAGTACACTTGTTAAAGGCAGCGCATGTGGGTACATAGTTCTAATCTCCATCCTGCCCAGGGTATTGTGTGACCTTAGACAAACTGCCTCATCTCACTAGGCCTCATTTCTCCCATCCCTAAAATGGGGGTAACAGTGACTTACTAATGAATTACTGAACAGATAAATGTTAATGAATGTACAACATTGAGCACGATGTATGGCAGTTTAGGTCCTCAAAAAAAAAAAAAAAAGGGGGGGGGGGAATCTCTATTCATTACCGTGGTATCCTAGGAAAGTACTTCCTCCCTGGACATCAGTTTCCTCATCTCTAGAAGCAGGAGCAAGGAGCTGAAAGATAAGATCCATTCAGAACTCAACTTCTCTGCTCCCCCTGAGGGCTCACAGCTGCCTCCGTCAGGCAAGGCAAGAGGACAATGTGGCAAAAGAATCCATGAGAGAAAAAGATTCAATCCAGGCCCATCTGAAGGCAAGACTTTGTCAAGATCATTCTGGAAACGAAACGTGACTTCCTCTTTTTTTGTTTAAGGTCACAAGACGAGAAGGGAGACCAAGCTGAGCTTAGTCCCTGGAGGCTCCCGTGGGATCGCATGTCCCTTCAGAAATGCCATGGTAACTGATGTAAGTGTGAAGGAGTCGGAACCCCAGGGATTAAATTTCTGCTGAAATACACATGTTTTTGGAGGGGGGTGTAGGGAGAGGGGGGGAGCTCTTGACCCAGGGAATGCAGAGCCTGTAGGAACACTGCTCTGGGGCTGATATCGCAGGTATCAGATGCCCTGGCCTTTCGGGGCTCCCTCGTGCTGGAGGTCAGCATGGATCACACCTGGCCACGCTGGCCAGGCCGGGGCGGGGAGGGACACCTGTCCTAGCTTGTCTCACATATGCACATGCATTCCTGGGCCTGGGAACTTTTTCCCCCACAAAGACATGTTTTATGACTGCACTGGTATTTTTATGACAAAACAATCCCACATTCGTCTGAGAGGAAGTGGGGTCCGACGGCCTCTCCTCTGCAAGGGAGCCTGTGTGTGCCCGGCCAGCCCTCCTTTTGTGAGAGAGTCGGCTATAGTTTGTACCAAAGAGTATCTGCCTCTCTTTCCCACCCCAAGCAACTATATGATCTCCTGTCGCTATACATGAGTTGGCATTTCCAAGAATTTTGTATAAATGGAATCCTATGGTGCCTACTCCTTTTTGTCTGTCTTTTTGCACTCGGGGCACTTAGTTTGAGATTTAGCCAGTAGCTTATTTCTTTTTGTTTCAGGGTATTACTCCATTGCATGGATTTACCACAATTTGCTTGTCCATTCTCCTGCAGATGGATAGATATTTTGATTGTTTCCAATTTGGGCAAAGCTGCTCTGAATATTTGTGTACAAAATATAAAGAGTATGTGACTCTCAGAAAGAAGGTCAGCTTGCAGGGTCCTGCACATCATCTCACCTCTCGGAGCATCAGTGTTTTCAGCTACCAAAAAAGTAAATGCATACTCCTTCCCCATGTCATGAAAATAAGGTGACCTAAAGCCTGTGGAGGTTTTTTTATAAGTATAAAAAGCTATATATATATGACATTAATATTTCCCTCAGTAATTCAGTCATTCATTCATAATCAAATAACTGCTGTTTGAAGGTGATGGGTGGATTTTTGTAAGTGTGAATGTGGTGTGTGTGTGTGTGTAAGAAGACACTCTGCACAGAATAGGGTGGGGGTATGAACAAGTACAGTTCAGTGCCACCACCCCCAAAGCACCCACCATCCATGTGGGGCAAAATACCTAAAAAGATGAACGAATCATACTAGACACAAGGTGAGAAGAGGACCCGGGGAAGCACAGGGGTCAGCATCCTGGAGAGTTAGAACTAGAAAGAAGATGAAAATGTGAAAGAGGACAGTCAGGAAGGCTTCGTGGTGGATGTGAGGATCATCCGGGTCTTTAAGGAAGGACGAGGAGGGTAGTGCATGATGATCAAGGATCTGCCAACACCCTACTGTCCTGAGTATGAAGTGAAGCCAGAGGAGACCCTGGGGGTGTTTCTATCTAAATCCTTCTCGTTGCAATAGCACAAGCACGTAGTAAACTTCCCACAACATCCTTTCTAATCAAAACAGGCCTGTGTCATGTTGTTGCTGTGCCTGACAGTTTTCATTTCTGACTGGGTGACATAGGGATGTGCTCTCGCATCTTCCTGAGGGAGAAGGATGCTCAGAGAGCCTCAGCAGGTGGCAGCAGCAGGAACCTCCAAAGGCCAGAGTGAGGATGAAGGATGGAAGGAGAAGAACCAGTTGGAAATCCATGTAAGGAGCAGATGATCTCCAAGGTCTTCTTCTCCAGCCTGTACAGCCAGATGTTGCCAGAGCCTACCCTGGCAGACATAATGGGAGATTATTCTCTAAATAGGTTAAACAACGAAGCTCTGGGAACAGGAGTACTAGGTACAGCTACAGGCAGGGTTGAGATACTGCATAGAACACAGGGGCATTAGATAAAGGTCTGAAAAAAGGAACAGGGGCACCATTTCTCTACCTTTCCCTAGTTAACTCCCAGAAAAGTGGAAAAGGCTGGAAACTAAAGCTCTCCTCATTGAGGAGCCTGACAGGCCCAAGAGGGGGAAGCAAAAACACCTATAGAGATTGATGGTCAATCACCTGTAAATTTTCCAGAGTCTTACTTGAGCACCCTATAATGAGAACCAGCAGTCAAAGAGCCCTGCCCCCACCACCCCTCCAACACACAAATATTCCATTTACCTGTGAGGATGCACAATAGGTATCCAAGATTTGAAAAAAAGCCTATAACATAAAATAAAGACAATAAATGTGGAAGAAAAAAATTAAACATATTTAATGTAGCATAATAGATATAAGAGAGAATGAAACAGGATCAACATCTATGAAACAAGCCCAGCCTGAGTGGCTCAGTGGTTGAGCCTCGACTATGAGCCAGGAGGAGGTCTTGGTTCAATTCCTAGTCAGGTCAGATGCCCAGGTTGTGGGCTCGATCCCCATGTGAGGTGTGTAGGAGGCAACTGATCATGATGCTCTCTCATCATTAATGTTTCTATCTCTCCCTCTCCCTTCCTCTCTGAAATCAATACAAATATATTTATTTTTTAAAAAGGTCTATGAAACATGAATAGAATGTTACTTAAAGAACATAATTCAGAAAGAGGTCTTGAAAATTTAAAAATATGCTTTTGCAGAGATTTCAAAAATTAAAAGAGAATAGAAATTTGAGGGGGAAATCTCACAATATGCAGAACAAGAAGAGTTAAGAAATACAAGGCAAGGTTATAATAAAATTAGACAATCACTCCAAGAGGCAAATGATATATACAGTAGGAATCCTAGGTAAAGAAACAAAATGGAGGGGTGAAAGTTACCAAAGTAGAAGTTTCCAGATCTAAAGGACCCACCAATGACCTAATTCAATCATTAAGAGGAAAATCCACCCCATGGTAACTCATGTAAAATTTTATAATACCCAGGTTACAGAGAAGGATTCTAAAACTTCTAACAACACTAGGAGTTGGAAGACAACCATGCCATTTATTAAGCAATTGCCTCTCAGCCCCAATCCACCCAGCTGGGACTCTGCCAAACATCTCTCCTTCACTGGCCGGCTTCCTATTAGAGACTGTCAATAGGTGGCCCGGAGGGAAGTCTGAAGGCGGGACAAGGACATGCTCTTTCCTGTTTCTTTCTATTTTTATCGTCATCATCTCTGTAACAGCCCTTCCCCTGGCTGTGGCAGTTGGCTACACTCTAGGCTTTGAATAAGTTATTTTTCTGGAACTCTAGAACCAACCTCATGTCTCCTCACTAGCCGGTAACAACTCCTCCTCTGAGGTCTGGATCTTAGGATCATGAGGCTCCTCTTTCAAGTTTCTGGATTCTAATTACTCCAATCTTGTTTTTTGTTGCCCTAAGTATGCTCACTGCTTCCTGCAGTTATTATCTTTGTGTTACCTTAGTGTTCCCTTTTCATTTCTTCAGTTCTCCAGCACCCATCTAACTTTCCTTATATTAAATTATCTCTTTAAAATAAATACTATGGTTTCTGTTTTCTGACTAAAGCCTGGCTGATATAGGAGCTAGTTCCAGGAGTTATGTAGGTAACAAGCTTTCAGAGAATTCTGGGATTTGTTTGGTAAAATATTGATTCTATACCCAAACTGTCAATCATAGATGAAGGTGGAATAAAGATATTTTCAGAAATAAAGGGTGTCCAAAATGCCATATCTCATGCACCCAGAAAACCATTTAACTTGGTAAGTTTGAGTTTACCCAGACAAGGGAGAAAACCATGAAGAGATGAGACATGGGGTCCAGGAGATCCCTTGCTCTAAAACAGGCAAGAGATCAAGGAAAGGCGAGGACAATGGTGGAGAGAAGTCTTGGAATGACAGCGGTGCCACGGGAGAGAGCAGCCAGTCCAGATTGGAGCAGAAGGAGAAAGGCTCCTGGAAAGAGCATTCAACTGAACAGAAGGAACATGATAGATTCATGATGCACTTATCTATATTGACAGGAGTTTTATGATTCTGTTGCAAAGACTGAGGCTGATTTGATGAAAGGTACCTAGAAAAAGAACAAAATGCACAAATGAAAAAACATTCGCTCCAAAGAAGACACACGTTACACAAGCTGGAAAATGCCATCATCATATACTGCATGGTTCAACTGTGAACAATATTAACATAATCATAAGAATTCCAACACAAAATACTAATTGAACAAAAGCATCCAATAAATCCATAATGGATGCAGAACATAAAGGAGGCTGAAAATGCCCCCCAATGTATCAGGCCTTACTCCCTGAAACCTGTGTTATCTCGTTTGAAAAAGAAAAGGGGGGGGCGGTCTTTGCTGATGTGATTACATTAAAATTTCTGAGATGAGATTATCCTGGATGACCTGGTCAGCCTTAAATGTAATCACACATCTCCTTATGAAAGGGAGACAGACCCCGTGATGGCGAACCTATGACACGCGTGTCAGAGGTGACACGCGAACCCATTTTTTTGGTTGATTTTTCTTTGTTAGATGGCATTTAAATATATAAAATAAATATCAAAAATATGTCTTTGTTTTACTATGGTTGCAAATATCAAAAAATTTCTATATGTGACACGGCACCAAAGTTAGGGTTTTTCAAAATGCTGACACGCCGAGCTCAAAAGGTTCGCCACCACTGGACTAGACAGATGCCCACAGAGGAGAAAGCACAATACAAAGACAGGCAAAGATCAGAGTGATGTGGCCACGAGCCAAGGAATGTCACAGCCGCCAGTAGCTGAAAGAGCCAAGGAATGGATTCTCCCCTAGAGCCTCTGGAGAAAAACAACCTTATCAACACCTTGATTTGGGCCCAGCAATACTGACTTTGGCCTTCTGGCTTCTGGAACTTTGAAAGAATTCATGTTTTCTGTTGTTTCAAGCCACTAAGTTTGTGGAAACTTGTCACAGCAGCCACAGGAAACTAATACAGGGGTGTGTATGGAAAAATAGAGAAAATTTTTTCTACAGTAGGAAATCAATAGGTTTTGTCTAAAATGAAAAAATCAGCAAATACTAATAAATGCAAGAGGTAACCATCATAAGAGAGAGTTGCTAGAATTGATCTGGGGACTGAAAATCAGAGGTAGAGAAGGCTATTGTTTGACTCTTTGTCGTCCTAACTGACCTCATAAATAATATAAAAATTTATGTTAACTTTAATTTTTGAAGAAATTATGCCCAGTGCTTCTCAGTGGTTGAGTATCAACCTATGACCCAGTAAGTCAGGGTTTGATTCCCAGTCAAGGCACATGCCCAGGTTGCGGGGTCAATCCCCGGTAGGAGGCTTGCAGAAGGCAGCCAATCAATGATTTTCTCTCATCATTGATGTTTCTATCTCTGTCTCCCTCCCCCTCTGAAATCAATAAAAATATATTTTTTAATTAAAGGGAAGAAACTTGCTAAAAAAATTATATTTTCACGAAGTATTTGGTAAACCCTTCTTTCTGGACATAATAGAGAGGAAAGGGATAAGAAGAATAAAAATAAAGGCATGGAAGAGCAAGAAGGGCATTTATTATGGCCTTCTATGTGCCAGGTTCTGTAGAAGGCATCACCTCTACTCCTCACAGTAACTTGTATGACATGTCTGAGTTTTAAAGACAAGGACATTGAGTCTCTGGGAGAAAAAGTAACTTTCCCCATCTCACACTGCTCAGTCTGTAATCTCCACCCACGTGAGGACATGAGAGGTGGCCGTCAGAGATCTCATGCTCAGGAAACTAATGGAGGAGACGCTTTCTGCCTGAGAAATTTTTTTTAAGGCTTCATAGAAGTTTTGGCTCTTAATAAATTTCATAAATATTGAGAGAATATTTGTTTCTTTGAGTTTTTGTCACTTGGTTGTATAGAGTCTCTTAGATGCTAAAGACTAATGTGCCATGTGAATATTATTTTTCATAATTTCCATTTTACAAAAGGCAAAGCTAAGGCTGAGCAATCAAGTCATTTACCCAAGGAATAAAAGTGGTTCTTGAAATCAGATCCTCGGCTACCACCTCCTCTGCTTCTTCCTTCGCTCTCAGTACCTAATAAACACTTGCTGAATTGGACTGCACTGAAAATGGACCTGCAGTCAGTGTCTGCTCTATGGCTGGGCAGGAAGGGACCTCGGACAATGCTGAGAGCAGAAGAAAATTAGCTGGGAAGTAAAATGGGGTTCCAGAGAATTCACAGTCAAATGATGTCGGTTGGCTATATTGCCATTGCCTCTCACTCACCCAAGTCCTTGTGAAATCTGGAGCTACATACTGACAAAAAAAAAAAAAAAAGACATTAAGCATTTCAAGGCAAGCTAAGTCCAGCTGGGAGCAGGACAGTCTGGCTATACGCATTGAACCAAAGCCAACAGAAAACAGAAAAGGTCTCCGTCAGACAATCCACCCATTTAAACCCGATCTGCCAAACCAGGGCTCCTTCTCTCTCCTGTTCCAATTAGCAGCTCTGCTCCCAGCAGCCGACATGCTGAATCACCCTCCAGTGCCACAGCTGATGGCGCATAAAGCTTTGTGCTCATCTAATCCTCTAATAGCCTGGAGCTGTATTAGTGTCACAGTAGCAAATTTGCTCCCAAATTGGAACTTTATTATTTTCCTGTACAAAAGTCAGCAGGGTTCTCGAAGGAACTGCAAACCATCTGTTAACCCTTTCCCATCTCATCTCCCATAACTGCCATCAGAAAGTAGGACAGCACATCCGAAAAGCACCTTTTGATCACAGCCCCTCAAGCCTCCAGCACCAACATGAGTACATATGCAGAGTAGGTCAGTTGCCCAGCTGGTATGATGTCAAGCACACCCAAATCTCAAAAGACAACTTTGATGTCTAAAATCCTAGCACCTCCACTTCCTACCTGGATATCCTTGGAAAAGCCCTTTCATCTCTATGAGTCTAGTACATACCCTGTAAGGTAGTCAAATCACAATGTGCCTGGAAGTGAATAAATACAGAAGTGGGCCATACCTAGCACTTGGCCACATTGGTGGCACTTGCCAGGTACCTGTCTTCTTCCTTCCTTGATTCACTTTCCTGTTCAGGTTATGCACTATTATTTCCTTTCTTTTTCTTGTGGAAAATTATCCTGGAATGGGAGAAATGAAACCTGTTGACTCCTGAGTAAAAGTGATCAACAGCTCAGCTTCTCTCCTTGATCAGAATAAGATACACTAGTATCTTGAGGGGGTTAGATAAACTTGACAATACCTGAAAACTAAGTGTGTGTGTGACTTTAATGACACTCAGGTATTAGGGCCTGTGGAGGAGAGATGCAGAAAAGATAGGGGAATTCAAACAAAGGATCTGGGAAGGAATAAATACAAGATTTTTCATCTCCATAATTTTGCCCCAATTCAACTAGCTGTAAAAGTAAAAATAAAAAACCTACAGTAAGTAGTTCAAAGTTGCTCAACTCAATGGAGAAATTCATTGACCTTTTATTTTTAAAAATGAATAGCTGTTTGTGGAAGTACACATGTAGACTGAATGTCCGTGAGGCAACAACACTGAATCCCTAGGCTGCTCCATCTGAAAGGGAGTTTGTGATGGTGCAACATAAGAAAAACAGCGACTTACTGAGGTGTGTGGTATGAGGAGAGCCAAGTTTTGTGTCCCATCTATCTGCTTTGAGCCATGTTCCCAAATACACAGTTGTGGTTAGAGGGATGAGGGTACCTGGGACAAAACATGCCTGCTGCCTTTCAGATCTGGGCTGAGGCATTGTCCTTTAGAACAGTGTGGTGGATGGGCACTATAAGCTATGTCTAGGAAACATGGGATTCATATTTCTGACAAGCTGAAAGCCACATGAGGAGTAATTAGTACAGTAACATGCTGTTCAGGTTTATAGCTTAGGAGCAATCTATAATAATAAAAGTATAATATGCTAATTAGACCAGACAGCCAAAGGACCTTCCTGACATCATTCCGGATGTCCTTCCAGACAAAGCCATGGCAGTGGGGACCAAGGCAGAGGTGGTTAGGGGTGATCAGGTAGGCAGGTGAGCAGTTAGGGGTGATCAGGCAGGCAGGCAGAGTGGTTAGGGGCAATCAGGCAGGCAGAGTGGTTAAGGGTGATCAGGCAGGCAGGCAGGCAGGCAGGCAAGCGGTTAGGAGCCAGCGGTCCCAGATTGCAAGAGGGTGCAGGCCTGGTTGAGGGACGCGCCCCCCCCCCCTCCTCCTGTGTACAAATTTCATGCACCGAGCCTCTAGTAGACTATAAAAGAAGTGGAGAACACCACCAATATGTATGCAAATATAAGTGCAGGACACTCAACACATTGGGTCAGAGGGAGTCATCCCGCAGTAATGAAGAAGTGAGCCCAGGTCTATAGAGAGTGCTCTTGAAGTCTATTAAAAAGACCTGGTAATTAGCCCTGGATGGTTTGGCTCAGTGATAAGAGCATCAGTCTTCAGACTGAAGGGTGGTGGGTTTGATTCCAGTCAAGGGCATGTACCTCGGTTGCCGGCTCGATCCCCAGCCTGGTCGGGGCATGTGCAGGAAGCAACCAATCAATGTGTCTCTCTCACATCTATGTTTCTCTCTGTGTGTCTCTTCCCCTCCCTTCCACTCTCTAAAAATCAATGGGGGGAAAATATCCTTAGATGAGGATTAACAACAAAAAAGACCTAGTAGTGCAAGTGAAGCTTGATTGATTGTGCATATTAGTTATTGATCATTTCCTTCACATTAAGGAGAGTTATCAAAATTTTGACAATGCAAGAAGAGAATTGGATAAGACTGAAACAGAAACTATTTTTGTAGCTACTTATGGTTAAAAGTTTCCTAATTAAAAAGAAACAGAACCCCAGTCTATTCATTGCTAGTATATACAACCAGTGTAACCAGAATGATGGGATACATTCTGAGAAATGCATCCTTAAGCAATTTTGTTATTGTGTGAACATTACAAAATACACTTAAACAAACCTAGACGGTATAGCCTACTACATACCTAGGCTGTATGGTGTATAGTCTATTGCTCCCAGGCGATAAACCTGAACATCATGCTACTGTACAATTACTACGGGCAAATGTAATGTATTGTACTATTACCTCACTAGGTGATAGAAATTTTTCAGCTGAATTATAATCTCACTAGAGGCCCGATGCATGAAAATCGTGCATGGGTAGGGTCCCTAGGCCTGGCCTGTGATCAGGGCTGATCTGTGGGGCAACCAGTGGGGTGATCTGGGGGACTCTGCTGGCACCCGCCTGGGTTGTCCTGGTGCCACCCACTCACCAGCTGGCCCCACCCCCGGATTGCTCTGCAGCTGCCGCCGGTCGCCTCCCTCTGCAGGGTGACTGGTGGGGCAATCGGGGGCCTCCACTGGCACCCTCCTTGGCTGTCCTGGGGCCTGTGGGCTGAGGGCAGCTCCTGTTTGAACATCTGCCCCCTAATGGTCAGTGCACATCATAGTGACCAGCTGTTCCACCGGTCATTCCGCTGTTCGGTCGAAGTGCCCATCACCTAACAGAAAACTAAGGGAAAGGAATATAGGTCTGTGACACATTAATCCCTACCATAGACCTCACAACAACCCTTCCTTTGCCCCTTGTTTCCACCTCCAAATACACAAATTCTAAAAAAAAAAAAAAACTAAAAAAAAATAACACCACCATTCACAGGCAAATTCTTGGATTCAGATTGTTGAGCAACACTACATTATTTTTCTCCTTCTAGTGTTAAGCCCATATCACTCTCCCTTACAATCTCCCAATGAACATATCTAAATTAAACTGTTTCAACATCAAAAGTATTTCATGGAAGTCTTAAAGCCTCTACTTCTCACTTTATTCAGGACCTTTTGTAAGCTCATGGAAAATAGCAGATATCCAGTAAATGATAATCTTGGAAAGCCCAGTTAAGTATAAAAACCCTTAGATGGGTTTCATATAGCTTCACTACTTATTACAAACTCCAACCCAAATTTACCCTACAAAGAGAGAATAATAATTTATTCCTTCATCACAGTGTATTAACAAAAGTAGTTTAGATGTCGAAAAGAAAAATAGTTCATGCAAAATACAAAGTTTTTAAAACCATGTGCCATAGAATATTAGTTCAGAGAAATGCTCTACAGCAGTGCAGACTCCTGAAGGTTGACAATGAGTCTTAGTATAGGTTCCAGAATGCCATAAAGCAATGAAGACTTCTTAATTCTGCTTGGCCCAGTGATTTTCAAACCTGCTTGACCACAGAGCACAACTTGTTTGTTTATTTGCTTATTAGTGGCCCAGTGCATGAATTCATGCACATTGAAAGGAAATTAATTAGAAGAAATACTTTAATATCACTATTCGCCCTTTCTCTATAATAAAAGTGTCAACCAAATTCATGATCGACAATAGCAGATCAAAACACATGTGTGCAATTGGCGCTAGTAAGAGCTTTATATATGTATCATGCATGTGTGAGTCAACTTAGCTTTTTATATATATAGAATAAACTCGCTTAATTAGACCTGCTTTCTGGTTTAGCTAAACTTTTCCAGCCCAGTGAAGCACCCCCACTTTTCTTTCAGGTAATTGTCAGCAACACAGCAGTAAATATCAACACGAAGCAGATTATTATTGTAGATCATGCAGGGAGAACAAAAGGTAAAATATTTAATTGCAGCAGTGTTTGACTATATTCTGTGCAGTGAGAAAACCTGAAGTCATCTTCAAGTTCCACCATTTCTTACTTCTTTTCAGTCAGGTCAAATTTCTAAGCTTTCTAAATCTCCATTTTCTGGCTACTGAAAAGAAAATAGGATTCCACCAAGTCTCCTATCTACCTACTCCAGGACTTCTGTGAGGATCAAATGATATGGGACATAGGAAAACACTTCACAGACATTTGGTTAAAATGTAAATGTTTGCACTGGGCTAAGCAAATCATGTTCCTGGGTTGAAGAAACTGCAAGGAGGCCAGTCGCTGGGAAGAGGAAGCTGGGCATTGCTACATGACATCATTACCTGGACAGATAATTAGCATATTAGCCATATATATTTATATATATTACATTGTTCCTTATCTCCATGACTAGCATTTTATGCAATGATCTTCTGCAAAACTCTAATAAAATGGACAATATTACAGACTATATAGCAGCATAGATGTATTAGTCTGCTGGGGCTGCCATAACAAAATATCATAGTACAGGTGCCTTAAACAACAGACATTTATTTTCTCACAGTTCTAGAGGCTAAAAGTCCAAAATCTGTCGTGGTTTTTGGTGAGGCCTGTCTTCCTAGCTTGCAGATGGCCACCTTATCATTGTGTCTCACATGGCCTTCTCTCTGTGCAAGAGAGAGAGAGAGAGAGAGAGAGAGAGAGAGAGAGAGAGAGAGAGAGAGAGAGAGAGAAGGGAGAGACAGAAAGATCGCTGGTGTCATTGCCTCTTCTACAAGGACATCAGTCCTATTGGATCAGGGCTCAGCCCTATGACAGCATTTAACTATTATCACCTACTTAAAGGCTTTATCTCCAAATATAGTCTCATTGAGGATTAGGGGGAAACACAATTCAGTACATGACAAATTATATCCTTCTTTCTTAACGTTAACTATGTGTGATATTGTGATTTATAAAAATATGTATTGGTTATTATCCATGGTTCCTGGCTCATAGCTCCCAAAACCGTTGGAATTTCCTGAGTGTTAAAAGCAATGGGAGCTTTTTTTGTATAATATTTTGTCTCTTGTTCTGTTCCTGAAATAGCTTCAGAGCCATAAAGGTGAAATGAGCATCTTGGTATTCATAACAAGCCTCTTTCAACCACAGCTGAGTTTATGTTAATAAGGTGACACTTGGAAATTCTTAAAGGTGAGGATAGGTGGTTGACAGGAGAACCAAACCCCTGATTTCAGTCCCACCCCTGATTTCCAGGCAGAGTAATGGGGCTTATATTTGAATTAATCACCAATGGCCAATAATTTAATCTATCATGTCTCTCAAATGAGCCTCAATAAAAACCCAAATGAAGGGAGTATAGAGATCCCTCAGTTTGGGGAACCAGAATGCTTCCACAAGCCAACATGTCGAGCCCCCACCTCCAGGAGGACAGAGCTCCTTTGTTCATGACCTCACCCTCTGTATTTCCTCATGTCTGTTGACTCATATTCTTCAATATCCTGGAAGAAATGTAACTGGGCTTTCAGTAGGCTAAAAGCAAAGCCAGTGTCCATAATTTCCATTCCATGTTACATCTGGGTCCAGTTCAGCATCAGGCTAGTTGCAATCTACAATGTGTGTCTGGGGGGGTGGGGGGGCGGGCGGGAGGGTGTCCACATGGGAGAATACAAGGGAGCAGGACCATGAGAGTCCTGGAAGCCAGGAGTCAAGCACAACATGCCAAGAGCCAAGCACATAGGAGCACAAGAGAACTAAGAGAAATTAAGAGAGCTATTGCTTTTGTTTAGGGGACTAAATATCTCAAAGTTTGCACCCATGCAGTGGCCACACCTATTCTGTCCAATGACCTCTTCCCAGGTGTGACTGACAGACAAATACATTCCTGACATCACCCCAATTTTACTGGGCATGTGTCTGTTCTCCTCCCTGCCCAGTCCCTTCTCCCAGGGATCTGTGGGGTGAATGGACCAGTGGCCCCCTGGGGAGTCTAAAACTGCAGCTTCCTGGCAAAGCTGCCCAAATGATATGCCTATAGTGCTTGGCCTCCCCTTTGCTCCTTTCCTGTTATTAACAACTAGGTAAAATATAACAATATCATCTTCATCACCTGAAATCTGGAACGAAAGGCAGATTCAGAGACCCAGTGCCAACATCTGCTAACCTGGAACAGAAGCTGCTGAAGTCATAAACTAGTAGAAATACTTTAAAGGTAATGTTAATGAATTGCTCAAGGCTGAGTGTGTACCAGCCTGAAAGTGAGAAACTCTAGGGTGCATAGCCATAGAAAGACCTGCTACACTTCCATTATTTTACCTCCAGGTATTCCACCAGTTTTCCACTGTGAAGAGTCAAGAAAAATCCCTTCCTGGCTCTAACAGAAGGAGAGGAAAATAAGCCATTATGAAATATACCCAAAGCAAGCTTCATAATGAAGTCCTACTCTCCAGGGGAAAGTACTCCAGTTTTATCCCACTAACTGAACTGAAATTCTCAACTCCAGATGCCTCTATATTTCCTGTCTTACTTAAGGAGTGGAAAAAAAAAAAGATAAGAAACACTGGTGAAAGTCACAGCCCAGAATCACAGACCCACTAAAAGTCTGAGCTTTCACCATAATATTACAGAATGCTTCCTTTCCCCACTGCTTACCACCACGCCAACAGGGTTTTGTTATAATAACACTGAATTATAGCTGAACAAACTGCAAGGTGAAGACTCTATAGAGAAGGAGTTCATAGGGAAGCCCAAAGACAGCAAGGGAGACACAATCAAGGACAGCCTTGGCCCACAGACCCAGGTGTCTCAGGTTCAATTCCCGGTCAAGGACAAGTACTTTGGTTGTAGGTTCAATCCCCAGCCCTGGTAAGGGTAAGAGCACATGCAGGAGGCGACTAATTGAGAGAAGGTGTCTCTCTCTCATCGATGTTTCTCTCTCTCTCTCTCCCCCTCCTCCCTCCCTTACACACACACTCTCTCTCTCTCTCTCTGGAAATCAATGGAAAAAATATCCTCAGGTGAGGATTTAAAAAAAATTACACACTCAGAAGTAAAAACAAATATCTGTAGAGGGAAATATTGAGGAAAAATCAGAGAGATTGACTTCCCCAAGTTCACACAGCTAGCAAATGACATAATTGACATTCAAATCCAGATCTTACTTTCCATTGCCATAAGTTGCATATGAAGTGTGAGAATCCAGATTTTCCCCCAAGTACGCAATTAATAAGGAGACTTTTTGTAATATGCACATCAGAATGGTTCTTTTGTGACCTTAAGGAATTTTTGCAGTTTCCCAAATGATCTAATTCACACCTAGGAGAAACTAATTAAAAAAAGAAGAAGAAGAAAAAAAAAAGAAACAGGACACAGTGAAAGTTGTTCCAAGCTGCTGTTCATTGAATTACAATGAGGAGTCCACTTGCCAACATGTTTCTAGAAAAGAAACCCGACTGGGACTTTTACACTGGCGTCAGTTTCTTCACTCCTGGAATGGCTAAGCAAGCAGGAAAGGCCTCAAAAAACAGACCCAGCTACCACCCCCCTGGGCACCCTCATGCTGATTAATCACAACAGCTGGGTCACACCAGCTAGAAAACATCCCTCCCTCCTCTGAACTGGCCTAGTGTTTAATGTGTATGCCATTCATCTCATATTTAACATACACTCTTTCCAGCGGTTCTCAACCTGTGGGTCGCGACCCCCTTGGGGATCGAACGACCCTTTCACAGGGGTCACCTAAAACCATCGGAAAACACATATATAATTACATATTGTTTTTGTGATTAATCACTATGCTTTAATTATGTTCAATTTGTAACAAAGAAAATACATCCTGCATATCAGATATTTACATTATGATTCATAACAGTAGCAAAATTACAGTTATGAAGTAGCAACGAAAATAATTTTATGGTTGGGGGTCACCACAACATGAGGAACTGTATTAAAGGGTCGCGACATTAGGAAGGTTGAGAACCACTGCTCTATTAGATTGGTGGCAAGATTTTAAGTGCATTATTCTTGTCTAAATTCTAAGCTATTTGAGGACATATTATCTCCCAAAGCACCCAGCAGTTTGCAGGTTTCCTAGTAGATGCTCCATCATCATTGAATGATTGGCTACTGAGAAAGAAACATTGTTCAGATATTCAGGGGTGAAATTGATCTTGAGTTGGTAGTTATGAGGCATCTTAATTAGTTGTAATAAGGAGGTGAGACTCAGATGACAAGAACCCAGAGTAAAGCATATTCATTTCAGAGGTCATCTATTCCTTGACACTGCCACTTTCCAAAACTTGACTAATCATTTAGTGTAAACATAAAAATTGAATTAGCATGTCATGTGCAGAATTGCACTTTTGTCTTGTTATAGATAAACCTATATATATGGCTAAACTTGTCATTTTGCTTGAAGTTGTCTGGTATTGTTAGCACCAACTAATGATCAAAGATGTTTTATGAGTGTTTGGCAGCAAACACAAGTGGCATTGAAATACTCAGCAAACACAAGTGGCATTGAAATACTCAAAGTGTTGAATAATTTTTAAAAATCTCATACTTTATCCTGGACTAACTATGTTAACACTTGCAGTGATGGTGCAATAACAATGGTGGACAAAACTTCTGATGACTTAAAATCAATTAAAAAAAAAATTAGCAGGAAATGCTACTCCATATATGTAAGGGAATAAAAATGGCAGTTTCTCTTTGGTATATGCTTGGTGACGGAGGAGAAACAGAGCAGTAATGTCATTAAATTTTGCCCTCAGAGTACGTCTTTAGGATATCCAGTGAGACAAAATGGTGAGTATACATAAAGCACTTCTGTTCAATGGTTATCTCAAGGAAAAGTATCTGTGTGATTGAGCTTGAGCTGAACTATCTACACGCTTCATGGAGCACTATTTTTATTTGGAAAAAAAACACCTAGCCATCATACTATGCTTATTTAGATTTGAGTACTTGGCAGACATTTTCTTGAAAATGAACAAAGTGAGACTGTCATTGAAAGAGAAGTTGTCACCCTAGCCAGTTTGGCCCAGTGGATAGAGCATCAGCCTGAGGACTGAAGGGTCCTGGGTTCAATTCTGGTCAAGGGCACATGCCAGGTTGCAGGCTCCATCCCCAGTGAGGGGCATGCAGGAAGCAGCTGATCAATATTCTCTCTCATCATTGATGTTTCTATCTCTCTCTTCCTCTCCCTTCCTCTCTGAAATCAATAAAAAATATTTTTAAAAAAATAAATAAAGAGAAACTGTCATCAGTGCTTGGTGCCAATGGTAAAATTTGAACTTTCAAAAAAAAATAAGAATATTAGAAAACGTGCATCCGCTATGAGCTTGATAGCTTTCCAATACTTAGAGACATTTCTGGTGAGGCTGGTGATTAATAAGTGTGATTTTTTAAATGAAATAAATCAACATTTGGAAAATGTGCAAGATTCAGTGACTCATATCTTCCAAATAACCAATGCAGGAAAAAGAATATAGTTCCATGCATATTCATGAATAAAGATTCCTGAAATTCAAGATAGACCAGTAAGTTCCAATTTCACAGAGCAAAAAAAGTTCATTGCTAATGAGACAGGCCAGTAAGGCAGGACAAGTGGAATAGGGGAACAGACAGAGAGCTGAACAAACCGGCAAGCAATTTACAGCAGATACAGAAGTCACCTCCCAAGAGATAGCACCTAGGCCTCCGCTGTATGTCAGCTCCAGACCCAGAAAAGCAGCTAAACCAGGTGGATGATACCAGGACCAGCTGCAATGACCAATGACCCCCTGCCCCAGTGCTGACCAATCAGTAGAGACTACAGCCCTGACAGAGCATATCCAGAAAACGGATGAATATTCTGCTGAAACCCTCCCCCTGAGACCTCCCTTAAGATTCCTGCCTCCAAGAGAGAGATGAAAGCCTCAAGACAAAGGACCCAGCGCATACTCTCCCTCTGGGGAGCATGCCTGTGCCTCTCCCTTCACGTTCTACTTCCCTCAGAGGCATGCATCTCCTAAACTCTAAGGGACCCCACGAGACTTGCAACTAGGGAAGCAACGGGCAGCGGCAGCTCACCCTGGGCTCACCCCTGAACCTGTCCCCAAGGCCCCCTTTTCCCTGATTTCCCTGTGAACTAAAGTAGCCAGTCCGGCTCTCCTGTTGCTTTTTTTATGCTGAACCCTTCCTTTTTTCATGGTACCCAGCTTTAGTAAGGCACCCTCATCATCACCTGGCCTTGTGTTGTGAAATCTTTCCCACGTGAAGTCAATAATCTCTCTGCGACCAGCTGGCTCTAGGCAGACCACTCACATTCCATATTGCATTAACCACTTGTTAAGCTTTGGTGAAGTATCAAGGAATAAGAAGAGTTTATCCAAAACAGCTAATAAAGTCTCCCTTTTCCATACCTATATGAGCTCCTACCAACTAGACTTTAAGCAAAACAGTGTATTGCAGCAGATTGACTGCAAGAGCAGGGATGAGATTTCCACTGACTTCTAAGCAACAAACAAAAGAGATTTGCACACACAAAAAAAGAGAGAGCCACTCTACACATTCATTTTTTAAAAATATAGTCCTTTTTGTTCAATTGTGTTATTTAAGATAACCCGCAATGGTTATATTGTTGTTACTATTAAATGAGCTAGTAAATATTTATAATTTTTCTCTATTTTAAGCAGATATCAATAAATATAACCCCGAATAAACAAAACTAATCAGGGCTCCTTGGTGATTTTTATACAGTAAGAGATCAAAAAGTTTGAGAACTACTATTCTTAGCCATCAAGAATCACAGGGGTATTTTAAGCTGAATGCATCCTTACCAATGAAACAGAAAGAAGAGAGAAAAAAAAGATCATTGCCTTTTGACATCCTCCCCAGATACTCAAAACGTTAAACAGGACATTGTTGGGACAATTGGAAATATTTGCCTGTTGGGTAATAATATTCTATTAATATTCTGATATTTGTTAACAGCGAGGTGCGGTATGAGAGTTCTCTTTTGCCTGGGAGATAAATGCGGGAGTATTTGGGAGCAAAGTGCTGTGATGTGTGCAGACTACTTACTAATGGCTTGACTGGTCAGCGCAAAGGTGGTTTGTTTACATAGAGAAAGTGATATGGAGATGGTATAGCAAGATGATAACCATTGGAAAAATCTAGGTGAGGGTTTGTTACAATTTTCAAAGCATTATAGTGGGTTTCTTAATTTTCTGTGAATTTCAAATTTTTATAACACCACCACCAAATAATTAATTTTTAAAAATAGGTTAGCCGAGTGGTGACTCAGGGCTTTTCCTGACCTCCCGGAACCTCCTCCTCAACAGGCAGAAATCCTTTGCCCCCATCTGAGTGTGCTTGGGGGAGGACTATAGGCATGACTGTCATCAAACATCCGCCAGCTAACACCTCCCAGGATGCGCTGCTGAGGATGGATTCTTTGAGCTTCTTGCAGTAAACTCTAGCTTCCATAAAAGTATGTGCTGGAATGTACAGTCACTGCATCCTTGTCAAGCCTCTGACTCACTCTTTCACATATACATACAGGCTGTTTTGCAATAAAACCCTATTCACTAACTTGAGCACCTGAGGTGTTGATTTTTCCAGGCAATTAATGTGGAACCCTCAGAAAACATTTTTGCAGCATTCTTCCCCAATCCTTCCTGCTGATACAATTTTTTCTTGGTTTACTTTCCTGCCTTGGCAAAGTCAAGCGAAATCTGTCCAAGAAAACTGAAGCCCCGCCAGGCTCCTCACTTATATCATAGACCAGATTGTTCCAGTACCTACAGGGGGGGTGCAAGAATCTGTACTGACCCCAGAAAATGCCCTGGAAATTGCTCTCACAATTAAATCCCTTCATGAATGTATGTTCCTTGCCATTTCTGTATTTTCTGTTAAACAAAATTATAGCGGTTCAAATTAGCCAGAGATCCAGTTAATCCAGGCGTTGGTTTATTTCCTTAATTGAACAGACTTGTAACGATGTGCTAAGATATTTTGTTTGTTCTCTAAGATTACACAGCCATTTCCTAGAGTCAGGGGAATATTTACTAATACATTTATAATTTGGATGGTTATGAATGCCTCACATTTTAGGTAGCTAGGGGGATTGTTTAAATAGGCAATGGGATTAAGAAATATTTTATCTTAGGTATTTACGTCCTGTTGTTTTAATATGATTTTGCCAATGTCATAATATTTTTTGAAGTTTTTAAGGAATTTTATTTCTGAGACTGGTTGTATTTTTCTCTTCCAGCTTTAGAGTGTATTCTACAGCAAGATTGATCCTCAAATTCAGCAGTCGTGGCAGAAGGCAAACAGTCCTCAGATTGTCATCTCTAGATGAAGGATCCATTCCACTGTTTTACCATAGTCCAGGGATTCTCTGCCATGAAGGCTGCCCCACGACTGGAGGGTGGTGAACAGCATCCCAGAGTTCTAACCACCAGATGCATAAAGATTCTATCACTTTAAACAGCTTGAAAAACTTTTAGTGTAGAATACTCTGAGATTAAGGCCCTCAGAATCCAAATATTACCAAACTCAGGTGCCTGGATCAAACTATGGTAGAAATTCTCTCTCTCTCTCTCTCTCTCTCTCTCTCTCTCTCTCTCTCTCTCTCTCTCTCTCTTCTCTCTCTCTCTCTCTCTCTCTCTCTCTCTCTCTCTCTCTCTCTCTCTCTCTCATTAATATTCTCCATATGGAGTCAAAGAGCAACCAGGAATTAAATAACAGCATAGGCCCACAACAGTGCTTGTCAAATCGGGAGACCCATTCATGGGAGAAGGGGAGCACAACGTGATGGATTTGCACAGTCGCAGAGCCTCTGCCTCCAAACCTGGTTCTTCGGGGTCACCATTCTCACAGCACCTGTGGGCATCTGCACTGATTTAGAGGCTGTTAAGCAGGAAGCTGCTACTTCATCAGACAGGCTGAGCACCAAGGTCCCATACCAGCTGCGTGACCTTGACATTTATGTCATTGCTGTGGGTCTTCTGGAAGACATTAGTATCTCCGCTACCTAGTTTCACCTGGGAGCAGTGGTTATGAGTGGGTTCCCAGTGCACTTCTGTGAGGTAAGGAGTGGCTCGGAGCAGAGGATTTCCCTCCACAATTTCCCTGCCCCTAAAACTAGAGCTACTGAGCGGTTTTTGATAGCGTAGCTGGGAGGACAAAGATAAACTCTCCAGCCCTCAAATCTACCTGGACTCCATGCCTGAAAGTGTATTAGCTACTTTTCCTGAGACCTTCAACTAAATGCTACCCTCTGAGAGAGATTACAAATGAAATCATTAACTGCTCCAAGTGCAGGACAATACTTGATCCTGGAGAGCCCCTGAGCATAAAGCTCTGGTAGTAAGATCATGTGAAAGGCCAGGAATTAGGCCCAGTTGGCCATAGATTAACCCTGCACCATCCAGCGCCTCATCAAAATGCTCAGGTCCCTTCCTGAATATGCAAGATATTTGAGGAGTGGGGGAGGGGGCAGCACTGCCTTGAGAACTTAAAGACTAGCACCCTAGACCCACTGCACTGCTAATCAAGCTGCATGACCTTAGGCAAGTTTCTGCACATCTGGGATGACGTTCTTTCATCTTTCAAATGAGTATGCAAGATGTAAAATCGAAAGTGCCTTCAAGCTTGAAGATTTAAAATATTGTGTCCTACTTCTCTAATGGCCTTACCTTCAACACAACAGCACTGCCTGCTCCATCCTCTCCCCTGCAGTCACACTGTGTGGGAGCATGAACGGTGGGTGTTTCATCTGTTTCCATCAGTGTTGATCTCTGAGCTCCTTGAGAGTAAGGACCTTGCTGTATTCCTTTGTTTATCCACAACATTACCTAACAGAGACTATGTATGCAATCAGTGATTGTTGAAAAGACAAAGTATAAGGCTCTGCCCCAGTATAAGATGTTATTTTTACCATTTTTGCCCTAAATAGCCATGGGCTGCCCTTGCCAAGGCCATTCATAGATAGTGTGGGAAACTCCAGAACTGAAAATTCAACCCTTGCAAAACCTGTTTTGCTGTTTTTCTCTTTTAAAAGAACATATTGGCTGTATTTTTTTTTAAACCAAGAATGACCTTTCTCGGGTCCCCAGCTAGAATTCAGAATAAAGGGAACTATATTCATTTGGGATGTACTAAAATCAAACCAACAAAGCAAAGCTACCCCGGTGATGGGGAGGGTGTGTATCCCAGACGCACTTATCCCATCCCCACTCCAGTCTTGGCCACACCCATCCCTGTGCTTTCTGGCCCAGAGTTCTCATGAGGCTTTTGTGGCTCAGACATTACCATAAACACTTGTTAAGGAAAACTGCTCTTCAGGTAAATAAGTTTCTGCAAAGCCAGAGCTTTGGGCCCTGGTCCAGGGAAGGCTGAGCTGAAAGCTACCAACCTTCTTTGGTTCACCCATCGTCAACCAGCCTCCGCCATGGAGCTGGTTTTGAAAAATCCAGGGAATTTGTGCAAGGTCGTTTCCCAGGCAAAAGGAAAACAGCCAGGTGACTGACCAGCAGTGAACAGGAGCCATAATTAACAATAGCAGAGTCTTCAAGCATGAAGGTTTGGATGGAGTTCAGATAATCACTCAATGGTTGAAAGACATTCTCAAAACCTTGTGGAATTCTAAATTTAGACTACTATTTGAGAACAAGTTGAATGAAGCTTCCTTGGATGGAAGCCAGAGTTCCTATTCCAGGTTGGATCCAAAGACAGAAAAAAAAATCAAGATAAAAGGATAAACACTAGCAGGTATAATTGAATGGCTGCGCTGAACAAAAGTTCGAATTGATAAATGGATAGACAGATGAATAGAGGACTGACAGGCAGACAGCTAGACACGGGTGTAATAGAGAGATGGCTTTGGTTGTGTAGCAAGCAGCCATTCTGGAGCATTCCTATTTTATGACAATGAGTAAACCCAGCTTTTGCAGGAACAGTAATTTGGATCAAGAACTTCTGCCATGGTTTTTAAAAAGTGATAGATGATAAGAAAGAGATGATTGATAGATCAGTGACAGATAGGTTATAGATATATGATAGATGATAGATAGATAAAGATAGATAGATAGATGATAGATAAAGAGAGGGAGAGATCATTTCATAGCAAACAGGTATTGCTCTCCTCCATGGTCCAAAGCTGAGTCACAGTCCTACAAAGGCAGAGGGAGCAATCTAATGGCCTGCGGAGGTCAGTTGTAGCTACAGATCCAGTTTTTGATCACGCCCTTCCTAATCCTGATGCTGATGCAGTTACCCTAGAGCAGCATCTCCCCTGAAGAAATGGAAGCTGTTCAACATCTACCGAATGTGCCTGGCAATCTGACATTGGGGGAAATGCTTATTATAGCTGCAATTTTTTTTCAATTGGCAAGAAGACTGTAAAATTATTATAATAATCCCTCATATTTTATAGTATTTTATGATAGACAAAATACCTTTTTTTGTTAATCCTCAACAGAGGATACTTTTTTCCATTGATTTTTGGAGAGTAGAAGAAGGAAGGGAGGGAAGGAGAGATGAGAGAGAGAGAGAGAGAGAGAGAGAGAGAGAGAGAGAGATCAATTGGTTGCCTCCCTCACAAGCTCTGGCTGGGCCAGGGATTGAATCTGCAACCCAGGTACAAGCCCTTGACCAGAAATGAAACCACAATTCTTTGGTGCTAACCACGTAGCAGCATTGGCCAGGGTAAAAAATACTTTTATATGGGTTATCTTTCTTGACCCAGCCACCCTAAGAAGCAAGCAGAGAAGGTTTCTGTTGTTGTTTGGTTGTTTGTTTGGGGATATTTCCCATTTAAGACACATACAAAAAACAGTATTATGAAAAATAAGTGCCTTGAGTAGGATCACATAGCTAGTTAGAAGCAGATGGGACCAGAACCCAGATCCCTACCTCAGAGCTCCATCTTTTGTCTATCACACTATGCATATGATATTGATGCTCAAAGGGACCCACAAAAGCTACATTCAGAGATATCTGACCTGAAAGTTATGTACAGGAGGGTTCGAAGAAAGCTTATATGATTTTACTTTTTATATACCATTAATCTTTTTAAAAAAATATACATTAGTATTTATTTTAGATATAGAGGAAGGGAGAAAGAGAGAGAGAGAGAAACATCAATACAAGAAACATCAATTAGCTGCTTCCTGCATGCCCCCTACTGGGGATTGAGCCCACAACCTAGAATGTGCCCTGACCAGGAATCAAACCCATGACCTTTTGATGCATGGGATGATGCTCAACCACTAAGCCACACGGTCAGGGTAACCATTAATCTTGATCAAATCATTTCTTTTGCTGTGAAATTGAGGCTTCTCTTCCAGTGATTCCTCAAAACTAATACAATGACACAACATTGCAAGTATGAGGAAAGATAGATATTTTGCTCTCATCTTCTGAATCAAAATGAACTCATCCTATATAATAAAAGCCTAATGTGTAAATCGACTGAACTGTGGAACAACCAGTGGAATGACCAGTCACTATGACACACATTGACCACCGGGGGACAGACACTCAATGCAGGAGCTGCCTCCAGCCTGCAGGCCCCAGGCCAACCAAGATGGGTGCCAGCAGGGCCCTCTCTTCCCCTCCACCCCCCGATCACACCACTTGTTGCCCCACAGATCGGCCCTGATCGCTGGCCAGGCCTAGGGACCCTACCCATGCACAAATTTTATGGATCAGGCCTCTAGTGTCTAAAAAGTGTCAACCATATGTCAGGTACTAATAGGTATCTTTTGTCATTTGATCCCAATGATGACTCCAAAATGTAGATATCATTTTCCCCATTTTGCAGAGTAGGAAACTGAGACACAAAGAGTTAAAGTAGCTTGCTCAAGGCAGCACAGCTACCGATTGCCCTGTATTGTTAAACACAAGAGTGAAATGAATGGAAACGGTAATATGTTCTATAGACATTGAGAGAGCAGTGAAACCATGTCCACTGTGGTGCTTCGGCAGGTGTGTGCTCAAAACTGAAAAACCACAGAGGCATTTCCTAGGAGTTTGAAAATAACTAACAAGGATGAATCCCCAGTCTGCTCCCCACCCCACCCTCCCCATCCCTTCCCCATCCCTCAGGAGAGTGTGACAGGATGGGCTGCCTTTTGGGGCTTTTTATGCAAATGAGGACAAAGAAGTTAGTGAGAGAGGATGGGGAGCAGGCCTAAGCCATCAGTCAGACATCTACCGAGGGGTCCTTAGTGCTGCCGCAGAGGCAGAGAGGCTCTCACCACCGCCACTGTCCTTGCCAGCCGTGAGCCCAGCTTCTGGCTGAGCGGCACTCCCCCTGTGGGAGTGCACTGATCACCAAAGAGCAGCTCCTGCATTGAGCACCTGCCCCCTGGTGGTCAGTGCATGTCATAGTGACCGGTGGTTCTGCCATTCGGTCTATTTGCATATTAGCCTTTTATTACATAGGATTAGTTTCAGGTGTACAGCATAGTGGTTAGACAACAATATACTTTACAAAGAACCCCCCCCCCTTTATTTGCAGCACCCACCTGGCACTACACATAGTTATTATAATACTAGAGGCCCCGTGCATGGATTTGTGCACAAGTGGGGTATCTTGGCCTGGCCTACCCCTCTCACAATCCGGGACCCCTTGGGGGCTGTCAGAGAGCTGGTTTCAGCCCAATCCCCACAGGCCACGCTGAGGACCCCACTGGTGCACATGCATCGGGCCTCTAGTATGCATATAAGATCTTTGGTCAATCTCTTCCCGCCCACTCTCCTCCCCCCTTCCTTCTGAAATTCATCAGTCTTTTCCATGTTTCCATACCTGTGGTTTCCACACCTGTGTTGAACGTCTGCCTCCTGGTGGTCATTGTGTGGCATTGTTACCAGCAAGTTGGCCTGTTGGCTGGTCGCTTAGGCTTTGATATATATACTACAGGCCTGGTGCATGAAATTTGTGCATGGGCAGGGTCCCCTCAGCCCAGCCTGCACCCTCTCCAAACTGGGACCCCCCCCCCCCCCGGGGATCGGGCCTAAACCAGCAGTCGAACATCCCTCTCACAATCTGGGACCACTGGCTCCTAACTGCTTACCTGCCTGCCTGCCTGCCTGATCACCCCTAACTGCCTCTGCCTGCTGGCCTGATCACCCCTAACTGCCCCCTCTGCCAGCCTGATCACCCCTAACCACCTCTGCCTGCAGGCCTGATTGCCTCTAACTGTCCCCTTACTGGTCTTGTCACCCCCACCAGCATGGTTGCCCCTTACTGCCCCCTTGATGGCCTGGTTGCCCCCAATTGCCCCCTCTGCCATCCTGGTCAGCCCCAACTGCCCCCCTGCCAGCCTGGTCACCCCCAACTGCCTCCCCCCTGCTGACCTGGTAGCCCCACGCAGCCTGCTGTTCAGTTGTTTGGTCATCCCTCACTAACCTCCCTGCCAGCCTGGTCTCCCCATGCAGCCTGCTGTTCAGTCGTTTGGTCGTCCCTCACTAACCCCCCTGCTGGCCTTGTCGCCCCACACAGCCTGCTGTTCGGTCATATATCCGGTTGTTTCGGTCATGACGGCCCCTGGCTTTTTACATATTAGGATAGATGATTTCGCTTACCAATATATGTGGAATTTAACAAACAAAACAGAAACAGACAAACAAACAAAACAAAAAGAGACTCTTAGGTACAGAGAATAGACTGGTGGTTGCCAGAAGAGAGGGGTTGGGGGTCTGGTTAAAAAAAAGGTGAAGGGGTTAATAGGTACAAATTGGTTGTTACAAAATGGTCATGGGGATGTAAAGTACAGTATAGGAAATATGGTCAATAATATCGGGACATTTTGAGAGAGCGAAACCTGAGATTAAAGACAAAGGCTGCACTTTGTGAGACAGTGCAAGAGTGAGGATGAAAGAAATGCCTAGTGCCCTGTGAGTCAGTGCACTCTGATGGTGCCAAGCCTCACTGTCAGGGTTCAAATCCTGGCTCCCTCACTTACATGGCAAGAAATCAGGAGCAGATTATTTAACATCGTTCAGCCTCAGATTCATGACCTGTAAATAAGGAATAATAATGAAAAGAGTCATTATGAAAATTAAATGAGACAATTTGTGTAAAGTAAGCAATCTTGGCAGGTAAGCACTTAAACCGGTGTAGGGGACACTATTGTCACTCACCTTTGGGAGCTGTGTGAGGGAATTTAGCAATGATTTAAACTACACTTTAATGCCTTCTTAGACTTGGGACTTGTGTTTCCTCAGAATGTGTCATCATGTAGAAAGGGTCAGAAGGGAGGTGCTATTTTAAATAGAATGGTCTGAGAAGAGTAAAAATCAGGCAAAGATGCAAAGGAAGTGAAGGAGGCAGTTATGCCAATAACTTAGAGCCGTGGTCGGCAAACTGCGGCTCGCGAGCCACATGTGGCTCTTTGGCCCCCCTTGAGTGTGGCTCTTCCACAAAATACCACGTGCAGGTGTGCATACAGTGCAATTGAAACTTCATGGCTCATGCACAGAAGTTGGTTTTCAGCCTGGGCGAGTCTATTTTGAAGAAGTACTGTTGATATTAGGCTCTCTTGACTAATGAGTTGCCGACCACGGACTTAGAGGAACATCAAGCAGATGGAACATCAAGTTCAATGATCCTTATACATGCTTAAGGAACAGCAGCAAGAAGCCATAGTCAGTAGACAAGTGAGCAAGGGGACAAAGGAGAGGAAATGAGGTAGATCAATGGCCAAATAGGGAATCAAGTGACACCCTCTACGCTGCAGTCAGACTATAGATGTCCTTGTATGCACCATGGGAAGACAGACACTAGAGAGTTTTGAGCAAGAGGGTGGTACCTCTTTTACATTTTAAATTCCTCACTCTGGTACCCATGCACATAACAAACAGCAGGATGAGGGAATGGCAGCAGGGAAACCAGGTAGGAGCCTATTGAATCAAAGGGTAGAGATGGTGGGGCTTAAACTAAGGGGGAGCCGTGGAAGTTGAGAGTTCGGTTCAGATTTGGAATCATTTTTAAGAGATAGACAGCAGTTTGCTAATGGATTGTATATGGTATACACATGAAAACTGAAATAAAGAATTGCTCCCAAGATGTGAGCTTAAGAAATTAATTGGTTATTACTACCTCTGTCATCTCTATAATCATTCCCCTACACTGAATATTCATATTTTTTCCAGAACATTTGATTTCTTAAGACAATAAAAAATATCTTTATACATTTATCTTTAAAAAGTAATAATTATTTCTGAGAAGTAGATTCTTAGAACTGAGCTTTCTGAACCTACAGGTAGGCGCATTTTTCATTATTAAGTGATTTTTCTTATTAATCTTTAAGAATTCTTGATATGCAAAGAATAGTAACCCTTTTTTATATATTGCACATAATTCTTCATTTATCATCTCAGAACTTTATATCTTATGTCATAATAAACTTTAAGTTTTATGTAATCAAATCTCCCCATTTTTCTTTTATGATTACTGGTCTTCATAAAAATAAAATAAAAGAAGAACACAGTAGAACTATATGTACCAGGAACTTTTCTTATAAGTAGTTTTTTTCTTTCTTTTTTTTTATTACATAGTTGTACACTCCAGTGATTAGACATTAAATAACTTACTAAGTTATCATCCCAATAAAGAAGCAATTCTTTAAATTTTTTCCCAATTATTTTATGTCTACTGTTTTGTTCTGGTTTTATATTTCTTCTTGAGTCAACTTGTTGATTTATAGATATAAGAAAATTAATCATTTATGTAGTGTTTTCAGAAGTGCTCACATAAATTTGTCCATAGTACTTCTTCTACTCTTTAAATTACCTCTTTCCCTAGAGTATATCCTCCTTCTTATTTATCATATTAAACATTTGTATTTTTATTACCTTTGTAATTTACATTAGCCAGAGTTTGTTCTATTTTTATTACATTAAAAGAAATATCTATTAGATTTATTAACACATTCTATTATCTTTAGGAATTCCAATTTAATAATATCAACTTTTACATTTTTCTTCTGGCTTTCCTAAGTGTACATTTCATCTAACCTTTCGCATCTCTCAGTTTAGTTTCTCTCCATTTTTATTGTTTATTTATGAGAGCATTCACTGCAGTGACATTTCCTTTGAGAACAACATAAGCGTAAATTTGATATGCAGTATTCTCATTGTTGGTTATTTTCTCAGTTTTGCAGTTTTGATTTCTCTGTTAACCCAAGAATTATTTAAGATCATTTTTTAATTTAAAACTTGTTAATTTTAACTTACATTGCATTATGCTTTATAAAACTCCTCCTCTGGTTAAGTCCACGAGAAAAAAAAAAACAAACACATTGGAAGAAACCAAATATGTGAACAGCTGTAGGTAAAGCATATTGAGAAAAGTATATATTGATCCACCTCTTATGATCTTAGAGCCATTGCTACCAACAGCAAAGCCGAAAGAGCCCAGCAAAGACTTGAGCTGCTCTTTGAAAGGATAACCTGGGAAACTCAGAAACCTTCATCTGCTCATTAAAATATGCACATGGGTTTGGCTAGCTGCCTCCTCTTTCTGGTCATGCAGGTAAGAAAACTGAACATGGACTCTCTGCCCTAGGGACCACTCTTCAGGTGTGCAAGATGCACTACCAGCCTATCTCTGCAGCTCTAAGTGGAAGAGGTGTGGTGTTTAGTGCAGGTAAGAGTCACCTACAACACAAGCCAGTGGTAGCTGCCACCTGTATATATTGAGATAGAGGACAGGAGGGAGAATGGCAGCGGCTCAAGTGCCTTAAGTTAGCTTCATGGCTGGGCATAATGGGAGCTTGCACACGCCCCTGGATGAGGTGACTCAAAGTGGCCTTCTGGTATCAATAGCTTCCCGTTGAAACTTGGCCATATCCCTTTGCCAGGAAGCAAGAAATCCTGGCCGATATCATTTCAAATTGATCACTTTGTGCCAGACTCAATCTGAGTATAATGCAGAGCACAACTGAGGGCCTTCTTCCCCTTGCTTTCTAGGCTTAAATTCTTAAATTACCACATCCCACACACATTGCATCAGACCCCAGAAGTTCAAAATTTGTTTACTGCCTGTGCTCCTCCCCAGTTTCTGTGACATCACAGAGCTATATGGTCTTGAAATCTGCCTTGCCATCCACCCACAGACAGAATCAGCCTTTTGCCAATGTCCACAGAAGAGCCAGCCACACTAGGCACCTCCAATTGGGAACTGGGTAGGGGCCATCACTTCCAGGACACAGCAGTCTGCCATCATGCTCATGATGTCTGAGCAGTTCTCTCCCCCTCCATGTTTTCCCCAAATATCCCATTCCCCAGAAAAGTATCTTTTCCCTCTGTTATGCAAAGTACCTTTTCTCCTTCAGAAAACTCAGCACTGATATATAGGCCCTGAGGCTCAATTTCTACCCCAAATGGGCTAAGAAGGCATTTTCCTAGTAAAGGACTTGAGACACACTCTCAAAAGAATTCTAAGACCTGCTGCTAAGAGGAAACCTCTCCTTTTAATCAAAGGAAGAGCATCAAGTTCAAGAAGCAGGAATCAAGCAACTCAGCATTGAGTTTCTACTAGATTCAAGGTGCTTGTGGGGCAGGGGAGGAGCTGGAGTAGTACAAGGTATGCCTGCCCCTGCGACGCATATAGCCTAGTGGCAGGGTCAGAGGAGGAAGAGTTCACCTCCAGCTGTGAGCTACAGGATGGGAAAGGTTGACTGCAACGTGCTGAGGCCCAGGTAGGAGTCCCAAGCCAGGTAGCATCAAGCTTTTCTCAACTCCACACATAGGTGAGCAAGCAGTATTTTTCTCCTGAATGAATCATCACCATTCTTTAAAATAAAATGTGAATGAGCATGAGAGACATCAGGGATGAAAAGTAACACCACAGGTCCATGAGGAAACTGACCCAAGCTCCTTGGAAAAGAACCAATAGTGAGAGTAAGTCCCCACTAGTGATTGAAAGATCTGTAATCCTGGGGGCACAGGCCACTTTTGTTTTGAGAGTCCATTTGCAGGAGTGTAGCATGGGAAGGTGAGGAGTTAATCAGATATTGCCCATCACCGCCACCACCAAACCACATCTATGAGCAGCAGAGATGGAGTTAGCAGCAACTACACCAGATCAATGACTTCACCTGTATTATTTAATTTCCATCATCCATAAGGTGATACAACTATATCTCAACGTACAGGTTCAGAGTGGATGATGTCACTCGCCCAAGATCACAGAACTACCAAGTGACAAATCTGGATCACAAAAGTGGGGCTCCACCTCCAGAGCCCCAGCGCCTTGTAATCTAGTGGGAGAGATAGACACGTACATGGCTAACTCAAAATCAAGGCAGAGCACGGTAAGTATGTAACAACGGAGTAAACAACACACGAATACTGCAGGGGAGGGAAATGTCCATCTTGCCCTTTCTCTACCTCATTGAAATTTGCACTGACCATGCCACAGAGAGAAGATCAACAGCCAGTGAGAAAGAAGAGCAGAGACTGCCTCTACAGTATCAAGGACAAAAAGGAGAGTAGATACGTGCAACACATCCAGATCAAAACTGCAGGTACATTCACTACTCCAAGCAAAATAAAGAAAAAAGCACCCTCCAGGACACCAAGAAGAATGAGGAAACATTGGGCTGGGAGTTAAGAGAAATGAATTTTCAAGTTCCTCCCTATTAACAGAGCAAGGCATATATGACACGCCAACTCTCTTGGCCAGTGTCTTCACCTGAAGAAGTCTGGATTTTAGACTGAATGGTTTCTAAGTTCCTTTGCCCACCATGAACACCCAGGGTTTCAGCATGATGCCACAGTCTCCACAGACATCATACACACAGCAGGGACTGCCATTCAGTAGGTGCCCAGATAGAGGACCTCACAGAACACAAGCCTCCTGTATTTTTTCCACCTGACCATATCGGAATCAGCAGTGTAGTGCTATTGTCAGGCTGCCCATCAGATAGAAAATTCCACCTCACAGGTGGATGCATTTCACTGAGTTGCCAACAAACTGCAAATAAATCCCTGCTTCTAGGATCAGATAGTCTGAAATAGCAGAAGTATTAACAGACTCTTAATTTTCGATGCAGCTCCCCTACGGAACCAAAAGCAAGCAAGAGTCCCAAGTTTGGTATTTAAACTCCAGGATCCTCTGCAACCTGAGTAATGTAATTAAATCTAAGTTTTCCCCTACTGGACTTAATTATCATTCACTCAGTGATGGCAATAATAATACTAATAATATGTTCTTACGTCAGTACTTTTCAGCTTTTCAAATGGCTTTGACATGCTTTATCTCACTTGAGCTTAATAATAACCATGCAGTAAAAGTAGGGCAAGTATTATTATCTCCATTAATACTAATAATAGCTAACCTTTAGGTAGCCCTTTGCATTCACAAAGTGCTTTCATACGTATTTTCCCATTGCTAGAGGCTGAGTTCTTGTACAACAGGACGGTGTCTTATTTATCTGTTTATTCTGCATGCTTAGGACAGGCCCAGGCCCAAAGAAGTCACTCAATATCTGTGTATGACATTTTAAATTAATATGATCCTATGAAAACTCCATCAGGTTGCTAGGCAGATATTTTTATCCCTAATGTTCACATAGAGAAATTGAGGCTCATGGAGTTTTAGTGTCACGTCCAAAGTCACACAGGAGTGACCAAGAAAAGAGTAGTTTCTAATGAAGTCCAAAGTGTTATGCTCCTTCCTCCATAGGAATGCTTGTCAAACTTTAACATGGAAGCAGATCATTGGTCATCTGGAAATCTTGCTAAAATGCAGATCTGATTCAGTAGGTCTGGGGAGGGAGTGAGAACCTACATTTCTAAATTTCTAAGGTAATGTGGAGGATGCTGGTTTAAGGACCACTTTTTCTTTTCTTTTTCTTTTGTTGTGTTTTTTTATCCCTTTCCCCCCCCCCCGCCCCCCGCTTTATTGGCATATAATATTGTATAAGTTTAAGGTATACAACATGATAATTTGATATGCACATATAATGTGAAATGTTTACCACAATAACGTTAATTATAAGATGAATAAGTTCTGGGGATATAGTGTACAGCATAGTGAGTGCAGTTAACAATATTGAATTATACACCTGAGAGTTGCTAAGAGGGCCATTTTTTTGAGAGGTAAGTAGACATAAGAGGACAAGAGCAATTAAGTGACTTTCTGAAGGTCATCTGCTAATTTAGAAGTAGAAATAGAATTAGAAGCTATTCCACTGACCCCCATCCTACCCTAGACTTGTACCTCCTGATTCACTAAAATAGCACCCGAGAGTGTTTCCCCACTTACTCTCCTCCCATTCATGGTTGGAAAAGGTTTCTGAACCTCTCACATTTGCAAATATTGAGTCTTAGAATTAAAAAACAAAAACAAAAACAAAACAAAAAAAAACACACGTTGTTTCAGAAACACACACCAAGAAGTGTAACTGGGGTGAAAATTTCATTTCAGAAAATCTGGGTGGGTTTCTGATAGGCAACTTGCCTTGGCCTTCAAACCCTAGTATGCTATTGGTTTCATCTTTATGTGCCACTTTCCAGGGCCATTAGGCAGTAATTCTCTCCACCACTTTAGTCAGAGAGGCCCCGGCTTCCCTAGTGGCTAGAAAATCCCCTTCAAGGAGACATGGACAGAGCAGGGCCTGGACCCAGGTCAGGTCCTGCTGGAGTTCCAGAAATTTCTGATCTTGCCAACCTGGAAACACAGACAGGGCCACATGAGCTGGTTGAATAACCCTTCTGTGAACTTCACATCTTTATCAATCATGCTGGCCCATCACTGATCTCTGGCAGAGCTCAGAGCTATACAGAGACACTAGAGGGTTCTCCAGAGAAACAGAACCAATAAGATGTATACATAGAGAGAGACATTTACTATAAGAAATTGGCTCACACAACTTTGGAGACCAGTAAGACCCAAAATCTGCAAGGTGAGTTGACAAGCCGAAGGCCCAGGAGAGCTGATGGTTTAGTTCCAGTCTGAGTCAGAAGGCTTGTGAACCAGAGCGTGATAGCAGATCCAGTCCAAAGGCCAGCAGGCTCAAGACCCAGGAGAGCCAATGTTTCTGTTTGAGTCCAAAGACAGGAAGAAGCTGATATTCCAGTTTGAAAACAGTCAGGCAGGAAGAATTCTCTTGTATTCAGGGGAAGGTCAGCTTTTTTGTTCCATTCAGGCCTTCAACTGATTGGATAAGGCCCACCACAGTACAGACAACAATCTGCTTGATTCGGGCAAACAATTTAAATGTTAATGTCATCCAAAAACACCCTCAGAGGAATACCCAGGATAATACACAACCAACTATCTGATCACCCTGTGGCTCAATCAGGTTGATGCATAAAATTAATCATTACACCAAGGGACCAACCACAACCACATGCTGTTCAATTACACAAAGTACCAAATATACAACACACTCTGACACCTGCCACAAGGTTTTGTAGGATCGCTTCCTTCCTGAAGAAACCTTCTCAATGTAACTATCTAGTCACAGTCTGTGGGTCTGCTAATTACCATTGCCCAAGGCATACTCAGGATGTACTGAGTAGAAAGACCACTGAAAAACCACTATCCAGCAGAGAGATGGTGCACAGTGACACATGCCCAAGGCTGGGTGGCTCATTTCAGTGTGGGATCCTTTCTATGCTATCCAAGGGCTCAAGAAGAAGGATGGGCTTTGACCTTATCTTCATTCCATTATTATTCTTGAAAACTAGCTTTTTATCCCTAAACTCAACTCTTTTTCTCTTGTTGTAGTTCAATAAAGGAGGGACAAATTCTTAAAAAGCAGATGAACATTTAAAAATGAATAATGATATGGGCTCAGGAATACTGGAATAATCTCTCAATGGGAAAGATATTGCAACAGTAGGCACAGCCTCAGGTGAGGAATCTCCTGTGTGGAAAGAGGCTACAACATGGGCACTCCCCAAAGGCTGATGAAAATATATGCTGGTGACTATGAACCAAGAAGCCCTCTTTGGCCATGGTCCATTCGCATGTGCATTGTCATCAGTCAGAGACCCTCGGAAAAGAATTTCTGAATTTCCTATATCTAACATATGACAATAAAGAGTGCTAAAAAAAAAATGAGGTGTGTGCACTAATGGGCAAAGGGTAAAGGGTGGAGTCTAGTCTTCAGAAGTAGAGAATATAATTTTCATTGTGAGAAATGTGGCTCAGCTATTCTTCTCAAAAAACTCTTTTCCTGGTTTGATTCTGAAACAAACTTGCAAGAATTCTAATTATGGCCATAAGTTATATACTGCATTTGTGCAATATGTGACATTAAAAAAACTATGCCCATTAGATGTCAGGCATAGTAATAGTTACTGGGGAAAATACAAAATAACATACTACTTTGTTCAGTTTTCAAAAAGCTATATCATTTCTCATATACATCATCTCATTTAATCCCTCCAATTGATTTCTTAGTTATATATAGTAATCCCCATTTATATACAAGGTGACTTGAGATTTAGAAAGGTTAAAAATTTTATGTGAGATTGTGAAAATAAAAGGTAGCAGAGTTGGTAGAACTAAGACAAATCAACACATATCTGCAAAGCCACTAAGAAGATCTCTCCCACAGTGATCTTAGGGTGACATAAGAGTCCCTGGCAGGCCAATATGAGGTTATCTTGAGATCTCTAGCATCCCTTCCTATGACGTCTTACCCAATTCATCAAACATCCAGGACCATGAAGCTTCACCTCAATTCCCTCACCATCATTCATCAAAATCTAATCTCAGGAAAAAAGTTCTGGTTTTAATTATAGGATTGTTCATGGTGAGTCGTTCTGTTACCTCTCCTAAAGGTAATTATACATTGTTTTCTTCCCAACAACAAAATGAAGATCATTGTCCCCAATAAAGGAAAATATGATTCCAAATTATTGAGAAAAGAATCTGAACAATCTCCTCAAACTCTATCATATCCACTTCTACCCCATGTGCAAATCAAGACTCCAAAAAGTAAGCATATTCAACTATTTTGACTAACATTTATTTTTCACTTATTCAATCATTAATAACTTATTATCTGTACCAAGAACTGAGATTCATGGCTAGATAAAACGTAGGCTCTCCCTTGAGAACCAGATGTTTTACTGAGAGCTGGGACAGAGAAGAATTATGAAGAAGCCGATAGTCACAATTCATGTGCTGCAATAGAATTATGGGTTATGGGGGGCTTCTAGAGAGGAGTAATTAACACAGCCAGAGTGAAAAGGCATCACAGAAGAGTGAAATTTAAGCTCAGCCTTGAGAGATAAGATGTTGTTTTCAGATAAGAGTAGAGGAAGAAGCTATGTGAACTTCATGGAGGTATGAAATGGTAGAACATTGCACCAAAGAGTAGAACATTTCCCCATACTCTTTATATCATAGCTTGGCTCATAGAGGGTCTATTATGTGCCAGGCACCACAGAGCAAATTAAAAGTTTTTAACTTTGAGATATAAATTGATAAAATATTAAAGCACAGGATGAGCAAACAACACCTCAAAAGATAATGGTACCAGGAATTATCACAAGGCAGTAAATGGCAGTTTACTAATGTGTGAAATAGACAATAGCTACTAGGAAGTCATTGGCATTGTTTACATTGAAACTACATCAAGACAGGACCATTAACTTCTAATAGAAAGTAGGTAGGAGACTGTACAGTTTAACAGCAGGTATTGGTCTAGAAAACACAAGGTTGAATTGCATAACCCCAGATGACATTTATGGGATAAGCAGAATGCATAAAAGGATTAGTATCCTCTCTGGGAGTCTACGATTGAGTTAATTTACATTCTTGAATCAATATTGGGGAATGAGTAATTGCAATATTAGGTAGACCAGAGATGCAAATGGAGTTGAGAGAAAGAAAAAGTCATAAGAGATTGCATGGAGGAGGTGGAACTTGAGCTGGGCTTTGAGGAGTGGAATAATTTGAAAAAGAAAAAACAGATGGGCATTCCATTCATGAGAAACTGACTGTCGAGGTGCAGAAGAGAAAATTTTTCTGGCAAATGCAAGTAGAGAAAAAGACACTGTCACGTGGTTTTGTGTTAGAGGGTGATTGGTAGGACAGTAAACATGAGGCCAGGCTTTAACAAGTCTTAACTCACAGCCAGAGAAGTCTGGACCTGACTTTGTGGAAATGGAGAGCCATTCTGGGATATTTTTCAGATTCGGGCATGCACTGATTGCATGCCTTGGAAAGAGTGGCTGAATTATTATCAAAGAAAGGATGAGTTGGACCTGCCTAGGTGGCCTGTGGCGTAATGTCTTCTTTGTACTTTGGTAAGTAGTACTCAGGATTCTCTAAAGAAGCAGAACCATTAAGATAGACAGACAGACAGACATGCAGACAGACAGATAAGATAGATAGATGATAGAGATTTATTTTAAGGATTTGGTTCACACCAGTTGTAGGGACTGGCCAGCAGGCTAGAGAACCACAGAAAAGTTGACATGGTAGCTGGGTCCAAAGACAGCCTAGAGGCAGAATTCCCTCTTCCTCGGGAGACCACAATCTTTTTTTAATTAAGGTCTTCAACTGAGTATTTGAGGCCCACCCACACATTATGGAGAGTAACTAATCTGCCTTACTCAAAGTCTACTGATTTAAATACAAATCTCATCTGAAAATTGCCTTCACAGTGACATATAGAATGGTGTTGACCAAATATCTGGGTATCTTTTATGGTCAATGAAGTTGACACATAAAAGTAACCATCATAGTAAGGAAACTGGGAATCTTCCTTACCCCCAATCCTGACTCTTCTGTCTGGTTGTCTTGGCTTCCTGGGGAGTTCATAGCCTGCTTGGAATGGATGCTTGGGCTTACTTGAAGAACTTTAAAAAACAAGCCCTCAGCCAGTCTAAAGTGGTGCCAGATCTTCTGTCTTAACAGGAAAATCTTCCCTGTCTTCCTAAATCCACTCTTTTCAAGACCTGTACCTGCTACACCTCTTCTATTTGGAGAGTGGTCCTAAGATTGACCCTAAGAATCTACCTCTTGCAGGTTCATCGCTCATCTATAGAAAACAACCTGGCAAAACATTTCACATGAAGCATATGCCATTAAGGCTGTATTTGGTTTGGTTCAAAGATTTCTGAAAAAGCTCTCCAAACGTCATTTAGTTTATAACTCACTGTGGTTTGACATGTCTTATGTTAGGGAGAGGGATGACTCATTTAATATTAACCAAGCAGCCTTCCACCACTTCCTCTTTTCCATTGTTTCACTTTAATACACAATGTACTTAACAAGTTGTTTAAAGTTGGCAGGACTCTGAAGCATTCTTCTAAGTATTCTGCCTCACACATGACCTGAAGATTTTATTCAACATCTGTTTAGAAAAACACACACATACCAAACACACAAGACCCAAACAAACTATGCATTGTTTCTAAGTAATGGTCATAATGTACGTACTTGATGTCTCTGGAAAAGGAAATGCTAAGCAAAAAAATAAATAAAATTGTTTTCCCCAAAATTATTCATGCTGAACAAAAAAAGATTGGAGTCAGAAACATTAACCCACAACTAGTAACTCCCTTTCTATAGTAACTCCCTTTCTAGTTGAGGAACGATCAGTATGAAAAAACAACCTTGGAATTTCTTAGTTAAAAATGGTACCCATATCTACCAAATTCATACTAAAACATCACTGAGGATATAGAGAAATGTGAAAACCTACTACACCAAAACAAAGGCTTAGAGACAATGTAATATCAGACTCTGTTAGTAAGTTCTTCTGAGGTGAGGTGGATTGAAAACACCCAATCAATACTTCTCTTCCTGGCAAAACCAGGTTTCATGATTTGAAACAGGTAGGAAAAGACATCTTACAGAAATAAGTGGGCAAAAAGAAGAAAGGCAACAGTCCACTGTCATCCAGGACTGAGCTTAAAGCACTGTATGCTGGAGAGAGTTAAGAGAAACCCTACAAGCAGTGCATGCTGGGAAGTGCCATGCTCCCCATCCTCTGTCAGTTCTGGGGACAAACCTAGAACATAGTGATCCAGAAATTTCTGAAATAAAAGAGCAAGCAAAGATATGCCAGGTAAGTGACAATGTATAAACTAGGGATAGCTATATTTATAGCAGACGAATTAGATTTCATAGACAAAAGCATAAAACTTTCCAAAGAAGATTATGTTACAGTGCTAAGGGGAATTATTCACAACAAATATGTAAAACTAGAGGCCCAGTGCATGAAATTCATGCACAGAGGGGGGGTCCCTAGCCCAGCCTTCACCCTCTCCAATCTGGGACCCCTCAAGGGATATCCGACTGCCTCTCCCAATCTGGGACAGCTGGCTCCTAATGCTCACCTACCTGCCTAATCACCCCTAACCCCTCTGCCTGCTTGCTTGATCGTCCCTAACCATTTCTGCCTACCTGCCTGATTGCCCCTAACTGCTCCCCTACTGGCCTGATTGCCCCTAATTGTTCCCCTGCTGGCTTGATTGCCCCTAACTGCCTCTGCCTCACCCTGCACCCAGGACCCAGGATTCCCTCCTCTGGCTGGTCACAGGCACTCAGAACCTGGGCCGGCTTTGCCCAGGCCTGCCGCAGGTGCCCGAGACCATGGGCAGGCAGTTTGTCCCTCTCCAGGGCCACAGCCTCAGGTGCTGGCACCCAGGACCGTGGGGCAGATGGCTTGTCCCTCTCCTGGGCCGCAGGCGCAGGTGCTGGTGCCTGGGACCATGGGATGAGCGGCTTGTCCCTCTCCCGGGCCACAGGTGCAGGCACAGCCACTGGCACCTGGGACTGTGGGGCGGGTGGCTTGTCCCTCTCCTGGGCCACAGGCACAGCCGTTGGTGCCAGGGACCATGGGGCATGCAGCTTGTCCCTCCTCCCGGTCCACAGGCGCAGGCACAGCGCTGGTGCCCAGGACCACAGGGCGTGCGGCTTGTCCTTCTCCCAGGCTGCAGCCTGGTTGGTCCCCAATCCTCTCTCACAAGCTCATTTGTGCCTGGCTGGTCCCCATTCCTCTCTCCCCACTGTTGAGTGTCTGAGTCATCATGGAGTGCCCGTGTGAGGGCGTGACGGCATGAGGGTGTGGTGACCATTTGCATATTAGCTCTTTATTACATAGGATGATTGCTAAATGTTTAGTATTAAGCTGAACAGCAAAATATTTTAGCTTCATGTCTTTACATTGAAAATAAAGACACATAAATGTCCATTTTTTAATCACCTAAAGAAATAATCCAGCCTTACACTGAGAAAGGACCTCAATGTTTCTGATGTGTTTCTAGCAGGAAATAGGGACCAAGTTGTTATCCTAAGAGAGCAAGAACCTTGCTTCCTATGATTCTTAGTTTGAAAAACTATGATATATCTAAAGACAAAGGGCAGGCATATTTTGTTCTGGAGACACCTCAAGGTGAGCCCCTTCAGCATAGAGATATACTTTATTAAAGTACCTATTATTTCACCAAGGAGGCACCAAATGTTGGTGAAGTCATTACAATTCAAATGCTGTAAGATGAGATGTCAAATACTATCTCCAATATTACAAGGAGCTATCTATTTCCATGAGGGAGAATATGCCTCTGGATTTCGCAATTTAACATTTTTAATCAAAATGTTTCATAATCAATGATATCTTATAATTATAATTGACAGAAATTTTTTTCTTCCTTAGTGCTATATAAAATAATGGTATATCTTAAAATCAAACCTAGCATCTTAGACATCTTAGATTTAATGGAGTATGGGATATAAATCTCCAGATATATAAATGTTGGCAACTAACTCAAGCAAAAAACAAACAAACAAAGAAATAAACAAAAACCACTGTGAAGGCAAAACAAAAATAACAGAATGGATGGATGAGTTACCAATTAGAGTCTTTTTTAGAAAGACATTTTTATGCTCTCCTGAAAATTTTTTAGAGGACAACTGGCAAAAATATGATGTGTGCTAAATAAAACTGATATAATTGATAGAATTGAACTGATTTGTCAAAGTATGCTTTTTCAAATAAAGTTTTATTTGGAACACAGCTTATTTTTCTATATACTTTCTATGGCTTCTTTCCTATTACAATGGTAGAGTCAAATTGTTGCAAGAGAAACTATACACCTGCAAAGCCATACTATCTGGCCCTTCCTTCACACACACAAAAAAATTGCTTATCCCAATCTAGACCAAAATATATTATCATGATATTATTTCTAAAATAAAAAGACAATAATAGCAGCTATTTTAATTCCTGGGGGGAAAGAGATTTAAAAACTAGAAAACACTTTCAAGCAATTTTTTAATAAAATTGGAAATACAACAGCCAATTGCAAATTATTTGGAAAAATAATTAGGTACAAGCACTGTACAACTGAACAAACTTAGGGGGCTAAAGTTGTCCTTTGAATAAAATTCATCCCATTGAAAGCTTTTTTTGAGAGAACCCAAACCAACAAAATCATGAATGAAAGAGGAGACGTTACAACGGATACCAAAGATAAACGAACGGTCATAGACACTGCTCCCAACAATAATATGCCAACAAACTGGACAGCCCAGAAAAAATGGATAAATTCTTAGAAACATGCAACCCACCAAGACTGAATCAGGAAGAAATAGAAAATCTGAACAAACCAATTACTAGTAAGGAGATTGAATCAGTAATTTAAAATCTCCCAAAAAGGTAAAGCCCAGGACCAGATGACTTCCCTGGTGATTTTACCAAACATTTAAAGAAGAATTAACATTAATCCTGCTCCAGTTTTTCCAAAAAAATTCCAAGAGGAGGGAACACTTCCAAATTCATTGTCTGAGGCTAACATTACCCTAATACAAAGGCCAGATAAGGTTACTACAAGAAAAGAAAACTGCAGGCCTTTTCTAAATAAAACGCTAGCAAACCAAATTCAATAGCACATTAAAAAGATCATTCTCCATGAGTAAGCCTAATTTATTGCTGGGATGCAAGGATGGTTTGATACAATGTTTTGTGCTGGTATCAGCCTATCCATAGTGATATTATCAGCTAGAAATGTCTGAGGGCACTCACCTGAGCCCATGGTAAGCCCCGACAGACATTTTCCCTTTTGGAACCAATGTTGTGGCTGTACCAACCCTATGGCTCCTATTATGAATGAATGTAAACTTCAGCAATAACCATTGAGGAACTTTGGAAAAAAATAAGGTCTATTACTCACAGGTCCTAGAAATTATACAGCTAGCCTCAGGCCACACGGTGAGGTCCTATGGGAAGAAGGGAAGGAAGGAGGGAGAGAAAGAGGGAGAGAGAGAGAGAGAGAGAGAGAGAGAGAGAGAGAGAGAATGGGTTTGCAGTTCTGCTTTTATTGAAGTCAAGGGTGGGGTGTCTAGTGTTTCACAAGTTCACACTTTGTTAGTGAATTTAAAACATAAGAGCAAGAATTAAAGCACAGGAAGGGAAAAATAAGCACTCAAACATTATTATGTAAGCCAACCAGAGATCTCTAAAGCAAAGAAAATGTCAGAGGTGAGGTGGCCTGGCTCTCTACCTAGTCTTGTGGCTGGCAACATATTTACTTAAGACAGCTGTCTTTGAAATGGATGTCTCACCAATCAAAAATGTAATGTCATGAACTTGCATTACCATGAAAAAAGCCTACTAGCAGACACTTACACTACACATACTCAAATCAATAAATGTGATACATCACATTAATAGAATTTTTAAAATCATGTGATCATCTCAATCAGTACAGAAAAGGAATTTGAAAAAATTCAACATTCATTCATGATAAAAATTCTCAACAAATTAGGTATAGAAGGAATGTACCTCAAATTAATAAAGACTATATATGACAGGCCTTGAGCTAACATCCTATTCAGTGATAAAAGGTTGAAAGCTTTCCTTTAAGATCAGGAACAAAGCAAGGTTGCCTATTCTCATCACTCCTGTTCAGCATTGTACTGGAAGTCCTAGCCAGAGCAATCAGGCAAGAAAAAAAAGGAATCAAAATTGGAAAGAAAGAAGTAAAATTTTCTCTATTTGTAGATGACATGATTTTTATATACAGAAAATCCTAAAGATTCCATTAGAAATTTTACTTACTATATAATACAGCTTTCAAAATTTCAGGGAAAGATCATTCCTATACTGTTTAATAAGTACCAGACCATAGAAAATAATGGGAAGTTACTTGATGATTTATTTCACCAAGTTCAACTTATTCTCTCTGACATATGAGCACTCAAAAATACAGCTGAAAAACAATCTCTTCAGCAAAATATATAAGCAAAAATCTTGAATAGAGTAGTAGTAAATGAATCTACAATTACCAAGAAAAATACTTTTTTAATAAAATGAGTTTTATTCCAGGAACTCAAGAATGATAATAATATTAAAAATCTATTAAAAGAATTTAGATCACCAATGGAGAAAATTAGAGTCTCTGATAGTGGTTTTGACTTGGGTACCTAAATAAAACCCTTACTCTAAAGGGAAAAGAGAATGCAATTTATTTAGATGACATAGCATGAAAAAAAAATAGTAACCTGATAAATATCCCAGAGGGAGTATAAGAAAGAAAATATTTTAAATATTAATAATGCAATCTCTAACTAGGTTAGGTTTTTAAGTAAGGCTTTTCATTCTCACTGTTCTAATTCCATCAGTCACCACTTCCTGGTCACCACACACCCCTACCCCATCTTCTTTATCTCCATGCTCAAACCAAGCTAAAGTATGTGTAATGCCCTGAAAACACTATGCTCTTTTCTATGGCACTCTGGATTTTTCTTTTCAGAAACCTTCCTTTACTTGGCAACTTTGTTCTTATCCTTTACCAATCATTTGAGATGTCACTTTTTCTGGGAAACCTTCCCCACCCAAGGACTACCAGATGTTCCTTCTAATTGCCAATTATCTCATGTGTATCAGAAATGCCTGTTTTCCTCTTCTACAGCTCTTGAGGGTGGGCACTTACTGACTTTCATTCAGTGTATTACTCCCAGCAGCTAACATGGTGCATGGCATATAAGAATGTCTGAAATGAATAAGGTGCTTTTAAACTCTTTCTTACCTCTGTGTTTTCACTGTGACAGTTTTCTCATCAAAGCAGCTAGTACCTTCCAACCCACTTCATAGCCCAACATTCCCACTTGTGGTTAAAGGTTAAAATTTGAATCTCTTAGATATTCAAGATACTCACAGACCAGACCAAACTTTGGGCTTTCTGCCCATTGTTTCCCAACACAAGTCATCTACTTGAGTATGCTGATCCAAACTGTTCCTCAAATACACTTATATATCCCTGGCTCCAAACCTTAGTTCACATCATTCTCCCTTCTTCAAACATCTTCTGACATCTTAATTGACCCAATTCCTCTCCATCCTTCAAGGACTACCTGAGTGCCTAATCCCTATAACACCTTCTTGTCCTCTCATTTTTCTCAACTCATCTATTAGTTTATATTAATGTCACTTTTAGCCATTTAATTTATACACACATCCCCCAAAAATTTAAGTGTAGTCTCTATATTCTATATTATGAGCTCATTCATTCATTCATTCATCCCACAGTTCTCTCTGCTAGACCCCAGGGATGCAGAGTTAAAATAAGACAAGGACCCTTTCATCAAAGAAGTTAGCCTAGTGTTTAAAAAAGTATATATGCTCTGGCAATTATAGTACAATATGAGAAAGAAATGAACCCATAAAAAACACTATACAGCCCAATTGTGATACTAGATGATGGATATAAGACAGACTGAGCCCCTCCTAGATGGATGAGAATGTCCTTTAGTTATTTCCTGAGGTTGTCCTAGATAAGATTAGAATTTCCTCTGGGTACTCCTCAAACCCTTGCACCAATCAGCACAAGTCAATGCCGGCCTAATGGGGGAACCTGAAAAACAAAGAGATCCACTCTGTGCAAAGAAACCCGGCGCTATGGGAGCCAGACCGCAGCAGCAGTACAGGGAGCCAGACTCCCAGTGTGTGCTCCTTGATGCATCGAGCTCCTCTCTCTCCCTTTTCATCTCACCTGATTTTAGTAAACCTCTTTCTTTCTACATTTGTTTCACCTCCTCTCGATTTTAATCCTTGGGTCAGCGGGCAGGGGATATGAACCCCTTCACCGGTGACAGATAGATGAGCAGATAAATAGATGGATAGATAAGTGGCTTGGAAATGATCTCTGTTAGAAAAGAAAAGATAGAGACTCTTTAACACAAAGTTAAATCAATTGTTAGTAATCAAAGAAGAAAGAAGGAATGGCCATGGGGAAGCCAACAAATCATGACTTTATTCTTACTTTAGTTGAGGTCTTTCTCTAGAAAATTATTTTTGTTCTTGCATAGTGTGCTTTTCTTCCAGTATTCTCAAGACAACATGCACCCTGAGATATTGGGCAAATAAATACAAATCTCTATTCCCTGCATATATGCCTGGCATCAACTCATAGAGCTGCCAAAGAGTTTCTCACATTTTCCACTAGTAAATCTCTTTTTACTTCATATCAGTCCTCTTAAACCCAAGATTGTCACTGTCAAAATTTTCACTCTTGCTGTGACTTTATTTAAAGGTAATTCCAAAAGTTAAAACGAAATACAAACTGCATACAAGCTCATCAGCAACTTTTGTATAGTGGTGCTTTGATTCCCTGAGGCTGGTCTCAAAAAGAATCCTCAGGAAGGATTCCCTCCTTCAGTGCAGCGCTTAGAGGATGGGAGTTTCGTGTTTTTAAAGGAGCCAGTGACTATTCTACGCTATAAGGTAAGAGACCTTGGGAACGTCATGAAGAGATCTTGGGAAAGCCATTTGGAGATAAATAGAACTGAATTACCTCAAATATAAAATAACGGGGTAACCAGATTAGTGGTTCCAACACAATGCTGTAGAGAGCAAAAGGGAGAATGAAACAGGCTCACCAAGCTCACCTGAGGACCAGGTGAGAGTGGGAGGTATAAAGAGATAAAAATTGGCCTCACCAACAAAGGACTATCTCCAGTCACGATAATTTCTTTTTTTTTTTTTTTTTTTTTTAAATATATATTTTATTGATTTTTTACAGAGAGGAAGGGAGAGAGATAGAGAGTTAGAAACATCGATGAGAGAGAAACATCGATCAGCTGCCTCCTGCACATCTCCCACTGGGGATGTGCCCGCAACCCTGGTACATGCCCTTGACCGGAATCGAACCCGGGACCTTTCAGTCCACAGGCCGACGCTCTATCCACTGAGCCAGACCGGTTTCGGCAGTCATGATAATTTCTTATATTGATTAAGTCTTTGTCAAATTAGGCCCATCCAAATGCAAAATGTGGATTAAGAGAAGACTATTCCCTGCCTTGTGCTATTCTTTTATTTCTTTTCTTGTGTCTCCTCAAAATTCAAATATTGAAATCCTAATGCTATGTAGGGATGGGACCTTTGGGATGTACTTGATCCCTCAGGAATGGGAGTAGTGTTAGCAAAGAGGATCCAGAGAGATCCCTCGCCCTTCCATCATGTGAGGACTGTGTAAGAAGGAGCCGGCTGTGAGCCAGGAAGAGGGCCCTCACGAGAATGTGACCATGCTAACACCTTGATCTCGGACTTCCAGACTCCAGACTGTAAGTTTGTTTTTATTTATATTTTAAATATTTTTTTATTTATTTCAGAGAGGGAGAGGGGGAGAGATAGAAACATCAATGATGAGAGAGAATCATCGATCAGCTGCCTTCCGCACAGTCCCTACAGGGATCAAGTCTGCAACCCGGCGTGTGCCCTGACCAGGAATCGAACCATGACCTCCTGGTTCATAGGTCAGTGCTCAACCACTGAGCTATACTGGCTGGGCTAAATTTCTGTTTTTAGTAAGCCACTCGGTCTGTGGTATTTTGGTATAGCTGCCCAAACAGACTAAGACAAACACCTCATGGTTTGGATTAGTCAATTCTAACTCTTCATTAACATTCAGCTGGCCCCATGTCAAGCCCCAGTATTAGGATGTGATACAGAATAACCAGCTATCTACAGGCTCATTGGTGAGTGTTGGAATGAGTTACATTAACCTTTGAATCTGCCATGGAACATATTGGCATTTTTACTAGGGCTGTCCAGAGACGATGCTTTACTACCCCATTTCTCAAACTTGAATCACAAGTCCTCTTTAAAGCACAGGAGACAGGAAACATCATTCCCGGTGGCAGAGCCCATGGTGTGGGGTGGGCTGGGCAGTGGCTGCAGAAAGACATGGCTCACAGACACATGGAGACAAGTGCTGCATCTAGAACTGCGTTAGGAGGACCCTATTCCTTCACAGACATGAGTTATTCCAGGTCCTGGACCTTCTGGCATCCACTAATTCTCAGGTCTGAAGTCACGTATCTGCTGATCACATTGTTAATAGCCCAGGATTATCATCCTGGGGGGCTTGATGATATATTCAGGTGAGTAGAGCTCCAAATAACACATTTTGGCTTGAATCCTATTTAAAGAAAGCTGTCAGGAAGAAAAGTTGAAAGTCATGGCAGAGACAAACCAAATGGTAGCAATCCTGTCAACTGAGAAATATGAAGTAAAAAGCTTCCACCAATCTCAAGTGCCTTCTGAGCTAAGAGGGGATTTGTATTATTTATTCACTTTTCAAGGCAGCTGGATTACATTATGATAAATATCACTATTGGTTTTTATTTCCTCTTAATTTTGCAACTGTGATATTGCTAGATTAAAATTGTACCATCTATACCAGTGGTTCTCAACCTTCCTAATACTGCGACCCTTTAATACAGTTCCTCACGTTGTGGTGACCCCCAATTTCATTGTTACAAATGGAACATAATTAAAGCATAGTGATTAATCACAAAAACAATATGTAATTATATATGTGTTTTCCGATGGTCTTAGGCGACTCCTGTGAAAGGGTCGTTCGGCCCCCAAAGGGGTCGTGACCCACAGGTTGAGAACAGCTGATCTATACCATCACAGGAAGTTGTTAAAAATTGGTTGAAAATGAGGAACCAATACCCATATTTTATCCAAAGGCTTTCTCTTTTTAAATTTTATTTAATTGTGGTAAAAAATAAATGTAAAATCTACCCTCTTAATAAAATTTTAATTGTATAATGTAGTATTGTCGGCTATAGTTATAATGGTGTACACAACAGATCTCTAAAACTTATTCAGCTTGTTTAACTGAAGCCTTATTAAAGTTTTGGCAGGATATAGAGAAATTAGAACCCTTGTACCCTGTTGGTGGGAATGCAAAATGGTGCCGCTGCCATAGAAAACAGTATGAGGTTCCTCAAAACATTAAAAATAGAACTACCATATGATCCAGCAATCCCATTTCTGGGTATTTATCCAATAGAATTGAAATCTGGATCTCAAAGAGATATTAGCAGGTCTATGTTCACTGCAACACTATTCACAATACCCAAAATGTAGAAACGATCTAAATATTCCTCAACAGATGAATGAGCAAAGAAAATGTGGTAGATACATACCGCATTTGGAATGCTGTTCAGCCAAAGGCTTTCATATACACAAGCAACAACCAATTAGAAGGTACAATAGAAAATGATCTAAGTACGTAAAATAACACATCAAAGATGTACCTATATGTGATCATAATCAGAAATGTGCTACTCAGTGATGCAAAAGAATACTTAACTAAATAAAATGGCAATATGCATTCTTGAAGAGAATGACATTGCAAGGATAATACTTTTTGCTAAATCAATTTATAAACTAAATGCATAACAATGGGACTTTTCTACATTACAAGTTGATATGGAAAATAATCAAGAAGAGCTATTACAATTGTGAAAAAGAAGGTTAATGAGGAGGAAATAGCTTTACCATATATTAAAATGCAGCATAAAGTTACAATTAAACAGTGATGTTAGTATATGAACAGATAGTCCAATGTAATTGACTAGAAAGTAAAAATATATATTCAAGTATTAAAATACAATAAATTATATAAGAGTCACTTCTAATAAGTGGTTTAAAATTAAGGACTTTTTAAATAAATGGTTTGAGGACAACCATCTTGAGAGAAAATAAAATTGGCTCCATATTTCATAGCATACATTATAAAAATAAATCTTAGATCAGAGATTAAAATCTTTAAAAATTAAAACCATAAATAGTACTGGAAAAATATTAGAGAATTTTTTATTGTAATCTTAGACTGGAGGCAGTTTTTCTAAATAGAACACAAAATTGAGAAGTCATAAATAACAAGATTGATAGAACCCCTGCTTCTGGCCATGATGGCACAATTGGTACTACATTAGTCTCTCTACCATTAACAACTATAAATCTGGACAGCATATATATATATATATATATATATATATATATATATATATATATACACACACACATATATTCTTTTAAGATCTTGTATAATAGGTAGGATAAGACTGCAATTTCTAGGAAAAGGGAACTGCTGAGCTGAGAAGGCATAAACCTGATGTCAGAGCAGTTGAAATGATGGGTTCTATGGAGAAAGGACAAGAGAGAAAGATATGCAGAGTGGGGGCTCCAAAAACCTGTGTTGAGTACCTCCCTATGAGGACAAGGCTGTACCTGCACAGGACATTTCCATTCCAGGCTCACCAGGTAGAAAGTGCTTCAGGTTGAGAATGGGACTGAGAGTTTGGTTTTGCCGAGGTAAGAACAGTACCAGGGAATTCTGACTCTGCTGGAGTAAAGAGTCCTCATTAATGCCTCAACATCAGGCTGGATTACCAGGGAAGCTTTCCTAAGGAATAAGGAGAATGCCCTAGTGTGAGATTTATTCTAGGCCTTCTACAACAAGCAATGCCTTAAACAAAACTCTCACAATATCTTTTGGGAAGAATTTGGGAGTTAAAATCCATTTGCCATAGGGGACTGCCAAGACTTCTTGGGACTTGGGACTTGGGAAATATCCACTATCAACACTAATAAAAGAGAAAAATGGTAATTGGCGTACGAGCTACGCTTTTCATTGGCTAATCAGGGCTATATGCAAATTAACTGCCAACAAGATGGCGGTTAATTTGCATATGTAGGCACAATGCAGGGAGGCGAAAGGGAAAGCAGGAAGAAGCCCCCTGCCACTGACAGTGATCGGAAACCCAGGGGGGAGCTAAGAGCTGGGGGGCAGGGCAAAGGCGGCCCTGGGGCCGCCTTTGCCCTGCCCCCCAGCCATGATTGGAGAATCAGGCGCCTTTGCCGCCCTGGCCAGTGATAGCAGGAAGTAGGGGTGGAGCCAGCGACGGGAGCTGGGCATGGTCAAAGCTGGCAGTCCCAGGAGCTAGGGGTCCCTTGCCTGGGCCTAAAGCGAAGCCCACGATCGCGGGGCCGCTGCAGCTGCGGGTCCCCGCTGCCCAGGCCGGACGCCTCAGCCAGAGGCGTCCTGCAGGTGCAGGGGCGGAGCCCCCGTGATCGCGGCACCCCCCCCCGCTGCCACTGCAGGTCCCCGCTGCCCGGGCTGGACGCTTAGGCCAGAGGCGTCAGGCCTGGGCAAGGGGTTGATCCTGCGATTGGAGGGTGATGGGGGTCAACGCCTGAGGGCTCCCAGTATGTGAGAGGGGGCAGGCTGGGCTGAGGGACACTCCCCCCCCCACACACACACACACACACACCCAGTGCACGAATTTCGTGCACCGGGCCCCTAGTCCTATATAATAAAAGCCTACTATGCAAATTGTCCAACTGGGAGTTCGACCGGGAGTTCGACCACTCGCTATGATGCACGCTGACCACCAGGGGGTGGCATGGAACATGGCGGGTGTCAGTGATGCGGTGCTGGCAGCAGGCAGCAGTGGAGGCACTGCCAGCCCCAATGGGCCCCAAAGAGAGTGGGACCACAGTGGGATGGTGGAGCAGGTGAGCAGGTGGTGCCAGGCCAAGGTGGGTGTGAGCGGGGGCCTGATTGTCCCACCAATCACCCCATAGATGGCAACCAGCAGCCATGGTGGCAGGGGGCAGGGAGCCCGGCCCCAACCAATCACCCCGCAGGCAGGATGGTGGAGCAGGTGAGGGGGTGGTGCCAGGCCAAGGCAGGTGCCAGGCGGGGCTGCGAGTCTGGGAGCACAAGCTGGGGCCCAATCCCTGGAGGCCACTCCGAGGGACCCCACCTGTGCATGAATTTGTGCACCGGGCCTCTCGTATAAAGCATAAAATCAAACATACACAAATTTAGAACAATCAGCCAGTAATTGCACTGCCTGCTAAAACATGCCTCAATAATCTTCAGATAATTGAGGGCTTGGGGAATATCCACTTCCCAAAGTATCTTCAGAATCACTACAGTGTATTATTCCAAATGTCTGTTATTCAATTAAAAACTACTAAACACACAAGGAAACAAGAAAATGTAACCTATCATCGAGGAAAAAGGTAATCTGTAAAACCAGAACCAAGATGGCCCACATGGTATATTTAGCAGAAAAAGACTCTGTAGAAGTTGTGACATACTTTATTTTCTAAAAATAGCTACAACAATGTCTCCACCCTGTATTCTCTTCTTTACAGCGACTCTGCCACTCTCCCATGGTCTGAACTTAGAACACTTTGACCAATAGAAGGCAGTGGAAGTGAAATTATGGAACCTCTTAGGCAAGTTTATAAGAAGCCCTATAGCTTCTATATTGGAACACTCATGCAGCTGCCGTGATGAGTGTTCAAGATACATGGAGAGGCCACATGTAGGAGTATTTGACAACTCTAACTGAGCTTCCAGCTGACAGCCAGCATTCAATACTAGTCATGTGAATGTGTCATCTTGAATGTTTATCCCAGTCTGTCTTAGGACAGAGTAATATCTATGGTAAAGATTTAAAAAGATTGAAGAAAAATGAACACATCTTTACAGACCTGTAGGAAAATATAAAATGGTTTACCATATGTAATGAGAATTTAAGGAGGATAGTAGAGTCAGATGAGGCAGAATAATTATTTGAAGAAATAATGGCTGAATTTTTCCCAGTTTGATGAAAAACACTGACTTGCAAATCCAAGAAGTTCAGTAAACTTTAAGCAGGATGAATATAAAAAGAACCATTCTCGTGAAGATTATTATAATCTTGCACCAAAGATAGTATCTTGAAATCATCTAGAGGGGAAGAAAGACCAATTTCATTCAGTGGAACATAATTAAGAAAGACTACTAACTTCTCATAAACACACACACACAAGGATTTAATGGAATGACATCTTTGAAGTGCATAAAGGAAAAAAAATTATCCAGAATTGTATATTTTAAAAAAAATTCAAATATTCTGATATGTTGTTCTCCAGGGTGTTAAATGGGGGAGAAAAAGAGCATGGAACAGTGTACATAATAAGCTACCACAGTGGCAGGGGGGGGCGGGCGGGCGGAGATAGCTCTAGAAGGATACACAAGAAGTTGATTATATCAGCTGGAAATTGAATGAGAGGGACTCTTTTCACCAAATAGCCCTGTGCCTTTTCAATTTTGAGTCATGTTAATGTTTGTTTTATCTTTCAAAAAATTAGTCAGAATAAATCAAAACAAAAAACCTTAAACTAGACAAATTTGATAAAATTCCAGATCTCTAAAAATAAATAGGAAAACCAAAATCTTCCAGAAAATTTTAAAAAAAATGTAGCTGACCATCAATGAAATGAAAACTAAATAGGAATCAAAATTCTCACCTGCAACACAAGATGCTAAAAAATAGTGGGGAACTATCGCCATGATCTAAGAGAAAATTACTTTGAATTTGGAGTTCTATATCTGACCAGGTTATACTAAATGAGGAAAAATAAAGATGTTCTCAGCATGTTAAAACCCAGAAAATTTACCAGAGAATCTCTGTGAAAGAATGACTTAACAACTTACTCCATCAAAACAAACAACCAAATTAAATGTGCCTTAAAAGAAGAAGATATGGTATGTATAAATAGTGATTACTAGAGAATCTAATAAAAATTTATAGCCCTAACCGGTTTGGCTCAGTGGATAGAGCGTCAGCCTGCAGACTCAAGGGTCCCAGGTTTGATTCTGGTTGTGGGCACATCCCCAGTAGGGGGTGTGCAGGAGGCAGCTGGTGGATGTTTCTCTCTCATCCATGTTTCTAACTCCCTATTCCTCTCCCTTCCTCTGTAAAAAAATCAATAAAATATATTTTTTTAAAATGTATAGTTAAAGCTAAATAAGTATTGACCTATAACTTTGAAATATTAATATGAATCTGGATCTAAAATTCCAGGTGACAATTTGGGATGTGGCAAAAAGTAGAAAAAGCAAAAGTTGTAGCATGCTAATATTCTTGAGGAAGAATATTAATGCTAGCCATCACTAGAACAAAAAATAAGAAAAACTTAGTGATACCATTAGAAAACTAGAGTTGACCTAATTATTTATTTTTCAAGGGATTCCAAAATGAAATTACAAATGAGAAAATGAAATGATACATGAGTGCACCAGATAACAAAATTTTTACAATGTAGTCAAAATAGCTTTCAGAGAAATATACTTAATGCATTATCTAACAATAACTTTTTCAAATAAATTAAACTTCTAATCAAAATACTATAAAACAGCAAAATAAGCATCTTTAAAGTAGAAAAAATAAATTAATAAAGGAGAAAATATAAATTAATAATCTAAAAAACTAGAAGAAAAAACAACAAAACAAAATGGTGCTTTGAAAGCAATATAATGAACAAATTGTTGTCAAGTATGATTAACAAAACAGAGAGAAGTTACAAATAAGCAATATTAAAAGCCAACAAATGGTCTTGTCACAGGTACAAGGGAAATTTTACAAATTCAAATGGAATACTGGGGAAATTTTTATACCAATATAATGGAAATATAGATGAATAATCTTTATAGGAAAAACATAAATTGTTCATTTATGCTTTAAAAAGTAGAAAGTCCAAATAAAGCAAGAATGAAAATAAAAATGAGGAAAGAATTCACTTTGATAGACATAATGGTTATCTAGAAAATAAATTAAAATGACAATTTTATTTCACCAAGTATTTTCTAATTGCTGATATTTTCAGCATTGGTGAGTGTATGGATTAAATACTCTCATAGAGTGTTCAAAAGTATCATGTAAAAAAGGATGCTTTTTTAGCCTCCATCAAATTTTATGTGTTTACCCCTTGGCCCAGAAATTTCACCTTGAGGAATGTTCTACAGAAGTGCCCCAAAAGTCATTAACAATGATGTAGAATAATTTACAATATTGGGACAAGCTAAATATCCCCTCATTAGGGAATTGATTATAACTTTTACACATTAATTATATAAAATAGTTTTAAAATAATGTCTGTGTACATTTAAAGTGTCTATGAAATGCTTTTAAAAGGAAAAAAAGCAAATTATGAAGCCATATGTGCATTTTAATTCCATTTAAATTTTAAAACAATGAGATCATTGTATAGAACATTCACCAAACTGTTGAAAACAATCATTAGAAGGTCAAGGTGTATAGAAACTGTATAAAGGGACAAAGGTGAGAAACAAAGTAGGGCTTTTCTTTTTTTATTTCCTAGTCTTGCATATTGCAAATTTTCACAATGTGAAAATCATTATTTTATATAAAGTAATTTAACACAAAAATAATTATTAAAACTACTATGACTGGAGAGATACTTGCTTTAGGTGGGTTTCTAAACTAGATGTATATTTTCATTTCCGTTTTTCAATAACCTATAGGAGACTAAAAAAAGAACAAAGATATTCAATGAACAGTTCTGTAGCCAGAATGATGTAGAATAAGCATGTCAAACTGGCAGCCCACGGACCGACCCCATGCGGCCCACAGCGAATATTTTTGCATCCCAGCCAATATCACGGTATGTAAGAAACGTTTTAATTAAAATGTCGTAATTTAATTTTTACAATATCCTGTTATACATAATTATTAATAATGAAGTACAACATTCACTAATGACCGATTACTATAATTGCGTTGCATTCATTTCCCTTACGCACCTTACGTATGCGCAGGCGCACCATTTCTCTCCACTAATACTAGCAGCCAGCGAATATTTTAGCAGCCGATTGCCACGTCATTAGTCTTAGACTGACGTTTTTGGTGTGCGCAACAGGAAATATTTTGCGTTTGGAGAACAAGAAATATAGGTTTATTTGTGTTACACTTATTAATTTGTGCAGTTATTCAGTGTCTGGTAAGTTAATGTTCAAGAATAAATATTAATTTTTATTCAAGTGTTCTATTATTTTATGTTAACAGATACTCATTTATTTCAGCCCTTTGTATTCAGCATGTCTCTATCGAAATAAACCTACATTTCTATGAAAATTGAAGCTTTTGTTTTTTTTGCAGCCCACATAAACTTAAACTTTGTTTATTTGGCCTGTGTTAACCTTTGAGTTTGACATGCTTAATGTAGAACAAAGGAGAAAACATATTGGTTCCATTGATCCAATATTCTACATGTCTCTTGGATCCATTCATTTTTCTCCAACCCCACTATCACTGTAGTCCAAACACCTCCTCTTCTAGGAAATCTCTGACCACTCTCCCAGGTTAATTCTGATTATTGTCTTGAATTTTTGAGTTGTAACACTTAGCCTATAGCTACCACTTAAGCAAACTAATGGTATTAACAGAGTTGGAACATAATGTTATACATAAGAATATGGTTGGACTTTTACCCTCATAAAACATTAAATGCCTATTTAATATTTCACATATTTTCTCCCCATCCCTGCTGATGTTCTTGGCTTAGACATAGTGTGAAAGAACAAAAAATAATAAGGAGAATCCTTTTAATTTCAATAACTTGGTGTTTACAGTTGTCATTTCACACAGTTGTAAACCCTGAAGCATATATATGTGTACATATCTGTTCTCTCCATAACTCCCAGAACAGGCATGAGAAGACCATAACCACACATAGCCTTATAATCCAGACCAAAAACCTCACTAATTGAGAATCAACTATTTAGATGGTACAGAGATGTCCTTTCATGAAAGTGGTGCTTTAAAAAGTTAAATTTTGTAACCTTTACCAGGTGTACACACACTACATTACATGTGGGTGGGGAAGGGCAGAAGCTTAGAAGTTTTGAGCAGTGGGGCTTGGGGCGCCTCACATAGGCAGTAGTAATAGCTTTCCTTACATAGAGAGAAAGCCAAGAAATATGGCACTCTCCCAGACTCATCAAAGCAGTCATTATGCTCGTTCTTCCCTTTTTCAGGACAAGAAAATAACCTTCAATCAGAGGTTGAGGCATTCCCTAGCAAGAAACAAGAGCAATTTCAATGGGACAATGAAAAGAACACCAAAAAGTGCAACTCAGGTGATGTCCTTTGGCTGCAATATTTTGGGTAGCCAGTAACAACCTCAGCAGTAATTACTATTAGAAGCAGTGAGGGGAGCTGGCCAATGAGGAGCTGAACCCAGCAGAGAAATTCCAAAATCCCAGCACTCCTACATATCTGCACGCAGCCTAGCCTGACAACTCTGCATGTCTGCTAACGACACAGGGAGCCTGAGGTTGCTGGGCCACAGCAGCACCAAGGGAAACAGAGAAGGTGAGTGGCAGTTCATTGGTTTAAAGCCAGCATTCCCCAGTTAGTTCCAAAGAACACTAGTCCTGAGTATTAATAAGTAGTACTCATTTTTTAAAATTACATTTGAGAAACATTGGATTTTACAATTTAAAAGCTTTCTCTTTTTATTCCTTTTTTTAAATTTTATTTTTATTACAGTTAGCATTCAGCACTTTTTTTGTATTAGTTTCAGGTATACAACACAGTGGATAGACATTCATATAGGTTACAAAGTGTTCCCTCCCATAATTCAAGTGCCCACCTGGCACCATAGATAGTTACTCTAGTGTTGTTAACTATATTCTTTTTTTTAATTTAAATTCTTTATTGTTTAAAGTATTACATAAGTCTCCTTTTCCTTCCATTTACCTCTCTCCAACTGCCCCTACCCCCCAGCACATGCCCTCACCCACCCTGTCTGTGTCCATTGGTTATGCTCATATGCATGCATACAAGTCCTTTAGCTGATCTTTTACACCTTCACCCCCGCCTTTCCTCATAGGTTGGGCAGTCTGATCGATGCTTCTATGACTCTAGTTCTATTTTTGTTCATCAGTTTATGTTGTTCATTATATTCCACAAATGAGTGAGATCATGTGATATTTATCTTTCTCTGACTGGCTTATTTCGCTTACCATAATGCTCTCCAGTTCCATCCATGCTTTTGCAATTGGTAAGAGTTCCTTCTTTTTTTACCGCAGCATAGTATTCCATTGTGTAGATGTACCACAGTTTTCTAATCCACTCATCTGCTGATGGGCACTTAGACTGTTTCCAAATCTTAGCTATTGTAAAATGTGCTGCTGTGAACATACGTGTGCATGTATCCTTTCTGATTGGTGTTTCTGTTTTCTTGGGATATAGTCCTAGAAGTGGGATTATTGGGTCAAATGGAAGTTCCATTTTTAATTTTTTTTAATTAAATCTTTATTGTTCAGATTATTACATTTGTTCCTCTTTTTTTTTCCCCCATAACTCCCCTCCTCCCAGCTCCTGCCCCACCCTCCGCCCTCACTCCCCACCCACTGTCCTCATCCATAGGTGCGCGATTTTTGTCCAGTCTCTTTCCGCATCTCCCACACCCCTTCCCCCCCAAGAATAGTCAGTCCATTCCCTTTCTATGTCCCTGATTCTATTATAATCACCAGTTCATTCTGTTCATCAGATTATTTATTCACTTGATTCTTAGATTCACTTGTTGATAGATGCATGTTTGTTGTTCATAATTTGTATCTTTACCTTTTTCTTCTTCTTCCTCTTCTTAAAGGATACCTTTGAGCATTTCATATAATACTGGTTTGGTGGTGATGAACTCCTTTAGCTTTTCCTTATCTGTGAAGCTCTTTATCTGACCTTCAATTCTGAATGATAGCTTTGCTGGATAAAGTAATCTTGGTTGTAGGTTCTTGGTATTCATCACTTTGAATATTTCTTGCCATTCCCTTCTGGCCTGCAAAGTTTCTGTTGAGAAATCAGCTGACAGTCGTATGGGTATTCCCTTGTAGGTAACTCGGTTTCTTTCTCTTGCTGCTTTTAAGATTCTCCCTTTGTCTTTTGCTCTTGGCATTTTAATTATGATGTGTCTTGGTGTGGTCCTCTTTGGATTCCTTTTGTTTGGGGTTCTCTACGCTTCCTGGACCTGTAGGTCTATTTCTTTCACCAGGTGGGGGAAGTTTTCTGTCATTATTTCTTTAAATATGTTTTCAATATCTTGCTCTCTCTCATCTTCTGGCACCCCTATAATTCTGATGTTGGTGCGCTTGAAGCTGTCCCAGAGGCTCCTTACACTATCTTCGTATTTTCGGATTCTTTTTTCATTTTGCTTTTCCAGTTGGGTGTTTTTTGCTTCTTCGCATTTCGAATCTTTGACTTGATTCTTGCACTCCTCTGGTCTGCTGTTGGGTGTCTGTATAATATTCTTTATTTCAGTCAGTGTATGCTTAATTTCTAGTTGGTTCTTTATCACAACATCGAGGGTCTCATTAGATTTCTTGAGGATCTCACTACATTTATCGGCGGTCTCACCAGTCTTTTCCAGGGCCTTACTAAGTTTATCGGCAGCTTCTAGACAGTTCTTAAGAGACCTTAAAAGTGTGGTTCTGAACTCAATATCCTCCATTGACAGTTTTGTCCTGTTTCTTTGTCTCCGCATTTTTTATGCTTTCTTGGTGCACCCCCTAGTGGTCTTTGTGCGCAGTCTTGTTGCCTTTAAGCCTTGATTGATGTCGGCAATACTGGGGGTGATTTGACCTCCAGGCTAACTGGCTATGAGAGTCCGCTGTGTCTTCAGTGGGAGGGCTTCTGTGCTGGATCTCTAGGGCGGTGCTAATCTAGCCTTTGCCTGAGGCTATCCAGCAAATGGTTCTGCGCCCGGGGCGGGTCCCCGGGGATCTACAGGGCGGGCAGAGCGAGCAATTATGGCGGCTCTCAGTTCCTTCCCCAGGGGCTCTGCCTCTCAGAGTCCCAGCAATGGCTGCAAACCTCGGAGAGAAAGCTGCCTTCGAGTTCCGACCGAAGCCAGACAGTCCCACTTCCCCCGTTTGAGTCTTGGTCCCCAGAGACTCGCCAGGATATGGAGCTCAGAGTCTGAAACTCCCTCCCGATTGGAAACAACAACCGAGCCCTCCGCCACCAGCCCGCTCCGCGCGCGCACTCCGCACCTGAGTATTTCACTTAAGCACTGCGCCTCCTCTGAGTCTGGGTATGATATTCTCTTTCCTCCTAGTTGTAGAATTTCCACTCAGCCAGCCTTCCTGTGGTTCTGGATGATGTCAGTTCTGTCCTTTAGTTATATCTCTGAAGTGGTTGTTCAAGGGCAGCAATCTCCGGCGTTAACCTATGCCGCCATCTTGGTTTCTCCCTATTTTTAATTTTTTGAGGAAATGCCATACTATTTTCCACAGTGGCTACACCAGTCTGCATTCCCACCAGCAGTGCAAGAGGGTTCCTTTTCCTCCACATCCTCTCCAGCACTTGTCATTTGTTTATTTGTTGATGATAGCCATTCTGACAGGTGTGAGATAGTACCTCATTGCTTTGATTTGCATCTCTCTGATGATTAGTGACTTTGAGCATCTATATATATAAAAGCCTAAGTGACTGAACGACCAAACAACCAAACCACCAGTTGACTGGTCACTGTGATGCACACGGACCACCAGGGGGCAAACACTCAACGCAGGAGCTTCCCCTTGGTGGTCAGTGCACTCCCACAGCGTGAGTGCCACTCAGCTGACCTACCTGTCCCAGCAGCCCACCAGTCTGGTGGCAGCCACTCACTCCCCCAGTAGTCCTGCAGGTACAATCTCTGGAGAATGGGCCAGGCACCGACGGACCAGTGCCACCAGCAAGATCCTGACAGTGCCACTGGCCTCCTGGAAGTCAGCCTCAGGCACTTTAGCCACTTCCCCTCCCTAGATGCTCCGCAAGGAAAAAACGACGTAAAAGCAGCTGCCAGGTAGCTCCCGACAACCAGCACAAACGTCAGCAGGACAGATCTGGACCCCAGACCTGCAAGGGTATCCCACCACCTGTTTGGATGGCCGATCATGTTCCAACCACTCCCCCCACCCCTTTGGGATGGGCGCCAGATGCAGGGCTCATGGCTGGCGAGCGCCACTGCAGTGGTGCAAGCCTCTCCTGATCAGGACTGACTCATGAGACCATGGCAAGCACAGTGGGTCCAGGATGAGCGGGAGCTGCAGGCAGGAGCAGTAGGTAGCATTAGACTGCAGGTTTCGGCCCAATCCCCGCAGGCCATGCTGAGGGACCCCACCCATGCACAATTTCGTGCACCGGGCCTCTAGCGTTTTCATATGTCTCTTGGCCTTCTGTATGTCCTCTTTAGAAAAGTGTCTATTTAGGTCCTTTGCCCATTTTTTATTGGATTGTTTATCTTCCTTTTGTTAAGTTATATGAGTTCCCTATAAATTTTAAAGATCAAACCCTTATCAGAGATAACACTGGCAAATATGTTCTCCCATGCAGTAGGCTTTCTTGTTGTTTTGTTGGTTTCTTTCACTGTGCAGAAGCTTTTTATTTTGATGAAGTCCCATTTGTTTATTTTCTCCTTAGTTTCCATTGCCCTAGGAGCTGTATTGGTAAAGAAGTTGCTATGACAAATGTCTGCTATTTTGCTGCCTATGGATTCTTCTACGATTTTTATGGTTTCCCATCTTATGTTTAAGTCCTTTATCCATTTTGAATTTATTTTTGTGTATGGTGTAAGTTGGTAGTTTAGTTTCATTTTTTTTTTGCATGTATCTGTCCAATTTTCCCAACACCATTTATTGAAGAGACTGTCTTGACTCCATTGTATGTTCTTGCCACCTTTGTCAAATATTAATTGAGCATAATGGCTTGGGTCAATTTCTGGGTTCTCTGTTCTGTTCCATTGGTATATATGTCTGTCCTTGTGCCAGTAACAGGCAGTTCTGAGAACAGTGGCTTTGTATTATAGCTTGATATTTGGTATTGTGATCCCTCCAACTTTGTTCTTTCTCAAGATTGCTGCAGCTATTCGGGATCTTTTTTTATTCCTGATGAATTTTTGGAGAGTTTGTTCTAGGTCTTTGAAGTATGCCATTGGCCTTTTAATGGGTATTGCATTGAATCTATAGATTGTTTGGGTAGTATGCATATTTTAATGATGTTGATTCTACCAATCCATGAACATGGTATATTCTCCCATTTGTTTATGTCTTTCTCTATCTTTTTTTCAGGATCCTGTAATTTTTCTGATTACAGGTCTTTACCTCCTTGGTTAAATTTATTCCTAGGTATCTTAATTTTTTTGTTGCAATGGTAAATAGGATTTTTCTTTAGTTTCTTTTTTATGAGTTCATTATTGGTGTATAAAAAAGACATAGATTTCTGGGTGTTAAATTTGTATCCTGCTACATTGCCAAATTCATTCATTAAGTCTAGTAGTTTTTTGATGGAGTCTTTAGGGTTTTCTATGTACAATATCATGTCATCTGCAAATAATGACAATTTTACTTCTTCTTTTTCAGTTTGGATGCCTTTTATTTCTTCTTCTTATCTGATCACTATGGCTAGCACTTCCAGTACCATGTTGAATAGGAGTGGTGAAAGTGGGCACCCCTGTCTTCTTCCTGTTCTTAGGGGAAATGGTTTTAGTTTTTGCCCATTGAGTATGATGTTGGCTGTAGGTTTGTCATATAAGGCTTTTATTATATTGAAGTATGATCCTTCTAGTCCCACTTTGCTGAGAGTCTTTATCAGGAAAGGGTGTTGGATTTCGTCAAAAGCCTTTTCTGCATCAATTGATATGATTATGTGATTTTTGTCTCTCAATTTGTTTATGTGATATATCATGTTAATTGATTTGTGGATATGGTACCAGCCTTGCATCCCTGGAATAAAGCCTACTTGGTCATGGTGTATGATCTTTCTAATGCAATGCTGAATCCGATTTGCTAGAATTTTGTTGAAGATTTTAGCATCTATGTGTTCATCAGGGATATTGGCCTGTAATTCTCTTTCTTTGTAGTGTCATTATCTGGTTTTGGGATTAGGGTAATGCTGGGTTCATAGAAAGAGTTTGGAACTGTGCCTTCCTCTTGAATTTTTTGGAATAGTCTGAGGAGGATAAGTTTTAGTTCTTCTTTGAATGTTTGGTAAAACTCCCCTGTGAAGCTGTCTGGTCCCGGGCTTTTGTTTGCTGGAAGTCTTTTTATGACTGCTTCAATTTCCTCCTTAGTTATCGGACTGTTGAGATTTCTTTTATTCTTCTTGGTTGAGTTTTGGAAAGTCATATTTTTCTAGGAATATGTCCATTTCCTCTAGGTTATTTAGTTTGTTGGAATAGAGTTGTTCATGTTTTTTTTTTTTTTTTTTTTTTTACAATTCTTTATATTACTGTGGGGTCTGTTGTTATATTGCCTCTTTCATTTCTGATTTTGTTTATTTGGGTCCTCTCTCTTTGCTTCTTAGTGAGTGAGCCTAGCTAGAGGTTCATCAATCTTGTTTATCCATTCAAAGAACCAGTTCTTGGTTTTATTGATCTTTTGTATTGTTTTTTGTTGTTGTTGTTTGTTTTTGTTTGGTTGGTTTTTTGTCTCTATGTCATTTATTTCTGCTCTGATCTTTATTATCTCCTTCCTTCTGCTCACTCTGGGCTTTTCTTGTTGCTCTCTTTCTAATTCTTTAAATTGTAGAGTTAGATAATTTATTACCAGTTTTTCTTGTTTTTTGAGGTAGGCCTGTAATGCTATGAACTTCCCTCTCAGGACTGCTTTCACTGTATCTCATAGGTTTTGGGATTGTTGTGTTTTCATTGTCATTCGTTTCCAGGATGTTTTTAATTTCTTCTTTGATCTCTTTGGTAACCCAATCATTGTTTAATAGCATGTTATCAGCCTCCAAGTGTTTGAATTTTTTTATTGTTTTTATTGTAGTTGATTTCTAATATTATGCCATTGTGGTCTGAGAAGATGCTTGATATAATTTTAATCTTCTTGAATTTGGAGAGACTTTGCCTGTGACCCAATAAGTGATTTATCTTTGAAAATGTCCCATATGCTCTTGAGAAGAATGTATATTCTTTAGCTTTGGATGAAATGTTCTGAAGATGTCAATTAAGTCCATCTGATCTAGTGATGGACTTAATTGCTGTTTCTTTGCTGATTTTTGTCTAGAGGATTTATCCAGTGATGTCATTGGGGTATTAAAGTCCCCTACTATGATTGTATTGCTGTCTATCTCTCCCTTAATATCTTCCAGAAGTTTTTTTATGTATTTGGGTGCTCCTGCATTGGGTGCATATATGTTTACTGGAGTTATATCCTCTTGCTGTATTGATCCCTTTAGTATTATGAAGTGGCCTTCCTTATCTCTTGTTATGGCCTTCACTTTGAGGTCTATTTTGTCAGATATAAGTATTGTTACCCCAGCTTTTTTTTTTTTCATTTCCATTTGCCTGAAAGATATTTTTCCATTCCTTCACTTTCAGTCTGTGTGAGTCTCTTGTTCTGAGATGGGTCTCTTGTAGACAGCATATATATGGGTCATGTTTTCTAATCCATTCAGCCATTTGATTTCTTTTCATTGGAGCATTTAGTCCATTTATGTTTAGTTATTATTGATAGATACTTGTTTATAGCCATTTTTGTGTTTGTGCCTGTGTTCCTTCTTCCTTTTTTTTTTCTTTCTTTTACAACAGTCCCTTTAGCATTTCATGAATTGATGGCTTGGTAGTGATAAACTCCCTTAGCCTTCTTTTATCTGTGAAGTTCCTGATTACCCTTTCAATCCTATCTAATAAAAGAGTAATATGCAAATTAACCATCACTCCCTCACTCCGTCAGTCTGTCACAAAGATGGCAGCGGCCATGGAGCTGGAGCAAGCAGGAGGCTTGAGTTGCCCCTGTGGGTGGAGGAAGCCAAGCTTCCCGCCTGCCCTGGCCAGCCCTGAGCTCTGCTCAAGACTACAAAGTTTCAATTATAGAAGATAAATAAATCCCAGATACCTGCTTCCAGCTGGCGTGGCCTCCGCTCAAGGAGGGGCTGGAACCTGGGTGACCAAGGGCAACCCAGGCTTTGAGCGGGACCAAGGCTACAAACTTTCAATTATAGAAGTTAAATAAATCCCAGATACCTGCTTCCAGCCCACGGGCATGGCCAGCCTGTAAATGACCATAAGCCCCTCACCCAGGCTGGCCAGGCACCCCAGTGGGGACCCCCAACCTGAAGGGGGTGTGACCAGCCTGAAAACATCCCTCCGCCCCTCACCCAGGCTGGCCAGGCACCCTAACAGGAGCCCCCCCCCCCCACCATGAAGGGGCTGTGGCCAGCCTGCAAACAGCCATCAGCCCCTCACCCAGGCTGGCCAGAAACCCCAGTGGGAACCCCCAACCTGAAGGGGGTGTGGCCAGCCTGAAAACAGCCCTCAGTCCCTCACCCAGGCTGGCCAGGAACCCCAGTGGGACCCCCCAACCCTGAAGGGGCTCTGGCCAGCCTGCAAACAGCCCTCAGCCCCTCACCCAGGCTGACCACACCCCCATGGGGTGAGGGTCCTCACTGGGGGGCTTGACCAGCCTGCAAACAGCCATCAGCCCCTCACCCAGGCTGACCAGGCACCCCAGTGGGGAGCCCCACCCTGAAGGGGGTGTAGCCAGCCTGAAAATGGCTCTCAGCCCCTAACCCAGGCTGCCCAGGCACCCCAGCAGGATCCCCACCTTGATCCTGGACACCATTCAGGGCAAACCAGCCAGCCCCCACCCATGTACCAGGCCTCTATCCTATATAATAAAAAGGGTAATATGCAAATTGACCCTGACAACAGAACAACTGGGAATGGCTGGTCACTATGACACACACTGACCACCAGGGGCAGATGCTCAATGCAGGAGATGCCCCTCCCCGTGGTGGTCAGTGCACTCCCATAGGGGGAGCTCTGCTCAGCCACAAGCCAGGCTGCCAGCTGCCAGCACAGTGGTGGTAGCAGAAGCCTCTCCCGCCTCCTCAGCAGCGCTAAAGATGTCCAACTGCAGCTTAGGCCTGCTCCCTGCTGGCAAGTGGACATCCCCTGAGGGCTCCTGGGTTGCCAGAGGGATGTCTGACTGCCAGCTTAGCCAGCAGGTGAACATCCTCCAAGGGGTCCCAGACTGTGAGAGAGCACAGGCCGGGCTGAGGAAACCACCAGAGTGCACAAATGTTTGTGCACTGGGCCTCTAGTTTTGAATAATAGCCTTGGTGGATAGAGTATTTATGGATTCATTCCCTTGCTTTGCATTACTTTGTATACTTCATTTCTTTCCTTTCTGGCATGATGTGTTTTTGTTGAGAAATCATTTGATAATTTAATGGTAGATCCTTTGTAGGTAACTCTCTGTCTCTATTGCAGCCTTTAAGATTCTCTCTTTGTCATTTGCCATTGTAATTACCAGGTGTCTTAGGGTGGGTCTTTTGGGGTTCATCCTGTTTGGGACTCTCTGTGCTTGTGTGGCTTTTTCTTTCTCATGTCAGGGAAGTTTTCTGTCATTATTTATTCAAATAGGTTCTCTAATCCTTGCTGCTCTTCTTGTCCTTCTGGCACCCCTATGCTATGTATGTTAGGAACTTTTGGTGTAAGAGAATGAATCTCTGGGTCCTGCATGATAACTCTTTCTTAAACCAAAAGCTCAGAACCAACTTATTCAAGACATAGTAGCACTGTCAACATAAGAAACATCCAAACCTGCAGAGAATATTTGAGTATAATTGAGGCACACTGACAGCAATTTCTGGGAAACAAAATCTGAACAAATTGAGAAAATTTTCTGGAGAATGGAAGTTTTGCAACTTATGTTATACATTCAAATAAAAGAAGACATAAGGATAAATACCAATGAAATCCATTGGTGGTAGATTAAGGAGATGGGAGAAAGCAAAATGGGGATACCTCTGGTATTGGAAAAAAAGGCAAAACAGAAAAGCACATAGTTCTTTTACATTGGAAGGTATAAGATATTTAACAACTAATATTTATAGTACGTAGAGATGTGGGCAACAAGATAACAATGAGGGGTTCTGTGGCCTCTGCTCTGGTGCCTAGTGGTTGTGTCTTCAGAGGTCTGGAAATATCATAGCTCTGATATTTCAAAGCTATGTTATCTCAGATGCAGAAAGACAATAGACAGGCTCACGTAAGGTAAAGATTGACCTTTGTCAGGGAAGCTTTAGACTTTGGACATGACTATTCTCCACGACCCACTTTCAGTTAGGACTTTTATGTTCAGACCATCCTATGTGGTTACTTTGTAGGGCTCACCATGCTGGCCTCTCCTGAGCTTCTCAGGTTTTGTATGTGGCCCCAAGGATTGTTCCCAATGACTATGAGCTCTTCAAGCTCTTAAAGATGATTGAGAACTGGAGAGAAAATTCGCTGGTTCTAAAAGACAAAATACAATAAGAAATTTGAAACATATTTTAGTAAACATCTACAAAATATAAAATATCATAAACTTCTGTTCAAACATCATGTATAATTACATAAAAATAATACTTTTCCTAGAATGTGGATGCACTGTGACATGTTTGCTATGCTGTGATTCAGGAGCTCCATTAGAACGAGAGCCTAACAGTTTAAAAAGCTGTTGGTTACTTTTAAAGCATTTATACACATTGTATGATGTATACACACACACCCTGGGGCTGGAAAGTTTCAACTAAGAACCAAAATTATAACCAAGCCCCAAGCATGATCATAGCAGTCCTATTTAGCCACTTAATAGTGAGGTAGGTTCGGGGTCCCCCCCCACACACACACACACACATACTTCCCACAAGTCCACAGTGCCCAGTGAGTAAGTGGGTTTGGATTCCTAACCAAGTACCAAATCCTTTTTGGCAGTAGCCACAGAATCCTGCAGAAGGCACAGCTTCTTCTGTATAAATCTGCCTCACCCTGTGATAAGCACCTATTTTACAGCTAGTGGCTTTGCATTGGTGGCTTCCAAAAAGAGCTATGGGCTTTCAGTGGGTCTTTCCAATTCATGGAAAAAGGCAACATTTTAAGGAGTGGGGAAAGGGGTGTGAGAGGGACTGAAAGAAAATCTTAGAGCTTCTGTAAGGACTTCTAAAGAGATTTCATTTTTTGAAAGGAGACACACTAGGAGGGGCACAAATTCTCAGAGCCTTGTGAACAGAAGGCAGTTCCTTGCACCTGGCTCAGGGTCACTCTCATTCAGCTCAGGGTAAGCTGGGGTTGAGATGAGGAGTTTGTGCATGAGGACACCTAAGTCATAAGAGAAAGGATTCTATTTCTATGTGTCTTTATCTGTGGTCTAGGAAGACATTGAGACTCTTAGAATAAGACTAAACTATCAGTCTGTTTCTCTATTTCTTTAGAGGAAGAAAAGAAAGAGAGAGAAGCTATGACTAAAAAAGACCAAGACATTGACCCTTCCTTCAAATCAATCTGTTTCTCAAGGTCTGTTTAATATCTCACTTCTAATGTTTGACTTTAACAGTGTGGCTCAATTCTCATTGTTTTCCATATTCCAAAGTCTTCTATGAGTCATTTAAACACCAAATGAAGAATAAAGCTCCCCCGGACACACACACACACACACACACACACACACACACACACACACACACAAGCACAGGAATTGCCCTTCCTTTGTTAATCTAATAAAGAGAAAAAGTAAAGACATCGAATTACAACGATGTGAAATATTATTATAAGTACAAATACGAAAAGAAGCAATGACATAGTATTTAAATTTGCTGTCTGAGAAGATGATATGCACTGCCCCACAATCTTGTGAACTAAGTGTCCCTGTCTTAGCACAGTGACTCCCCTGATGACATTTTTGCCCTTAAGGATTTCACCACTTCCTCGGAAGCTGCAGCTTTTTCTCTCTCTTCCTCCCCCTTCCTATTGTCACTAGAGAATGCAGAATGACATGTTCAAGAAAACACTTGCCTTGAGGCCAGAGAGTGTTTCCTTTGCACTTGGATTTCCATTTATTCCACTAAATTTCCTTACAATTAATTTTAAAAAGGGCTGAGAGAGTTCCTTTCCCAAACAGCTGACAAAAAACATGATCCGTGAAAGCAAACAAAATGGCACTTGGTGACCATTTTGCTACCATTATAAAAGCCTTGCAGTTTACATTCTGACTTTGCATTCTGCACTTTATTACTCTGATAGAGTAATCGGAATATGTTGATATTCCCATGATACCCATCCAGAGCCAGGAACTGGTTTATCTTAATTGCACTTTAGCCTAAAGCATATTAAATGCAACTTGATTATAAAATGCATTTGAATTGCCATAATAAATTTCTTGGCAAGATTTCCAAACATCAAGTAAAAAAGTCTATAATCTCCTAGTCTGGCCCCTTTGCTGACTTGCCAGGTAACTAAAAGCTGCTCCCTCTCCACATCCCCCATTCTCAGCCAATAAACTAGTAATAATAGATGTGTCTAGCACTCAGGAATGGCTGCAAGACACCTCTTTATACTTGGACAGCATTTTGCAAATGAGAAGCTGGCTTTGGGATAAATATGGATGATGCTTCAGCGCGGCTGTTGGGGTGGATTTTTTTTCCCATTTCTATTTCACAAACTCATTGGTATCATCCATCAGTCTCACTCATTACAGCACAGTTTAACACTGAGCATTTGCTGCCTGCGTCCAGGTCCATGCCGCCCTCTCTTCCCCACACTGCACCGTCTGTAATGTCACAGTGCTAACAGCATTGCAGGAACAGGAGGCCTAAGGAGTACACATCGATGGATGGATTGGTTGGCTGCAAGTGGCAAGCCCTGATCTCTAACTGGAGGGTGTTGCATTAAACACTGGGTGGAAGGCTTTCTCGCATTGAGCAGTGTGACAGGCCTGCCCCGCCTCTGGAGCACTCCCAAGCAGTCCCAGCATCTAACAGTGCAGATGTCTTCTTCACACAGATGTCTGAGGGTGGGACAAAGAAGCTGGAGAGGAGTCATGCATAGGTATGCCCCACCCTGCCTCCCACACTCCCCTGGAAGACTTCCAAACAATAGGATAGCCACAAAAAATGTCAGAAATGGAGTGAATAGTTATTCAGCCCTGACCTCTGTCCACAGACCACTGGAAGAAAGAATGCTAAGTAGAAAAACAGGTCACAGACGTTTTTTTCTTCACTAATGAGGAGCAATGCTCACTACCACCTAGAAATGCAATCCCCTTTTAAACCAAGGATTTCAAAGTAGTGAACATGTGTTATCTGATGTGTCATCTTATCTGCCCTGAACAGTTAGATACAGGTATCAGGCTCCCCTTAGTACTGGGGCAGAATACTTAAGAAACTTGCCTGCAGACTGTTTCCCTAGTAGGCAACAATAGGCTGGTGTGTGGAATGCTATATACTGCAGAACTCCCAAATGTGTGGGGCCATGCTAGTCTGTAAGCTCAGCAGCTAGGTTACGGGTGAATGATCTAGACCAAGAGTGTAAGTTATCTCCCTAGCAAGCATCCCGATGGCCTGAAACCATGGCCAATCTAAGGTAGGCAGGATTCACTTTCTTTTCTTTTTTTTTCTTTCTTTTCTTTTTTTTTTTAATGTAAGAGAAACTTCTCATCGCCGCTGGTTGATTCGAGCGCCCTCATGTGTCCCCACAGCATAATGGCACTTTAGGTCTGCCAAAGGGCTCTTGGTAATGGCAGAGTCAATGACACATATCATATCCTCATCGCACTTGTTTCAGGATCCTTGTGTGAAACCGAAGATTTGCGGGCTGCCTTGGAACTATGAATTTGTTCTCCCTGATATAAAGTGACATCGTAGCTTATACCTAAAAAAATGAGAAGCCAGTGTTCACAGGAGTAGAGGTGAATTTCAATGTTCCTGTTCTGGTTTGACACGTAAGGTCATTCTATCTATTTCTTTTTCCTCCTGCCACACCTCCACCCCAAGGGCAGTGCTTTTAGCTTAGATACCCCCTCCTCCACGGTGATGCTCACACAACTGAGGGACCCAGGCTACTTCTATAATAAGCAAATCTCAGGAGACCTTGCTCCCCTTCCTGTGGGGAGAAGGGTAGCATTTCTTCTCTTGGAGATAAGAAGCATCTGCAGTAATGCCTGGCAGGGAGCAGATAGACACCCAGTAAATGGTAATTGAATCCAAACCTGTAAACTCTATTCCAACCTACTTCTGTATTATATTTTCAGAAAACAGGCATTCTTCCTCAACTACAACATTCACGCATTAAGAAATAGCTTGGGAATTCGTGGAGCACAGGAAAAGGTCAAACATTTCCCTGAATTTCCCACAACACCTGACCTTGTGCCAAACACTCAGAAACCCTCTCTAAACTGGGGGGTGGGAAGGGAAGGTTGCCCTCAATCTATTCCCTCTCTTTCGCTGGCAGAGTTTAAAGCAATCAAAGACAAATAAAGAGGCAAAGATTCCCACAGGAATTTGAGACTGCACACAGAAACCTGGTATCTTCATATAAAATGAAAATAAACTTTTTCCCTCATTTTCCTCCTTTTTTCTCCTTCTTAGCTTAGGAAGGCATGGCTCAACAGTCCAACAGTGCGGTCAGCTCAGAATTCCCAAAACAGAATGACAATGACACTCCAACCTTGGTCTCTGTGTCAGACCAACCTTGACGGGGCTTGTACTCTGTTCACAGCGAAAGAAACATTTACCCAGAAACCATGCTCCTGGGCTCCTCTCAGTAAGAAGGCAACGAGCCGTTCACTGCCTAGCTTGAAGCTAGCCAAATCCAACAAAGCCCCAGAGATATTTTTGGCTTAATCTTCTCACTGAACTCATACCAGCCTTGCACGGGCATAGCCAAAGCATCACCACCCTGCCTTGGGTGTTGGCAGATTCTCCCATCCACTTCTTTGCACATTCCCTGCTCAAGGGCAATGGTAAGGCTCCCCTCCCCTCCCACCACTGCACCTGGGGGCACCTCCACCTCGTTCAGCCAGACTTGGGAAGATTCTTCATCTATCTATAGCCCAGACAGGTCTTTTTATCATTTATTTTATTGATTTCAGAGAGGAAGGGAGAGAGAGAGAAACGTCAATGATTAGAGAGAATCATTGATTGGCTGCAACCCAGGAACGTGCCCTTGATCGGAATTGAACCCAGGACTCTTCAGTCCATAGGTTGATGCTCTATCCACTGAGTCAAACTGGCTAGGGCCCAGTCAAGTCTTTTGTTAGGTAAGTCTATGACTGTAACAGAAAGTGGTTGCCTAATGGAGATGCTAGATAGCCTTGTCAAATAAAATTATAACCAATAAAGAAGAAATATACATCATCTTTGTTATCATTAAACTGGGTGAAAGCTTTTTGTTCTCTATAGACTTCTTAGGTCAATTGAGAATTTCCATTTTATTTAAAATATTTATCATATTTTTCCTTTCTTCCTTTCCTACTGCTACATCATCATCAGGACCTCATCAACACAAACTGATATGACTAACTGGTCTTATAACCTTCACTCTTTTCTTCCCCCAAACCATCATAAGTATAATCAAAAGATCTTCCCCAAACATTAACCTCAATACATCACTTAACAATTCCTACTCAAGAACCCTTACCGACCCCTGTTGCTTGCAGGATAAGATCTGAATTCTGAAATTTAATATTCAAATTCCTCTATATTCCATCATACCCCTCCCCCCAGGAGAAGTTACAAAGGACATCACCGGCAGGGTTCCAAAGACTCTTCTATCATTAATTTAAAGTTCAAGACAGGAACTCAATGACTGTGGACATTCAAATATCCATGAACTCCTGGGAAGAAACTTGACATTGGGTGTTTCTCTTAGACTCCACCTCGGTCCTTTGATGTTCTCAAATTCATTGAAATTAGTTATATGCAAGCCAATATAACTGACCACTATTGGATTTCTTCAGATGACAGCTTATTTATCTGTCATTGTGAGACACTCTGCACACCCAGCAATGAACGTCCAGGCACATGACAATAAGGGAGTGAAATAAGGAGCAATAAATCAACATCAGAGGAAACACAAACCACGTCCTGACACTTGTAGGACAATGTGTTCTGCTGTGAGCACCAGAGAATAAGAATGTGGGTGGTGGGAAGTAAGTCATATTAAGCCAGTAGACCAACACAGGGAAAGTCCAACAAGAGAAACCAACAACACTGCATTTAACAATGAAGAGAGGCTAAGCAGGTAGAGAATGCTGAGGAACAGAAATCAAGATCCTTGGAGGGGCTGAGGGCAAATCCATGCATCTCTCCTCTTCTTCTAGAAGAGAACATTCAACTATACATCTACCACTCCTGACTAAGAACAATAAAATCAACCTCTGAGACTTCCAGAATATGACCTTTTTTAAAAAGAAAATATCATAGCTTTTTCCTAAATTCTTGAAATCAATAAGTAACAGTAGTTCACATCTTTCCCTCACGGATCCTTCCTTGAAGGTCCCTGCATGAGCCTTGCCCACATCTCTAGCCGGTGTTGACCATACCATGCCAGGTTCTGACATCCTGAGCCTTCAGGAGATAAGGCTGAGGTTAAACATCTTCTCAACTTGACTGCAAGTGCTCCTGTGACAAGAATCATTACTTTTCCTTCCTCTATATCTCTTCTCTTTTACCCTAGCATTCGGCCCTAGACCCTACTTGAGACATATCAATCAGATTAGTTAATATCATTAAAATGTACTTATTTCATGGAAATTTCAAATTTTCTTTTTTTTAGATGTTTCTCTTATCTTTTATTTCCTCTATCTCTCGTACTTTCCAAACAACCTTCTCTTTTGCAAGGGGGGCTATAATCACTCAGCAAATCCACTGCCCACACACACATAGAGCTGATTCTTCTGTGTAGTGAATAAAATTGGCACTCTTTCTTCTACCTTTCCCTGAAGATTTGGGGATTTAAACTGAAACCAATGGCTGGCTCTGCTTCTTTGCAAGATCATTCTGCCTGTGTCTGTATGAATCTCCAATGGCCCTTTCTCATTTACCTTCTGAAATCTTTTAAATAATTTTTTTTTTTTTGCTTAATCCCTTCACTTCACCCAGCCCTAATGACCCCCTCTCCACCCTGATAAATCCTCTTCTGGATTTCTGGATGATTAACCACCTTCACAAGTTAAGGACAAGCTTCAGTGTTGCCTACAGCCCACTTATAAGAAAATCTGAGCTTCTACCGAAGCATGATCCGCTGTAATACCACTGTAATTTTCCCATTAAGTCTAAAGCTTATCAGTCTTCTGTCCTACACATTCTGGGCTTTTACTACCCCTTCCTACCAGTCCTGCCACCCCACCCGCTTCGCTCCCCCACCCCAAGAAACGAACTGGTTTCCCCAGCAGGTTTAGTCTTGCATTGGCCAGCTTATTATTTCAATGTGATTATGAAGTTGCTGGGCTTGGACACACAGTTTATTAATTTTCCAGGCATTCATGCTGTCTCCCAGTTGAGTGTCATGCATGTAGAAGTGCATATGTGTACCCATGATAACTAACACTCTGGAGTTTTAGTCACCGCTGGTGACTAAAAAGATGGGGGTCAAGGTTCATTTGTGCGACTAGAAAATCATAGTGTTAGAGGTCTAAGGAATGCTAGACTCCAGCCTTGACATTTCACAGCTTGGAAACAAAGATGGAGCAAGGTAGAAAGACTCGACCAGGGTCATGAAGCTAAGCAACAGGGAATTTGGGGCCATGGCTCAGAGTTGCCATGCCCCTGTTCATCAGGGCCCTTCCACTCATACAGGTCCCTCCTTGGGGGCTCCTATATGTGAGTGAGAACTCAGAATACTCACATACAATCAAAATGCATCACAGACCTGTGAACATGCATATGCTGGGAAGCCGGGGAGGGAGTGTGTGTGTGTGTGTGTGTGTAGCTTACAAAACAGAGAATGTGCTATTAAAATTAGAGTAAAACTGTTCTAACGAGATTGAATGAAAATCCAAAGAGAGCACACTCCCCCATCCTGCTCACTCCCCACTCCCCACCCCCAGCTCATTTTTTTAAAAAAGATGGATAGATTTCCACAGCCCCTTGGAGCTGAGATGGCCACATGATTTTCCCTTGGTTCCAGCAATACAAAGTTACCCTTTAATGCCATGAAAATAGCTTTTTCACACGTCTATGCACATACAGTCACACGCACATATGAAGCATTGGCAGCAGGTACTTTTAATTTGCTGGAAAATATTTCTAAGAAGTCAAACAGCTCCAGACCAATGGGCTTGCCCTCGATTGGCTAACCAGACTAGTTGAGGGACCTGATTGGTCCCCGATCCTAAGGACCGATAAGAACGGCTATAAAACCCCTGGGTGCAGCTCTTGGGCCCCCAGTTTGCAAAAGCCAGAGGTGCAAGCAGCAGCGACTGCAGCCACAGCAGCAGCAGCAGCAGCAGCAACAGCAGCAGCAGCGGAAGCGTCAGCGGGAGCAGCATCAGCAGCAACAAAAATATCCTCATCGAATCCTCACCTAGGCTTTCAGTGTATCCAGATCCACATCTTCCCTCGAGCCGGGAGAGGGAAAGAGGAAAGGGGGGGAGGAAAAAAAAAAACCAAAAACTTAGCGGAAACTTCTCAGAGAATGCTCCAAAACTCAGCAGTGCTTCTGGTGCTGGTGATCAGTGCTTCTGCAACCCATGAGGCGGAGCAGAATGATTCTGTGAGCCCCAGGAAACCCCGGGTGGCAGCTCAGAACTCAGGTAAGCGGCAAACCCAGGACCGGTTTCTCCCCCAAAGAGCTGTCCTCATTTGCCTCTCGCTTTTGCAACGGTGTCTGTGCCGGCTGATCTTGATAATAAATGTGCTTCATGCCTGATGGCCCTAAACTGCCAGGGTAATCCAATAGCCTTAGGAAGTGGAGCTCCTTTGTTTAATAAATTGCACGCAACTAACGAAGAAGCTGGGCGCTCTGCTGAGGGTATTTCATTGCATAAGCCTAGCCTGATTGCCTGAAATCTGGCACGTACCCTCTTCGGCGGGGAGGGGGCGGGGAGAGGCTTGAATGTTGGCATGCTTCAAAGCGCTCTCTATACTTCCAGAAGCCAACGCTGATCTTAAGGTGAGACATGATTGGGCTGATGCCCCTCTTTCTTCACCTTTAAGACCCTGTAACTTGACTTCCCCACCCCTTCGGAGAGCACGCCGAAATCTCCCCCTGCAGATTGATTTACGGAGCCATAGCCCTCAAGTCTGACAAATCCCGAGCAGATTCAGAGACAACCCTACACATCCCACCCCCCACACTGCTCCTCCTCTTCCTCCCGGCTCGCTCGCTCTCGGGCTCCATTCAGGCGCCCATGCCGCCCTTGGCCAGCGAGCCCCTGGGAAAGGAGTATTTGTGAAACAGCAGCTGTATCTCCTAGGGAAGGTCTCACTCTAGTCCTGACTCCGGGAGCAGTTCATCCTGTACTAGCTTGGCCTCCAAGGGAAGAGAGTCCTTAGGAAGCCGGCACCGGCACCTCTGCCTTTTGACTTTGCTCGTCTGCCTGGCTCCCCATTCATCGCTGCCTCGCTCCCCCAACTGTCAGCAGAGCTGGGATCGCAGGTGTCCAAATGCTGCAGACGACGCTCCCCTCGCAAGAGCAGGTCCCTGCCGCGAGCAGGCTTTGCCTCACTTCCTTTTGTACTTAGTTGCTATAGAGATGCCGTGATTCACAATTCGAGCTTGCCTAAAACAATAGCAACCCTAATGCATATTAAAACTGCTCAAAGCAAAGTTATAATTTGAACCCGTGAAAATATATAATTAGGGAAATGACTTGTAACATCCCAGAGGCTGCGGGTGGTGGGAGGGGGAGGGGACGCCTAACCGAACCGTGCTTTTGATCTCGGAGGAGAATCCTATGGCATGAAGGCTGCAGATCATTTCTTGCAGAGCTGCCTGCCAGAACACCCCCTTCTGGAGGAGAGAAATTACTTTTATGGGAGATCTTATCCAGAATGTAGAAAGCCTCATGCAAGTTCTTTGCGGTTTTCTTCCAGTCTTGCACAAGGGGTGCCTCGGCCTTTTTATTCCATACCTCTCTCTCCTCTCTCTCTCTCTCTCTTAAAAAAAATGGCTTTTAATATGAGAGACATTGTGCATACCTCTAAGCACTGTCCTGTGGTGGGGGTGGGGGTGAAACATGGACGGCTCAAATTCCCATCTGCCCGTATGAAGGTAAGTTAAAAGCCCTAATTCGGAAGGGACTCCTGGCAAATTCTTCTCCGCCATTTAGACTAAAATTCCATCCTTATTACTCTGGAGTGCATCTTCGGGAGCCAAATGGACTCCCTGGCCCTTGCACCTCCTAACCCTGACCACCAGCCACGGCTTTGCCTCTCCTACTTGCAGGCTCTAAGTGATGCCCGTTGGCTCTGCAGAGCTGTTTCAAGCATCATGCATCCCACGGACTCCAACCTTCCTCTCCAGCCCCCCAAACTGTGGCAATGGTGAGGCTGGAGCATGTGGCCCAGAGGGAAAACACATCCCCTCTCCTTCAAGTGCCCTGGCTCTTATAAGCCGAAGGGATCCACCTGGCCCCTCCCTTTCTCACCACCCACCCCTCTCAGTGAGTCTATCTACTGGCCCATCACAGACACCTACTGTAAGTTCTTCCGACCCCATGTCCTTGAATGTTTCCACCACACCAACTTGACCCATTGGAACCGCCCTCTCGTCTGACTCAGATTGGACGGGCTTGTCTTTTTCAGCTGAAGTGGTTCGCTGCCTCAACAGTGCTCTGCAGGTTGGCTGTGGGGCTTTTGCATGCCTGGAAAACTCCACCTGTGACACAGATGGGATGTATGACATCTGTAAATCCTTCTTGTACAGCGCTGCTAAATTTGACACTCAGGTAATAAGACCTTGACCCCTTACTCCCCCTGGCTGCTTGTCTTTAACAGTGTGTTAGACTATTGTGCTTAGGAACCAGTCTTGTAGGGAACCAGCTCTCCTTCCTAGACTCCCCACTCTAAATGCTCATCGTCGATGTGTTAGTACACACACACACACACACACACACACACACACACACACACACATTTTTGGCCTGGATATAGGTTCTATAGAAGACATTCCCCACCCACTCTTAAGGCACGATTGTAACATGCTGACAGAGGCTGTCTTATAAGGCGGGGTGCTTTATCAAGAGGAAATAAAAATATTCTTCTAACAAATAAGTTCTTCTCACTGTATGGTCTAGCATACTAACTACTAGTTTGTAGTTTGAGTTATCAAAGTATCAATCCCAAGTATCCAAAGCCATGTTGTGGCTATTTTTAAGCTGCAGGGTGGTAGTTTATAGTTCCTCTCTTTTTTTCCCCTCTTGTCTCATTTTATTTCCATGGAGCTCCGTTTTCAAGGTAGTCTCAGAGAGTAGGGACATTTTTTATCCTGGCCACGCACACAGTTTTCTCATTGCAAGGACATGCAGATGGCACAGGACAGTGCCAGGTGCCCCCTAAGTTCCACACATTGTAGGCCCCGTCCTCTCTTGTCAGCTCGAGCTAAAGGTTTTCCTCCGACCCCTTTCCCTGGCAGGGAAAAGCATTTGTCAAGGAGAGCTTGAAGTGCATCGCCAACGGGGTCACCGCCAAGGTCTTCCTCGCCATTCGGAGGTGCTCCACTTTCCAGAGGATGATTGCTGAGGTGCAGGAGGAGTGCTACAGCAAGCTGAACGTGTGCAGCATCGCCAAGCGGAACCCCGAAGCCATCACAGAAGTCGTGCAGCTCCCCAACCACTTCTCCAACAGGTACAAAACGAGTCTACTTTTTTTGCAATTAGGGTGGAAGAGGGAGTGGTTGGCTGGCAGAGCCAGACACAGAAGGGGGTTTAAATTGCCACAGTCATGCTCTTATTTTAGCTTGCAGTCTTCCCAGCTTTTGCAGGAAAAATGTGTTTGCGATTGGTTGTGACAGCTTAAGCAGGCTGGATTTTTTTTTTTTCTTTACTGTTATAGGAAAAGTCTTTCCATGTAGCTAATGGAAGGCTTCATTTTCAGCAACCCTAGGTATATTTTCATGGTCAGTTTCTTGCCATAAGCCTGAAGGGAATGATGAAGTTTATGAAAACCAGCTTTTGAGACATCAAATTTGGCTGAATGACTATGCACAGCACAATTAGCCGTTATAAAAACTCTGGTCAAATGTCATAATGCAGTCCTTTAAGCCTGCATGCATTCTGAGTGAGCCCCACGCCCAATCAGATATTTCACTAGGTAGCCGAGAGCAAGCCATCTCACTTCACCGGGACTGACATTTCCTTTGTGAAAAGTGAAGTGGCTAATCTAGATGATTCCCACGTTCCCTTCCAGGCCACTGTTATCCCGTTCCTCTAGTCCTAGATTTCCTGGAATGATGTCCCGGTGACTCCCCAGATTACATTCTCACCTTATGTGGCCCAAAGCCACTGAGCTGGTAATGCCTAAGCAGCATGCTTTTCTGTGCCCCTGGCTCAGTCTTCACCAACTAGTACCGAACACCTAACACATGAGGGGGATTGACATCCTCACTTCATGGCCTAGAACGTTCCCAGCAAGACCTGGGCTTCCTCAGGCGTGATCAAGTTAAGAGAGACACTGGCAGGGCTGGCATGGAGGGATGGTCAAGTTCAGTCTACTGCGATGCCGCGTTGGACTAAAACTTAACTCCCAATCCTGAAGTGCTATGATTCTTTGTCTCTCCAAACAAATCCTTACATATTCACAAAGATCAGTCCTATGCATGTCACTCTGACTATCTGGGAGCTAATGCGGACTTAACCTGATTAGTTTCCCAGCCAGGGGCTGCCACCCTTCCTCAGACAGTGGCAACAGCCTACTCCTCTGGGGTTTCCCAGAGATTCAGGCACGTTCGTAAGGGCAACTGGGAGGTGAGGAAAGGAGCTCCTTCATCGGGAAAGGTTAAGCCCCCTGACATTAAAACTTTGTAAAATTTCCGATTCACTCTTAACTGCAGGTCAGTGCTCTTCAGAACCTGGTGTCGATTAATAAACATCCTTTGTTTGGTCCTTGAAAGCCACTGTGCCATGGGTCCTCACTGATTTCCTCAAGACAGGAAAAGCATATCCAGCATTGATCTCAAATGGCCTGTCTCTTTATATTGACTTCGGTCTTAAAATTCTCATAGGAAGATTCTTATTACATCTGGGGGGGTGGGGGGGGGCAGGGAAGAACCTGGCTAATTGCTGGAGACACCCTTCACCAGAGGGAAGAGAAATAAAGAGTGCTTAGTCTGACCTGGGGCTAGGGATAAAGGATGCTGTTTGTGTAGTAGCTGAGGGGTAGGAGTATGTTAGCAAAGCCATTATTATATATGTTGATCTTTAAGGACCTGATGACAATTCATGATCTATAATGTGGCATGTAACCAATTTGAGGCAATGCTAATCTATTTTAAGTGAGCATTGCCCTCCATGATGAAGGGAGAGGTCTATGGAAAGGAGGCACAGATTCTAGACGGGTGATCCTGACTATCTCAGAAGAGACCAGTAATCGTTTTAATCGGGCCATTATTAGTTTCATTTAGTGCCTCATCTCACCACCCTTAGAAAATGGTCACATCTCTTTCTTTAATCTTAGGGGAATCGCAGGTATTAGGAACGGGGGGGTGAGGGATGGCCACCTCTGAAAGATCAGAACCTTCCATGCAACTCTTACCTTTCTCCAATTATTTCACTTCAACTGGCTAACATTATTCCTGCTGAGAACTGTAGAGATTTCCGGTTCCATTCTGGGCTTGATTTGCTCTATTTAAGCTCCTCACTCTCCTGAAACATCCTGCTTTCCCAGCCTCTGTCCCACCATAGCTACACGCTAACTTATGCCAACTGGCACAGAATTGTGAAAGGAAGTAGTTACAGGTTCATTCCACCTTCCTGTGACTTATCTAGCCTGAGATTTGGGCCTGGGAGAATCCAAAAGCCTGTGACCAGACCAGGAGCCAGAACAAGGAAGTTTTCCATGAGAGAAATGCACTCGAAGAGAAAGGATAGCTGGAGTGCCCCCCTGGCTCAATTTGCAATCATGAGAGAAGCAAGCAAAACTGATTGGCAGGTTGGGCAGTGTGAGGCTGGGGAAGGAACTAGACCAGTCCACATCCAGAGTGGGAAAACGGGCGACACTTCCAGCTCTCTAGGGCATGCATAGGGAACAGGAAACAGAAGAATAATATTGATCAAGGGAAACAAAGGACTATTTATAAACCCTCACACAGAGCGTTCCTAGGCAGTATGTGTGTATTTGGGTAAGCGTGGCTGAAACAGTAGCTATGGAGAATATCTGATCTTATTCTTTACGAAGGAAAAAAAAGTTAGTGATGGAATTTTTAAAGTAGGAAGGAAGAAACTTGCTTTAAAAAGTCATTCTAGGCTGCATGATCCAAACATTTAGCCCATCAAGTCTTTGTTGTAGATCCCCGCCACACCATAAAGGTGAAGAAAAAAATCTTGATTCATTCTAACTCTTCCTGCAAAGGATGGGACTTAGACAGAACTGTACTGTTTCTATTAAATTGAGAAGGAAATACATATCAAATCACTAGAAATATTGCATGTCACAGCTGACAATGACCATAGAAATTATCTAGACTTACTGCCTCGTTTTACTGATTAAAGCACAGAGGCCCAGAGAGGGGAGTGACCTGCTGAAGGTCACACAGCTGGTAAATGACAAAGTTGGGCCTAGAACTCACATGGCCTTGAGCCAAGCTATTTGATTTCTGCTTCAAAAATGGCAGCCAGTAAGGCCTGCAGAATACATCCACCATCCAGAAATAGACTACCAAGCAGAATTGAATAAATGTGCCTCAGGGTGATCAACAATTAGATTTGTGTGCATTCTCTCCTCAAAGAGAAGACACATCTTACTTGATACAAGGTGGTGCTCAGTAAATATGTGACAGTTACTAAGGCAACTTTTCCTGGAGACACAATCTCTTCAATAATCTCACTTAGTGGCTATAGATTGGAAAGTTCTATCTCATTAACTCACATAGTCCCAGAGTTCAATGCTATATTCCAGCCCCAAATGGAGATGGCCAGGATTCACCTGCCGCTCACTCTGGCAAATGGAGAGCCTGACAGATTTTCCACACTTGGAGAAGCTGCTATTGAAGCCATGAGCATCATGTTCCAAGGAGCCCTCTTAGCCTGCCCTTGTTGAGCTAAAAAGGTCCAAGAGAGAAGCTAAGGGTAGATTTGGAGGGAGTCACTAAAAGCAACCAGGCTGGCAAGGGCCATCATCAAGAAATACCAAGCGCAGATGAGACATCTGTGCTAGCAGAGGAAGCAACAGTAAAGGCAAGAGCAGGAGAAGGAGAGTGGGTTTGACAAAGTGGGGCCAGGGCCTCCAATAGGCAAGGCCAGCTACAGAAGCTGTGTTTTCTAACTGGTGTTAGAATTTTTCAGCCAAACAAGACTTTCAATGTTGATCTAAGCAAAGACCATCTTCTACAGCTCATTTGGGAGGTCATTTGGTGTGAATCGTTCTTTCTAGAAGTGAAAGGGGAACTTCTAAGTTATCAAGTCCTTATTTGGGGGACAGGGGAGTAAGAATCAGAAACCTCATTCTCTATAATCTAATCACCCTGTGAACTCGACACAGAGATCCAGGGGACCCATGAGCTAGCAGAACCCACAAGTAAAGAGATGGCTAGGGACCTACGTGGTTATGTGGACTTCTGAAGCTATTGCTACAAAGTAGATTATTCTCAGTTTTTCCAAAACCATTTTTCTCCCCACTTCCCCATCCAAGTGAGCTCTGCTTTGACTCATGCGCTTTATCATTCCAAAGGGTAGAAAATGTGTTTCTGTGCCAGAGAATCCCAATTTTAACAACAGCTGGATCTAATCCAGCCTCCTGTGTGGGGTGGGGCCAGGACTGTGTCTGAAACCCAGACAGGACACTTCTCTTTTGGTCCCCAAATTCATTCTGCTCACTCACAGAAGGGTGACCGCTTTGCTTCATTACCCACATTCCACCCTATTTACTGTACATCCTTGAAAGGACCTCTCTGGGGGTTAAGTTATTCTGGAAAGATGTTTGATCCTGTGCTCTGTGAGGTGAGTTAAAAATAAACAGGTTTCTTTTCACGGATGATCTTGTGGCCCCAGTGATGCTCAGGTTCCTCTGAGGAAAGGGTCTCCCCACATCAATACTTCAGATCACGGCCATCAGGACAGTCTCTTATTAGTAAACACAGAGCTAATGGGTTTTGACAACTGTCACCACCTCAACATGGAGCAAACGTATCCCAACTCAAATTTGAAAATAACTGAACTGTCTTCCCAAAGAACAGGGTAAATAATTTATATGTTGTAAATATCAGAGAGTTTAATCCTTTCTGAGCCATAATATTTAGCTGCAGTGTTTGGGATGCTTAAAGGACTTGCACCAAAGATGAAGTTAATCTATACCAAGCACAAGCCTGGGTAAAACTTTCCAGACCTACAGATAATTTTTCTTGTGGGAATCATGACTTATGGGAGAGAATTATATTTTTAAACCTCTGTTTCCTCTGTGGCCACAAAATTAAACCAACAAATCAACAGTGAATGGGCAATATTGCCTTAGGATACTGGCACATGAGGAGTATAAAGAAAAGAACAAAACCCCTGCCTTCAATAAGGTTAGAGTCTACCCAGGAAAACAAAACTACCATATGCTGACCTGTGTGATGCTAACCAAATATCTATAAAATGTCAAAAAAAGGAAGAGGCCAGCTAAGGCTAGACCAGTGAGAGAAGGTTTCCTGGGATTAGTGAAGCATGAACCACTGAAGACCACTAATCTTTCCATGTAAATAGTCTCCTTGCCTGGAATTTGGCCCTCTCACTACAGTATACCTTTGGAGAACAAGGACACTGAAGACAGGAGGTTCCTTTAAAGATAGAAGTTTATACAGCAGGAAGGCCGGGGAGGGTGGGGGGGCAGGAGGGGGGTGGGTAAGAGATCAACCAAAGGACTTGTATGCATGCCTATAAGCATAACCAATGGACATAAGACATTGCGGGGTAGGGGAGGCCAGGGTATTGTCAAGGGCGGGGGGGAAAAAAGGAAACATATGCAATACTCTTTGTAATACTTTAAGCAATAAATAAAATAAAATAAAATAAAATAAAATAAAATAAAATAAAATAAGATAGTTTAGTCTGAATATGTATTCATATGCCCATACACCACCAAGAAAAAGGAAAATAGCAAAGAGGCATCAAAATAACTGCAAATTTATGTGCAGTCTATTTTTTTATTTCCTTTTTAGTTTTATTTTTATTGAATTTATTGGGGTGACATTAGATGATAAAATTATAGAGTTTTCAGGTGTACAATTCTATAACAATTCATCTGTACCTTGTATTGTGTGTTTACCACCCCAAGTCAAGTCTCCTTCCATCACCTTTTTTCCCTCCCATACTCTTCTACCTTCCCACACACCCCATCCCCTGTGGTAATTACCATGCTGCTGTCTGTGTATATGAGTTTTTTTGGTTTTCTCCTTAATCCCTTCACCTTCATGACAGCTTTGATGGACCTGAAGAGTACGTATTATGCTAAGCAAAATGAGCCAGTCAGAGAAAGACAAGTATCATATGATTTCACTCATATGTGGAATCTAAAGAACAAAATAAACTAACAAGCAAAGTAGAAACAGACTCACAGATAGAGAACAGACTGAAAGCTGTCAGATGGAGGGGTGTTGTGGGGCTGGGTGAAAAAGGTGAAGGATGCGCAATGACTATTAATATGTGTCGAGTGTTGGCTTACCTCCTGATATTTGTTGAAGTCCTGCTTCTACCATAAACCCAGTGTGTGACTTTGGACAAGTCACTTCAGCTGTCCCACCTTAGTTTCTTCTCTGTAAAATGAGATGATTAAATAGTCACTAAATGATCTTGACAACCCCATCTAGCTCTATAATTATTTCTCAAACTTTTACACATTGTCGTCAGCCTACTATCCAAAGTAAACTCCCTGAGCTCTAAACTTGAAGATAGACCTGTCTTGCATTGTGTTGTAAATCCAGGAAGCACTCAAACTAATAAGACACTGCACAAAGATTAGAGGCCAAGGTGACGATCAGCTGGTAAACTATTTGGGTTCACATGGCCTGGCCATTTGGGATGGGTGTTGGCTGGAACCCCGATGAAAGCCAGTTTGCCTTGTTCTCACTGAATGACCATTTCCTGCATTCTCTTTCCCAATGCAGATACTATAACAGACTTGTCCGAAGCCTACTGGAATGTGATGGAGACACTGTTAGCACAATCAGAGACAGCCTGATGGAGAAAATTGGGCCCAACATGGCCAGCCTCTTTCACATCCTGCAGACGGATCACTGTGCCCAAACACACCCACGAGCTGACTTCAACAGGAGGCGCACCAATGAGCCACAGAAGCTGAAAGTCCTCCTCAGGAACCTCCGAGGTGAGGTGACCTCTCCCTCCCACATCAAACGCACCTCGCCAGAGAGTGCATGACCAGGGAGTGGTGTTCACAACCTCACCAAACTAGTGTCATTTAAGGGTGTTCACACACCAACTTTGAGTGTACTGTGCCTGGTTTGATTTTTTTAAGTAGTTCCTATTTTCTAGCCCCCTTAAAGAAAAATTGCATGAAACTAGGCTTCTGTAACCAATATCCCAACATTCCTCGATGGCAGCATTCCCACCAGCAGAATATGTGTGATCTTTCTGCCTCTCCTCAGGAGAAAAAAAACCCTCTTTTATCACTTTCCTCTACCATGTCTTTTCCCAGCTCCCCTCAAAACTACTCTCAAACACAAAACGTTCATGTAATTCCCCTGCCCTTGTAATTTGAAGATGTGGAGCCCTTTAGAATGGTTGCCCCAGTAGAGTTAGCTGATAAGAAGCAACTTAATTTAAATGCATGTCTTAAATGCTCATAAAGATGTTAAATGGAATTCGTGTTATGAATCTGTGCTGGCCATGGACGAATATGAATGTCATGTTTGAATTCTTGATCTCTCATGAGCTAGTGTCTTATGGTCTTGATCCTCCAATGTCTAAGTTCCTTTCCAATACATTTACCAAATTGCTCAAGCCTGGCTCTCCAACCAGGCTTTGAGCCTGCCTCTTCTTGCATCTAATGAAAAACAAAAAGCTAACATCTTTATGTACTGTAACTGCTCAGAGCTTTAAAGTATCTTTAACAATTGTCTTAAAACCAGAGAATCTTAAGGTCTAACTGTGGAATATAAATAGCTGAAAACTAATGTACTGTACATAAATTTCCAGAGGACTCTGCTTAAACAAAGCAGTATATAATAACTTTATTGCATATAGATTTAGTTTTGTAACTTAGCTTTATTTTTCTTTTCCTGGGAATGGAATAACTATCTCACTTCCAGATATCCACATAAATGCTCCTTGTGGCCTTTTTTATAACTAAGGGGGTAGAAGTAGTTTTTGTCAACATCAAAACTTAAGATGGGCCTGTATGAGATAGGAAAAACCAACAGGTTTATCTGAAGGACCCCAGGTAAGATGTTAATCTCCCAGCCCACCTCAACTCAGAGGCTACTCTTGACTTAGACCTATCCTGAAACAGCTCTGTCACATCCAACTGGGAATGACAGGAACCAAAAAGTGCATCCCTTTGGCTTGGACCACTAAGAGTGTGAGAAGGCCTACTATACCTTGGGACGTGGCAGTTCTTTCCTCACCACCTTTCATCAGTGCCTAGTACTCAGGCAAACTGTTGCTGAGGTGGGAGACTTTCCATGAAATCGATCAGGAACGAGTCAATGAGCCTTTGGGTATTCAGTTTGGGGGACTTGGGGCTGAGGGGGTATAAATAACCCTGGGCTGTCCTGTCCAGCCTTAATAGACTCCTCTTACATTTTTGTCCTGTAGCACGCTGCCTGCCAAAGTAGTCCTGGCAGCTGGGCCATCTCTGTAGGATTGCCAATAAATAAATAAATAAATAAATAAATAAATAAATAAATAAATAAATAAGAGAAAGAGAGAGAGCGAAAGAGAGAGAGGGAGGGAAAAAAAGAGCTGGTGGTTGGATCGTTTCTGCCGTGATGTTTACAAGATGGCGGCCACCAAAGCCAAATGATTAACCTATCTATGAACAACAGTAGTTTCTCAGGGTCACTGTCCTTGAACCCAACAGTCCCTCATGAACGTCACTGCCCACCAAAGGTCAATGTTGAGAGAGGAGGAGGGTGGACGGGTAGGACTGTAAGGGCCACTCCAAACTCGCTTAGGTAGAAACTATTGGTGCTTGACTCTCACTAGGCTAAACTCAAGATTTGACCAAATCAAGTGATAAGGATCCTGGTGGGAGGAGGGAGGGAACATCTCCAGAAAAATGAAAAGCAATACAACTTTACCATAAAGCCTTTAAAACCAGTAACGTGCTGCTCAAGGACCAAGAACGATTGCAGCAGACCCAGCAGCAGCAGCACAAGCATTGCTGCCTTTGTCCCCACACAGCCTCTAAGCGTGCTGACATCAGATTGTTAAGAGCATTTTTATACTCAGAACTGCCCTATCCCCAGGTCCCCAAACATATGGACACTGCCTTAGCCTCTTGGAAATCAGGTAGACCGTACTCTAAGTCGACTCTCCCCCTCCCACCCTCCCGTGCCCCCTAACCCCAGGTAACACTGACTTCTCCAAAACAGAAAAGCTCTTAAAGTGTGTGTGTTGTGTCCATTTCGCAAACCCACAAAACCAGGACCCCAATGCGACAAGTAGTATATGAGTATTCCTAGCAAAATTCTCTCTTCAGTCCAGTACATTCTCTTTGTTTGCTGTGACCTCTTCACACCGTGGTACCCACCCCCTTTTCTCCCCACAGTGATATTTATGTATGTATTTATAATACATATATCTACACATCCAGAAAGAAGCAGTTCTCACAATGTTGCTAGTTTTTTGCTTCTCTTTCCCCATCCCAGTCGCCCTAACTTTCCTTGAAACATCCCAAGCTTCATCCTGTGTTTCCTGCAGAGTGATTCGGGCTGACCTAGACCAGTTTGCATGATTCTTCTATTGTGATTTGGTTGCACTTTAGACATTTTTGTGCCATTATATTTGCATTATGTATTTATAATTTAAATGATATTTAGGTTTTCAGCTGAGTACTGGAATAAACAGTGAGCATATCTGGTATATGTCATTATTTATTGTTAAATTACATTTTTAAGCTCCATGTGCATATAAAGGTTATGAAACATATCATGGTAATGACAGATGCAAGTTATTTTATTTGCTTATTTTTATAATTAAAGATGCCATAGCATAATATGAAACCTTTGGTGAATTCCTTCAAAGATAAAAATAATAATAAAGTGTTACGTTTCATTGTTTTTTTTCCCCCAATGTCTTTCATTGTTATTCTTTAAAAACTTCTTGAATGAGACTTTCTGAACACAAAGTTAATGGCTGATTGGTTTCTTAAAATTCACCAATTGACACTAAAATATCAATATGCAAATGAACATAGTTTAAAATCAACATCTTCCGAATTCCCTTAAAATCATTTAGTGGCTCCTATTACCCTCACAGTAAAATTGCAACCCAAATTCTTTACAAGCTCAGAAGAAGCTTATGGTCTGGACACTGCTCAGTGCACCAGCCTCAAGGCTCACCTTTCCTCCCATTTAATGAACTCTATATGCTAGGCGTGCAGTTCTAGAAAAGATTCCCTCCCTCTCCTTCCAGGCCTTTATTGAGGCTGTCCTCGCTTTCTAGAGAGCCTTGGCCTCCACCCTCCACCTAGACTGGAAGCACCTTTGCCTGCTCACCAATGTGTTCCCAGCACTGAAACAGCGCCCAGACTGCAGGATACTCTCAAGACTTTAAAGGAATGATTCAGAAAGAGTTGAAAGAGGGGACCATTGAACCAGTGTGACCAGGGAGGCAGATAGCTCAGTGATGACAAGCAGCCAGCTCCAGGGTCAGACTTCTGGGATTTGAATTCTGGCTCTGCCGCTTATGAACTGCATGATGTCAGATGAGTTATTTAATCTTGAAATACATCAGTTTCTTCCTCTGTAAAATGAGGAGAGTGATAACCATTCAAAAGGTATCAGAAGGAGATAAAATAAGTGAAGTGCTTCCAACATGTCCAATAAGCTATAATGCTCAATACGTGTTAGTTGGCTCTTATCATCACAAGTAGAGAGATGAGAGCAAAAGGAGAGGAACGGGGAAAGTGTTCACACCAGAATGACAGCTAGCTGGGTCTGAAGGATGGTTACAAATGGTTACACAAAAAATGGGAGCCTTCTCTGGTGAGGTTTTTTCAACCAGGGTGTGTTTTTCTAATGAGTGGATTAATTAGTGGATCATAATTGGGTGGATTTCCCCCATATTTAATATTCAAATGGGGACATTTTTCTCAATATCATTCATTCCTAGCTCCAAATTGCATTTCCCCATGTTCAGGTATGCACAGGACAGTTAACAAATACTACAAGAGATATCACTCAGAGGCTAAAAATGTATTGCACTTGCTTTTCTCTGACCAGGCCAAGGGAATGAGTGCATCTATTTCATTAAGACCTTTCATCCTCAACATTCTGCAATAATATCTATTTATGCAGAGAGGTTATATATTACACTATAGAGTGGTGTTTAAGCATGTAGACCTGGGATGTCCATGAACTGAATTCAAATTCTCATTCCTTAACTATCTCTGTGGCCTTGAGCCAAGTGTCTGATATCTTCATACATTAGTGTTTTATTTTACATATGCAAATATGTCCATGAAACAGAGATAAGTAATAGGTCCTATCTACTAGATGGGTGTGAGCATTGAGTTCTATATAAAGCATGTAAAAGTTTCTAGCACATAGCAAGTGCCCCCACTTAGTATTTATTGAGCACTCAATGAATGTAACTATTCCCATTTACATAAATACTATCAGCATCATTTAGATTCTACTCCCATCCCTGACATGGGTCTTGAAGTACGATTTTGGATGAAGGTTTTGGCTCTTTTTCCTTTTGTAAATCACTAAACATTACTTCTTAATCAAGATTTTATGAATTGGAATGATAAAATATTGCAATTTACCAAAAATGAAAAATTATAATATATGAACACCTGCATCCCATCACCAAGCTTAAGAACTAAAAATAGCACAGATAGGAGAGTCTCTGTGTGCACCTCCTGGAACCCATTCACACATTAACAGTCTAAACCAGTGGTTCTCAACCGTGGCTGCACATTAGAATCACCTGGGAATCTTTTTAAAATCCTGATTTCTGGGCCTCATCCTCCGGAAATTGTTTCTTTGTTACTAATGTTGTGGCCCCACCCCATAACAAAGAAACAGAATTTCTGGAGGATGAGGCCCAGAAATCAGGATTTTAAAAAGATTCCCAGGTGATTCTAATGTGCAGCCAAGGTTGAGAACCACTGGTCTAAACTGTTTTGAAAAGTCATAAAGGTAAAGAATTTCTCAAATTATTGAAATACACTTTAAAATTTTTTTTAAAATATATATCAACCTTCAAAAATTTCTATGAGCTTTTCAAAAAACATTATGGAATGGTCTGTGAATCTGTGATATAAGAGAATAAAGAAAGATTGATCACCCTTCCCTTGGAGCCCACAAAAATGCTCTAAGAGCTTTCAGCATAGCTCCTGAATCAGTGCTACTCAGATTTACCCAGCATGCAAATCACCTGGGAATCTCAATGAAATGATTCAGTACCTCTGGTCAACGCCCAAGAGTCTGCACGTCTAGCATGCTCCCAGGTGATGCTGATGCTGATGAAGGATGCTTTGGGTAGCAAGGTTCCAGCTGTTTCAACATGACTAGACCAGTTTCTCAATCCTAGAGACCTTCACAGTGCCACTACAAGAGTGTTGCTAAAGTGCAACCAGGATCATTTCACTTCCTTGCTCTTGTAGCTCCCCACTGCCTAGATTCTAGGCAGAACCTGTGGGTCACGACCCCTTTGGGGGCCGAACGATCCTTTCACAGGGGTCGCCTAAGACCATCGGAAAACGCATATATAATTACATATTGTTTACAGTAGCAACATTACAGTTATGAAGTAGCAACGAAAATAATTTTATGGTTGGGGGTCACCACAACATGAGGAACTGTATTAAAGGGTCGCGGCATTAGGAAGGTTAAGAACCACTGGCCTAGAAGAAAATATCAAACATCCCGACTTCAAATGTAAGCCCCTGAAACGGTGCATCTATCCAGCATGCACCGTTGATTCTGTTAATGTTAACTTCTCATTTTCCCCACAAAGACACCATGACTATTTCTGCCTCATTACCTTCATATGTTATCTTCACACTTATCATTCAGAATATTCTTCTGCCCAACCCCTTTTCTTTCACCAAAGCCTGTATCACCTGGGAAGCCTATCCAACATGGGCTAGCTTATAGCAAATTGCACTGCAGACTGCTTGCAAGGAGAGAGGACTTAGTCATTCCTGTATGCCCAGTCCTTAGCACAAAGCTGTCATGTACTAAGCATTTGTGAATGAAGGGAAAGAAGGAAGGAAGGAAGGGAGGAAGGAAGGAAGGGAGGAAGGAAGGAAGGAAGGAAGGAAGGAAGGAAGGAAGGAAGGAAGGAAGGAAGGAAGGAAGGAAGGAAGGAAACCTTTCCACCATCAACAACTACTCCATAACTTTTCCTCCAGTAGGATGCTGGGGGATGGAGGGTATGTTGCCATGGTGAATAGAGAATCTAACTCCAGGTGCCATTTCAGTATCCTTAAGTCTTCCAGCTTGTAACAAGACCATGTTAACTATATTTCTTTCCATCACTAGCCCTGATAAATCTGTACACTTGCTGTTACTTTCTCCTTGTAACCTGAGAAACAAAAGAGTCATCAACAAACATGTTTAGATATTTGCTAAGTCTGTGTAAGGCATCAGACTAGAGCTGAACCCAGAAGGAATATGACCATCTGCAAAGTAAGCTACTTCATGTTTTCTTGTTTCTTGTATCTTCAGTTATTTGGTAATGTAGTTATTATAATACCCATGAGTTCACTACTTTTTCCCTATACTAAAGCTCCACCATGCATTGCATTCCTTAGGTTCCATTGATTTTTTTTTTTATTTACTTGAAAGAGAGAGAGAGGGGAAGAGAGGGAGAAAAACAATGATTTGTTGTTCCACTTTTTTATGCATTCATTGGTTGATTCTTATATATGCCCTGACTGGGGATCAAACCTACAATCTTGACATTTAGGGACAGTGCTCTAACCAACTGAGCTACCCGGCCAGGGCTGGTCCTTTTATTCTTTTACCCCAGAGAAGAACTTGAGGGCCAGAGTGAATTATTGGCTAAGCCACTCTACTGTAAATTACAAAGAGCAACATACATCACTCCATTTTGCAAAGAACTAATCAAAGCCCAATTATTGAATAAGTATCAATTGAAGACCCATGTGTTATGTTACTGGACACTGTAGCTGGAGGCACCATGCAGCAGGCTAAGTTGAGAACTCATAATTCAAACCCTTGCTCACCAACTAAATGCATTTCTGCTCCCCACTCTGTATTAAGGGATTTGTGGCTTCCAGTTGAGGACAGAATGTGATTCTTAACTCCAGCACAATTAAGTCACAATGCAAGTGTACTCCACTGTAGAAAAACAGATACACTATAGGCCCCAGAAGAGACTATTGGTGGAGAGAAACTAAGATGGCGGCATAGATAAACACCGGGAAATTGCTGCCTCCCACAACAATTGAAAATTACATCAAAAACACAAAACGGACATCATCCAGAACTTCAGGAAGGCTGGCTGAGTGTAAATTCTACAACTAGAAGGAAAGAAAAGCACACTGAGAGCCAGAGGAGCTGCGGAGGTGGAGTGCAGAGGTACGGGGGCCCGCGCGTGCAGAAAGGGTCTGGCACCTGAGGACGCGGCTGTCTTTTTGAATCCCGAGGGAGACACAAGTTCCCGACGGCTCTGAAATCCAGTTCCGGGAAGTCTCTGGGAACCCAGAACTCATACGGGGAGAAACTGGTCTGTCTGGCAGCGGGCGAGCTTGAGGGCGGCTTTCCCTCAGAGGTGCTTGCAGCCGTTACCGGGACACTGGGACTCGCGACTCCTTAGGGCGGGGCTGAGGCTCCCCCATAGCTGCTTCCTCCCCCCTTTGATTCCTTGAGACCCCGCCCCACCCAGGCTTTGGCAGAGGCTTTTGCATATGAATGCCCCGGCCATTTGCAACCTGTAATTACCTAACTGCAGCCGGGCCAGATAGACCCAGAGCTTCCAAGAGAAGGCCCCACAGCAGCTTGCATTGCTACACAGCTGAGCAGCATCAGGGCACTTCCAAACTCCAAAAAAAGGAAGGGGAATCTGCAGTTCTCTTCGTAGTTCCTGCTGTGTAACCTCAGGCAGAGGCTAAATTAGCACATCCTTAGATCCAAGAGCCACTGTACCCAGTGGTCAGAGGGGGACCATCCAGATCACAACTCCTCAGATCCATAAGGGACACACTCAGGGGGCAGTCTCAGTGAGCACCAAAGCCCCACTGAAGCAAGTCTTGCCCCAGAAGGGTGTCTCCAGCACAGAAGTTCTCCCACTGCAGACACAGCTGATTCTCACTGCCAATTGGCCTGGAGGTCAATTCCTCCCAGTGATCCTACAACAACCAAGGCATAGCTACAACAAGACTGTGCACAAAGCCCACAAGGGGGTGCACCAAGAGTGTCCACCTCAGGTAACTGGGGAGGCTGAGCCACTGGGCCCTACAGGACACCTAGCACACAAAGCCACTCTATCAACACAGGGAAGCAGCCAAAATGCAGAGACAAAGAAACAGGTCACAAATGGCAGAAATGGAGGAAAGCAAACGACTGGATATAGAGTTCAAGGCCACGTTTATAAGGTTTTTCAAGAATTTTATGGAAACCGCCAATAAATTTAATGAGTCCCTCAATAAGTATAGTGAGACCATGGAGGACATGAAAAAGGACCAACTAGAAATTAAGCATACACTGACTGAAATAAAGAATAATTTACAGAGATCCAACAGCAGACAAGAGGATCCCAAGAATCAAGTCAAAGATTTGAAATACAAAGAAACAAAAAATACCCAACCGAAAAAGAAAAAAGAAAAGAGATTCCAAAAATATGAAGATAGTGTAAGGAGCCTCTGGGACAACTTCAAGCGTACCAACATCAGAATTATAGGGGTACCAGAAGAAGAGAGAGGGCAAGATATTGAAAACCTATTTGAAGAAATAATGACAGAAAACTTCCCCTACCTGGTGAAAGAAATAGGCTTACAAGTCCAGGAAGCGCAGAGAACCCCAAACAAAAGGAATCCAAAGAGGACCACACCAAGACACATCATAATTAAAATGCCAAGAGCAAAAGACAAAGAGAGAATCTTAAAAGCAGCAAGAGAAAGACAGTCAGTTACCTACAAGGGAGTACCCATACGACTGTCAGCTGATTTCTCAACAGAAACCATGCAGGCCAGAAGAGAGTGGCAAGAAATATTCAAAGTGATGAATAGCAAGAACCTGCAACCAAGATTACTTTATCCAGCAAAGCTATCATTCAGAATAGAAGGTCAGATAAAGAGCTTCACGGATAAGAAAAAGCTAAAGGAGTTCATCACCACCAAACCAGCATTATATGAAATGCTGAAAGGGATTCTTTAAGAAGAGGAAGAAGAAAAAGGAACTCCTACCATTTGCCACAGCATGGATGGAACTGGAGAGCGGATAAATACCACATGATCTCACTCATTTGTGGAATATAATGAACAACATAAACTGATGAACAAGGACTGATCCAGAGACGGAGAGGCATTGATTGGACTGTCGGGCTTTGGAGGGAGGGTAGGGGAGGGTGGGGGTAAGGGGGAAAGATCAACCAAAGGACTTTCATGCAGGCATATAGGCCTAACCAATGGACACGGACAATGGGGGGGGGGTGAGGGCATGAGCGGGGGGGGGGGGGGGGGTAGAGGGTAACGTGGGGACAAGGATACATATGTAATATCTTAATCAATAAAAAATATATTAATAAAAAAATAAATAAATAAATTTTAAAAAAAGAGACTATTGGTGATTCCAGCATTTGGTCAAAATCTTGGAACCAATTCTAATGACAGCCTACTCACCCATTTTGGGATTTCTTGAAAGTACAGTCACTGCAGGCCATGGCTCACTCCCTCCACACTGCCTGAGCTCCTCTCCACTCCATCCCCCATCCATTAGAAGACTGTTAGGATGAATTATTTGGAAATCTTGCAGCTTGCTAATCTCTTCATGCCTTATATCCTGGTCATCAAAAGTCACTACTCAAGATCTAAGCCTCTCTAACATTGAGCCCCTCCTGCCCACAAACTCTCATAGTGCGTTGCTTTATGTCCCGTCCTGTGTCAACCTCCTACTGTTCTCCTTCTTTCAAACTCTGCCCATTCCAGGGTAAATACAGCCTACTGTATCTTCACCCTCTCTTTCACTGTCACCTTCAGTTTCCTGTCTTAATTGAGCTCTAGCTCCTCAGAGAACATTGTCCCCTGCAATCTTCCCAAATGGTTGCTACCTTTTCCAAATTTCAAGTTGGTGAGTGGGATTCACATGCTTCTTTCTCCCATTGCTGCTCCAGACAATGATTCTGCCACTGTTCTATAAATCTTCTAACCAACTGAGGCTTAAGCTAATATGATCTGAATGTTTTGGTTTCTCTCCCCTCCCCCATAAAACATTTATAGGCTAAAATATTAATTCCTAAAGTGATGGAATCAGGAGGTAGCACCTTTGAGAGGTGATTAGGTCATGAGGGTGGAGCCCTCATGAATGGGATTAGTGTCCTTATAAGAGAGATTCCAGTTTCCCCACCCCTTCCACTATATGAGCACCCAGTGAGAAGATGGCCAGCTATGAACCAGAAAATGGCCCTTTACCAGACACCAAGTCTGCCAGCAGCCTTCCAGCCTCCAGAACTGTGAGAAATAAATTTCTTTTGTCTATAAGCCACCCAGTCTTTGGTATTCTGTTATAGCCCCCGCTAAGGGATTAAGACAAAGACCATCTGGCTATACCAGTTTCCTCCTATCTTTAGCGCTGTTGTCTAGCCCCAAATTACCTTGGAATGATATGGACAGGCATTGCCTCTCATTTATCGATGCTGTTGGTAACAGACTCATGGCTTCCCTTATCCTCTCAAGTCATATCATCAGTCTGGATAAATTAAACATTCATGGGGATGCTTCATCCCGGTCTCAAACTCTTACTCCTTCCTCAGACCCACCGGATATGCACACCTTGGAATCAGCACATCACAATAGTATGGCTTTGCATGGATTACTTTGACTTGTCATTATCTATATCAGACCAGTTAAATATGTCAAATATTATCCTTTTCTGAAACTGGTATAATTCTGAAATCTTATATCCAAAATTTCTTCCAACTGCAACACCCTTTCTCTTGCAGCTCTTGGATTCATTCATTTGTACTACACCAGTTCTTTAACCTTACTCCAGCCTCCATGCCCTTGACCCTTCTACATTCTTTTGATCTTTTTTTAAAAAGCGTTTATTTCATTATTTTTGGAGAGAGAGAAAGCGGGGCAGAGAAAGAGACAGGGACAGAGATAGACCTGCAACCTTGGCATAACAGGATGACACTCTAACCCACTGAGCTACCCAGCCAGGGACCTCCTGATCTTTCAAATCCTTCCTATCATTATTCTCTCCCTGCCTAGCCTTGAACCCATGGTTAATCACTTCAACTCTGCAATCGCATTGCCCTCAAATAGCTTGCCCCATCAATCTTCTGTCACATTCAACTGGAAAAATCCCACCCCTGGAGTCTGCCTTCTCAGCTAGAGAAAAAAATGTCATAAGGCCATACACAAATTAGGTGTCACATAAAATCTGGCAGCTTCAAGCCCAACAGGACCCTCAGTGCTGCCTGGAATTCTTCTTATCCATCCCTGTTCAGCTCCCTTTTCCACTCACCATAGCAATAATTAGAATCTTCTTCAATCCATTCAAACCTCCCACACTCCCACCTGTAAGGCCCAGCTGAAAATGTTGCCTCCTATTGCAGACAAAATAGAAACCATCACATGGGAACTCCCTCAATCCTCTACCATCATCCCCATCCGCACCATCCTTTCTTATTTTTCCTGCCACAAAACAGGCAGAATTCCTCTTCCTGTCTCAGGATAACAAACTGTCTTGAGTTCTACATCCCAACCATTCCCCACACCGTTCAGGATCTCTGGCCTCAGGTGTTCCTCTCCTACCTCAGCAGCCTCTCCCTCCCTGCTTTCGCTCAGAGTCATCTCATGTTTCAGTTACTACCCTATTTTTCTCATCACTTCATAATCAATCTTCTTTAAAGAGAGGTCTGCATGTATTTTTGCATTTCCTTACCTTCCATTCACTCTTTAACTCTTTAGAATCTGGCATCCACCTTCACTGAAATGACTCTAAACTGGGCAAAAATATCTCTTGTTAAATCCAAAATCCTTATTTTATGGGATTAATCTGCACCATTTGGCACTGAAGAACATCTGTCCTCAAAAGAACTTCCATAACAATGCTTTTTCTTTCTATAAATGCTCCATCTCGGCCTCTACTTCCTCTTCCCATCCCTTAAATACTGGAATTCCCCAGCTCTCTGTCCTGGCCCCTCTTTTCTTCTCACTTTATATACTCTTCTTTCGAAGTATCATCTACTCCTAGATTGCAACTCCTATTTATTTGTTAAGAATTCCAAAACTCTGTATTTTCCTTGAAACTCTATTGAGCTTTAGATACACATATCCAACTGGATACTTCCACTCTGATGTATGATAGCCACAAAGAACATAACATATCCAAAACTGAATTCTTCACACTCCTTCATTCTCAAAGAGATGGGTTCCTCTTCTGTGTTCCCAAATTCAATCCCTTCCTCTTTATCTAAAATTCATAAAACATATTCTTGGGTGAAGACAGAATAAGAATAAGAATAAAAGAATAAGAATAAGAATAAGAATAAGAATAAGAATAAGAATAAGAATAAGAATAAGAATAAGAATAAGAATAAGAATAAGAATAAGAATAAGAATAAGAATAAGAACAAAGGCCGAAACCGGTTTGGCTCAGTGGATGGAGCTTCGGCTTGCGGACTGAAGGGTCCCGGGTTCAATTCCGGTTGGGGGCATGTGCCTGGGTTGCGGGCATATCCCCAGTGGGAGATGTGCAGGAGGCAGCTGATCGATGTTTCTCTCTCATCGATGTTTCTAACTCTCTGTCTCTCTCTCCCTTCCTCTCTGTAAAAAATCAATAAAATATATTAAAAAAAAAAAAAGAACAAAGGATGAGGAAGAGGAGGATTAGGAGGAGGAGGAAGAGGAGGAGGAGGAGGAGGAGGAGGAGGAGAAGAACTATTTCCAGTTTTGATCAGTGTTAGAAGAAGAAAAAAGTCAAACACTATTGATAGGAATGCAAAATGGAGTACCTTTTGGGGAATATTCTATCAATACCTGTACAATGTCTTAAAATTTTACAAAGCCTTTAAGCTACAAATTACATATATAGAAATGTAGCACAAGAAAAGATACAACATTTTACTATGGAGATATTTATCACAAAAACTTTTCTGTTACCAAATTAACAAAAAATATATGTATACAATAGTGTGATTAAAGAATATTTAGTCACTAAATATGTAGTCACTAAAAAGTATACAAAGCATAAGAAAAGGTTTAAAAATATCAGTGAAAAAGGAATAGCAAAATGCATATGTAACATGACCTCATTTTTTAATGCATATATAGGATTAAAAGGTTACATAATAAAAAGGTTGATAGGGATTGTTTTAGTTTCATAGACTTACTTGCCATTAGACTTTGTTTTGGGGGGAGGGTGTAAAATAATTTTTAGTATTTTTGCAATGCATTATTTCTATAAGACAAAAATAAAAATTTTTTAAATCAACATTAAAAAGCAGGCCTTAAACAAATTATTCACTTATTACTGTAAAACTGTTCTATGTTGACCTTAAAGTATCCATAATATTAATATCATGTTCTCACTACATATATTTATATAAATGGCCTCTTTAACATAGCCAGCTCCCTTGATATATTTAATTACCAGCTGCTCATATATAAATCCAATAATTTTAACATTTAAGAGAGATGTGTGTTTTTCAAGAAAACTGCTGAGTCACACAACTCAAGGTCAAGGTAGTTTATACATCATGCAACATCATTATCCAGATCCTACTAAGTGCCAGGTTCTTTGCTCATCACAGTCCAGGAATATTAACCCCTTTCACCCCTACAAAATAATAATAGTTCATAATTTGTTCTTAATTTGTATGCGTGCAAAGCACTTCTTACCAGGGTGCAAGTCTGCTGTTCCTTTCCATATGATGATGAAGCTGTTTTCCCAAAAGGGAAAATAGATCCACACCTGCTCTTCACCCCTCCTCACTCTCTCTCTGGCTATGACCATTGCCAAGGCAGCTTGCTTTCAGGGAGGTTCTGCCTGTGCTCAGGAAACAGAGCAAAACCAGCTGTCCCGCTTTCAATCAACCCATTCCTCACTCTTCATTATGCTGCTGAATAATAAACTATTCTAATATTCGAATGTAGTAGAATCGCTTGCCTTTTTAGACTCTAGAGGGGAAATAGCAGACCTGGAAGTGAAGTTTTACAGGACCCAAGGCCACTCTGTCACAAACTGTCAGAGAAACCAAGCATGGGGGTTTCCAACACCCCAGTCAGGACATACGGTTTGACGGGTGGGGTATGAAGTCAGTAAAGGACATTGGGAATCTGCATATCTCATAAAATCTGGGCTATAAGGTTGTCACAACCCAAAGGACTACTCATACCCCATCCCCACACCATCCATCTTTTAGGAACATTCAAAGAAGTAGAATTAGCACCAGCAAAGGCTCTAAGGATCCTGCCAGCTGCAGTAGCACCACATTCCCAGCTCAGCACTTTGCCTTTCCTGCAAAAGCCCTGCTCTGCCAGCACACGCCCTTGGCCTCAGGCTCAGTGGCTGTGGCATCAGTGTATATAATCCTCTACGCAACCTCTCTTGAACCCTCTGACCCTTCTCAGCAAGTCCTGCTGGGCTCCCAAGGAGGCCAATCCTGACCATCTCTACCATCTATTTCCTTTGCTAACTTAGTAACTCCCTCCCTGTCCCCCTGGAAGATCAACACATTCTATAGCTTAACTGGTTTTTTTTTTAAATCTTGTTTGAACAATAGCAGACTCAGTATACTCTGATAGTGGAAATTATCTCCCTGTAAAATAAATATATGGGGCCATTTAACAGAGTAGCTGCAGGGGCCTGGCTGAGAGCCTGCGTCTCCTTCTGCCAAAACCTAGCCTCTCCCTTTATCTTTCCTTTCGTTCCACTTTCTTTTCATTTAAGGTTAATGTTCCGGGGCTTCTTGAAACAGGTGACTCTAGCTGTGTTAATGAAGCCAGGTGTGATAGCATCTTCCATGACTTCAGCTCTCAAACACTGGGGAGAAGACGGGAAAATACTTTTTAAATGACCACATCCTCTTAATAACATTCCAAGGAAGAAACCGCTTATCTTGATTTTAATTTTTCAGTTTCCTTTCATCTCCTTCTCTAAAAATATGGCTCAGAGAAAGATCACCCATGAAGCACTTATCAAAAAAACATTACTGACATTTAGTGGAGCTGGCTGGAGTATGGGGCAGATTAAGGGCAAGGATTGGGGGAGGGGAAGTGACAATAGTACCTGTGAATATACTCTATACCTGGTAAGTCCAGGCACAATTCATAAACACAGACTTGAACAAATTCAAATTTTAAAGTTATTTGAATAAAGTATGGCCTGAAATGTACCTCTCTTAATTTCCTCTGGAAAAAAAAAAATAAAGGTAATCAAGCAGAATGCTTAGGATAGACAAACTTAGGGAGAGAATATTTAGCTTATTTAGGAAATTAAACTATTTTCAGTTCCCCAAAGAAGCTGATTTAAAACAAGTCATTCTTACCTATCATTTCCAACCCTGGTTGGTCAGCATGACATTTCCCTTGCTATGTAAGTCAGACTTCTAGAAACTTTGGTATTGGTCAGTGTTGCTCGGAGTGAGTGATCCATGAACCACTTGTGTCAGAAGCACCAGGAGTTCCAGGCAGGTCTAGCCTCCACTTCCCCTTAGCTCTCAATCACCCCAGCCCCTATTCTAACCAACCATCAGAGTCAGAATCTCTGCTGGGGTGCAGAGTTTGGAGTCTAGAAGCACTTCCAGCAAGGCATTTCTGCACACCCGGGTGGATAAAGGTGGTCAGGTAAACTTTGACCTATAAAAGGCTTACATCCAGGGACTCATCTAAAAAATAGAATTGAAGAATCCTGGACATCCAATATCAGAGATCCAAGTGTTGGTGCCTGGACAATGGTCAGTAGCACTTTCAGTCACTAAAGAGAAAATATAAGGCCCAATGAACTTCTAAATCAAATATAAGAATAAAAAGTTAGGAATTAAAGACCAGGAACAATGACTACATCTTGTTAGCAAAGGTTCAAATCCAAGGACAGAAATCCTAGAAAAAAATTGGAACCCAGTAAGAGAGCAGGTGACCATTAAATAAAGAGCTGTAGTAGGAAGTAAGATGGAGATAATAGGGTGCAAAGATCATCTGAGGAAGGGACTTGTGACCAAACACCATGGTTCTTAGGCTGGGACAAGATGTGTCTTCAAAAGCACACAAGCACGTCTACTTAACAAGAGCCAATGTGTGCTTAGTAAGAGCCCAGGCTACTCCCAACATCAGGTCACCCTGAACTCAATGAAATTGGGAGTTGCTATAACTATACCTTGCATTAAAGGCTCCAGGCCATCAATAGCTACAATTCATCACAGGGAGAGAGGACAAGGACACAGGCACTTGGGAGAGGAAGGAGCTGACATCACTTTACATCCCCAGGCTGAGTTTTAACAAGGGCAGGATAACTCATCATTAGCTCTGTGTGCAAGTTCTAGCAATCAAGACACTCAAGCCCGGGCCAGGGGAGCAGGCACATCTGGAGAGGAAACATTCTCATCACTCAGCATTGAACAGTTGGCCAGGCAAGAGGTTGAAGCAGAAACAGGAGCTTTCCCGCTCTCTGGTTTTCTCCAGCCTGCCCAACTAAATCCACACTTAAGGCAGCACAAAAAGCCATGAAATATACATGTTTTGAGAACCTACTGGAGCACTGAGCTAGCTGCTTTCACATGTACTATTAATCAGTCTCAACAACACTTAGAAGTTGTTTTACCCCATTTTACAGATCAGAAAGCCAAGGTCCAGAGAAGTTAAGAGATCTTCCCAAGAATCTTTTTGACAATTTCTCATACTCAAAACACTAGTCATACATTTTTCAGAAGCTGCTTCTTTTACAGTAAAAAAAAAAAATCATATGAAAACTTCGCTACTTTTATGATGAAAAAATGGGTTATAGAAGTTAAATGCACACATGCATTTACAAACATGTAAAACCACAGCCTCAATCTTGTATTTAGTTTGGGGAAAGAGAAAAGTTTCCTGTGGGCTTTTCTTCAGTGCACCCAAACTTGTTTGACCCAGCCTCTGAAAGAAAACTATTGTAATTAAAATATACACAGAGTCTGCATATGTGTTCTCACTCTGAACCCAGTTCGTAGAACACCAACCCATGCCTTTGCTATGACACCTGCTGCACTGCCTCACTCGTCTTCCTTCTCTAACCCCCTCCACTTGTTGGCATGTTACTCAAACTTCAAGACCCAGTTCAATTCCTACCTTGCACAGGAAACCTCATGTGAATCATTGGCCTGTACTACCCTTTTCTTCTAATCCTATAGCAAGGAGGGGCAAAATGAAGCAGTCAACACCAAGAGAGGTGTTTGAGGCCCAAACCAGGGATGGTGCAAGTCTAGACTGCCAGGAAACTAGAAGGGAATCAAAACACGGTTAAAGCAGGCAAAACAGAGCTAGGCTGGTCCCAAGTCTAATGAGCAAGTCTAAAGACAATCGAGCTTTGCAGAAAACATTGAGGAGGAAGAGTCCATGCGTCAAGCCCACGGTTGGAAATGGCCAGCACTAACAGAGAGGCCACGTCTGGGAGCAGGTGGTGACCTGGTCATTCCAGAGTCAATCCTGAAGCTGCTTATGAGAACCAGACCACTTCTGCAATAGCAGAGCTTGTGTCCACCCTCAATGCAAAGAGCCCAGAATATGACCCCATGATTCCAACCAGCCCTCACCCAGAGGCAAAAAGGTTCCCATCTTCACAACATCATTTTAATAACACAGGGAATAGCATTACTGGTCCCCAAAATCTATGCCACCACCAACACACCAATGCCTGAAACCCCTTTGATTATGGAAGAGAGCTTTGTAACTTCTCATCCAATCCAAGACGGCATGGGGGCGGGGTAGTGAGGATGTCATTGGTCAATATCTGAGAGTGGCTACATGTGCACCCTCTTACCCTGGGTGCCACCACAGAGGACTGAAGATATGCACAACCCAAGTGCAGGAGAAAAGACATGCATGCAATCATGAGTTAATAGTAAGCCGGCACCGAGTTCGCAACCTGGAGATGTCCATGATACTCCTGGCTGTCACTGCTTTCTCTGTGATGTTGGACAAGTGCCAAAACCTCTCTATACTTTCATTAACTCATGAACAATATGTCTAATCTCTGTCTCATAAGAATGCTGTGAAAATTAATGACCCTTATGAAAAAACTAAACAAACTGATGTGAAAGTTCTTTGTATACCCTAGAGATGCTATAAACACCAGGTGATCTTATTTAAAATACAGATGTGTATTTCCATTTGTGTGAGCCAATATAAGAACATTCAGCTTTGCAAAGTAATGAATATATGGTTATTAAAAAAAAATGAGGGGGCAGGAGCAGGGAGGCTTCTACACTAAAAACAGAATCTTCTATAAATGGATGAAAATTAATATTAAGGATTCCATTTTAGATAAGAAAACAGAAACGCTGAGAAATTAAATAACTAGCCAAAAATTTCATAGTAGAGACAAGATCTGAACCCCAGGACTGCCTGGTTTCCCACCCATTTCTCTTCCCATTAAGCCATACTGCCTCCCCCACTAACATGTAGACCCCATAGAGCATGTAATGTTTGTAGAGTATTAAATGCCAAACAAACAAACCTGGCAGGGCAGCTAAGGGCGAAGGGTTATAAATCTAAAGGCCTATTGCTAAAAATCATGAGATAAATCACCTGTAAAATTAGCAAATCCATAGGAAAATAGCATGTGATATGTGAAATGCTTATTTGCATTTGCCATTCCTCTTAGCTCACTCGGGTAGCCATATTTATGGCAGAGGTTTCCCTGGGCGCGGAATTCAACGGTCCATATGGAGAAGGGCATCCCTGCCTGAGACCTGCCTCCTCAGGTCCTAATATGCTGCCCACCCTCAGGAAGGTCACTTCCCTTCTCCATAAAATTATGATTCGATAAACGTTGATGGAGAGCCACTCAGCAGCAGGCACTGGACCAGGCGCTCTCTTCCCGCTATCAAGGAAAGCACCCAAGATCTACGGCTCCAGGAAAGCACCTTCAAAGTACAGAATGCAGTGCAATGTGCCTGGTGTCAAATTACAATGTTCCATTCTTTCTAACATCGAACAGCTGAGGACAAGAAGAACTGAAAGTGACTCTGGCCGGCACTAAATTGGTTCCTCATCACAAACCTAACAAGCCCTGACTAACTTTCCTCCCTCTGCAGCCTGACATCTCGGAGATCTGATGATTAACACACCGTTCTCCAAAGGGAGCAATCGCCTCCTGGCCCCAGGGGGAGTTGGTGACCTTGAGCTTCCTGCAGCCCACGTGGTGTCCACCTGTTTCCTTTCTCTCAGCCCTGTGGTTCTCAAGACACTGCCTAAAGCCCAAAAGCAGAGCACAGCGCAGCCCTGAGCCCTATAAGTGGAGCTGAGTTCAGGCAGCCTTTCGGAGCAGAGCTGGAATCCTCCTGCTCCAGCCTCGGGCCAAGCAGAGACCACTGGGGCTCCTCCAAGCCACCTGCAGACTCCATCTCACGTCTCGGCCAGGAAGTACATAGTGTTGGGGAGGAAAGGGGAGGCGATCATTCTCCCTAGAAAGGAACTATAGAGGAAGTCAGAAAGCCAAAATGTGACAATCCAGGGAGCCAATATCACCTCCATAACTTTATGAGGCCAGCCTCAAGCTTATGGAAAACAGGCAGAAATACTGAGAGGGCTTCCACCCCTCCCTGCCACCAACCCCCCACCCCAGCCACAGTGAGAGAAAATATCTTCCCTACAAACTTGCTAATGTCTAAAATCCCAGGATGCCAGCTCTGCTCCTGGTCTTACAATCTCTGTTCCCATTTTTCCTATCCTTGCACTGTCCTGGGGGTTGGAGCTGAGTCAGAAGAAGTGGCCATTTTAAGCCGAGCAGGTCCAGGAGTGAGGGTTAAAGCATGGCGGGGGAGTTTCCATGCTGTCCTGTGCCCCCATGCCAGGCCACCCTTCACACAAACCATGGGACCAAGATGTATGAAGCTGCGGGCACTGCAGCTTCACTCATTGTGATTGTCTTAGTTTCTGGTTCTATCCTTGCCCTCCCTGGTTTTTCCTAGCTGCTCGATTTCAACGTCCACTCAACTTTTAACCCTTTCGCTTTTCTTTTTCATTTCTGTTCCTCGCCACCTTGGACTAGACAATAGGATTCTGCTTCTGTGGTGTTAGGGTAGGGAAAATATTGGCTTTGCAATCAGACAAAGAATGTGGAGTCCAGGCTCTGCCATTCATTTGCTATGTAAGCTTAAACAAGCTATCTTTTTAAAACTATATATATATATATATATATATATATATATATATATATATATATATATATATTTCAGAGAGTCAGGGAGAGGGAGAGAGATAGAAACATCAATGATGAGAGAGAATCATTGACTACCTCCTGCATGCCCCCCACTGGGGATCGAGCTCAAAACCCTGGCATGCTCCCTGACCAGGAATCAAACCTGGTTCATAGGTCAACACTCAACCACTTAGCCACATAGCAAGGTTAAACAAGCTATCTTAAACTCTCTAATCTTCATTTCCTCAATTGTAAGATCAGATCACTAATACTGGCCACATTGTGTTATTGGGAAGATAAGATAAAGTATGCAAATTCCAGAGGCTGGTTGGACCTCCGAAATGGTCAAATTCATCCCCTAGCTGCTCCCAATCCTAAGCATTTCAGGTAGATGCCCTGGCACAAGGCAGCCCAGCCCAGTCCCCATCCCCAGCCAGACTCATTCTGACACAGCTGGGAGCAGGGTTGGGGGATCAGGACAGCAGCCAAGCAGTGCCAGGGAGGAGATTGATGCTGTCATCAGATCCCAGGGGAGCGCAGGCACAGCAAGAGGAGGTGAGGCCAGACACAGTGCTGGAGGAGGGTCCACCGCTTGGCTTGAGAATGAGGCATGGGTGTCTGTAGCTCAGTCGTAGCAGTATTGACTATATGGTTCTTCAGGGGGATACAGAAGTTCAAAGTGAAGAGCTGGACAAAAGATGCTTAAAATAATATCCAGGAAATGTAATAGTTTATGCTCCCTCAGTTACCTACACCTCAGGATTTCCCTTCCTTTCCTGAGAGCAGAATGTTTGACAGAAGAGAAGCAAAAGTGAGGGCCCTGGGCCTTGGAGGAGAGAAAAGAGAAAGGAGTCAAGAGGCAAGAACAGACCAGAAAATGGAGGATGTAGCCCCAAAGATAAACTGTCAGATTCTCAGTTCTCTATTCCTTTGGAAAGAACTACAAGTTCTTTTTTTTTTTAACATTTTATATTTTTTTATTATTTTTGTTGTTGTTTTATTGCTTAAAGTATTACAGAGAGTATTACATATGTCTCCTTTTTTTCCCCTTGACCTTTCCCCAGCCTTCCCTACCACTCCCCCCCCACCACCACCACCACCAGTGTCTTGTGTCCATTGGTTATGCTTATATGCATGCATACAAGTCCTTCAGTTGATCTCTTACCCCCCCCTTCCCCAACCCTCCCCGGCCTTCCCACTGTAGTTTGACAGTCTGTTCGATGCTAGGTGAAATAAGCCAGTCAATGAAAGAAAAATACCACATGATCTCACTCATTTATGGATAATAAAGACCATTATAAACTGAAGAACAAAAATAGATACAGAGGTAGAACAAAACTACAAGTTCTTTTAGCACCAGGCAGTAGATGTATCTTGTGTGCCCAGTACCAAGCACAGGACCTACATGGGTGAATAAATGAATGCCATTTGCTTTCAGACTCTAAAGAAACTCTGTTCACCCCATCACTGCCCTTTGCATCTGGCCAGCATCCCAGCATCCCATCAAGAGGGCAGCAGCACTTGATGGAGGCACCTGCCAGTGCTCCCACCCCCAGCCCCCACTAGACTGACCACTTAAACCTATACTTCCTTGCCTTTCATTCCCTGGCTCCACACCCCAGCTCAAAAGACAGTAGCTGGTGTGGTACATTTACACAATGGAATACTATACAGCTGTGAAAAAGAAGCTCTTACCCTTTGCAACAACATGGATGGACCTGGAGAGTATTATGCTATGAGAAATAAACCAGATAGAGAAAGGCAAATATCACATGATCTCACTTATATGTGGTATCTAAGGAACAAAATAAACTGATGAAGAAAATAGGACCAGTGTCATGAATGCATGGAATAGAATAACAGATCTCAGTGGGGGGGGGGGGGGAGGGGATGGAGAGGACAGGAAAAGATTAACCAAAGAAAATATATATGCATATATGCATAGCACATGCTCACAGACAATAATGTGATGAAGGCCTGGGGTGGAAGGGGGCTGGGTGGAAGGGGACAAAGCGGGGGATGGGGAACATCTGTAATACTGACAACAAGGAATAAAAAAAAAAAAAAAAGAGGCAGTATCTGGTGTTATAGTTGGAAATGAAGAAGCTAGAACCAGACTATATGAGCTCCAATCCTGGTGCTCCTAGTTGTATGAATTTGAACAAGTTACATATCCTCTCTGAGCCTCATCCTTCATCTGTAAGAGGGGAGATGACAGCTCCTACCTCATAAAGTTGTCACAAAGCTTACATAGCTCAATATAATAGATGATATATAAATTATTAATATCTGCTTTCAACCCCTTCCATGACCTTACCACCCATTTTAGACTCTTCACTCCAGGTCTCTGAATGCTTCTCCCAGTAGGTTGGGTAATCTGCACACCACTTCAGTGCCAGCCTCGCCTATTGCTTTAGGTAAGAGGTAGTGCCTCCAGGAGCACTTGGACCGCAGGCAGCAAACATTCCCCTGAAAACTATCGTATACAGAGCACTTATGCTCAACCTCACTCAGCTGTAGTTTTTTATCTGTAAGTGGGAGTGTTGGAGCAGACCAGTGGTTCCTAACCTTTTCTGTTCCCACACCCTTGAAAATCTGATGAAAGCCATGAACTCCCTTTGAGTCTATAGTACAGACCCTAGACTAAGAACACTGGACTGGATGATTTCTGAAATAAATTTTTATTTCTAAAACTATGCAAAATATACACAGATAAATCAGGTTAAGAAAATCAGGTAACATATGGAGAATGAGCCCTGGCCCGTGGTGCTCACTGGGTGGAGCATCGGCCCATGCACCAAAGGGTTGCAGGTTGATTCCTGCTTGAGGGCACATACCTGAGTTGCAGGCTTGATCCCCACCCCAGTCAGGGAATGTGTGGGAGGCAACCAATCAATGTGTCTCTTTCATATCAATGTTTCTCTCCCCGCCCCCTCCTTCTCTTCCACTCTAAAAAAAAAAAAATATATATATATATATATATCCTTGGGTGAGGATTAACAAAAAAAATTTACAGATATATATATACTAGAGGCCCGGTGCACAAAAACTTGTGCACTCGGTGGGGAGGGGATCCCTCAGCCCAGCCTGTGCCCTCTCGCAGTCTGGGACCCCTCAGGGGTTGACCACCTGCTGGCTTAGGCCCGCTCCCCAGGGGATTGGGCCTAAGCTGGCAATCAGACATCCCTCTGGCAGCCCGGCAGCCCTCGGGGGATGTCCAGTTGCCAGCGGGGAGCAGGCCTAAACTGCAGTTGGACATCCTTAGTGCTGCTGAGGAGGCAGGAGAGGCTCCCACCACCACCGCTGTACTGGCAGCCATCAGCCTGGCTTGTGGCTGAGCAGAGCTCCTCCCATGTGAGAGCACCCTGACCACCAGAGAGCAGCTCCTGCATTGAGCATCTGCCCCTGGTGGTCAGTGTGTGTCATAGTGACCAGTCATTCCCAGTCCTTCTGCTGTTAGAGATAGTTTGCATATTGCCCTTTTACTATATAGGATAGAGGCCTGGTGCATGGGTGGGGGCCCGCTGGTTTGCCCTGAAGGGTGTCCCGGATCAGGCTGAGGGTCCTGCTTGAGTGCCTGGCCAGCCTGGGTGAGGGGATGATGGCTGTTTGTAGCTGGTCACACCCCCTTCAGGGTGGGGGTCCCCACTGGGTTGCCTGGCCAGCCTGGATAAGAGGATGATGGCGGTTTGCAGCTGGTCACACCCACTTCAGGGTGGGGGTCCCCACTAGGGTGTCTGGCCAGTCTGGGTGAGGGGCTGAGGGCCGTTTTCAGGCTAGTGGGTGACTGAAGCTCCCAACCTCTCCTTTTTTCCTTTTTTTTTTTTTATTCTGGGATTTATTTATCTTCTATGGCTATCACTGGAACCGAGAGTCGGCTTTAGCTCTGAGGCTCGGCTCCAGCTCTGAGACCTCTGCTGCTGAAAGCAGGTATCTGGGTTTGTTTGGCTTCTATAATTGAAACACTGTTGCAGCTCCAGCTCTGAGGCCGGCTGGCTGAAAGCAGGTTTCTGGGGTTTGTTTAGCTTCTATAATTGCAACATTGTTTATTAGAGTGCAGCTCAGAGGCCGGCAGCAGCAGGTGGGGAACCCTTGGCTTCCTCCATCACTGGAGCAAGCGAGCCTCCTGTTTGCTTCAGCTGCCTGCCGCCATCTTGGTTGGCAGTTAATTTGCATATCACCCTGATTAGCTGATGGGAAGGGTAGTGAAGTTACGGTTAATTACCATGTTTCTCTATTATTAGATAGGATATGAAGATATCCATCTGTTAACACACTGTTAAGTCTATGTCGACTATTAAAATCTTTTTTTGTATGTATCTGTCCAATTTTCCCAACACCATTTATTGAATAGACTGTATTCACCACATTGTGTGCTCTTGCCTCCTTTGTCAAATATAAATTGACCATAATTGTGTGGGTTTATTTCTGGGCTCTCTATTTTGTTCCATTGATCTAGATGCTCTTTTTATGCCAGTCCATGATGTTTTGATTACTATGGCTTTGTTGTATAGCTGACTGTTAAAATCTTGAAATACCTCTACTCTGGATGCTAAATGTCATCTGTCCAAATGCCCTACCATTTCTGTGCTCCTGTTACTCAGGCCACACTGGCCCATGCCCCAGATCCTAAAGACTTTCTCATTATCAAGCAATTAATGGGAAGTATCAGACACAAAAGGAGGGCATTTGGAACCCTGTGCTGGAGTCATTTTGATCATCAGTGCTTACTATTTTGAATATCATTCCTGGTATATAATGAATCTTCAAAGAATGGTACAGACAAGAATGTCCTAGATTAGAGGGTATCAGAAAAGTTTCATAGAGAAGGTGGCCTCTGAGCTAGGCTTTGAGATGGTGTAGGATGTAGAGAGCATGGAGAGAGGAGCCCATTCCAGAAACACAGGGAGATCCAGAGGAGGCAAACATGAGGAGTATTCAGTGGGCAGCAAGGGAGGCAGTCTGGGTAAGCAGATGACATTCATCAGGAGTTAAGATGGAACAGCAGATAGAGCTCAACCCCTGGCATACCTTAAATGGCCAAGCCAAGGAGTTTGGAATTTGCCCTAAAGTACAAACCAGGACTATCCTAAAGGGAGACAGAGCTAGACTCTTAGCTGGAATTTTCCCCCTAATCTAACCCCACCACATTATTCTGAAATTTCTAAACCTCACAGAGAGAAATTAAAAATTCATAAAATAAAAGGAGGTATATTGTAACAGCAGATTGCCCTAAAGCCCAGGAGCTATGGATGCACCCTGACTCTACTTCATTTCACATCTGAGTCGCAAAACCTTTTCTGACTCCAAAGTTACTTGGTACCAAGAGAATTTGAGCTCCTGTATATGATTCTCCCCCAAAATTTTTATATTTTGGGGTAAACACAGGAAGTTTCTTTGACCAGTATACAAATGATTACCTCATAACTCTCATTTACTTTCCCCCACCCTTAGTGAGAGGTTCAGTAAACATTTCCCATGCAAGTAGCCCTTAACTTAAAGGACTTGATGAGCATGCATAGCTTTAGAGACATCTCCAGGCTTGGCCTAGTACTGAGTTTTTGGACATAATGGATATGAAGTGGGAAAGTGAAAAAATATTACTGGATGGAGCTGTACCTTCCATACCGTAGGATGCTCCTTATTGCCATACACATGACTCAAGACTAGAGAGAGCAGGACAAAGAGAAAGGCAGGGGAGAGAAAGGGGGTAAGCAAAGGGCAAAAAGAAAATAGGAGAGGAAGAGAAGGAAAACAAATTAATAAAATTAAAGTGTTTAATAAACATTCGCTGACAGCTTAAGAAACTTTAGGGGTCTTATGTTCATGACCCCAGTTAAAATAAATACTTGGAGCCAGTTGCCACGAAGGCTCCTGCCTTCAGGGACATGAACTGTGCTGCAGCATGCCTGGCTGGTAGGTGGGTGGAGACAAGGCCCAGAGATGGCCAAAGGACCAGTTTGCAGAGGATCTCTAGCTGACTGGCTGCTTCCAAAGCAGCCCCTCACAGATCAAGATGAGTACCACCTGCTTCTTTCAAAAGCCCTGCTCTAGCTAGAGCAGTGGTTCTCAACCTTCTGGCCCTTTAAATACAGTTCCTCATGTTGTGACCCAACCATAAAATTATTTTCGTGGCTACTGCATCACTGTAATGTTGCTACTGTTATGAATCGTCATGTAAATATCTGATATGCAGATGGTCTTAGGCGACCCCTGTGAAAGGGTCGTTCGACCGCCAAAGGGGTCGCGACCCACAGGTTGAGAACCGCTGGGCTAGAGCGTCAGCTCACCAAGTACCCAGCAGGCTGATTCCCATATAGGCCTTGGAGCTCAGTCAAGATGGCAAAAATAGGAAGTACCAGAGGGTGGGAGCAGGTCAAGCTGCATCCAGAGGATGATGGCGATGAAACCTGAGAACCTGAAATCTCACTTTGTGGATGAGATATGGGATATAAATCCAAGAGCTGGGAGGCAGAAAGGCAGTAACAGAGAAAGAAGCAAGACCCCAAACCAGTGAGCAATGCCTTCACCAGAGCTGTGATGTCCAAAGCTGCCTTTGATTCCATTCTCAGCTATGAAATGGGGAGTGGGGAGGGAGGCCTGATTTAAACTCACAGGATTAGACTCCTATTAAGCCAATTATTCCTGCCTTGCTAAGAATGTCAACACAGTTACAATTACTTGTCCATGTGCGCACACACACTCAGAGTCTGAACCTTGGCACCTCCATTTTAAGACTGTTTACTGCTCATCTAGAGATGACTATGGGCTACAAGTAGGAAAATATCAACACTAATAAAAGAGAAAAAGGGTAATTGGCGTACAAGCTACCCTTTTCATTGGCTAATCAGGGCTATATGCAAATTAACTGCCAACTAAGATTGGCAGTTAACTGACAACTAAGATTGGCAGTTAACTGACAACTAAGATTGGCAGTTAACTGACAACTAAAATTGGCAGTTAACTGCCAACAAGATGGCGGTTAATTTGCATATGTAGGCACAATGCAGGGAGGTGAAAGGGAAAGCAGGAAGAAGCCCCCTGCCACTGACAGTGATCGGAAACCCAGGGGGGAGCTAAGAGCTGGGGGGCAGGGCAAAGGCGGCCCTGGGGCCGCCTTTGCCCTGCCCCCCAGCCATGATCGGAGAATCAGGTGCCTTTTCCGCCCTGGCCAGTGATAGCAGGAAGTAGGGGTGGAGCCAGCGATGGGAGCTGGGCACGGTCGAAGCTGGCAGTCCCAGGAGCTAGGGGTCCCTTGCCTGGGCCTAAAGCGAAGCCCACGATCGTGGGGCCGCTGCAGCTGTGGGTCCCCGCTGCCCGGGCCGGACCCCTCAGCCAGAGGCGTTAGGCCTGGGCAGGGGCGGAGCCTGCAACCGCGGGGAGCTGGGGGTCCCCTGCCCAGGCCTGACACCTCTGCCAGAGGCCTCAGGCCTGGTCAAGGGGCCGATCCGGTGATTGGTGATCGGAGGGTGATGAGGGTCAACTCCTCTGGCTGAGGCATCAGGCCTGGGCAGGGGGCTGAGCCGGGGATTGGGGGGATATGATGGTCCCCTTGCCCAGGCCTGAAGCCTGGGTCAGAGGCGTCAGGCCTGGGCAAGGGGCCGATCCTGTGATTGGAGGGTGATGGGGGTCAACACCTGAAGGCTCCCAGTATGTGAGAGGAGGCAGGCTGGGCTGAGGGACACTCCCCCCCACACACACCCAGTGCACGAATTTCGTGCACCGGGCCCCTAGTATATATATATATATATATACTCTAAGATTTAATGCCAACCCACTTGGGACTTCAGAATAGTCTCTTTTCTCTAGCCCTTGGGTTTTTTCCACCGTTAAACTATGGCTAATGTGAGCTAAACTTGTGGTGGTTTGGAGGATAACGTGAGAGAATGCATTGTGAAAGTACTTTGGAAAGGCATATGTATTTTATCAATGTAAGAGAGCATAGCATTCAAACAGCTTTGTGGGCTACTTAGGGCTCAGTTCTTTCTTTCAGAGCCAGACTAATCCCAAGACCTAAGCCAATGACAAACCCTTTATCATTATAGTCAAAATATGACTTTTGATTCCTAGATCAGCTCATCCTGACATGTTTCAGGTTCTTCTTCCAACTTCACTGAGTAGTTTTACCCTAGAGTTGCCAGAAAGAAAAAGAAAAAGGAAAAATATCCAGTTATATTTGAATTTAAGATGAACACCAAATAATCCTTTGGTACATATATATGTTCCAAATCATGCCTGGGGCCGTACTGATACTAAAAATGTACCCCCATTTACCTTAAATTCAAATTTTTATTTGAATTTATTTTATTCTGTTTATTTTCTGGATCTGGAAACCTTATTTTATTCACATATTGACCTCTTATCTCCTCCTAAACTAAACCATTTTCAGTAGAGCAATAGTGTTGGCCAACATTAACACAGAAAGGGAGATATCAGCTGCCAATTTCCTTCTTCTTAAAAACATAGAATGTCTTACTATTTATGTGCTTATTTCATAAATACAGTCCGGTATTCTTCTCAGAACAAGACTCCAAAGGCAAAAAACTCAGAGCTTTGAAAGCCTAGCTCCCCAGCTCCCTTCTTATCTTCAGACCCAGATTCCAGCTCAGCCTTGCCATATAACAAACACTAGTCTCAAAACAAAAAGAAAACAAACAGAGCCCTAACTTGCCCAGCACTAACTTTAATCCTGGCTTCCCAGATGCACATTAGAATCATGAATCATTAGAATATTCAAATGATCAGGCCACACCCCAGAATGACTACATCACAATCACTTGGGGTGATTCTCATACGTCAGTGGTTCTTAAAGCTCTCCATGTGATTTAACATGCATCCAGAGTTCAAAACAACTGTTAGCCTTTACATCTCATTTTCAGAGCAAACCCAAGCCCCTGAGGAAGTTTTACAGAGATTTAGAAATCGGGTGGTTGGGGAAAGGGAGGCCGCCAACAAAAAGAAATAAGATCTGTTGCACTGTCGGTCCTCAGGTTCTGAACCTTGATTTGTTCTTTCTACTTTTTTACTTTGGCTGCAGCCACCTTTGCCAGGGAGAAAATATATGACCCAAAGCCTGTCATCAAATCTCCCCAATATTAGCAAATAGATTACAAAGATGGGATGAAAATGTGAATAATGACTAGCATTTTAAGAATTTACAACATGCTTTATCTTCACAATCAGCTCTGTAAAACAAGGTCATAAAATTTAAGCGAGTTGTGAAAGTAAGTGGTCCAGGTGGAGCCAAGATCAGGCTGTTTATATGACACAGCTGCTTAGAGTGTGGCCTGTCCGATTCCAGAGAGCATCAGTCACTGTACTGCAATATGAATGATGGCTCCAGAGTAGAGCCACAAACAATCTTCACAACCTAGTATGGCAGCCTTCATTTGCTCTCCAGACACTATTGATAAAAGTACCAATGGTGCGAGTTCTACAACAAGGAAAATGATTTGGGGATAAAGTTGCCCTAAACCAGGCAGTAAATCCACATTTTTTTGCCCTACCACTATGGCAAGCTTAACTTCAAACGGGATGAATGTGGAGTATAGGGAGAGAATAAGAGCAAGGGTCAAAGACAAGTCACACAAACGGTATCCTCTCATAGCCATGTCCTACTCAGCATGTCCCGAACGCTCCTTACCCCAGAATTGTTCTCCTACCATAATAGCTCCTAACAGTTCATTTCAGCATTTTTCATGTGGTAATTCTAGCCAAAGGCCTGGAACTATTTTATATCCACACCCATTCCCTCGCTCCCTCACACACAGTAAGTCAAGATGTCCTGACATTTTACATCCTAAATAATTCTCACATCTCTCCCTGAATGTCCAACCCTGACCACACATCATCGTTCAGGCCCCACTGTCTCTTCCCTAGGCTAATGTAATGACCTCCCCGAAGTCCATCTTTGCACCTCACCTCTATCTCCATGTTGCCACCACAGTGACCTCTATAAAATGCTAACATGACATATAATTCCCCTGCTTAAAATACTTTAGTGGTTCTCCATTGCTTACAAGATGAAATTTAAATGCTTTAGTATGACATATGAATCTTTTCATTATCTGGCTGCCTATTTCGCTCGTCTCACTCTACCATTCCCCTTGTCTATTATGCTTGTAGTATGCGCCTTATGCCATGTGATGCCACACTAATATGCCTTTAGTCATGGTGGACCTCTGACCTGAACTGTATCTTCCCCCACCAAGTCTTCTTTATTGGATAACATCTGCCCAGGCTTCTGCTCACTCAGTGTCACTTCTTCCAAGAAGGCTTAATTCAACACCCAGCATTGGTGAACAGCCTCACTTATGAGCTCCCTTCTCTCTTAGCTCTTACCATGTTATATAAAAAGTGCCATCTTTGCCTGTCCATGTAATGACCTTCTCCCTCAAAGACCATAAACTGATTACCTAAAGGCTAAATGCAATCCCAGATGTTTTTTGTTTGTTTTCAGTATATCTTTTTAAATTCTGTATTATGTGCGAGTATTTAATAATTGATCAAAATGATGGTCAACTTCTATCTATGATAGAATAACAAGGACCATATTTAACCTCCTACCTGAAACAATCAAACCAAACCAAACAAAATGAAATAAAAGTTTTAAATAAACTGGATATCAGGTGATGAAGGACAGTGATCCCTGAAAGATGGGAAACAAATGAGGTGAGCCCCACCATCACCCCAGGACATTGCCTTAAGAGAGCGTCCAGGTCACAGCATGGGGGAAGAGGAAACTTTCCAGAGCCCAGAGGACTCCCTGAATTGAAAAAACTGAAGTGACTAAGGTGGTTGAAATTCACAGGACAGAATATCAGAAAGGAGAGAGCTGCACAGGGGAAAACTCTAGATATCCGCAGAAGGCCCCCATTGGGTATTCAGCAGAATACTGATCAGTACATGCTTGTGAAAAGACTATCTGAAGCCCAGGGAAGAATTATCCAAAAGAATTAAGAAATAAAGTATCCAGTAACCACATAAGGCCAAGAATATTGCCTATTTCCAACAGCCATACTGTAAAACCTTATTATTCACAGGGCAGTTGGTAGAGTACTCAAAAGGATCTTACCTCAGTAATTTAAAATAATTAGCTCTAGACTGAGCAGTGCTCTTGTACCACTTAACAAATTTTAAAAGCAAGACACCAAATGAATTAAAAGATTTCCAAGAATATCAAATGTGTACTAGAACAAAGGTTAAGAATATTTGTAAACATCCAAAGATATCCAGCCTTCAATAAGGTAAGGTTCACAATGTCTGCAGTCGAATCAAAAATTGCCAGGCGTGCAAAAACACCAAAAATATGATGCTTTATGGGGAGAAAAACCAATCAATAAAAACTAATCCAGACCTGACATAGAAGTTAGAATTTGTAGAAAAATAACATTTAAACAAACATGAAATAAAACAGTATTCCATAAGTTCAAAAAGTTAAGTAGCAATATGGAAACTACAAAAGAAGAAAGCATAATTGTAAAGCTTAGAGATTAAAAACTACAATGTCAGAAATTATGAAATATGTTTTATGAGATTAATGGCAGATCAGACATTGCAGAAAATAAAACAGTAGAGAACTTAAAGACATAGTACTAGAAACTACATAAAAAGAAACACAGAAAGGAAGAAGGGAAAAAGGCATCAGCTGGACAAATGTAATTGTAATAATATACATGTTGTGGAAATCCCCGAAGAAGAAGGAGGGAGAAAAAGATTTTTAAAATTAATGGCTGATGAAACTATGTTCTGTTATTTTGAGCAACAGAGTTAATTAAATAGCTTTGGGTTATAACCCAGAGTATAAAGTACATTGTTGGTAAATGTTTCCCTCCACGTCCCGCGTGGATCCAGGTTCAGGACCTGGAAGCGGAGCCACAAACAAATGAAAGAGAAAATACACGAGATAATTTGGAAATATTGGGGGGCCAGGCAAGTAAGTCCAACTCAGGAGGAAGGACTTCCACCAGTGCTCAGGCCTCACCAAGTTTTTATTGATGTGGGATACACCCATAGCATAGCCCAGCCGTGGGCAAACTATGGCCAGCAGGCGGGATCCGGCCCGTTTGAAATGAACTAAAAAAAAAAAAAAAAAAAAAGACCGTACCCTTTTATGTCATGATGTTTACTTTGAATTTATATTAGTTCACACAAACACTCCATCCATGCTTTTGTTCCGGCCCTCCGGTTCAGTTTAAGAACCCATTGTGGCCCTCCAGTCAAAAAGTTTGCCCACCCCTGGATAGCCCTTAGGCAGGAGACCCCTGGCAACAGGCAGACTAGCCCATCAACAAGGATTTACATAATAATAAATGGGGAAGTTGCTTCAGTTACCACTGTCTGGACAAACAGAGGTGGCCTGGTGCCTAGCTCCGACCTTTGCTAGGGCTTCAAAGGCACCCAGCCTTGGGGGGTGGGGGGGTTCTCTGTCTACGTTTATCAGCTAGTGAAGACAATAAACGGTTTCCCACATCTCCCCCTTATTTTTTCCTTAAAAATCTTGTATCTGCAGACCAGAAATAAACATATAAGAACAAAAAATGTTTAAGTCCCAATTTCAATGTCCAACAGTTCTGAGTCCAAGTTTCAATGTCAGACAGTTCCTTATGTGTACATGTCAGCAATGATATTTCAGTACTGGATGGTGGACAAATGGTGGCAATGCAGGCCCGACCCTCTCTGGTTTGGTCCTGGGCAACCTGCAGCGATGCACAGCTGCTGACTGCTAGCATGGCAAGGCGTCTTCACCATCTCCATCTCTGAACTGTCTCTTCTGTCTTTGTGGCTGGAGCAATCTGGTCAGTTTCTCTCTGGGATCCCTTGTTGCAGGAATGCGCATGGTCTTGGAGTTGTTTTTTGGAAATATATAAACACATCCTTGACCAAATGTTAAATTTGAGATTCTTCTCATTTAATTAGACTATTTTTCTTTTGGCCCACGTTGACACCAGTGCATTCTCACAGGTGTCCTGTTATAGACATGACAATTGAAAATTCATAATAAAGTAACAATTTTTGGAGGCAAGTTTTTTCCTGTTGCTGACTTTTTTTTCAAGTTCTGACTAACTTTTTGGCAAACTTTTAAGATCTAATGTACCTTTTTCAAAAAAACAAGGGTTATGTTCTATAATAACATGCAAAAACTGTAAGAGATTACCTTCTAAAATTTTAACTCCTTAAGCATGCAAATCAAAAGTCTATAATAAAGTTTTTTACTTTTTTTTAAAAGCCGAATCTACTTTTTTAAAGCCGAAGTACATATCCACAAGTCCATACTGATTTTAATAAAAATTGGATAAATAAATAAACAGGAAATAGTAGGTAAATAACAAAAGAATTCTAAATAATTTCTTTTTAAAAATTGCTCTGCTCTCAAGGGGGTAGAACATTAGTGCCCAATCCTTAAATGTATACTATATACTATGCATAATGACTTCCTTTCAAAGTATATAATATTAAAAGGGATTAAGATGCAATTGTATAGTGGAGAAATCTGAAAATGCTACCTTATACTTCAACCAGCGATCAAGGTTAACATGACCAGTGAGAAGTCATGTGGATAGTATTTATCCTTGACATGATGTGACGCCAGTATTCCTCCCAAGAATACATAACCCTAGACCAGTGATGGCGAACCTTTTGAGCTTGGCATGTCAGCATTTTGAAAAACCCTAACTTAACTCTGGTGCCGTGTCACATATAGAAATTTTTTTATATTTGCAACCATAGTAAAACAAAGACATATTTTTGGTATTTATTTTATATATTTAGATGTCATTTAACAAAGAAAAATCAACCAAAAAAATGAGTTCGCGTGTCTCCTCTGACACGCATGTCATAGGTTCTCCATCACTGCCTAGACCAGGGGTGGGCAAACTTTTTGACTCGAGGGCCACAATGGGTACTTAAACTGGACCGGAGGGCCGGAACAAAAGCATGGATGGAGTGTTTGTGTGAACTAATATAAATTCAAAGTAAACATCATTACATAAAAGGGTATGGTCTTTTTTTTCAATAGTTTTATTCATTTCAAACGGGCCGAATCCGGCCCACGGGCCGTAGTTTGCCCACGGCTGGCCTAGACTAACCATGAGAAAAACATACAAATCTCAATTGAGGGGCATTCTACCAAATACCTGACTAGTACTCTTCAAAACTGAAAAGGTCACCAAAAATATAAATATGGAACTGCGTTATGACCCAATGATTTCATTTCTGGGAATTTAGCTAAAGAAACCTGAAACACTAATTTGAAAGAATATATGCATCCTATGTTTATTGCAGCATTATTTACAATAGCCAAGATTTGAAAGCAGCCCAATTTAGTAGTGGTACATTTACACAATGGAATACAATTTGCTATAAAAAGGAAGAAAACTTTATCCTTTGCGACAGCATGGATAGACCTGGAGAACACTATGGTAAGTGAAATAAGCCAGTTAGAGAAATACAAGTACCATATGATTTTACTCATATGTGGAAATTTATGAACAAACTGAACTATCAAGCAAAATGGAGACAGACTAATAGATAGAGAGCAGGCAGACAGCTCTAGTGTGTGTGTGTGGGGGGGGGACAGGGGGCTTTGGGGGGCTGGGAAGATTGAGAAAAAAAAATAAGAGAGAGAGAGAGGGAGCTCAAGGACATGGACAACAGTGTGCTGGGTGGGGGTAGGGGTGGGGGAGGTAGAAAAGGGCATAGAGGGGAAAAATGGTGATGGAAAAAATAAAATTAAAAATATATGAAAATAAAACACTGAAAAATGTTGGGGGGGGGACTGGCAAGGTCAAAAAAAGGAAAACTTGAGAAATTGTCACACTCAAGAAGAGACTAAAGAAACATGACAAGTAAATATACTGTGGTATTCTGGATGAGATCCCAGAACAGAAAAACATTACATAAAAACTAAGAAAATGTGAATTTAATATGGATTTTAGTCAATATTGGTTCATTAATTATTACAAATGTACCATACTAATACTAAATGTTAATAATAGGAAAAACTGATAATGGACTATATGGAAACTTACTGTATTACATTGCAATTTTTCTGTAAACTTTTAACTATTCTAAAATAAAAAGATAATAGCAGATTTCTTTTGGAAATGATACAGGCAAGAACACAGTACAGTAACCTCTTTATAAACTAGAAGAAAAATACTGTCACTTAAAATTCTATACCCAGCAAAAATTTTATTTCAAAAACAAAGGGGCAATAAAGATTTTTTCAGACACTCTAAAACTGAAATAATTTATCTTTAGAAAATCCACACTACAAAATATGTTAAAGACAGTTGTCTAGACAAAAGAAGTGAATCTCCATGGAAATATGAATCTACGCAGAGGAATAAAGAGCATCAGAAATGATAATTGTGTGTATTAATGTGTAAGCGTTTTTCTATTAATTAAACATTTTTAAAATTATGACAGTGTATTATGGGTTTAGAATATGTGCATAATTATAATGTATAATGACAATAGTATAAAGGCCACAAGAAGAGAAATGAAATTATTCTAAGGAAAATTCTTATATAGAACACAAAGTGGCACAGTATCATCTGAAGGTAGACTGATAAATGAATCCTTACTATAAGCCCTAGAGCACACACTAAAATAACAAAACAATAAGTTATAGCTATAAATCAACAAAGGAGATAAAAATAAATTATAGCCTAGCCAGTGTAGCTCAGTGGTTGAGCATTAACCTATGAACCAAGAGGTCATGGTTTGTTTCCCAGTCAGGGCACTTCTCTGGGTTGAGGGCTTGATCCCCAATAGGGGCCATGCAGGAGGTGGCTGATTAATAATTCTCTCTCATTGATGTTTCTATCTCTCTCCCCCTCCCGCTTCCTATCTGAAATCAATAAAAATGTTTTTTAAATAAATTATAAAAGTAGTCAAGAAATCAAAAAAAAAGGCAGAAGCAGCAAGGAAAGGGAGAACAAATAGATGGGTAAAACAAAACATACATCAAAATGGTAAGACTTAAAGCCACAGTCACATTGAATGTAACTGTTCTAAACACCCAAATTAAAAAATAGTATCTAAATGGATTTTTTTTTAAAAAAAATTTTTAATATATTTTATTGATTTTTTACAGAGAGGAAGGGAGAGAGATAGAGAGTTAGAAACATCGATGAGAGAGAAACATCGATCAGCTGCCTCCTGCACATCTCCTACTGGGGATATGCCCGCAACCCAGGTACATGCCCTTGACCGGAATCAAACCTGGGACCTTTCAGTCCGCAGGCCGACGCTCTATCCACTGAGCCAAACCGGTTTCGGCTAAATGGATTTTTGTTTTTGTTTTGTTTTTACATTTTTTTATTTTTCAATTACAGTAACATACAATATTATATTAGTTTCAGATATACAAGTAGTGACTAAACATTTATATAACTTACTAGAGGCCCGGTGCATGATATTCGTGCACAGGTGCAGTCCTTAGGCCTGGCTGGTGATCAAAGCTGGCCTCTGGGCCCTGGGCAGCACCTGGTCCCCTGGGCCTCTGCATAACCCCTCCACCTGAGTCACGGTGCCTGAGTCCCCACACGGAGATGCAATGAGCGCAGCCAGACAATGCTGGCAAGGGCACAGTGTGGGCCTCTGGCTGCCCAGCAGCACTGCATGGAAGCCAGGAGGGCAGCGGGCTCTCTCCCAGCAGGCCTCGGAGACTGGCTCCTACATGAACCCACAGGGAGCCCAACCGGCCCCTGCCATCCTAGGGCTGCAGCCCGGCTCACCTGGAAGAGGCCACACAGGTGTGGGCGGGCTCGTGGGCACCTGGCACCTAAGCACAGGGGCTTCCCTGGCATATACAAGTAGGCAGAGTGAGAACGAGCTCAGTGGACACCCCGCATTCTCACCGCACCTCCATCCCCATCACCCCTGCCCCCAGATAGCCAGCGAGAGGTCATAGCTCCCCACCTGGGCACCATGGGAGGTTGGTTACCGCCATCCACCTCCAGTTCCCCATCCCAGCCTGGGGCCCAGCCCCGATTGGGCTATCAGGGCCTGCTGGTAGTTCTGTGCCACCCTCTGGTTATCAGCACATGTCATAGCGAGCAGTTGAACTCCCGATCAAACTCCCGGTTGAGAGGACAATTTGCATATTACTCTTTTATTATATAGGATATCACCCCAATAAGTCTAGCACCCATCTAATACCATACATAGTTAGTACAATTTAACTGACTATATTCTCTTTACATCCCCAATGACTATTTTTATAACTGGCAATTTGAACTTCTTAACTGAATGGATTTCTTAAACAGTTCAACTATATGCTAGCTATTAGAAACACAATCCTATATAATAAAAGGCTAACATGCAAATTGTCCCCTCTGCCAGTTCAACCAGAGGGCAGGGCCAGCTGGCCAACCGGCCACTCCCCCAGGCCAGCCCCGTCCCCGATTGCCCCCTAACCTAAGTCGGAGCATCTGCCCCCTGATGGTCAGTGCACATCATAGAGACTGGTTGACCAGTTGACTGTCTGCCCCCTAGTGGTCAATGCACATCATAGTGAGCAGTTGAACGGCCTTAGCATATCATTAGCATATTACACTTTGATTGGTTGAATGGAAGACTGGACACTTAGCATATTAGGCTTTTATTATATAGGATGTTCTCTAACCACAATGGAATTAACTTAGAAATCACTACAGAATTATCCCTGGAAAATGTCCAAATGTTTAAAAGTTAGGTAATGCATTTCTAAATAAACCACATACCATAGAATAAATCGAAAGGGAAATTAGAAAGCATTTTGAATGGAATGAAAATGAAAACACACCATATCAAAATCTGTTGCATGTATCCTAGAAAAATGAAAACATTTATACATAGAAACCCATACATAAATATTTGTAGCAACTTAATTCATGATAGCCCATAATTGAAAACGGTCCAAGTGTCCCTCATGGGTGAATGGTTGCCTAAACTGTGGTACATGTATATTAGTGATAAAAAGGAAAAAACTGAAAGACAGCTGGATCAGATGGTGGACTAGGAAGTTCCAAACCTTTGTTCCCCATGGAAACACCAAATCAACAATAATGTAAGTACCAAAGGAGCTTTGAAGAACTCTAGAATCCAGCTGGGAAGCTGCAACCAAGCAAATGCCTAACCAAGAAAAGGCCACACTCAAAATGGTAGAAAATTTGTGGCATTTTTCCTTGCCCTTGTCAACACTCTCCTGATGGCACAATCAAATAGAACCCATTCAATTCCTGTCCCCTACCTCAGGAATTTATCATGTTGAAAAATGTTGCCTCTATTCCTAGTTTTCTGAGAGATTTTACCATGAAAGGGTGTTAAATTTTGTCACATGCCTTTTCTGCATCCACTGAAATGATCATGAAGATTTTTCTTCTTATTATTATTATTATTGTCTTATATAATAAAATTCTAATATGCTAAGTGTCCAGTCATCTGGTTGTCCATTCAATCAATCAAAATATAATATGCTAATGATATGCTAAAGTTGCTCAACCACTCGCTATGATGTGCACTGACCACCAGGGGGCAGAGGCTCCGACTGGTAGGTTAGCTTGCTGCTGGGGTCCAGCCCATCAGGACTGAACAAGATGGGCCGGACATGCCCTGGAGCCCTCCCGCAGTCCCTCCCCGACTGGCCAACTTCCAACGTCCCTCCCTGGCCCTGATCATGCACTGGTGGGGGTCCCTCAGTTTGGCCTGCTCCCGCCCTCTCACAATCTGTGACCCCTCAGGGGATGTCAGAGAGCTGGTTTCAGCCTGATCCCACAGGCCAGGCCGAGGAACCCCACTGGTGCATGAATTTGTGCACCGGGCCTCTAGTTAATTATATAGAACCACCATTTCATTTCTGGGATACATCCAACTTGGTCATGGTAAATAATCCTTTGATATGCTGTTGGACTTATTTGCTAATATTCTGTTCAAGATTTTTACATTTGTATTCATAGAGAATACTAGTGGCCCTGTGCATGAATTCATGCAGATTGAAAGGGAATTAATTAGAAGAAATATTTTAATATCACTATTGGCCAAGTCTTGGGTGTGGGTATCCGGCTCCCTCCTCCCTCCTGTCAGAGTCTATGATGATGCCCCGGGGAGCTGTGGGATTCCCCGAGTTCCGGAGTCCCACAGCCCCACGGGGCTGGTGCCCTAGGGGACATGGGGCTGGTGAGGGGGATGAGAGTGGTGACCTGGCTCTAAGAAAACCACCCTGGGCCTCCCTGGGTTACCTCTGGGTTCCCCTGTGAAAAGAGCCAGAGACGTCTGGGCTGAGTGCGGAGCCAGCAGCGGCAGCGGTGGAAGAAGCTGTCATGGCTGGCTCTTTGCCTATCACGGCAGCGGGACTGTGGCAAACAGCACAACATGCCTTGATGGGAACGTCTCTATCAAATGAGCTGGGTAGGGGCTGTTTTAGAACGTGGCTGCCTGGTTACCAGGGTTCCACGTTCTGTTGGGCTCCATCGTCAGGAAGTGAGGTCACTGCTCTTGTCAGGAAATGAAATCACTGCTCTTGTGTGGGGAGAAGCTCAGGGTAGGGGACCAGGCAGTGACCAGGAGGTTTTCTGTCATGTTCATACCCCAGGTCAAGGCTGGGGGGTGGACGCGGAGTGTGGGCAGTTCCCGCTACCCCAGGTTTATCCCAACACTGGAGCTGAATCTCATTTCCCCCGTGTGGAGGTGGAGTGGGGGTGGTGCCCTCTGCCCTGATGTTTAGCCCATGGGGCACCCCCAGAGTCCCGCCCCATGGCCAGCGCCCTGCAGGACTCCCCCATGCACCTCCTGGTCAACTTCCCTCCAGCGCCCTCCCACATGCAGCATCAAGCCCAGCCCCACCCAACTGCGCTCGCCTGCTGTGCACACGCAGCCATCTTGTGATGGCATGAGGACCACCTAGGCTTTTATTACTAAGATGTGTCTTTAATTTTCCTCTGATGTCTTTCTCTGGCTTTGGTATCAGAGAAATGCCAACCTCATAGAATGAGTTAGGAAGTGTTTTCTGCTCTTTGACTTTTTAGAAGAGTTTAAAACAGACTGGTGTTAATTATTTAAATGTTTGGCAGAATTCCCTAAGTGAAGCCATCTGATCCAGGACTTTTCATTCTTGGAAGGTTTTGATTACTGATTCTGTCTCTTTATGTGCTATACATCTGATGAGATTTGCTATTTCTTCATGAGTCAGTTTAGTTCATTTGAGTGTTTCAGGAATTTGCCCATTATTTCTATGTTAGCATACAATTGTTTATAATATTCTCTTATAATCTTTTTTATCTTAATAAGGTCATTAGTAATATTCCCAGTTTCATTCCTAACTTTCGTTATTTGTGCCTTCTCTTTTTTTCATTGTCAGCCTAGCTAAAATTTTGCAAATTCTGTTGATCTTTCCAAAGACCAACTTTCATTTTTATTGCTTTTCTCTATTGTCTTTCTATTCTCTATTTGTTTATCTCTACTTTACTTTTGTAATTATTTTCTTCCTGATGCTAGATTTCGGTTTAATTTGCTTTTGTTGTTGTTGTTGTTCTTTAAGGTTTAAATAAAGTTAGATTATTGATTTGAGAGCTCTCTTCTTTTTTAACATAGGCATTTACAGATATAAATGTCCCTTTAAGCACAGCTTCACTGCATCCCATACATGCTTGTATGCTGTTATTTTCATTGACCTGTAACTATTTTCTATTTTCCCTTTTGATTTACTCATTGACTCATTAGTTGTTTGAGTTTGTTGTTTAATTTCCATATATTTGTGAATTTTCTAGTTTTCCTTCTGCTATTTGATTTCTAACTTTACTCATTGTAATTAGATAAGATACTTTGTGTGATATCTATATGTTTAAATATATTGAGACTTGTACTTTGGCCTTAAATATGGTCTATCCTAGAGAACATTCCCTGTTCACTAGAGAACAGGTGTATTCTACCATTGTTGAGTGTAGTGTTCTATATATGTCTATGAGGTCTAGTTGTTTTATTATGTAGTTCAAGTCCTCTATTTCCTTATTTATCTTATGTCTGGTTAATTTATCATTATTAAAAATGGGTTATTAAAGCCCAAATATCTACACTAATAAAAGAGGAAAATGGTAATTGGCGTACGACGATACCCTTTTCATTGGCTAATCAGAATCAGGGCTATATGCAAATTAACTGCCAACTATGATTGGCAGTTAACTGCCAACTAAGATTGGCAGTTAACTGCCAACAAGATGGCGGTTAATTTGCATATGTAGGCACAATGCAGGGAGGCGAAAGGGAAAGCAGGAAGAAGCCCCCTGCCACTAACAGTGATCGGAAACCCAGGGGGGAGCTAAGAGCTGGGGGGCAGGGCAAAGGCGGTCCTGGGGCCGCCTTTGCCCTGCCCCCCCAGCCATGATCGGAGAATCAGGCGCCTTTGCCGCCCTGGCCAGTGATGGCAGGAAGTAGGGGTGGAGCCAGCGATGGGAGCTGGACACGGTCGAAGCTGGGGGTCCCCTGCCCAGGCCTGACACCTCTGCCAGAGGCCTCAGGCCTGGTCAAGGGGCCAATCCGGTGATTGGTGATCGGAGGGTAATGAGGGTCAACTCCTCTGGCCGAGGCATCAGGCCTGGGCGGGGGGCTGAGCCGGGGATTGGGGGGATATGATGGTCCCCTTGCCCAGGCCTGAAGCCTGGGTCAGAGGCGTCAGGCTTGGGCGGGGGGTGGAGCAAGCGATCAGAGGGAGATGGGGGTCCCCTGCCCAGGCATGATTCCTGGGCCAGAGGCCTCAGGCCTGGGCGGGGGCCAGAGCCAGTGATTGGGGGGAGATGGGGGTCTACGCCTCTGGCCGAGGCATCAGGCCTGGGCAAGGGGCCGATCCTGCGATTGGGGGGTGATGGGGGTCAACGCCTGAGGGCTCCCAGTATGTGAGAGGGGGCAGGCTGGGCTGAGGGACACTCCCCCCACACACACACCCAGTGCACGAATTTCGTGCACCGGGCCCCTAGTTATTGTATAATTGTCTATTTCTCTCTTCAATTGTGTTAATTTTTTATTTATGTATTTGGGAGTCTGTTATTAGGTACGTAAGTGTTTATAATTGTTATATTACATTGTTGTATTAAAACTTTCATTCTATAAAGGGGTAATATGCAAATTGACCATCACTCCAACACACAAGATGGCCGCCCCCATGTGGTCAAAGATGGCCACCACAAGATAGCCAGCAGGGGAGGGAAGTTGTGGGCGATCAGGCCAGCAGGGGAGGGCAGCTGGGAGGGACCAGACCTGCAGGGGAGGACAGTTAGGGGTGACTGGGCTGGCAGAGGAGGGCAGTTGGGGGTGACCAGGCCTGCAGGGGAGGGCAGTTGGGTGGGACCAGGCCTGCAGGGGAGGGCAGTTGGGGGGACCAGGCCTGCAGGGGAGGGCCATTGGGGGGGATCAGGCTGGCAAGGGAGGGCAGTAAGGGGTGACTGGGACAGCAGGGGAGGGCAGTTGGGGGCAACCAGGCCTTCAGGGGAGGACAGTTAGGGGCGACCAGGCCTGCAGGAGAGGGCAGTTAGGGGCAATCAGGCTGGTAGGGGAGCAGTTAGGCATTGATCAGGCTGGCAGAGGAGTGGTTAGTGGATAATCAGGCTGGCAGGCAGTAGGACATCCCTCAAGGAGTCCCAGATTGGAGAGGGTGCAGGCTGGACAGAGGGACACACACACACACACACACACACACACACACACACACACACACACCATTCATGAATTTTGTGCACTGGGCCTTTAGTTAATATATAATATCCTTCTTTGGAGTTTGTTTTTTATTTAAGACTTGTTTTGTTTGACACTAGTATGACGACTCCAGCTCTTTCCTAGTTACTTTTTATCTGAAATATCTTTTCCATTCTTATACTTTCAACCTATTTGTGTAGTTGGATATAAAGTGAGTCTCTTGGAGCAAGTATACAGGTGAGTCACATATCTTATCCATTCTGCTAATCTCTGTATTTTGATTGGAGAGTTTAATACATTTACATAATGTATTTAGTAATTACTGATAAGGAGAAACTGCTGTCATTTGTCTATATATTTTCTATATGTTTTGTAACCATTTTGTTCCTCATTTCCTCCATTACTGCCTTCTTTAGTGTTTGGTTAATTTTTTGCAGTGAGACATTTTAGTTCCCTTTTCATTTTCTTATTTGTATATTCTAAATATAGTTTTATGGTTAGCATCACACTTAGCACCCAAAGTTATAACAATCCAATTTGAATTTATACCAATTTAACTTCATTAGCATACAAAAACTGTTACTATACAGCTCTGTCCCCATCTTTCTGTTATTGATTTCATAGTTTATATCTTTCTACACTATGTACCCAATAACATCAATTAATAATTTTTATGCATTTGTCTTTTAAATCATGTACAAAGTAAAAAGTGGAGTTGTAAAACAAAATTACAATAACACTAGCTTTTACAATTTCCCATGTATTTACCTTTATCAGAAGAAATCTTTATTTCTTCTTATGGCTTCAAAGTACTGTCTACCTTCCTTTTATTTTAACCTGAAGAACTTCCTTTAGCATTATTTGCAAGGCAGGTGTAGTGGTAATGAGCTCCTTCAGCTTTTGTTTAGCAGAGAATGTCTTTATCTGGGAATTTCTCCCTCATTTTTGAGGGACAGTGTAGCCAGATATAGAATACTCAGTTTCTTTCAGGACTTTAAACATAGTGACCCACTTCCTTCTGGCCTCTAAGGTTTATGATGAGAATTTGGCTGAAAATCTAATTGAGAACCTCTAGGTTTTGCCGAATCACTTCTATCTTGGTGATGTTGAGCTTCTCTCTTTGTCTTTGACTTTTGACAGTTTGGTTACGTCTTTCAGTGTGGGTTTCTTTGAGTTTATGGTACTTGGAGTTAATGGGCTTCTTGGATTTGTAGATTTATAGTTTGCATCAAATTTGGGAATGTTTCAGCCATTAGTTCTTCAAATATTCTTTCTGCCACTTCCTCTCTTTTTTCTCCTGGGACTTCCATATGTATATATTGGTCCATTTGCTGATATTCCTTAAGTTTCTTATACTGTGTTCACTTTTTCTTCTTTCTGTTCTTCAGATGATCATTTCAGTCATCCTATCTTTAAATTCACTGCTTCTTTTGATATTTCATGTCTGATTTTAAACCCTTTCATTGTACTTTTCATTTTCCTTATTCTATTTTTCAGCACCAGAATTTCTTTTTGGTTCCTTTTTATAATTTCTATCTCCTTATCAATATTCTCATTTAGTTCACATATTGTTTTTTGTCTTTTTCCGTAACTCCCTTTAGCTCTTTGAACGTATTTAAAAGTTGACTTAAAGGCTTTTCCTAGTAAGTCTGACATCTGCACTTCCTTGGGTATATTTTCTGTTAACTTAGTTTGTGCCTTTGGCTATACTTTGGACTATATTTTCCTACTTCTTTGTATATCTACAAGTGCTTGTTGTAAAGTAAACAATCAAATCTTATAAAAGGTAGTAACTATGAAAATCATATTCTCCTCCTGTCCCAGAGTTTGCTTTCTTTCTGATTCTTATAGGATGTCTCTATGCCAAGATCAGCCTAAGGTGAAAGCTTAATGCCTTCTCATATCTTTTCTGAGCCTGTGCATTCCTCTAGGCATATGTGATGGCTCCTAAATTTCCCTATAGTCATAGTTTTGAAATGTCCAAAAGTTCTTTAAGTAACCTGGAAATTGCTGCAGCTGATGGGGTTAGAACAATGGCAGCCAGCTTCCATGCCCATGCCTCAGCAATCAGAGCTGCAATCCACAACTAGAACACAAAATTCTGACATTTTGGGAGACAAAGTCCTTTTACCTATCCTAGCTGCAGCAAATAGCACCAAAAACACAGGTTGTCATCTCCACAGCTGCCTGCAACAGGGCTGAGAGTGAGGAATGGATAGCCACACTACACTGATGGCTAAAATTTACCAAAATGAACTGCAATTTACCAACCTAGCTGTCCCCTGGAAGTTTCAGTATTCAAATAACTCTAGAGTTCCAAAATATTTATCTCACTCAGTTTCTGCAAATACTATTGTTGTCTAGGTGTAGACATAGATTCCTCATGTTTCCTACTCCATCATCTTTTTCACATCACTCTTAAAGGGACATTTCTATCATTAAATGCCTATATTAGAAAAGAAAATATCTCAAATTAATGACTTCAGCTTAAGAAAAAGGACAAATTAAATCTAAAGTAGGCAAAAGAAATACTAAAGATCAAAGAAGAAAACAATGAAATAGAACATTACACCAAATCAATGAAACCAAAAGCTGGTTTTTTGAGAGAAGAATAAAAATTATAAACCTCTAGCTAGACTGATCAGGAAAAAATATAGAAATACAAAATTACCTATGGAGGGTTATCTCTTTTCCGCATCCAGCGCAGCTAGAGAGCAGTCCAGTTCCTGAGTAGGGGTGGCTGGGGATTGAGAAAATGAAAGAAAGAGACAGACACAGAGATGGAAGAAAAAAGCTAGGGCCAGGTGGGACCGCTGCCCTCTTCTGATGGAGAGACAGGGAACCAGCACTGATACAGCATGTTTATTTTATACCCCAAATGCCAGGAAGTTTCACCAAAGGTCAAGACAAAGGAGATTGTGCATTCTTGGGTGGGCCAGAGTCATATTCATTCCTGGTGCTTGGCTGGATTTACATAATAAAACCCACTCGCAGGCACCTGGGCAAAAATGAAGGTCACGCTGAGAATACTTCTGCCTTTTTGGTAAGAAGTGTTTCCAGGACATGACTTTGCCTATCGCCCTGGATTCAGCTGACAATTTATTAAAGAAATGCCCATGTGCCTTCCCAGGGGCTCTCTACAATTACCACTATCAGATACGAAAGAGTTGATTCTACACACACTAAATTTGACAAGTTGGATGAAATAGATAAATTTTTGAAATACAAAAACCATCAAAACTTACTCAAGAAAAAGTAGCTAATCTAAATAGCTCCATGTCTAACAAAGACATTTAATTTATAATTAAAAACCTCTCAAAAAAAAAAAAAAACAACTCCAGACCCAAATGACTGCATTGATTAATTGTACCAAATATTTAAGAAAGAAATAATACCAATTCCACACACTCTCAGAAAGCAGAAACAAAGTGAATACTTTCCAATGTTTATGAGGCCACATAACCCCAATACTAAAGCCAGACAAAAACATTACAAGAAAAGAAATCTACAGACCAATATTTCTCATAATCATAGATGCAAAATTCCAGTACAAATGTTAACTAATCATGTTGAATACTATACGAAAAAAAATAACTCATCATGACCACCCAGCATTTTTAAAATTCACAAAACAATCTATTCAATTTCCATATTATAAACTAAAAATTAAAAATCATATGATTATCTCAATCAACATAAAAAAAGCATTTTTCAAAAACCCACATCAATTTTTTTTAAAAGTTCTTAAAATACTAGATTTAAAAGGACCCTGATAAAGGGTTCCTTAACAGCCTGTACTGAACATCAGACTTAATGGTTTGATTGAAAAAACTAAACACTTTACACCTAAAGATCAAAAGGCAAAGATTTCCACTCCCATCACTGGCTGGAGCCTTCTGTTCAACATCGTATAAAAGGCTCCAACCACTGCAATTGGGCAAGAGAAAAAAAAAAGAAACAAAAGCATCCAGATTAAAAAGGAAAAATGTAAAACTGTCTTTATTTGTAATCAACATGATCATCTACGTAGAAAATCTTATGAAATCTAAAAACAAAAAAAAAATTAAAGGTGACTACAACCAATAAGTGAATTTAGTAAGGATGCAGGATTTAAAATCAATCTATAAAAAACAATTTTAGCCCTATCGGGTTTAGCTCAGTGGATAGAACATTGGCCTGAAGACCAAAGGGTCTCAGGTTTGATTCTGGTCAGGTGCATGTACCTCAGTTGTAGGCTCCTTCCCAGCTTGGGCCCTGGGCAGGGCATGTGCAGGAGGCAACCAATAGATGTGTTTCTCTCACACTGATATTTCTCTTTGTCTTTCCTTCTCTCTAAAAATCAATGGAAAAATATCCTCAGGTAAAGAAAGGAAGAAAGGAAGAAAGGAAGAAAGGAAGAAAGGAAGGAAGGAAGGAAGGAAGGAAGGAAGGAAGGAAGGAAGGAAGGAAGGAAGGAAGGAAGAAAGAAAGAAAGAAAGAAAGAAAGAAAGAAAGAAAGAAAGAAAGAAAGAAAGAAAGAAAGGAAAAGAAAATAAAAGAAAAGAAAAGAAAAGGAAAAGAAAAGAAAAGAAAAGAAAAGAAAAGAAAAGAAAAGAAAAGAAGGAAGAAAGGAAGGAAGGAAGGAAGGAAGGAAGGAAGGAAGAAAGAAAGAAAGAAAGAAAGAAAGAAAGAAAGAAAGAAAGAAAGAAAGAAAGAAAGAAAGGAAGAAAGGAAGAAAAAAGGAAACCATCAATTGATGGCTGCCCCTTAAAAAAAGAAACAATTTTATCCCTATGCACTAATGAAGAATCATTAGAAATAGAAAAGTGTTAAACACCATTTACAATAGCATTAAAATTATTAAAATACTTAAGGAAAACCTGACAAAAGATAATGCAATATCTATACACTAAAAACTACAAAACATTGATGAAAGATAATAAAAAAAAACACCAAAATAAATGGAACGATGTGCCTTGTCCATGGGTAAAAAAAAACCTCAATATTGGTAAGATGTGATTATTTTTCCTCATATTGGTCTATAGAATCAATGAAATCCCAATCAAAACTCCAGCAGATTTTTATTGAAATTTATGAACAACTCAAAAATTCATATAAAAATACAAAGGTCCTAAAATAGACAAAATGATAGTCTGGACAGTTATCTTTTTGAAAATAATTTTAATTACAAATTAAATTTCTTTGTTAGGCATACAGTTATGCAAGTTAACTATTTCTTCTTGAGTAAATTGTGATAGTTTCTGTCTTTCAAGTAATTTTTCCATTTCATCTAAGTTGTCAAATTTATTACCTGTAGAATCAACTGTTTCACATCTGATATTGGTACTTTTGTATCTCTCCATTTTTTCTCATTTGTGTAACCAGAAGCTTACCAATTGTATTCTTTCAAGGAACCAATTTTAGAAATTAAGAGTAAATTTGGAGGTCTAAAACTAAATAATTTCAAGACTAGGTAAAAGCTACAGCAAATAAGACAGTGCAGTACTAGTGCAAACATAGACAAATAGGTCAATAAAACAGAATAGAGTCTAAAAATAGACCCATGTTATCTTCAGACAAATTTGACAAAGGAGCAAACACAGTTCACACGAAAAAAGAAAGGAATCTTTTCAACAAATGGTGCTAAAATAATTATATATCCATATGCAAAAAAAACTTCAGTACATATCTCAAACTATGTACAAAAGTTAGCGTAAGATGGATCATACATATAAAATGTAAAAACTAAAGCTATAAAACTTCTAGATACCATAGGAGCATACCTCTGTGACACTGGATTAGGCAAAGATTTCATATCTATCTATAACAATAAGAAGTTTATACATAAAATTAAAAATTGATAACTTGGACTTCTAAATTTTACAATGCCTGTGTATCAATTACATTTTCATTTTCTATATGGTATGATATTTCTTTTGGGAGTCTTGCTGGCTGGGGAGAGACTGCCCCTCCCAGCGTTAACTAATTCCTAGAGACACTGAACTTGTCAGTGAGCCCACCTTTGGTATATAATTCAATCAATCCCAATCCATAATCCCAACCTCCTCCTTTATCTAGTACCAAGCCAGTATCTCCTTTGTCCTAAATCAACCTAGTTACCAGATAACTAAGGACAGCACCTACACCCCAAAACCTGCTGAAATTATTCAAACCAGCCAATCCTGAACTATCTACCCTGCCTTGCCTTTCCCACAGAAACTGCCGCTTTCAGGCCTTAGCCTATGTCTTCCCCTCATTCTTTTCTGTCCCCTAACTGACCCAGTGCTCCCCCTGTGGCCCTGCGTGGTGGGCTGTGCCTCTCACTCTAGGGGACCTGCAAATAACATTAAACGTTTCCTTCAATGCCAGTGACCTCTCATGTTGTCACTCAGTTGTCTTTATAAATTAAAACCTGGGGACTAATCAACCTGCTCTTCAAAAGACTATGTTAAGAAAATGAAAAGAACAACCACAAGAGAGTGAGACAATATTTCAAAGCACACATCTAACTTAAAACAAAATTTTTAAAAGTCTGCAAACCCAATAATAATAATAAAAGAACAGTTTTATTAGCCAACAATTTGAATAAACACTTCACAAGAGAAGATATATGGAGTGCAAATGAACACATGAAAAGATGCTCAATATCATTAGTGATTAGGGAAATGCAAATTAAAACCACAATAAGGTATCACCACACTGATTTTAGAATTGCTAAAATTAGACAGACTGACTATACCAAGCTCTACTGGGTTCTCAAAGTAAATATCAAATTTTTAAAATCCCCCCCCCCCCAGGCTTCCAGCAGGGGAAGGTAAAGAACCATTTTAAATATGCCAGGCAATTCGTCCTAACAAGGCCTGCCCTCAGGAGATATTAGTTAACCAGAGCCTAACTGACCTGACCCAGGGAAGTGCCCACCTCCAGACCACTGCAGCAGCCTGCTCTCACCTGAGTGGGTACAAAAAGGCTGAGACATGTGTGAAGTTCAGAGACACAGGCTCACTAACAGACTGTGACCTGACCACAGGACTGCAGAACGCTTCCCCTCCCCAACACATCATCACCATATCACCAAAGGCTACTTACAACTGTGCCTTTTACCTGATATATCACATCCAGCTATCAAAAATAAAAAATTACAAGTGATATCAAAAGACAAGCACACAATCTGAAGAGACAGAGCAAGAATAAAGACCAGATGTGGCAGAGATGTTGGAATTATCAGACTGGGAATTTAAACCAACTATGATGAATATGCTAAAGGCTCTGATAGATAAAATAGACATTACGCAAGAACAGATAGTCAATGTAAGCAGAGATAGAAATCCTAAGGACAAAGTATAGTATAGCATGCAATGGAATACTATCCTATATAATAAAGAGGTAATATGCAAATTAACCCTCACGCCTTCACAAGATGGCTGCCTACAACCAGGCTGGCAGGGCGGTTAGTGAGGGCTGACCAAACGACTGAACAAGCAGGCTGCATGGGGCAACCAGGCAGGCAGGCAGGTGAGCGATTAGGAGCCAGTGGTCCAGGATTGTGAGAGGAATGTCCAACTGCCGGTTTAGGCCCGGTTTAGGCCCAATTGGGCCTAAACCAGCAGTCGGACATCCCCCAAGGGGTCCCAGATTGGAGAGGGTGCAGGCTGAGCTGAGGGGACCCCCCCCCCCACCATTGCGTGAATTTCGTGCACCAGGCCTCTGGAGTAGCTATAATTAATGAGTGAATGATTCATCTCACAATATGGAAAATCTCAAAATAATTATGCTGAGTAAAAGAAGGCAGATAAAAAAGGAGTACATAATGTATGATTCCACTTACTGGTATATGAAGCTACAGAAAATGCAAATTACTGTATAGTGACAGAAAGAAGATCAATGGTTGCCTGTGAAGGTGGGGCAGGAGGCAGGACTTTCCAAGAGAAATGAAGAAATTTTGGAATGATGGGTATCTTGATTGTGGTGATGATTTTACTGGAATAAACATATATCAAAACTTATTAAATTATATTGCCCTGACCAGTTTGGCTCAGTGGATAGAGCGTCGGCCTGTGGACTGAAGGATCCCAGGTTTGATTCTGGTCAAGGGCATGTACCTTGATTGTGGACATATCCCCAGTAGGGAGTGTACAGGAGGAGGCTGATAGATGTTTCTCTCTCATCAATGTTTCTAACTCTCTATCCCTCACCTTCTTCCTTTCTCCCTGTAAAAAATCAATTATATATATATATATATATATATATATATATATATATATATATATAGTTTTAAAAACAAACTTACTAAATTATATACTTTAAATATGCAGACTTCAATGTATATAAAAATGTATATACAATGTATATACAATGCTCATGGGGGAGCATTTATATAAAAATCCAGATTTTTAGGTGCTCTTGAAAAATTAGCCAAGTGCCCACATGGTAACAAGTAGCTACAGCCAGCCTTATACTTTGGTTTGCCACAGACCCAATCCTTCCCTATTTTTCTCACATATATTCTATTTTCTTCATTCATTATCATCTTGATCTCCACAGACATCTCAGTGTTTGAACCCTAGACTGTCTTTGTATTTTTCGCATTATCATAGTGTCTGAAACATTGTAAACATTGAGCTAAGTTGGGTTGCTCCCCTTATGATAAAGAACTATTAATTCACAAGCAAAGCCAAAAATTCTTATTTTTAAATCTCCTCGATGAAAAAGTAATATGCATCACCTGACCGGCATGGCTCAGTGGTTGAGCATCAACCTATGAACCAGGCGGTCACAGTTCGATTCCCAGTCAGGGCACATGCCTGGCTTACAGGCTCAATCCCCAGTAGGGGCCATACAGGAGGCAGCCAATCAATGATCCTCTCTCAACATTGATGTTTCTATCTCTCCCTCTCCCTTTCTCTCTGAAATCAATAAAAATAAATTTTTAAAGTAACATCTCATTTATTGATGGAAATGCAAAATGACACAGACACTTTGGAAGACAGTTTGACAGTTTCTTACCATAAGTAACAGGAAGTGTGCTCCCAGGTATTCACCCAGCCGATCTGTACACTTATACCCGCACAAAGCCTGCAGGTGGATGTTTACAGCAGCTTTAGTCATAATCACAAAAAATGGGAGCAAGCAAGATGTCCTTCAACAGACAAGTGGATGAGCAAACTCTGGTGCATCCACACAATGGAATCTTCCGTGACTTTTATTTTTAATGAACTATCAAGCTGCAAAAAGACATTGAGGAATTTCAAATGCATATTGGTATGTGAAAGAAGGCTGTCTGATTCCAATTATATGACATTCTGCAAAAGGCAAAACTATGAGATGATTAAAAATATGTATTTTTCAGGGTTCAGAGGGAAGGAGAGAGGATTAAATAGATGAACCACACCTATTTAGAGCAGATAAAAATGTGTGATATTTTCATGGTGAATAGGTGACACTATGCATTGGTCAAAACCCATGGAACTTTATAGCACAGTGAACCTTGATGCATGCAAACTTAAAAATCATTTAGGAGTTGGAGGGTACCAGAATGGAATGCATAATCTAACTATATTACAAATGTATGAAACAACCTCATTGAAGGGGTTGGGGGAAAGATGCTGACAGAACAGACTTTGGCAATAAAAGGAGTCTGTAAGATGAAAAGCAAAAGAAAATGTATATAAGCACTGTACTCTAGTTGATTAAGTTGTGCCCCAAGAGGTATAGGGTAACCATGTTGATGCCACTATAAATGTATACTAGAATCAACCAATTAAATAAGTGGATGGCAGATAGCGGAGTGGGAGGTTACAGATAATAAAGGGAAGGAGGTTAGAATGGAAACAGAGTTGGAGGTATCAGTATGAATGTATGTTTAGCTTCATGTAGATACAAATGATTATATGTGTATATATACGTGTAGATATGTGTATATAACAGGTCAGTATATGCATTTTTTTTTTTGCTTTGTCATTTGACAAAGCTTAGAAGCAATGCTTCAGTAGCAACAAACACATCTATTAGCACTCAGGACCTTTCTTTTATGACCCCTTCCTCCTTTCCCTCTGACCCCTATATCTCTTTCCTAAAGTGCACTTTCGAGATCATCTGTTTTAGCTCCTTCTTGTTTTTGGAAAAGAAAATGGGGTCCCAAAAAATAGGTTTTCCAAAGTCATGCAGCCAATTAATAGTGAAATCAGTCCTGGAACTCCCTGCAATTATTTATTCAATGACTTTCATTTGCAGGGTAATTCCCAAGCTATGGGGTACATGTTTATTGCATTTTATAAAACAGGACACTCTTCTCAACACCCCTTAGAGCTAGAAAGCAGTGCCAGAAATTAATTCGCCCCAGTTCCTTTTTGCATTCAGTTTAATAAAAACTGATCACAAGATTTTCCTTGACAGGTGTTGTATTTTCTAAGAGCATAAAGGAAGAATTGAATGGATTAGAGTTTGTTAACATTAAGCTTTTTAAAATGAGCAAACAGAACAGAGGACATTTCGACTTGGTCCAAAATCAAAGAAACTGATTACTGATTGATGCTCTTATCTACTTTTTTTTTAAGGTTTCATTATGTAACAAGGGAAAAATCATCTCAAATTTTCCTGGCCCTCACCCTTCCTGTTTCTCTTTGCTTTCTTTATAGTTAAGCAAAGACAGTAGAAAAATTGGCTCTTAAAAATGTCTTCAGAGAAAGAGCCTGGTTGTGAGGTTGGTGATGCACTTTGCTGCCTGCTTTCTCTAGTGCTTTCCAGCTATTAAAACTCAAAGTTCATACAAATGGACATTCTCTCATCATTCCTGCCCAATTGAAAGCAATTACAATTCAGTTCCCCATAAATCACCTTTTTCCAATGGCACTGCCTCTCTGTTCCACATGTTCATAAAGTAATTTGAGAATGATGTTTTTTCCCAAAGTCTTGCATCAGCTGAGACCCTGTTTTACCCCATCGTGTTCCCCACTCTTCTCCAGCACACATTTCATCCACCCAAGCTGAAATCTTTCTCTCACCCTACCCCATCTCTCTCTCACACATGTGTGCACATACATACATGTACCCGTATGTACACCCTTGCACCTTGCTCCAAGTGCATTCCCAGTGTAGGTGCTTCCAACATTCGGTGTGCAAATCCTACCCATGCTACAGGCCTGCAAATGTCTCACTTTTTCTGAAAACAGTCCCCAGTTTGCACAGTACGCTGGTAGGCACTATAAAAATAAAGGTTAGTTCTACATTACCTCTATCCCCAAGAAGCTGGTAATTTTCATCGATCCCATCTCAAAGATAACAGGGCATTCATTCTACCACAAGTAATTGATTACGTGGAGAATGTCTGTGTTACTCTCTACCGCAATAATAGATTGTCAGAACATAAATTATACACTTCACTTCCATAGTCTCTGCCTCCTTGTTCCAATTTAGAGGAGGGGTGGATGGTTGGGGAGGAAAGATGGGAAAACAAGAGCCCAGAGAACAATTCAGTTCTAGGCCTAAACCTAATAAAATTATCCTAAGTGTCCTCAATTGAAGGGCCCTGGGGCAGAAGGAAAAATGAAGCCCCATGAACCATATGTTCACAAGAGAGTATGCAGATGTGTTATAAAGTTGTACACCTGAAATTTATGGAATGTTATTAATCTATGTTATCCCAATAAATCTAATATAAATAAATAATTTAAAATACTAAAACTGTTAAATAAAATGCTGTTTCCTCTTTTTTAATCCTCTGCTGAGGATATTTTTTCCGTTGATTTTTTTTTAAGAGAGTGGGAGGGAGGGAGAAGAGGGAGAAAGAAACATTGACGTGAGAGACACATCTACCGGTTGCCTCTGGCACATGCCCCCAACAGAGATGGGTATCGAACCACAACTAAGACACATGCCCTTGACTGGAATCAAACCCGCCACCCTTCATTTGATACCATAGGCTGACACTTTAACCACTGAGCAACACTGGCCAGGGCTGCTCTCCCCTCTTATTTGATGAGTATATGCACACTAAAAAGAAATTTGAAACATACGTGTATAGTTAGGATTTGAATGACTGAAAGTCAGAAAAATATCAATAATAACTGATTTTAATTATTACTGTCCTCAAGTATTCTGTTGCTGGGTTAGAAATGACCAGTAAAAAAATCATACAAAACTCATTTATTATTTATTTATTATTTACGTTATTATTCTTGTCCTCATTTTAGTAAAACCAGTGTTGTTATAATTAAGGCTTTTACATGTTTTGGATTCTACTGGACATAATAATATCCTAACTTTTTTTAATCCTCACCTGAGGATATTTTTCTATTGCTTTTCTTTTAATATATTTTTATTATTGATTTCAGAGAGGGAGAGAGAGATAGAAACATCAATGATGAGAGAGAATCATTGATCGGCTGCCTCCTTGCACACCCCACACTGGGGATTGAGCCCACAACCCAGGCATGTGCCCTGATGGGAACGGAATCATGAACTCCTGGTTCATAGGTGCACACTCAACCATTGAGCCATGCCAGCCAGGCTCTATTGCTTTTTAGATAGACTTGAAGGGAGGTGGGGAGAGAGAGAGGGAGAGAAAGAAAGAAACATCAATGTGAGACACATGGATTGGTTGCCTCCCGCACACAGCCCTGTATGGGGATCGAGCCTGCAATGGATATTCTTGCTGTTGGCCAGGAATCGAACCTATGATCCTGTGATCTTTCAGTGTGCAGGCCGACACTCTAACCACTGAGCAAAACTGGCAAGGGCAATATTAAAACTCTTTTTTAATTTTCTTATTGGTTTTAGAGACATAGAGAAAGGGTGAGGAACAGAGAGAGAGAGGAACAATTGCTATTTCACTTATTTATGTATTCATTGATTGTTTCTTGTATAATCTATATATATAAAAGCCTAAGCAACCATTATGACCAAACGACTGGAATGACTGGAACTACCAGTCATTATGACGTGCACTGACCACCAGGAGGCAGACGTTTAATGCAGGAGCTGCCCCCTGGTGGTCAGTGTGCTCCCACAGCCAACCTCCCACAGCCAGCTAACCTCCCCAGTCCCTCCCTCTGGCCAACAAACCTCCTGTGGTCCCTCCCCCTAGCTAGCAGGCCCCATCCATAGGCCTCGTCCAGCAGCCAGCAGGCTCCGGCTGGCAGCCAGCAGGCCCCAGCCAGCCCAGCCCCGATCGGGACTGGGAGAGATGGCCCCAGTAGGCCTTGATCACTGGCCAACCCCACCTGTGCAGAATTTCATGCACTGAGCCTCTAGTAAATTATAAAATAAAATAAAATTGTATTAAAGTTTACAAAATTCTAATGTAATTTCAATAAAAGTATAACTTAAATGTCAAAAAAATGTTATGTTCATACTATGATCCAAAAATTATTTCTTCTAAAGCTTTCAAAATAATCTATTAAAATTGAAAGACAAAAAAATCAAATTTTAGTAAAAGATTTCAAAGTTTATATCAAAATTAAGTAAAGATGGCTTTAATTTTTTAGAAAATGTAATTACATCTTACTATGACATATTTTATAAAAATAAGCTTATTCCCAATCAATGCCCATCTAGTTGCCAATGAATAATTGATATTGCGTTTCACCATGTTATGTCTAGACCCACACACACACAAATTTAAGAGTATTTTTGTTTAAAACTACAAAATGTTCTTCAGCTGCTATGAGCAACTTACAAATATTAGGCTAATCTGTGCATAATTCTAAAACCACAATTTAAACCTGAAGAGGAGTAAGAAATGGATACTGGGTACTATTGGAAAAATGATACTTTATTACGTAAGAATCTATTGCATTCATGCTGAGAAAATTGTTTGACAAAATAATTTTTTGACATTTACGTAAGTGCTCCCATCACTGACATCCTCCCACACACCTAAGCAGTGTCCTGCCCTAAGTCCTCAGAGACACCACCAGTCAGACCTTCACAGAGTTTAAGACAATTCCCTTCAGTTTTAAGACTTAGGGAAGGAGATGCAAAGAAATATTTCCCTGGAGTAAGTCATGAAGACAAATGTTTAGGTTACATCTCATGCCCAGCACTGAGCACCAGGTCCCAAGGCAGAGAGGCATTCCTGTGTGTTTAGAAAGTGTGGTTTTGTTTGTTTGCACATTGTGCCCAGGACTGAAAGCATTATTTATTATTGGTATCATCCCAGAGATAAGACAGATTGGGTTCTTGAAACAAGAACATGGCACTAGAAAAAGGGGAACATTCAGAATGCAAGAAAAGAGCTCTTGAAAAGTAAAAGCATAATAGCAAAATTTTTCAACTCGGTAAAAATAATGTTGAGGAAATAATGTTAAGAAAAGACCCCAGAAAGAAGAACAAATAGAGAAAGAGAGAAAATTAGTGAGGTAAGTAAGGAAATTAGAGGCTCAATCTAGTATGTACAACAGCTAACTAATAGGTGTTCTAGAAAAAGAAAATAGGGAAGTGAGCGACAGTTATACAATAATAACAATAATTATTATACAATAATAAGAACAACAATAATAATTTCCAGAACTGAGTTTTCAGATTGAAAGGCCCACTTAAAGTGCAGTGCAGTGAATAAAAAAAAAAAATTATAGGTGCATCATGTTACATTTCTGAATACCAGGGACAAGAGCAGAACCTAAAATACATTCATTTACAAAAGATGTATCAGTATCATTAAAAATTTTAGCAACATTGGTAGCTAGAAAACAATGTAGTAATACCATCAAAATGTGAGAGAAAAAAATGATGCTAATCTAGAATTATGTCCCCACCCAAACTATCCATCAAGCATGTGGGTGAAAATAAAGGTATTTTAGACATTCAAGGCACCTCAGGAAGCTACTGGATGGCTACTCTTCCACAGTAGAGTTAAGCAAGAAAGAGGAAGACATGGGCTCCAACACACTGGAGAGGAGAGAAGGACCCACAGAATGAAAATGAAGGGAAGCCCAGGATGACATTTCCACAGGAGGCTGGAGAGAAACCAGCTGCCGGGGACCGTGAGGGAGGTTCCCAGAAGGAAGTCATCAAGAAGAGTGACAAAACACCTGACATCTTCAGAGGATATTTTCTGATTTGTTTCAGAGGAAAATTTGGGGAATGTAGTGATTGGAACAAATGAAATCATTAATAATAGGGAAAATATAAAGTTATATTTTAAAAAGGAGAAAAAAATGGTTTCCTGGCATGCTCTGGAGCTCAGCTGTGAACATTAGTTACATAGCAATAATAATCTAAACACTGAAAGATGGTTTAAACAAAATTTTTGAGAAAAACCATAATGGCAAAATGGGGGAATAACGGGAGAGAAAATGCGTGTGTGCATATGTGTGTGCATGTGTGTGTAAAGGCAATATATCATTGAAAAAATTTTTAAATGCTAGTATAATCATAGTATTTGGGGAAGAAAACAAAAGAAACATGTAAATGAGTTAAAAAAAACTGCTGGTTTTTCTTCATTATACATTGAATATTATTTGTTGACTTTTTAAACCATTACATATTTTTCTTCTAAAATATTCCATTAAAAATTAAGTTGTATGGGAGGGAGTGTGTGAGTTGAGATTGCTGTGACAGATTGTGAAGCAATTCTAGAAAAAGGAGCAAGTGAAATGACCAGTAATATTATTTCTCAGCATTTTTAAAAAGTCCACTTTAGATTCAAGGTTACGATTTTTAAGTGAGACTAGCCAGTGTGATTATACATTTTTCTCTGACTATATTTCTCTAAGCTTAGGTATAGGCACTAAGCAGAAAATTAGTTGGATTTCATCAGCATTGTGATTTGGCCAAGAGAATATGATAAAGTAAGAGTGAAAAGGGAATCAAAGGTATTTGCAAGGATTATCATAACGGAATGTGGACTTTAAGATACCTAAAGAGGAATGAGGATCAAGGAGATGAGGTGCAAGGAAAATATGGTAGGACCAATGGATTGGAGGTCCTGATATTGGGCTACTAGAAAGAGTGAAAGAGAAGAATAGTGATGCTGGGGGGGCTGGGGAGCATGACATTGAGATTATGAAGATGTTGTAGTTATTGGTGAACATGAGGTTGAGAATATACCTGGTGGAGTGACTGAGGATGGGTAAAGGACAAGATTAAATAGATGATGATAGATAGTAGATGATAGATAGATAGATAGATAGATAGATAGATAGATAGATAGATAGATAGATAGATAGATGATAGATAGATGATGATGATAGATAGATAGATAGATAGATAGATAGATAGATAGATAGATAGATAGATGATAGATGATAGATAGAGCAACAACACAAATGGGAAACTGTTGGTGAATCAGATTGGTAAAGAATGGTATATAAAAGTTTCCTGTGTTATTTTTGCAACTATTTTTGAAACTTTGAAATTATATTTTTAAAAATAAAAAGTTACCCCCAAAAGTCAAAATCTAGAAAGCAATACACCCTAGAGTGAAGAGGTTTATCTTTCTGTGCACTAGGAAGCAAGAGGGGAAAGTTGTTGAGTGCTGAGTTCCTCATGATGGATGAGGTGGTGAGCTATCAGTAGTTTCAGCAGGGAAAGAGCCCCGATGGTAAACGAATTTTCGCTTCTGCTAGGCTGGGCTTGGCTCTCAGACAACTCATCAGTCAGCCTTGAAGGCGCTCTGGGAAAAGCTCAGCACACGTGTTTGAGCACTCTCTAGGCCTGCTTCTGGAAGCCCTGCCCTGCCCCAAGACAGGTCCACCCTTGAGACACTGTCCTATGGAAAAGGAAGTCAGTGGAACAATGAGTTATAATTACAAGGGAGACTAGATGGCTGAGAGGCTGGGAAACAGCTGACATCTCTGCTTCTGAAAGCAATTCAAGGTTAGCTCCCCTAATGCTAGGTTGGCTCCTGAAACCCCAAACACCGCCTTCTCTCTCCACGTAAGTCATCGCCAAATGCCAAAATGTATCAGCTCCCGAGTTCCAGCTCCTGTGTATTGATGGGAACTTACAATTCAGGGACCAGCAACTTGGTACATCCTGCAAAGTACCCTGACATTTTAGCTCCCTCCTTATGCAACCGACTGAGCTGTCCTGCAGTGAGCTGTGCAGCCCAGGGTGGGCTCACGGTAAACTGGCAAGGAATTAAGTCAAGAAGCTTCAAGGGAATGAACAGATGCTCTGAGAAAGCAGGGGAATGCTGGGCCTGACCACAATTATAATGTCTGAGTCAAAAGTCAAAAAGTCATTCACATGCCAACGGCCATTTCCTCCACCTCACCCCCACCCTGCTACGCTGGAAGTCAATTCTCCACAGTGCATGGTGAGTCAGGCGTGAGCACTTTGATTACGGCTCAGCTGATGTCATTCAAGAAAACAGGGGGGTCACCCACTGCATCAGAGGAAGAGACATTTGACTGAGAGAGGTCCACCCTGCAGCCCTCTGGGGAGCCTGACATTTCCAGGACACGAAAAACAAACTTCCTCTTCAGAAGGAATATGCTTTCAGTGTGGGAAAAAAAAGAGAGAGAGAACCGGAGAGGGTCAATATGTGCTCACCCTTGGCTGAAAGCCCACAATCAGGGAAATTTCTGTCCTTTTAGAAAAGGTGAAAGCATCAGAATGTCCTCTGGTTCAACAGAAGATCCAAGTGACTGCACGTACACAGAGAAAAACTCAGTCTTGACTCAACAGAACCGGCTGTGCCCAGTAACCCTCTAACTCCCTTTCAACTGAGCTCTCAGTTCTCTCAAGAGTTAACACTCTGAACGCCTAACAAAGTACATATTTAGAGGACACTTAGTGTTTGGCACTAGAGCCATCCTTTGGGGTGGGGAGAGAGGATTCTGATACAATAGGGCCAATATAGGCTGTGTTTTTTTTAACTTTCATGTATTGATTTATTTTAGAGAGAGAGAGAGGAAGGGAGAGAGAGAAAAAAACACACACATCAATTCATTGTTCCACTTATTTATGCATTCATTCGTTGATTCTTGTATGTGCCCTGATGGAGGATCAAACCCAAAACCTTTGTGTATTGGGAGGACACTCTTAACCAAAAGAGCTACCCAGCCAGTGTCTATAGGCTGTTGTTGTTGCTACAGCTAACATTGCGTTCTATTCTCTGCCACTCACTTTACATGGCTTATCTTATTTGAACCCCAACAATCTTGTAGGTAGGTACTATTATTTTCTCCACTTTGGAAATGAAGGAGCTGAGACACCAAAATCACACAGCAAGATGGAGAAGCCAGTGTTTGAAACCAGACAGCCTGGACCACGCTGTCCAATAGGACTTTCTGCAATGATCAACATGTTTTTTATTACACTGTTCAACATGGTGGCCACTCACCCGATGCGGTTACTGAGCACTTGAGATATGATTGCTGCAACTAAAAATTGGAATTTAAATTTTTTATTTAATTTGAATTAACTTAAATTTATTTTTTTAATCTTCACCCAAGGATATGTTGATTAATTTTAGAGAGAAGAAGGGAGAGAGAGAGAAAGAGAGGGGAAAATTGATGTGAGAGAGAAACATCAATCGGTTGCCTCTCGTACCAGGGACCGAACCAGAAACCTAGCTTTGTGCCCTGACTGGGAATGAAAACCATGACCTTTCGGTGTACGGAAGTGAGCCAGAGAAGTCTGAAAGCTAGTCCCATCACTGTGTAAATGAGGTGAATTGAGGCTCAAGAATTTTAAGTGATTTGTTAAAGATCACATTCCTAATCAATGGCAGAGAAGAAATCAACCCCAGGTCTCCGGAGGTTCTACCGTGAACTATTTGTTCCCTATTATCACTTGCACACATTGCATTAGGTTTAGGTCCTGACTTTACACTTGATTTCCTGTGTTCCTGAGGCAATCCATGCTTCAGTTCCTCTGTCTGGAAAATCAGGATTAAAAATGTCTACTCAACACCCCTCACAGAGATGCTAGGAAAATCAAATGACACCGTGAAAGTGAGAGTGTTCTGAAAAGTGGAAAGCACTATTTTTAAAATTTTTATGACACTTTCCCCATCTCAGACTTCTCTTCTAACAACCTCCAAAGCAGGGTAGTAATTTTTTATATATATATTTTTAAAATAACCTCTCAGAAAGAATCTGAGACAGAAAAAATACATACAAATCTCATCTCATCGCTAGGTTGTTTTTATCTAATGGAAATGCCCAGGTGGTGAATATTGTTGACAAGTTGGTTCCCATGACAGAGAATAACGCTGGGGAGTGAGGGGAGGAATTAACCCACGTGGGTCATTGGTCACAGCCAGCCTTTGCTATTTAAAAAATTATCCCACAAGCTGAAAAGGCAGTCCTTGTTTTTGAGCTGCTTTTAAGTTTGTGATAGAACATGAGAGAAACAAAGGGAAGTGCTCTGGTGGTCACAATCTTTGCTCTAGAAATTACAGCCCAGGGATTATTTGATGAAGTTTTGTTTTTTCCTTCCCTTTCAGTCTGTAGAAAATAACTAACATTAAAAGTCAGGGTTCCTAGGAGGCATTCAGGGGCAGTGCTAGAAGATGGCATGAAGGCTGTTCCCAAGTGACACGTAAGGTACCCAGAACTGGCGAGGCTAAGCCTTACCCACCTGCCCCCACTCCCAGACTAACGCCAGCCTCACAGTAGTAGAGTAGTTGCTGTTTTCTAATACATAAATATATATCTAGGCATTTAGTAGAACCAGGGTATATGATCCATTTATTTGGAACCAGATTTTATTATTTTTCCCTTGTAAGATTTTTTTTTTCTTAATGTCAACCATAGCAATTAGGTATTTTAAAAACTTCTACTTATATTGGTTGTTATACAACCTAAGTTCAAAGGCCAATCTTTTTCTAAACACAAACATTTGTGAATCGGTTCCTCTGTGAGACATACTCCAACACCATCCGAGAGACTTAAGTGACAATGTCACAGAAGGAGGTCTGAGCCTGGGGCTCCCGACCCAGAGGGCCCATATTTTCCATGTCTGTAGCCTGGGTTTTGTCTCACCTGATATGCATCTAGCTGTTGGACTCCTGAGTGGTGATTCATGAAAAGGATTCAGGTCAGGTCATTCCGAAAGCATCTGAAAAGCCCAGTCCAGTGCCTTTTACAGAAAGTAAATAACATGAGCTAACATGTATTAAATGCCGACTCTACAGTTGGCACTATGAAAAGGGCTTTCCTTTTTAAAAAAATATATTGTTATTTATTTCAGAGAGGAAAGGAGAGGGAGAGAGAAATAGAAACATCAATGATGAAAGAGAATAATTGATCAGCTGCCTCTTGCACGCCCCCTACTGGGGATCGAGCCCACAACCCAGGCATGACCTCCTGGTTCATAGGTCAATGCTCAACCACTGAGCTACACCGGCAGGGCGAGGGTTTTCCATATGTTATCTAATCTGCCCAACAAGTCAATAGTAGAGTCAATATTAATTTCCCACTTGGTAGATAAGAAACTGAAGCACAAAAGGTTAAGTAAATTGCCCCAAAATCACACAGATAATTAGTAGTGGGTCTGAGAGACACACCCTCATGCCTATAGAAAGCAAAGTTTGTCATAAAACTGCTGTAATATACTGTCTCCCAGTCAATAAAAGACACCACCCTTTGGGTGAGATATTCCACCACCTTCAAATAGTCAGCTCTCCTGGGATGCTTTGCAAAGTTGGTTTGTGTGTAGATCTAAGTCAGGTTATGCCTTAATAATGAAACGCCTCCAAAGTCTCAGTGACTTAACACGACACGCATTTGCTTCATGTCAACATTTGTTCATTTCTGCTGAGAACCCATTGGCCAGACCTTGTCATCTAGCCCCAACCTGAGCACTGGGAAATGTAGAGGAGCACATGGAATATTTAATCAGCAATGCGGTCCCAGTCCCAGCTCTTCCATCAACCCCCTTGTGACTTTGGCACACAACTCCCTTTCTGAGCTGCAATTTCTTCATTTCTCAGATGATATAATGACACTAAGTTCCTCAAGATTCAAGCTTGCATATTTTATGAATCTATCAATGAATGTCCCTTACAAAGCACATGTACCAAGACTATACCGGCACCCCTGGGAGGATATGGAAACATCTCTCCATGTGATATGAGGCAAGGCTGTTTGTGGCACAAGTCAGGCTCAATGTTTTGCTTGGATGGCGGGCTTGGGGAGACTGTTTGCCAACCTAGCAGAATGGGGTCAGCGGTTCATGGCAACTCCCGGGCCTTTGGAGATGTTGGGCGCTTTTTTGTTGGTCTTTACACCTAATAAAAAGCAATTTCCTCTTTTCAAAAGGCAGATTTTTTTTTTTTCTGTTTTGGAAGATTAGTGGGTTTGGGGGTTTGTTTAGTTTTTGCTTTTAAAATTAAATGGATGTTATCTTTTAAAGCCGAAGGTAACAGAAAGGGCATGGAGATTAGCCCAGGTCACAGAGCAAGACAAGAGCAGAGCAAGGGGTGAAGCCCACTGGCTTGGATAGGCCTCATCCCCAGGCAGGAAGTCACTCTGGGATAAAAATTCTTGCCAATGGCCCATGATGAATGAGTGTTAATAGGCCCAAACATCGATTTCATATCCTTTCAAGCACACAAAGGAAAAGGGACTTGGTACAGTCTATTTTGGCCCAATCTAGCGCATAAAACAAAATGCCAATTGAGACACAACTCTGAAGCAACCCAGGGGACAATTCTTCTCCGGCTAGTTCTGGAGTGGAGCAATTTTACCTTCCCTGGAAATGGGATTAGGGCAGGTATGCCCTGTGGGCCTTAACACACTGGCCAGCTCCCCTTCCTTAAAAGCTTTCAGCTGTCACCTATCTCTAGACTGGAACAGGAACAGCTCATTCAACCGGCTGTATCTACACCACTTTCGCGCCACCACCCCATCACACAGGCCCCTAAAGAAACATTTGCACACCAATGAGGCCAGCCTGCAAAGAATAAAAGGAATAAGCTGCCTGGCAACATGAATTACTCCCAGGTTCCCACAGGTTTGCAGGACAGTCAAGCTGACCCCATTGTACCTTAGGGACCCAGACAATATCCCTAAAGTTTCACAATAGCAGTATATGAGGGGTCAGTGCTCCCCCTTTCCCCAAATGTTCCTGTTATGTCGCAAGACCTTACATTATACCACTCTTTATGATTTAAAATGCTTCCTCAAACATCCAGTATCTCACCTAATCTTTCCAACAAACCTTGGGGACAGGTATGGGGTGGACAAACATTATCATTCTCATCCAAGCTGGTTTAGCTCAATGGTTAGCATGTTAGCCCTAAGACTAAGGATTGTGGGTTTGATTCTGGTCAAGGGTGTGTACCTAGGTTACAGGCTTGATCCCCAGGCCCAGTCAGGGCACGTGCAGGAGGCAACCAACCGATGTGTCTCTCTCACATCCATGTTTCTCTCTCTGTCTCTCCCCATCCCTTCCACCCTTTCTAAAAAAAAAAAAAATCAATGAAAAAAAATATCCTCTAGTGAGGATTAACAACAACAAAGATTATCACTCTCATTAAGACAAGAAACTTATAGCTCATAAACTTTTGCGTGGCCAGCTAGGCTTGCCTGATGTTGATAGCCTCTGGATATTGCAGCTAGAACTTGAACAGGGATGTTCTAGTCCCCAATCCAAGTTCCTCTTAGCATTCACATAGATCCCTGGTCAGTGTCATCAACCAGACCTTCCCCTACTGAGTGCACAAGGACCCCAAAGTCTAAGTTTGCACACAAGTTCCATAAACAGAGGCCATATTTCTCATGTCAGGAAGCGGGCTGCCTGGAAATGATTAGAAGAGCAAAGAAAACTGAAGTCACTACAATCCAGACCCCTGGTCATATCTGGCCCTTGGACAGGAGGATGTTCTGACTGCTTGATGACTCTGCCCTGGGAAAAGGCCCAGCCAGCATCCAACCCACCTTCTGGATTGCCCAGGTGGTAGGGGACCATTTTACTGGGAGAAAGTTAAGCTTGCTGTCAGTGGTCAGATGCTCAAGGACCTTCATGGTCAATAGTCTATTTTCCCAAATACCCATGCTTTCCAGACCCCAGGGCACATTGGATCACAGGACCTGACTGGTGAAAACTGCCTAAGAAGCCACCCCAGGCCTCAGAGCTCCTACCCTGCAAAAGTCCATTAGCCCCATAGGAAACAGTCTAGCAATAGAGTGCACACACACCACTTCAACTGCTCTTACATGGAGGAAAGACCCACTTGAGAAAAAAAACAACAGGCAACTCTGATGACTGAAAGTTAATCATCTGGACTATGGTTATCTAGAAAACACAAAGAAGGTTACCATGCCAGTTAGAGGGAAGACACCAAATGCTTCTTTTTGCATGAAGTTTTCATGCTCACGGGACACACAGGCACCATCTCATCAGATCCTGAAGCCAGCGGAGTGCAGGGATAGTTGTCTCCATTTCAGAAGCAAAGAAATGAGTCCCAGAAAGGTAGATGGGCCTGGTCCATGGGAGAGCTGGAGCTGGAGCTGGAGCTGGAGTCTCTCAGCTCTTCCATCAGGCCCTTGTCTCTGACTCACTCATCACTCCACAATAAGGTGCTGAGAAAGAGGTCCTCACCAGCACAAACCCCTCCCCAGGGACTGGCTCCCAGCATCCGGGGCTCCCCAGCTTTGCACTGAGTTATGCGTGAGAACATTTACTAGTAGTTATGCTATCAAATGCTGGCTTCTTCTAGCCTTCTCTGCTCCTGTCCCCCATTCCCATTCAACTTTTTCCTGAAAAGGGCTTAAAATTCAGGAAATCTTTTACCAAGGTAACACAGAAGCTATCAACCAAGGGATAAAATCCAATCCAGCACTACTTCTTGTTTGTTTGATGTAGAACATAGCATTTAGTTTCTCTGTTGTCTACTTTCAACTGTGAATGAAGAAAACTTATCACCAAACACTAAATATGAATGAGAAGCTGATATCTAGTCAGTCCTCTCTGATGTAGTGGCACTAGCTGTTAAGATATTTTGCCCTTGGCCTAACTGGTTTGGCTCAGTGGATAGAGCGTCGGCCTGCGGACTGAAGGGTCCCAGGTTTGATTCCGGTCAAGGGCATGTACCTTGGTTGCGGGCACATCCCCAGTAGGAGGTGTGCAAGAGGCAGCTGATTGATGTTTCTCTCTCACTGATGTTTCTAACTCTCTATCCCTCTCCCTTCCTCTCTGTAAAATCAATAAAATATATATTTTTTTAAAAAGATATTTTGCCCAGACGGGTGTGCTAAGTGGTTAGCAAGTCGGCCCGAGCACCAGAGGGTGGAGGGTTTGATTCCTGATCAAGGGAATGTAGCTCAGTTGCAGGATTCCTGCCCTGGCCACATGTAGGAGGCAACCAATCAATATTTCTCTCTCACAGAGATCTCTCTCTCCCTCTCTCCCTCTCACTCTCCCCGCCCCCTTCCTCCTCCCTCCCTCCATTCTCTCTAAAAATTCAATGGGAAAAATATCCTGACGTGAAGATTAACAAACCAACAACAACAACAAAAAAGATATTTAAATATTTTACAAATGGTTTGTTTTTAAAAAAGCCACTTCTCTGCCCTCCCCGAACCTGCCCCAGGGTCACCCACACTTCCCATGATCCAGTAAGTAAAAGGTTAACCCCTAGGCCCCAGGGATGACTCGGGAACCTGCTCCAACACAAAGCCTCATACTTTCTGATTGGCTGATGCCCAGACACAAGGGGGCTACAAAAAATCATCACCACCTTATAAATCAGAAAAAAACAAATCTAAGAGGAAGAAGCAGCTCAGAGTCAAACTGTAGCTCCTCAGAGATCAGCAAGGTAGTTGCTAAATTGTTGAACTACAATAAAATCCTGGGTTATAAAGTCATTTCCAGAAAACCACAAGAAGTTTCCTTTAAACATGTCATTTCCCCCATTCAGAAACACTGACTACCCCTATTTCCTGTTTTGTTTTGTTTGTTTTGTTTTTAGCTTCTCTGCCTGCCTTTCAGGGGCCCTCTTAGCCTGTCCCCACCACACTGGTCCCAGACTGAGCCCTGGCTATTGCTAGGCTAATTACCACATAGGCCACCCTCAGCCCCTCCCCTGAGAGTTGCTCGTGTCCTTCCTGGGTCTGCAGTGTCCTCCCAAATCCTTCAAGGTGAAGTCCATGTCCATCTTCTCCAAGAAGCTGCCCTGCCGCTCCAGTCCTCAATGGCTCCTCTGGCCTTTGAGTGATATAAGCTTACGCTGCCCCGTGCTGCTTTTCTCTCATTTCATGCCGCTGATTGATTCTCCTCAGTTACACAAAAGGTCGAGAACCTAGCTTTCTCCTAACCCAGAGCACTGGTATAAAGCTAACGACCTATGAATGGCATTCTTACTACTTGCCGATGGAAGTATGGTTGCCTCTAGCTTCATATCTGTAGAGGGCCCTGGCCAAAACACTTCCACAGGCCTATGGGGGACCCACTTTGGAAGACACAGCGGGCATTTTCCACATCTGAGTGCATGCTCGCTGGCGCACGTAGCCAATACTACTCCAGCCCCACAAACTGCTGGAAGATCCTAAAACCTGCTTTTAAAAACCCAGTGGCTACAGAAACCACCAGCTCCAGGACAGTCTTTGCCTAAAGGAGAATAAGTCTGAACAGAAAGTCATTGACTATGAAACTGGCCTGGAAGAGAAAAACTAAGGCCTGCCTTTTGTGTTCCTGACAGCATCATTAGCACCTCATTTGCACCTTCCCACCACAAAGAGAGACTGAAATTTTTTCTTTCTTCTTCTTCTTTTTTTTAATCCATAAAGCCTCACATGCCTCTTCTGAAGACAAGAAAGTGAGATCCAAGACCATGTGCTTCTCTTTGGAAAGGCTTGTATTTACTCGCAGCAAACCTGATGGCATCGGAGGTGAGGAAAAGGCAATGGACCAGAGGATGCTGAAGCTGATGGTCTCAAAATGCCAAACAATCATAATAAGGGCCCACCTTTAGGACAGCAAATTTTAAAATGAAAGGTGGGGGGGAAGCAGGAGGTAAACAGGCACATCTATATACTGGTATATAAAAGGCTAATATGTTAAGTGTCCTTCCCACCTTCCGACCAATCACTGTGACGTGCACTGACCACCAGGGGGCAGATGCTCAACACAGGAGCAGTGGTGACCCGCACCGAGAAACACACCGTGAACCTGGTGCTGACAAAGCAACACTCGGCTCCCCCCAAGTGGGGCACAGGCCCCGCCACCACCCCAGAGTGACAGCCCACCAAATCGCAGCCAGTGCAAAAGGCAGCTCACAGCCCAGCCCAGGCTGAAAATGATGGCTCTGGGCACCAGGTAGTGACATCACATTGTTTTTGTTGACATTCTGAAGCCGAAATTGTCAACAGAATATGTCTGAAGAGCTATTGGCACAACGTACCTCTGAAGCTGAAATAAAGAGACATCCTTGACAGAGTATGTCTGAATAACAGTGTACTACCAATACTGGTAGAAATTGCCTTCATAGCGAAAACGAGTTAAATGAGGATACAATTATCGAACACAGTTGTGGTGGAATGACTGTTACACGTCAATTTTGCCTATCCCTAAATTTCTCCGCTGAAAAACTATCTGATGGAAAATTTACTCGATGTTGTAACAAAGGCAAAGTTTGTCCAAATGATATAAATTTTCCAGAATACTTGGCAAAAAATGAATGATAAACAAAGATTCTGACAGTAAAAATGTCATGGAAAATATTTGTTGTTATATCATGTTGTTATTGTTTTTATTAATTAATTTATATATTGTTTTCATGTACATTTTACTAATTTTCTTTCATCTCTGACACTTCTATTATAGAGAAAGGGCAAATAGTGATATTAAAATATTCCTTCTAATTAATTTCCTTTCAATGTGCATGAATTCATGCACTGGGCCACTAGCTACAGTATAATGTGTCTTTAGAAACTGAGAAAGCCAGGTGAGCTGCATCAGAATAATCTCAGAAGCCCTTTAAAAAGGGAACACCTGAGCCCCACCCCAAGGGACCCTGGAGGAAGGCCCAGAAGTCTGTGTTTTTAACAAGCTCCCAGGACACCACTCTTTGAGAAATACTATACAAAAAGCAGAAAAAATAAAAGGTGTGGACGCTCAGAGTTGCAAAGAACACTGAAGTATCAGAGAATTTGGGACTTACCTGCAGAGAGGTACTAACAAGACAATTCACATATATCCAGGGCTGGCTTAAAAATGACCGCACTGCACGAACACCAGGATCAGTATTTGTTCAGCTCTATGCCAGTGCTCTGGGGTTTCGGAGAAGGCTAGGGATTGGTTCTTGACCTCTTGGAGTAATTGGGTAGAGTTGATCAACATGCATGAAATGAGAGAAAAACAACACAGGGCATGGTAAGCGTATATCACTCAAATTGTAGGTGCTGTAGGAACTCAAGGAGAGAGGAACCAATGAGGGCACAGCTTCTTGGACAAGGAGGACATGGACTTCACCTTGAAGGATTTGGGAGGACACTGCAGACCCAGAAAGGACGTGAGCAAGACTCAGAGATGGGGCTGTGGGAATTAGCCTAGCAACCTAGTATTTGCTCTGACTGGCCAGGGCCTGTGCTATGCCTGTTGTTAAACATTGTGCATGTCACCACGGCATGAATACATTGAAAACCAGCTGAATACCAGCCACAATAGATCTTAAAAATATTTAAGAGACTATCTTTGTGCAAATGACAGATATGCAAATATGCACAGCAGAAAAGTTTATGCAAATGAAACATTTGGAAGCTACTTAAATGTTTGAAGGAGATTTTGTTTCTTTTTATTGCAGCTTTAACTGAAATATTTGGCAAAGTATGAAAAGTAAAAGGAGGCAGCATATTGTGGCGATGTTTCTGTCTGAGAAGCCAGAGTCAATCTCTAGGCGTACTGGCTGCTTCCCTGGCTTCTCCATGTTTGAAGCGAAGCCAGTCACTGCCTCTGCGACCCCTACACTAAGAAATCCAAAAGTGCTCTCTGGTCTGCCTGACCCGGGCCCTCCTCAGGGTGACGGAGCGGCCCCAGCACTGTCGTCCTTCTCACCCTCCCTCACTCATGGTCTCCCCCTACTCGTCTCGCCCTACTTTGATCTGACCCTCCCTTAATCACCATGGGTCTGGTTCTCTAAACATCGCTGGGCTTTTCAAAAATTACACCACAGAAGCCAAATAGATAAATAAACTCTGGTCTTAGACCTCAATGAGATCAAGCTTATTAGTCCCATGGGGATGTTTATCTTGGAGAAGTGCAACTTCAGATCTGGGTTCATTATTTGGGGAGGCTGCCAAGTCAGTCCATGGTCAGGCTACGGGGTCAGGGCGAGTGGGGACAGTGCTGGCCCAGCATTCAGGTAGAACAGATTCGTTAGCAGCATCTCTCTCATGTGTCTGGCTTCTGGTCCAACTGAGAAATGAGACAAAAGCCTGTCTTTGATAGGAGACTAAACTATCAGCTTTATGGCTGCTATTACTGATAAATGTGACAGTGACATACATGGAACAATGGGCTTCCTAGTCCTGGATCCCAAAGTTACCCAGGTTTGACTAGCTGGTCATGGAAAAACACTCTCATGGTTCTAGCACTGAAAGCCTCCCATTGGAGGAAACCCCTCAGCCTGAGCAATGCAGACAACTGGTCGCCCCGACTGGGCCCATGCAGATGGCCCCAATAGGATGGGGGAAGGAAGATTGTACTTCCTGTGGACAGCTCCCTCTCAAGAGGAAAGAGAGAAGACCTATGCTATGTTACCTAATTTCTCTTTCCAAACTCAGCAGTCAAATTAAGTCACTAGAGTACAAGAGTATTAAGCTAGTGGTTCTCTCAGCCTGTGGAAGGCGCAGGGGGAGGGACACATTATTTTGAACACCAAGTATATATAATTAATATGATCAACACAAATGAATTCCCATGGCAATCCCATGGGAATTAGTTGAAAATCTGTACTATAGACTAATTCGAAAAGCAGTGTCATTTTAAGAGTTTCATACAACTCGAACTAGGCTTTAGAAGTATCATTTAATAATAATTGCATTGTATTAAAACCTACATGATATGATGGTGCTCTGTGGTTGGTAAGGCCATGTGGTCAGTTATTGCCATTGATTTGCGAGAAGAAGTAATAGCATGTGTTAGTTCCTGGCTGGGCCTTCAATCTCTGGTATGGCCACTTGGAGAACTCTTCCCACCCATAGTCAGCAGCAGTGCTCCAGGCAGTGGTCGCTCTGACTGAAGACACACCATGCGTGCAAGGTCTCCAGCAGATCTACAATGGACATGGAGCAAAAAAATCTCTGTAGTTTTACAAAATAGAAATTTGGAGATGCTTGCTATCCTATCATAACCAAGCCTCTCCTGTATCATAGCAACCACCTAAAGCATGAACAGAAAAAAAAAGATTAGGAGGAAATGTTAATAGTGATTGTCTCTCTGAAGTAGGACTTAAGGTCTTTAATTTCTGCCCCTTTTTTTTTGGACTTCTGAGTTTGTTTTACTAAGTGTTTTATTTATAATTTTAAAATTTTAAACAAAAACAGATGCTGTTAAACCACTTGTTTTAAAAAATAGAGTGGAATGTCTCAAAAGTATATCATTTGTTTATGTGCAAACCATATGTCATGATACTAGCTTGAATTTCCATTTTAAAACATTCTTACTTAAGCTTAGTTCAAATTTCTGCTCCATGTCATACATATGAGGAATTACTTCCCAAAAAACTTCCTGAGACATCTATAAAAAATTTTTGATTGCTAAGGAATGCTAAAGGAATTCAACTAGTTATGCATAATATCCAAAATATTTCCATCAATTCCTAACCTGAAAAGGAATTCAGAAATGTTTGACTTTTCTTTTTATAAGGCACCAATAAATCTACACTTCAAAAAAATAAAATAGCAGGAATTACTTGCTTCTTATTACTAGACTTTCTATCCACTGTTCTTTCTCCTTTTCTTCTATGGGATGTACAAGGGAAAAGGAAGAGAAAGAGGAAGAAGTTGTTACGAAAAGCAGAAACTACAATATTGGGTAGTTTATTGTAGGAGCAGGCTGTTCAAAGGTGGTGGCCAGAGTCATTACAAAGATCTGGACAAGGTCACACAACTAGTAAGAGCTAACTTGCTGAAAATAGTCCACTAGTGAACTTGTACACTTATCTTCCTAACTCAAGAAGAGTGGTGGGCAATACCTTTTTATAACATAGCATTGATTTTAGGTGTATAACATAATGATTTGATATATGTACACATTGCAAACTGATTACCATAAGTTTAGTTAACATCCATCACCACACACAGTTACAAATTGTGTGTGTGTGATGAGAGCTTTTAAGATCTAATTTATTACCAATACAGTACCATTAGCTTTAGTCACCATGCTGTACATAAGTCTCCAGGACTTATTTCCTTTATAAGTAGAAGGCAATTCTTTTTCTAATTCTCAATCAATCCTCTCCCTCAGAGTCTCTGCAGTTGCCCTCTCAATCCTTAGGTCCTCCCATTCCTTCCTAAAGGTGAGGGCAGCTTTGCTTCCAGGAGAAGGTAATCTGGTGGGCCTGCAGATTACAGTTTGTGTAGCAGATTATAAAAAATCTGTCAGAGAAGAGCTTTGATGAGGAAGTGCTAATTCCTGTGCAATGAACAATAGTGATTGCAGGTTAAGAACACGGTCTTCAGAATCACAGGGACCTACATTCTAGTTCTAGCTCTACAGCTATCTAGATATATAAGCCAGAAGCCCCGCTGAGCCTCCACTTTCTGATCTATAAAAATAACTGTACCACCTGGCTGGCATGGCTTAGTGGTTGAGTGTTGACCTATGAACCAGGAGGTCACAATTTGATTCCTGGTCAGGGCACGTGCCCAGGTTGCAGGCTTGATCCCCAGTAGGAGGTGTGCAGTAGGCAGCTGATCAATGATTCTCTCTCATCATTGATGTTTCTATCTCTCTCTCCCTCTCTGTTCCTCTCTGAAATCAATATCTATAATCATAAAAGCATAATATGCAAATCGACTGAATGATCAAATAGCAGAACAACCATCCGGATGACCTTCCGGACCACCATGCTATGACACCCATTGGCGTCAGGCCAGCCAAGGCAAGTGCGATGTGATTGGTCAGGGACACAGCCATTGCCCCATGATCACCCTGCAGAGGGAGGCCCAGGCCACCGGCCAGTGGGACAATCGATCAATCGGGGGCCTCCATGATCACCCCAAAGAGGGAGGCCCAGGCTACTTGGCTGGCAGCACTGCGGTGGGTAGCCTGGGCCTCCCTCTGTGGGGGCGATCCATCATGGAGCCCTGGCTGGGTGGGCAAGGCCTACCTCTTTGGGGCGATCGATCGCCAGACTCCCGGACTATGAGAGGGCACAGGCCAGGCTGAGGGACCCTCCCAAGTGCACAAATTTTATGCACCAGGCCTCTAGTAATCAAAAAAATATATTTTTTAAAAATAATAAAAATAAAAAAATAACAGTATCTGCCATAAAGATAGGCTCGGAGAATTAAATGCAACAATGCATATAAAATGCTTAGCATGATGCCTAGAACATGGTAAGTGTTCAGTTAGCTGCTGTCACATATCTTTTAAAAAGCTGCTTCATAACATGGTTTTAAATACCAGTGTCAGTAAAGCATTACCTACAAATACAGTTAGTGCTATTTTAACACACAGACTTTTTAAAGTGTTTTTTAAGAGGAAAAAGTAAGTTGTCATTTTTCTCACATACTTTTATGACTATACTAGAGGCCGGGTGCATGACACTCGTGCACTCCCGAGGGGCGGGGGTGGTGGAGGGACAGTTGTCCCTCAGCCCGACCTGTGCCCTTTCATGGTCCGGGAGCCCTCAGGGGATGTCCAACTGCTGCAGAAGCGGGAGAGGCTCCAGACACTGCTGCTGCACTCACCAAGCATGCAGCGCTCCCCCTGTCAGAGCGCACTGACCACCACGGGGAAGCTCCTGCATTGAGCATCTGCCCTCTGGTGGTCAGTGTGCATCATAGCGACTGGTCATTCTGCCGTTTGGTCAATTTGCATATTACCCTTTTATTGTATAGGATTCTTCTGTTTGAATTTCATTAACTATGTCTGAGGTACCACCACTTCTGGGAGGCAGAATCCTACTTTCCTTCCTTCTTTCCTTGCTTTTCTTCTTCTGTTTGCATTGTGGAAAACATTGCACTTCTTTAAAAATTAAAAATGAATTTCATAAGTATCAAAGTAAACTTCCAAAGAGCAGAGTGGGTCTGGGAACATTTTTTTTAATCTTTGGCTTGGGTGTCATAAGCATTGCTTTTTCAGTATTTTTTATACTCTTTATCCAGATTCTCCATGAAGAATAGATTTGCTAATAAACTAACATGGCAGACTAGTCTCCTTTAAATATCAATCTTCCCAATGATTCAGGCAGAAGTAACTAGCTCGGACTGACAAGGCAAATTGCACTCACATCATTTATTTCAACACGTTTGTATTGAGTGCTTAGGTTATCTGCACAGACAACCTGTCCCCAGGGAAGATTTATGGAATTGTTGGTCCTTCTGGATGTACTCAGTTTACACAAAGTACATTCAGACAAACTATTTAAGAAGCCCCTCGGTACCTGGCAGATAAGCAAGTAAGTGTCCGTGGGTTGGGGTGGGGGAGGGAGAGGTAGGTCTTAATGCCAATCTGTATGACTTGAACAAGGAGGCCAACCAGTTGAAGGCACCCCACAGGAGTAGCGAGACGTTGCACTGTTGGAGGCAAGCTTTCTTACTTCATAACTAGACACCTGACATGATCATAATTAGTCAAGAAGGTTCTCCTTGCAGCCTTTTCTTCCTCTCTCCTACCTAGAAATTTCTAGATCATCAGAGCTCCAAGGCACCTCGGGATTCACCACCAAAGACACCATTATCAGTAGTAGTAGCAAAACTCACAGTAGTATTTTAACTCAGACAGTGTGATAATCTAACAGATGAATGGGCTGACTCAGCAAGTGTGTTCAGAAGGGCAGTCCCTGACAGATAACCACAGGCTCCGGGCAACAGGCGACAACACTGCCACCTGCTTGTGACCTAATTTAGCCAAAAGCAATTAATCTTGTTACTTTTTTTAACTTGTGTGGCCATCTCACAGGTAAATATGATTTTGAAGAATCATTTTTAAATATTGAAATGAGCCCTGGCCAGTGTTTCTCAGTAATTAGAGCATTGACCTGTGCACCAAAGGGTTGCAGGTTCCATTCCCAAGTCAAGGGCAGGTACCTGAGTTGCAGGTTTGATCCTGGCCCCAGTGGAGGTGCATGCTGGAAGCAACCAATCAATGTGTCTCTCTCACATAGATGTTTCTCTCTATCCACTCTTTCTCCTCCTCCCTCCCTCTCACTCTCTCTACAAATCAGTGGAAAAAATATCCTCCAGTGAAAATTATATATATATATATGAAAATTACCCAAAGTCACATGCCTAGTAAGAAAGCCAGGTCTGGACCTAGACTCTTCATCTGGGGCTATTTCTGCTGTACCACATCCAACAGGAAACAATGGACACTCAAACACCTTAGCAGACTGAAGAAACAGCCAATTCAAATGGACTCACCTGGGTCTTCCAGCTTTCATCAATCAACTTTTGGAGCCTTCTTTGGAGAGCAAAGTAATCCTAGAGAAACAGACCTCCAGTGAAGACTTGCCCACAGGTATGCCAGAAATATCTGGGGAAACGAACCAAAGTACATCTCACCTTCAACTGGCCTGACCCCCACCAGGGATGGTGACTCCGGAACTCCACTTTGCTGTTATTAAACCTAACACAGCATGTTGGCCACAGCGCCTACAAGTGTCTGACAACTCCAGCCACCTCCACATTGCCCGTGCCCTCGCCCCAGTTGTGACCCTCACAAAGGACCAATGCCAAAGCTGCAGGAAGCCGTGTGTCCAATCCAGAGAAACTTGGTCACAGCTCATGAACCCTTCCATATCAGTCTGGGTCACCAAGTGAGATATGGAGGTGGGGCAGGGAATACTCCATATTTCAGGCTCATTACTTTCATCCTTTATGTAAACTTTCAATGCCTAGCCTTTGTCAGACCCTCAGCATAGCGATCATTTTAGAAAGAAAATGCAAACTTATATGTGGGGGCTTCTTTTATATGTGGGGGGTGGGGCGTGCTTTCTGTATTTCTAGGGTTTTTGTCTTGGGGGTTTTGATGGATGGGAAGGGAGGGGAGCAGAGAGGAAATAGGGTAAAGGCCTTGAAGGAACCCAGAATCATAAACATGGACAGTTTGTGCCTTAAGATAAACAGGAACTAACTTGTATAATGTCAGTAAACAGTGACCCAGGCATGGGTCCGCTTGTATCCGTGATTATGATTAAATGAGGTGTCAATTTTGGCCTTACTGCATATTGAAAAGTGATTCTTCATACAACTCAATAGCAAAAATACAAATAATCCCATTTGAGAGTGGGCAGAGGAACTGAATAGATTTTTTTTTCAAAGAAGTGTACAAATGGCCAACAGGTACATGGAAAGATATTCAACACCACCAATCAGAAAAATACAATCAAAACCACAATGAGATATCATCTCATACACTGTTAGAATGGCTACCACCAAAAAGACAAGAGAAAACAAATGTCGGTGAGGATGGGAGAAACAGGAACCCTCATTCACTGCTGATGGGAATGTAAACTGGAGCCGCCACTATGAAAAACAGTATGGATATTCCTCAGAAATGAAAAACGGAACTATACCATATGATCCATCAATCCCACTTCCGGATATATAGCCAAAGGAACTGCAAACAAGATACCGAAGAGATATCTGCACGCCGATGTTCATTGCATTATTCACAGTAGTCAAGACATAGAAACAACCTAAGTGTCCACAACAGGTGAATGAATAAAGAAAATGTGATAATGGAATGTTATTCAGCCATGAGAAAGGCATTATGCTAAGTGAAATTAGTCAAAGGAGCCGAAACCGGTTTGGCTCAGTGGATAGAGCGTCGGCCTGCGGACTGAAGGGTCCCAGGTTCGATTCCGGTCAAGGGCATGTACCTTGGTTGCGGGCACATCCCCAGTGGGGAGTGTGCAGGAGGCAGCTGATCGATGTTTCTCTCTCATCGATGTTTCTAACTCTCTATCTCTCTCCTTTCCTCTCTGTGAAAACTCAATAAAATATATTAAAAAAAAAAAAGAAATTAGTCAAAGGAAAACAAATACTGCATGGTATTACTTATTTTTGGAATCTAAAAATACAAAAGAGTAGAAACATGGTCACCAAGGGTGGAGGAAACAGAGAGAAGTTGGCAAAGGGTACAAACTTTCAGCTATAAGATAAAAAGGTCATCTTGTTTTAAAAGATGGGTCTAGCCCTGGCCTGTGTGACTCAGTTAGTTGAGCAGTGTCCCATGCAACAAAAGGTCACTGGTTTGTTCCTGTTCAGGGCACATGTCCAGGTTGTGGGCTAGATGCCCCGATTGGGGTGCATGTGGAGGCAGCCAATCAATGTTTCTTTCTCACGTCCATGTTTCTTTCTCTCCTTCTCACCTTCCTCTCTCTCTCTAAATTCAATAAAAACATTTTAAAAATAAAATAAAACATGGATCTAATGCAAAACATGGTGACTATAGTTATACAATGTATTATATAATTCAAACTTGCTAAGAGAGTAGAATTAAATGTTCTCACACAAAAAAAGAAGGAAGGAAGATATGTGAGGTGATGGATGTGTTAATTACCTAGATAGGAAGAATCCTTTCACAATGTATATGTATATCAAATCACCACTTTAAATATCTTACAATTTTATTTGCCAATTATACTTTAATAAAACTGAAATTTTAAAAATTAAACAATTTTTAAAAGAAAGGTGATTCTTAAATTTGCCACTTTTATAAAACCTTACGTGGATCTAACCAGACATGTTTAGAGATCATAATGGGAAAGCAGGACACCCATGCTGTCTAAATTAACCATGAAGGAAGCAGCTCTTTTCTCTGCCCTGAGCCCAGCCACCTGCCAGAGGAACACTGCAATTCCTCACTGTAAAATGTGAAGATGGGATTTTAATTCCGTCTCAAATTAACTCTGAATTGAAGCTTGTCTTTTTTTAATGAGCCCTAAAATATCACAGTTTACATATAAAAAAATACGATTCGCAGTGTTAAATATTAAGAGGGGCATAGAGAACATGTGTGGGTGCCCTAGAAAAAATTGGGTTTTATCACGGAAGAACTGGACTTATTTACTAGAGAGCTATGATCTGCCTTTGGAGAATGCCTAATAATAATCATTTCAAACAAAAGACGACAAAAACTAGGCTTTCGGTGGTGAGCACAACGTAGTACATACAAGATGTTGAAGTATAATGTTGCATACCTGAAGCTTATGTAATAGGCACAAAGTTCAACGGAAAACTATGGCATGTGTATTAAAACATTACCCGCCTGAGCCAGCTGCTTGGAGCTCCATTTTATGGACAAGGGGGTAGTGGGCACTAAAGCAGATGCCATCCTGCCTCAAGTCCAAGATCACAGGCAGACAATAGGAGGTACATCAAAGACTCAGACTCTGGTTTCTGAGCCTAGTACTGGATCCCTAAAACTCATCGGTGTGACCTCTATAAACCAAGGAATGCCCTCCCTGCATGCTCTTACTTCCAGCTATGAGTCTCTCTTATGATGGTTAATTTTATGTGTCAATGCAAACGAGTCAGGGGGTGCCCAGATAACTGGTTAAACATTATTTCCAGGTATGTCTGTGAGGTGTTTCTGGAAGAGATTAGACTGACTAAAGCAGACTGTCCCCCCTCCATGTAGGTGGGCCTCATCCAATCTGATGAGGGTCCAAATACACAAAAAGGTGGAAAAAGGGAGAATTCACTATTTGCCTCTCTGTATGCCATCAGACCTTCTGTTCTCAGGCCGTTAAGCTTGGGCTGAACTATAACAATGGCTTTCTTGAGTCTCCAGCTTACAGACAGAAGAGCCTGGTACTTCTCAATCTCCACAATTGCACAAGCCAATTCCTCAGAATATACCAAATCTCTCTCTCTCTCTCTCTCTCTCTCTCTCTCTCTCTCTCTCTCTCTCTCTCTCAGCAGGTCCACTTATAGGTGGATTTTTTTCAATTGACCCATAAGTTCAAAACCGAATTTTTCAAGAATCAACTTCAAGGTTAAGAATCTGTGTATGTGGAGAAGTGCCTGTAGTTATATGTGAATTTTCGGCTGTGCAGGATGTTGGCACACCTAACCCCCACATTGTTCAAGGGCCAACTGTGTGTAGCTAGGTAGCTAGATGATAGATAGATAGATAGATAGATAGATAGATAGATAGATAGATAGATAGATAATAGATAGATGATAGATAGAATAGATAGATAGATAATAGATGATAGATAGATAGATAGATAGATAGATAGATAGATAGATAGATAGATAGATAGATAGATAATTTTCATGCCATCAGCTCTGTTTCTTTGGAGAATTCTAATACAACTTCCCAAAGTAAAATAAAAAAGACTACACTTCCCAGCCTGCTTTGTAGCACAGTTACAGGCAAGTGACCAGTCAGCTCCACACAAAACTTGTATGTAGAAAGTGGTTGCCCGTGCAATGGCTGAGAGCAGGCAGATAAATTTGGGGGCAAGTGTGGGGGTGGAGGTATTTGGTTCTGGGACAGCTAGAGTGGAGCTTCTGGATCCAGTCTCAAATATGATTTGTGCCAGGTGGAGGTGGTGGCAGCAGTGGTGTTTTTGCTAGAACAGTTCCATGGTGTGGCTCCTCACTGCTGTCCTGGATGCATTGTTCTCAGTTGTATAACATCCACTCTGGCTATGTAGCCCTCCCAGAGATTTTGTAAGGTACATAGCATTCTTTAATAAATCCCTTTCTGCTTAAACTAGCTAGAGTGGATTCTGTTATTTGTAAGTAAGGGCCCTAACTGGCAAAAATGATGGCTTACTTGTCAAGACTGGAGTTAGCTGGTATGGAGCATGGCACCCAGGAGCCCAATAATTATCATCATTTCAGGGACTCATGGGAGGATCCTGGCATCTCTCAGTCCTGCCTCTACCCACTGGCTGCTGGTGCTTGAAGTATGACCTCAAATGAGAACAAAGCCTTTATTTCTACAGTCAAGAACAAGGGTTAGAATGCAGATATTTTGGGTAGAAATGACACTGACGTAACATAACAAAACATTTTTAAAAAGGACTGTGATCCTTTCTCAAGAGCAGGTTGGAAGATGGGGTAGTGGGAGGAAGTATGAGAGAAGGAAGGTTGAGCAGAAAGGAAGGACACAGAAACCAAAGAGAAGGCAGGAGCACAAACAGATTTCATCTGCTTCTCTATTTGGCCTGAAATGTGAAGAAAGAAACTGAAAGCAAATATGTCAGTAGCTGTTATCATCAGGTAGGAAATGAGCAATACTTTTTCTACATCTTTTCTCTTTGTTTTTGCTTTGGTTTTGTTCGTTGGTTGTTTTTCTGAGAAGATAAATATTTAATATGTAGTCAAACAAATAGCCATCAGGTGGAGGGGAGGTACTTGAAGCAATGCCTCCAATCTTAATGAAAATAAAGTTAAAAATGAAGCATAACAAAAAGACAAATGCTAGTTTTTATATATCATCTTGGATGGAAGAAGTTATTGCCACAAACAATAAGAAATCCAGAATCTACATAAGAAAATATTAATAAATTTGATGATATATTTCACTTTTTCTACATCTTTATAATGTTACTTCCCAAATGTTTCATAATGCATATCCAGTGCTTTTATAACAAGATTCTAAAGTAGTATTTAATAATAGGTTGGTCAAAGCCTCATTACATCAAAGCAATTAGTTGTTAACTATTTAGACTCAGAAGAGAGCTTTGGAGTCATTTAGCCTAACCCCCCATAGACAGGAGCACCCCTAACCAGCCAGACCTCCATGACCTGCACCTGGGTTGGGGGTTTGGGAGGGGGAGACTTTGGCCAGAAGACACTGACTCTTCCTTTTCCAGAGTTCCCTCACCCAGAGGACAAGCCCTGCTTCTCCCCAAGACTCTGCCTCAGATGTTTGAAAACACCTTTCATGTGGGTTCCTAGGTTTTCTCCAACTTAAACATCCTTGGTTCCTTCAGCAATTTCTTAACTCTCTTCTCAAGCCTTAGTTACTCTCAGATTTACCAATGTCCTTCTTAAAATGTGGCACCTATGAGTGAACAAAAGTTGCTCTCAGACCAGGATAGAATATATTGTTCTTGATCTAACATTGACCATCAAATATAGCTTTCCTTTCCTTTTTTTTCTTTTTTTCCCCTCCCCTCTTTTCTTCCCCTGTCTCTGCCCCCTCTACTTTCTCTCTCCCCTTCCTCCTTCTCTTCTTTCCTTTATCTCTGTCTCTCTCTATCCTTATCTCTACCTCTATCTCTCTATATATATCTCTTAAGGGAAAAATGCTGTCTTTGATTGAAGTAGACATCCTCATAAAAGCAACTTCTTTTTTTAATATATTTTATTGATTTTTTACAGAGAGTAAGGGAGAGAGACAGAGAGTCAGAAACATGGATCAGAGAGAAACATCGATCAGCTGCCTCCTGCACATCCCCCACTGGGGATGTGCCCGCAACCCAGGTACATGCCCTTGACAGGAATCGAACCTGGGACCTTTCAGGTTCTATCCACTGAGCCAAACCGGTTTTGGCAACTTCTATTTTTATGAGGATCTCAAACAATATAAAAGATTGAAAAATAGATATAGAGATAATAGATGAATGATAGGAAATAGATAGGTAGATAGATTAGTGATAGACGATATAGATGATAGGTAGATATAGATAGATAGATAGATAGATAGATAGATAGATAGATAGATAGATAGATAGATAGATGATAGGGCACTGAGCCTTCCAAACTATGAAAGAGGCATGACAGCAAGCTTCAAATTCCCATCCCAAACTCCAGGACCCCCTCATCCCATGTGCAGAGTCCTCCTTCCCTCCTTAAGTCCTCTCAAAAAAAAACAAACTATCCTCTCTTCTCAACATATCTAGCAGGGAATGCATTTCTTGGAGTTTGGCTCTATTTTCCAAGGTGACAGGTGTTTTTTTCTTTTTTTAATTCCTACCAATATGCCTATGGTCAGTAACAGTTTTCTATACCTTAACCCAAGAATATTTGCATTTTAGCAGAGAATAATTCCTTTACCCACAAGTCATACAGATCTAGGCAAATTGTAGCGGTGAGAAAGAAATGAACAATAACTCTTACAAATGGAGTATTATGATTTTCATATTATAGATTTTTAAAGTTATATTATGAAAATTTTAGGGGTGTGGCCAAAGATCAACCCACTCATGAGTGGCAGAACTGAAGTCCCAATGACTGTTAAACTCTGCACTGTATTGGCTAGCTCCTCTAGGTCAGTCACTGCAGCCACTGCCTCCAGACCTGGCCCCTGCCCCCATTAGCACCATCCCCTTTCTCCCAACACAGTAGCTAAAGAGCTTCATTGTCTTCCCTCTTCCAACATTGAAGACTGCTCTCAATTCCTTTTTCATACAAGAGTGTTAAACACCAGTATGTATTAGCCGTCCAGTAGGTTGTACACAAAAGAGATTGAAGTGATTATAATACAACTCTAAAGTCCATTCTAAATATCAGGCTGGAGCAAAGGAGAGTTCCTCTAAAATCACACCATGTTTTCCTCCTTTTATTAAAACTGACCCTGCCAACAGTCTAGAGATTAAGAATTCCAAGCAAAGTTGTAAATTCTAGGAGAGCTATCTTTCACTCACCTCCTGTAATCCCAGCATCTAACACATTGGCAAGCAAATGGTAAGACCTCAAATAAACACTTGCCAAACCCTGCCTTTGAAATGTTCTACAGGCCTGATGTAGCATCCTAAAGCCCCACACATCCTGATGCTGAACCTCCAGGAAGGCGAGACCTGTGCTGGATGCGAACCCATGTGAATCTATGCTCTAAACCTGACTTACACGACTGACAAGAGAAACAAAAGGTTAGAGAACTCTCATTAAACGTTGGGGTGCCTTGGCACAGTCCACAGGCATGTAATCATAGAAAGCCTTCTGTGAGGCCAGCCAGCACTGTGAGAGGGACTGAGAGTATCAGGATAAATAAAACAGGGACCCTGTTCTCAAGAAGCTCACAGTAAGACATTATAGATCACTGTATGTGTCAACATTAAGTGGAACCCCTCCTCCTTCATTTCATGGAGAGGGCATTTTGAAACTAAGAAAAACCTAATAAAATCTGTTGCCAACTGGCCAAGACTTGAGGGCATTTGTAACTACCATAGTAGAATGCTGCTTAACAAACTAATGGTAGGTTTTATTGGTTTTGCAAGATACTGGAGAAGGAATCGACTTTCCTCAAATAAGCCTTAATTGTGTTGCTTACCTTGGCAAGGTGAGCTTGGTTTTAGTTTAAACTGGTGGGGAGATCACACTGAAACTTGAGCACACACTTCCACCCATATTTTGAGAATTAGAGCCCATCTTCACTCCAACCAGCGGTAGCAATAAAAAATTGGGACAACTCCATCAGCATCCAGCCAAAGCAAGAGGCGCTCCAATCTGTGAAGCACAGGAGGGCAGGGCACACTTCCTGTGGGGCAGGGTGGGGCTGTGAAAAGAAATGGGAGCACAGGCTTAGGGGACATTAAGAAGGCAAAGGAGGAGATGATAGGTTGGGAGACAGGAAGCAGCCACATTGGACATCCTCTTTTCAAAGTCTTCCATTTGTAACGCCCTTCCCGGGCATGGACAAGGGAACACGCAAATTAGATACAGATATAATCTCCATTCAGTTTGCTTTGTCCTGTTCTTTTGATAGCTCTACAGCCCCTAATAAAGACTTCTTATTTTTCCTCTGTGATACAGTGTTTGTTCTGAAGAAGATTGAAAAAACTCTAGGAAGACATGGAAACTGCCCCCAGTCGCATTGTAGAGCCCAGGCTGGAGGGGCGTCCATTTCTTACCCCTCAATGTCCACCTCTCCACAAGGCAAAGTCACCATTAATTAGTGACAGTTGCTTAGAAAAGCCCTGTGTCCAAGAGGCAGTAAGACTAGATTCCCAGGTAATCCTTCATGCATTAATAACAGTTAAAAAGGATGAAAAGAGATCCCTTCTATACCCAGATTATATAAAATATTGTGGTAGAGACAATAATGTAGATGCAAATAATAAGAATAGCTACCATTTCCTGAGTGCCTACTATATATCTGGCACTATAAATACATTATATAAGATAATCCTCCCCGTATACTCATAAATTAAATGATATTATCATCCCCAAAACTGAGGCTCAAAATTGAAAGTATCTTGTCCAAGGCCCCAGGGCTCCTACTTTCATCCAGGTGAGTCTTCCTTGAAAGTCCTTGTTGTTTTTATTACACCAAGTGTCTCATGTATACAGACTCTGGAGGACTCTGGGCAGAAGCAGTCTAAGGGCTCAAGGAGGGCTTCCTGGAGAAGGTTCACCTGAACTGGATCTTAAAGGATGAGTATGAATTATTCAAAGGAGGGTCAGGCAAGGAAAAGGGACCGTCTTCACGAAGAGGACAATCTAAGCAAAAGCAAGAGCCTGGCATGGGCTGAGAATGCTGAGGTAGTGGGTATTGCTAGAGCATAACCGTGAGGCAGGTGGGAAGGAAGGAAGGGCTGCTGAGGCAGAAAGGTCTGCAGAGGCTAGTTTGGGCCTTGCATTCTGTGTTGAGAAGCTTGAACTTTCTCCTGTAGATAATGTGGAGCTATTAGTGTTTTAATGAGATTACCATGGCAGATGTGTGAAGAGTGGATTTAACAGGGACAAGATTAAAGGATAGAGAAGTCAAGAAATTGTTACAATAAAAATTTTGAAAGGTAACAATTGAGGGAACAAATTCAAAAATTAATTAGAGAGGAAACTTGTCAGGTCTTGGGGATTGTTTAGATGTGTGTGAGAGAGGGACACATGTGGCCTTCACGTTCCTGGGGATAGAGCTGGTTTGTGGAGATGAGTCAAGTGTTGAAGAGGTTGAATTGGGGTGTCTGTGGGAACTCAAGTCGAGATGCAGTGGAATATGTATATCTGGTGCTCCCTAAAGAGACCTGGAAGTTGCCTGCATGTAGGTGGTAACTGAAGTCCTGGGTCTGAATGAGCTCTTCCTGGAACAAAGGCTGTGGGCAGAGGACACGACCCAAGGAAACACAAACACTGACAAGGTGGACAGAAGAAGAGGAGCTCCTGAAGAAGACAGTTTATAAATGATTGGAGAGGTATAAGAAAAATCAGGAGATTGTAGAGTTCTAAAAGCCAAAAGCATCATACTTTAAGAAAGTAAGAGTCATCAATACTGTTAGATTCAGAGGAAAGCTAAGGAAAACTCAGGACATACACAAAAATCCTTTGGACACAGCCATTAGGAAGACATGGTTGCCATCAAAAAAGCAATGTCAGTGACAGTCTTCAGAAGAGGGAAGTGGCTAAGTGGCGGGGGGAGCAGAGATCACGGGAGAGTTCGGAGGACCTTTGTGTTTTTAGAATGAGAATTAACTATGTTTATAGACTGAGAGGAATGAACTGTTGAGAGGGAAAGACTGAAGACAGTAACCAAGCTTGGGAGAATCAAGGTGGGGGGGGGGGGGGAAGGTGATTAAGACAGCAGTGCCAGCTGTGATAGATATGGCCATAGCCACTGGCAAAGCTTTTGAACCTGAATGTGAAGCACAAGTAAGATCTAAGACTGCGGAAAATAGCAAGGAAAGTATAGCTGGGGAAAAGCTGGAAATGTTTACAAGAAAGTCATGCCTTTTGGCCTCAGTTTTTCCTGATAACATAGGAAGCAAGCCCTTGTGAATTTGTAGGTTGTTGATGCACCCAATTATATGATTAGCTCCAGTGGGGCTCAGGAGGCAGGGAATGGAGTGGGGGAAAGGTGGTTTGTTGTCAAGTAAACCCTGGAAGATACTAAATGTTGGGAATCAAAGAGTAAATTTAAGAGGTTCCATGTTCCAGAAGATGACAAACTTCACTTGACTAGAATCCCACCTCAAGAAAATACCATCCTAATATTCCCAGCCTGACCTTAGTCCTGGAGAAAGACAAGATTCTTAGAAACACCCTGTCCTTGAGTAAGCTGAGCTTAGCCATGCCGATCAGAAGCTGCTAGCTTTGAGTTAGCCATTTAAGAAGTATTAAACTGAGAGGACTGGTTGGAATCCAGCCAGCTCAGCAGCACAGAATCTCCCTCCTCTCTGGCATCTGTAGAATGTGCTTGTTTGCCATGCTGGGAGCTCCTTGGGGCCAGATTTAGGCAATGCTTTACCCCTTACCCTTCTCCCCACCAGTCTCCCCATCTGGAGGTCTGCTTCTCTTCCCATAAAAGAAAACATTTCTGCATCAGAGTTTTTAAATCAAAGTCCTTAAAACCAGGGATTCCATGCCTATCATCCATCCTAGACCTCCACCCACAGTGTATCCTCCTTTGCTCCACAGTTGACTCATCTGCTTCCTGCTAACCTCCCTCCCAATGCTACATCCCCTGGAAACCCCATCTACATCTTTGAAAGGCGCTCCCTCCATCAGCTTGCCTCATCTGATGCTGACCCTTGTCAGGATATCATTTTCCTCTTAGCCCTCTAGAACATGGAGTGCACATATTTCCATGTCCCATATTCTAGATTTGTCCCAGCTCTTCATTATGAGTTTTGATGGTCCCTTTGGACTATCATGCTATCTGGTTCTACCACTCTCTGCTTCTCCTTCTAGCACTCATGTCCTCACCGCCTAGTAATTCTCAGGACACTCATCAGACTTTGGAAACTGGCTATCTCTACCTTAAGCACTGCACTGATCCTGGGGGACAACCTACTCAGAACTCTGGAATCATTGCCCCCAGGGCAACTGTCCACATGGGAACTGCCAAAATGTTAGCCTCTTAGACTCTAGGTCCCACCTCCACTGAAAACACCCTTTCCTTGAAGCTCCCTTGCTCTCTCTTCCTACTCTACTCTCCAGCTTCACACAGTGCCCCAGGCTCTTGTAGCTTTTTCTCCAAGTCTGTTCACACTTCTCCACTTCACCTCCTCCCTTGTCTAGTCTAGACCCTGTGCAGCAGAATGTCAAACCCCCTCTCACCATCACCCTCAGCTTCTTTGTCCTATCCTTGTTCAATGCTCATCTAGCAAACCCCAATATCCCAACCAGGCATGTTCCCCAGGTTTGCAGAGATTACTAGAGAAAATTCACAACTGGAAAGATTTGCCAAATGCATAGTTTCCATCCTCACTGATACCTGCTCCAGGGCCCATCATCTCGGTAATAATGATTCCAACATTTTTTTAATACTAACACTAACTCTAACTTTAACACTCTCCTCAAACCATCTCCATAACAACGTCTTCACTCTGATAACATTATGCCTCCTTTTTTACAAAAAAAAAAAAAAAAAAAAAAAAAATGATGCCCTTGAGTGGGAGGTCTCTCAGTTTCCCAAACGTGTCTGTGTCCATACCTACCCTTCCTTCCCTGGACTTTTCTTCTAACGTTAATCTACCTACCTCTGCTTTAGATCGTATGCCTGCAGCATTAATTCTCTCTCTTTTTCTCTCTTTTTTCTGCGTTGTTCGTCTCTCTATCCTTCCCCTTAGAATATAGCTTATAAATGCACCTGAGCCTCTCCCATCTTAAAAAAAAAAAAGAAGTCGCCATGACTCAAGATTCTACTTTCAGTTGATGGTCTTCACAGCCTAGTTGTGCAATAAACATTCCTCACTTCCCATTTTTTAATCAAAGTGATGCATAGGCATAGCTTTTAAAGTCAAACAACGCTATAAGGCTTAATAATTTTTAAAATACTTGCTTGTAAACCCCATTTTTCTAAATAGCCTATGTATTTTAACTTTTTAAATTTTGAGATTATCTTTTATCTTCCTACCATGGAAGATGAATGTTCAGTTCTTTTTACAAGCCCCTCACCATCCAAACAGCCCTTTCCCCTCCCTCCATCCTCCCCTTATAGTTACATCTAATTAGTGGTGAAGTTATTATTCAATATTTATATCAATATGTCTATATATTTTTCATAGATTTAGTGTACTTTGTACTTCCTTGTACACATTTTGTTTTACATAATTACCCCTCTTTTTTCAATCTATCTTTCTGTGTATCTATCTCTAATTCAGCCCCTCACTTTCCAAAAAAAAAAAACAATAGAAAATCTACTACTTGAAATGTTTTTTCTCATATAATCCTTCCATTGTCACTTTCATATGGAAGGATTGCTCTCCAGGCCATTACCTGACTGCTGTCCTTTGCTTCCCTTCACCATCATCCCACTAATTACTTCCCTAGATTTTATTGCCTCTAATTCTTAGATTCTAAGTGTTCCCATTTCTTCGTTTATGTTTGCATTTTGCTGCAAAACATCCTAAATTGTTTTTCTGAAAAGGGATTCAAGGAAGGCACTTTTTTTTTGAGACCTTCACTCTTAACTGATCATTTTGTTAGAAGCAACACTCTAGGTTGGAAATCATTTTCCCTCAGAATGTTGAAGGTGTTGCTACACCATCTCCAAGTTGTTGAGAAGTCTTATGACATTCTGACTCCTGGTCCTTTGTATATAACCTGCTGCATTCCTCCCTGGTAGCTTTAGGAAAGTTCTATCTTCAAGGTCCTGATATTTCATAATAAGGTGCTTTGCATGAGGACTGTTCTTCATTAATTATGCTAGCCATTCACTGGTCCCTTTCAGACTAGAAATCCAGGACTTCAGAAATGTTCTTCCCATTTCTTTGATAATTAATCCCCTCTATTTTCTTTCTTCTTTCTTTCTGGAGCTCCTAATAGTCAGATGTCAGACCTTCTGGACTGATTCTCTACTTTTCCCATCTTTTCTATTTTCCCTAACTTTGTCTTTTAGTTTGACACCCTGAGAGGTCTTCTCAGCATTACCTATAGACTTGGAATTTCTGCTATCATATTTTAACTTCTAAAAGCCCCTTTCCATTCTCTGAATGTTTCTTTATATAACACTCTGTTTTTACTTCATAGATGTATTTCCTCTTATCTCTTGGATGGCATTAATCAGTGTATTTTAAATTTTTATTAAGTCCCTTACATTGCCTTTGTCTTTCCATTCACTTATTTGTCAGGGTCTCCATCTTAACCATCATAATCCTGCCTCAAATTTTCAGTGAGGCTTAGCCCCTTCTTTTCTGACCTAATGGTGTGGAACTAAACATTCATTAGAGGTTCTTTATGCATGGGCAGGGCCCAACTGCCTGGCAAACTCCACCTGAGTTTGAGGGGATCCATCATTCTGTTCGGTCTTTTGCCTGGAGCACCAGCTTTCCCAGAATACCATGTCCGGTCCCCTCACCTGGCTGCCCACACTGAGCGGGCTCAGCAGGAGAAGGGGCTAAGGGGTCTCACTGCTCAGTGGGCAAGGTGCCCACTTTCAGCACGTTGCCAAGTGTCAGACTACATCACAAACTTGATGGGGGAATGGAGAGGCAGCAGGCAGAGGGGCAGCTGCCTGGTGACCTGGAGAATGAATATGAGCACTAGGTGTTCTTTGTGCAAGCTTTCCACCAGCCTTTCTAGTTTTTGCCTCCTCCTAGTACCGCACCTCCCAGAGGTGCCCGGTTCCTCTGATTCCAAAGCTTTTGAGGGTTTGTACAACAAGAAAGGGCATGTTCCTCATTGATTTCACCCCTACCCAACTCCCACAGACAGGTGTTAGCTTTCTCTGAAAAGGAGGGATGAGGAAGAGGGAAGAGAAGGAGGGAGAAAGGGAAGAAAGGACGAAGGGAGGCAGCGAGAAAACATTTTTGAGCCTCTATGATGCACCAGACCCTGTATGTGCTGGGTTCTTTACATAAAGAAACATATTGTAATCCCACAACCCTCTTAGGTGGATACTGGTATTACCATTCACATCATACTCTTGCAGAAACATTGTTCAGAGACTACTTAGCGAGCCCATGATCACACAACTGTGAGTGTCTGCATTCAAACCCCAGGCTCTGTGTTCCCCAAGACCCGTGCTCCTTTCCCTATCTCGTGCTGAGAGCTATTGGTAGGCCTGGGGTCTATGGGCCACCCCAAGGGCCATACAGAGTAGGCACCCTATGCCATCCCCTGGGTCCCCCCAAGCCTTGCGAGCATTCTAGGGCAGCCAGTGGAGTATTTTACATTCTCCCTGGAAAGAGACCAAGGTGCTGTGTTCTCAGCTGCTTGGGCTGAGATCTGAGGGCCAGACCCTGGCGCTGACGTCACTCGGCGTGCCCTCCGCTTCCACCAGGCCGTTTATGCTGGCACCGCCGACAGCAAGGCTGGCGGGAAGGGGAGCAGCCCAAACAGGATTAATAAGAGGCAGCTGGGCTTTAAAAGCCTTCTTGACAATGTAAAGAAACGAAGTCAGATGTTTTTGGAACAGACTTTTAAATGAACTTGTCCAGCTCCTCGTCTCTCTCTATTGCCACTTCCCCACTTCCTCCCACACGCGTGCAGCCAGGTTTTCTGTTGCCCTTTCAGCATCTCGGACGATAACCCATTGGCTAAGGTCAGATGCTGGCTCGAGGAAGCGAGTGTCCCAGGACTGAACTGCACCCACCGCCAACAATTCAGCAGCCCCTCACCCGCCGCTCACCCTCCAGGTGCCCTCAGCCCCTCACCTGTCACCTCCTAATCCCTGCCGTGCTGGCCAGAGGTGGTCAGTGTCTGAGTGGATAGAGAGGAAGTGGAGAAGCCGCCGTGAGGCCATGATGAGCGGCACTTCAGAGCGCACTGTGTCGCCGGTGCGGTGGGCCCTTGGTAGGGGAGGCCTTTGTGACACGGTGTTCCAGACCATCTGTCCCCGTGCAACACTGGAACCTTGTATGGCCCCTGCACTCCGCAAGGGTTGTGCCACAAACTTTCCACCTTCCTGGATGCAGCCAGGACAGCAGAAGTGGCCAACAGCCTTGGGCATCAACCAGAGGTGGTGGTGTGGCCACGAGAGCTACTACTACCAGCTACCGGTGGTGCTACACTAGGCTCAGGAGTTGTCCAGGGGGGCCTGCTGGATCCCAGGAGCCCCAGTTCTTCTACCCACGCATCCGCCCTACGAAAGGCCAGAGCTGGGTGCACAGGGCGTGCTGGAGCCCTGTGGGGGTGACCAGCACAGGATGGAGAAGCTCACTGCCCATCAGCTGCCCAGTGAAGCATGATCTCATTACTTCCTAGGGGCCCTGGAGGTCATGTGGAAACAGATCCATGACCATAACCTGAAGCGAAAGCCCTGTCCTGATGACTGAACCAGCATTGAGCCCACTGGCCAACGGACAACAGATCGTTGAAGTGCTTTTGAGTATGTGGGGGTTCCTGCCTCTCTATGCCTATCCGTGGGGTGCTGGCTCTCTTTACTGCTGGCTTCACAACTGGCTTTGTGGTGAACTCAGGTGCTGCGATTACCCAGTGTGTGCCCATCTTTGAAGGTTACTGTCCGCCCCTTGGTGTCCACCAGCTAGTTTGTCTGGCCTTGGCCTTACTGACTACCTCAGGATGCTGTTCAAGGACCATGGCATCCTGTGCTGCAGACAGAAAGATCGTCACCGTTAAGGAAAGCTCTTGTGATGTGGCAATGAACTATGAGTAGGAAGTGACCAAGACACCTGGTAGTATAGAGTTTACCAACTACCTGGTGGGGAGATGATCAGGCTCCATCACCAGCTCTCACAGTGCCCAGAGGCCCTCTCTGTCCATCTCTCGTGAACCTGGAGACTCCTGGTATTGATAAGCTGCATCAGCATAATGAAATGCGGTACAGACCTGAGGAGTTACTTTTTCTCTAATATTATCCTTGCTGGGGGATCAACCTCATTCCCTGGTTCAGGAAAGTGGCTGCCCAAGATACAGCACCAGTGGCACCTGCCAATACCCCTGTGCAGGTTAGAGCTCCCCAGAAGGGGAAATATTGGTGTGGATGGGGGGCTCTTTAGACATGCGGCTCACTCACTGCTGCAGAGTTTAAAGAAGTTGGCCCCAACATAGTACCCCAGAGATGCTTCTGAAGACAAAATGCTTACAGGAAAATGTTTCCAGTGTGTGGGACAGAAAACTTTGGATATTGTGTTTCTGGAAGAACAGAAACTATTTCAATTATTGGAATGCCTATTCCTCTGTTGCATGTCTGTAATGGGGGAAATGATGGTGAGGCAGCCAGATGTTTAGAGGAAACACTGAAAACAAGAGGAAGTGGGCACAGGAGGTGGGCGGGGGTTATTTGTGGATTAGCCTGAAGGCCACACTGGATACCGTAGCAGAGGCGTGTGTTACCGAGACCAACACTAACCTCCAGGGACTAGAGAAATCAAAACTGAGCTATTTCAGGCACCTACTACGCGCTGGGCAACATGTTAGGACTTTTTCACGCTTTCAATCCCATAATCATCAAGTCCTGCCCAGGCTGTCTTTTCTCCAAGTTATTCCAGATCCTTCCCAGCCACAAGGGAAAGGCCTCACTACTTCCTCCGTGGAGCTTTCCCTGGCCAACTCCTCCCTGAGAGGTCTCTGAGGCTGGGACCTGCCGGAATTTTCTGTCCACTTGGTCCACCCTTAATCACCTGATTTATGTTGAGGGCAACCTGCCATTCATATTCGTTTATGATTCCCACGGAAGGCCGCATGGAGGAACTCGGTGCCAAAGAAAGCTCTCCCCCTTGAGGAGCCAGCATTCCCTCTCCTTTCTGTCAAGGTCTTTGTAACTCTTCATGCTTCCTTCTTTGCCTCCTGAGAAGTTCCAAGCACAAGGAGGGTTTGACTCAGGTTAGCAGTGCAACAAAGATCTCCTCTCCATAAGGAAGTGACATTTGAGCTGAGACCCAAACTACGAGTAAGACTCAGCCAGATAAGATTGGAAGAAACATCATTCCGTTCGGAAACAGCATGAAGTGCAGAGGCTCTGAGGCAGAAAAGAAAATGCCCGGTGTGGCCGGAACATGCGGGGTAAAGAAGACAGCGGTGCTAATGAAACTGCGTTTCAGACCCTCTTCAGTCTCTGGAGAGAGGCAAGCCGCCTTCTCTCCTCGGGGAACCTGAGCAGCTCCATTTCACCAGCTTTCCCAGCAAATTTTCCGCAGGCTTCAGTGCACCCGACTGAAGCAGTTACATAATTCCCAGCCAGGCTCCCAGAAGCCTCACAAAGCCATGCTTTCAGAATAACCCCAGTGAATGCGCCCAAATAATACGTGAAATTGTATCGGGCCTGCCGCACCCAGAAGACGCACACAGAGTAGGAGGGGCGTTCGCCACGCCAGCCCGTGACACCTGAGATCTTCTCACCACCAGGGCCATTAGGAGGGAATTAAGATTAAGTGGACAGGGGCAACTCCAGTGCATGAGGCCAGAGCGTGACTGGTCACAGAGGACAGCAGGGTTGCAAAGCGCTGTGCCCCGTGCTGGCAGCCCAGCAGCTAACACACGAACACTGAGGGTGGCCACCATCTGTGCCGCAAGCTTCTCCTGCATCATTCTCATTTCGGCTCACACTGCCCTCTGTCCCAGCTCCTGTCATTATCTCTCCTTGGCGGATGAAGACAGCAGGCTGGGAGCTGTCCCACAGCCTGCCCGGGTCCACACAGCACTAGGGCCTGGACAGCCCTTTTGTCCCTAGTCCACAGGCAGAGGCGGTACTCCTCAGGGAGGCAGCATGACACTCTGGAAGAAGTTCTCCGATTCCTCTCTTTTCCAGGTTTTGCACAGCAGGTTTTAAAGTCTCTCCATTCTAGTCCCAATCATAATTTAACAGCTCGGAGAGCAAGGAAAACAAGAGACTGAAGACAGTGGGAGTCCCGGGGAGGGTGGCAGAAGGAAACCATGCAGTGCAGCCAGGTGTCCACCCGGCACGCCCAGCTCCCCGGCAAAGCTTGTAGGGGGCCTTCTGCTCTGTGCCCTTCTCACCCAACCTCTACCCTCCCCCCTCTCCAGTCCCACCTCCCAACTTCTGCCAAGAAAATGGAGGCTCTCAGGTAGGAACTCTGTCTAGATCAGCGGTTCTCAACCTGTGGGTTGCGACCCCTTTGGGGGTCGAACGACCCTTTCACAGGAGTCGCCTAAATACATCCTCCATATCAGATATTTACATTATGATTCATAACAGTAGCAAAGTTACAGTTATGAAGTAGCAACAAAAATAATTTTATGGTTGGGGGTCACCACAACATGAGGAACTGTATTAAAGGGTCGAGGCATTAGGAAGGTTGAGGACCACTGGTCTCGATCTTAGGCTCTTGCAAACTTACCTGCCTCTTCCCATCTCCACCCCCAGCCTGAGCAGAATGGACGCCCCTTTTCTAATCCATGCAAATCCACTAAAATGGCTCATGATGCTGTGTCCTGTCACTTCTCTAGTTTTGAATTCAGCCCTGACCACCTCAGCCTCTAATTTTGCCCGTTTTATTTAAAATGTCATTTAACAACCCCAGTGGCCATCCACAGGTGAATGGCTAAACAAAATGTCCACAAGGGCTGTGAGATTCTTTTTCTTTTTTAATCCTCACCTGAGGGTATGTTTTTATTAATGAAGAGAAAGAAAGGTATGAGAGAGATGAGAGAGAAACATGGATCTGTTGCCTCCCATATGCACCCCAACTAGGGATTAAACCCGAAACCTGCATATGTGCCCTGACCAGGAATTGAACCTACGACCTTTTGGTGTATGGGACGATGCTCCAACCAACTGAGCCACACTGGCCAGGGCTGTGAGATTCTTAAAGGCCACAGGGTATCTTCACATCTTGGAGCCCCAATACCTAACAAAGCACTTGCCATATAGTGGGTACTCAATAAATAATTGTGAAATTAACTACTGAACCCCAAGCATTTGGTTCATACTTCTGGTCCCACTGGTCCCTTCCCTTCCGTGGAAATCAGAAAGTAAGAGGAAAATGGGCAAATAGCAAGTGTGGTACATAATTTAAAGGGGATGAGAGAGAGGGAAGAAGGGAGAGCTAGAAAGGAAGGGGCGGTGAGGGGAAGAGAGAAGGGAAGACAAATGCAGTTGGGGGGCTGTCTACAGAGCTGGCTCCTTGAAGATTTGCTTCAGTTGACTAACAAATCCTGCCAGTGTCGTCTCGTGCCTCCTGGAGTATCTTATTCTGGCAGTTTGATTCATTATTTTGGTGGGCAGCCAAATACCTCCCCCCTCCCCTTAGTAGGCAAGATCTAGGACAGATCTTGGTGCAGAAGGAGAAGCACTCAAGAGTCATCTTCAGTTGTAATTACCTATCCAATTAAATCCAGGCACTCAGCCATCCTCCCTAATAGGGGCTGAGGGCGGTAATCCACCGTGCAATTTGTGCGCTTGCAGCAGCTCTGATCAGCAGCTGTACTGTGTTTATTTAGTTGGGGTTTTTTTGGGGGGGAGGGGAGGGGGGTAAAGAAGGGAGACAAGAGGAGGAAACTGGGTAGATGCTGAGTGATCAGAGTATCCCTGGGGATATTGAGCACCAGGGGGAAATTACCTTCCTGATGACTCAGAAACAGGAAGCGGTGACCCAGAGGCATCTCAGAAGGGGAGGCCTGCACACGTGTGATGACATCGCTTCCTCTTTTTATGAATGCGGGGGTATGCAAGTGGAAAAGGGAGGGGGGAGAAAACAATCAAAGGGATAGGAGAGTGGGTCTCCTGCGTGTTCTTGCTCACATCCTCACATCCCCGGCCCCTATTCCTGCACTTCTGACGCAGGGCCAGCGCCTACACAGCTTCCTCTCTTTCACCCTCAGGCTCTGGCTGAGAGAAGCTAACAAGGCTCATTCTGAGCCCTTCCGACCAAAGACAGAGCTAGATTTGCAGGGGGGGGGGGGGGGAGGCGGTACCCTCAAACTCACAGAAGCCACCAGGCTGGTGCTGGGAATTCTCTTACCAGTTAGTAAAAGGAACTATGATCTGAAACTCTTCACTCCTCACCAGGCGCCATGCCCCACTTCATCACTGAGAGGATGGGGTGCTACATGAAGCAGCAGCCAGCAGCATGGGCAGAGGGAACATGGGAGAACCCAAGAATGTGCAGTGGAGCATCCAGACTTCACCAAAACTGGCAGTTTTGGGGGATAGTGAGAACAAACTTTGGAGCCAGGGGCGTTGTGACTACAGGACTAGGTGAGAACTGAGGACTAAATGGCCCTTCTTGCTCTTCCTTCCCCAAAGTGGGAACCAAAGACCAAAGTCCTGGGCCCAGAGAACAGGACTGACACCCGTTTTTCCCATGACACCAAGCAAAAGACTAGCTGAACCTCCCAGTCTACCAGGGGCCCTCCCCCATGACAGTGAGTGACTCTGTCTCAAGAATGCCCTGACTCTATAGAAGCTGCTCTACTTGTGCTGCTTTATCCCCACCCTTGGGATCCCTGGGTGAGAATCCCCAGCACAGAGCATATGGTGACTCACATAGAAGGAAATCAGAAGAAGGTGATCAGTGTTGCACGTAGGGCCCTCTGCTCCCTGCCTGCTCTCTCCATGGGCACTCAGGTGACACAGCAGCCCCAACTGTACATTTTGTGAAAGTTGATAGACAAAGAGAACAGCAAGTCCACCAGCATATTCAGAAGAGCCTGCCCTGCGTTTACCCACACTTGTCTTTCTCTGCTATCTCTTCAAGGGAAGACCAAACCACTAAAAGGCCTAGCCCCCTTTCTGTGTGGGCAAATCTATGTCAGCCAACCCATAGAAAAAGACAAGCAATCTGCAAACAACCCAATCTGCAACTCAGCAGTGGCCTATACACATGCCTCCAAAAAGTCACTATAGAGGGAACTGGACAAAGGAGGAGCCATAGTCCAACGTCTTGTCTTTGGAAGGAACTAATGAAAAGTCTGGGGATGTCCCCTGGAACCGTCACACTGTCCCCAGCTCTCCAGGCACCTCCTATCCATAGTGCCTTGGCCCACCCACTCCTCATGTGAGCAGGACAACCCACTTGGAGCAGAGTCAAGGTGGTAACTGGGGTGGTGGGCCAGAGGACCAAGCCACCATCAAGTCTCTATACAGTGAGAGGGACTCAAAGGACAAACATTAGGAAAAGGGAAAGAACTTGGTTGGTACAATGGGAGGTATCTCCTGTGTGTTATCTCATCTGGTCCACACATTAATCCCACAAAGTCTTATCACTGAGCAAACTGATACTGAGAGAAGCTGGGCAACTAGCCCTCGACCTGAGAACTGGTAGCTGGCAGAGGCCCGGCTCAACCCAAGATCCCACCATGCTCTTTTTCCAGTACACATTGAAGACAAAATAACAGAGATGCAGAGATGGGGCAAGGTACGAGCTACCCTGGAAATCTTCCTCAACAAAATCTGTCTCTGCTCCTGTCACCAAATGTGAGATTGGACCACTGCATAGTCATTCTGGAGGTCTTGAAAGGTTTTAGAGGTTTCACTCAATTCACCAACACAAAAAGATTGGTCTTCTGCTACTTGATAGAAAATAAATAAATAAAGTAAATAAAAATATAACAAAAATATCCTCAATCTGTAGAGACCCAAATAAATTAGTGGTTGCCTTGGGCTAGGGGTTGGTTTGAATGGGGAGCTGACTATTAATGGGTATGGGTTTTCTTTCTGAGTGATGAAAGTATTCTAAACTTAGATTTAGAATCTAAATCTACTAAAACCCATCAAAGTGTATGCTTCAAATGAGTGAATTTGTTGGTATATGAATTAGGGCTCAATAAAGATGTTTAAAAAAATAGAACCTTCCCTTGAGGGGTTCAACATGTAATTGTATTGAGAAGACATATGCATAAAGACAGGATATGCCAAATAGCAAGAGGCACCAAAGGATTCAGAATGAGAAGGATCAATTCTAGATGGGGTGTCAGAGAAGGTAGGATCGATTATATTTTGATAAATAAAAGGGAAAAATCAAATTTTCCAAGTTGGATTTCCACGTTGGAGGAACATGAGCACGGGGGCATGAAAAGGTGTGAAAGTGTGAACCATGCCTAGGAAATAGTGAGCCAATGAATGAAACCCTGTTTATCATGCCAACACAAAGATGACTTACAGTATTACACCATCAACTATTGCTGAGTAACAAATACCGCAGAGCTTAGTGGCTTGGAACAACAACAACCAGTGAATTGTTCACAGTTCTGCATTCTGCACTGGACTCAGGAGCCTGGTTTCTCTCTGCTCCTCATCAGCTCATGGTTCCATCAGGACAGGAAAATCCAGGAAGGCCTCACACAACGTCTGGCACTCCAGCCAGGGTGACTGCAATGGCTTGGCTGCTAGATGTCCTTCTCCCTCTCCTCATGGTCTCTCATACTCCAGGGCCTCTTTCTCCCCAAGAATTCACATCCTCAAGGAAGCTAAGCCAGGTTTTCTTGCATGGCAATCAAGAGAGCAAAAGCAAAAGCTACAATGCATCTTACGGCCAAGGTCACTTCTATAAGATTTTACTTGTCGAAGCAAGTCATAGGGACAGTCCAGATTCAGTGAGGAGGGGACTATACAGGGTATGAATTCAAGGAAGCACAACTCATTGGGTATCTACCACAAATACCAGATAGGAAATCACACACCTGCCTTGGAAGAGCTTATTGACTAGTGGCCTGGCTACCTGAAAAGGCAGGTAAAGGGGAAATATGTCTAGGAATGTAAGACTGGGAACAGAGCATCGAGGACATTGAATAAAAAGCTAAGGAATTTAGAGTTCATTCAAGAGTTTTAAAATGCAAAAATCCCTAGAAGTGATACTTTAAGCCTTTACCAGCCAACATCTTAGACGAACTTGATCACCTGTGCAAGTAAGATAAACTAGAAGCCTGGGCCTCTCCAAAAAGATTAGGTAAATTGCACGGACTGTGTGTTCCCATCACCTACATCGGACCATACCACCACTTTATAGAGGGGTCAGGAAAGAGACTCTGATTGCTTGTTGGCTTCTTTCTCTCTTCAGCCCTCCTACCCTTCTTTTGTCAAGGTAAGTCTTACTTCAGACAGTAACATGGAAATTAACAGCAAAGAGAAAACTGAAAATTATGGGTCCAACTTAACTAATTACTTGGATAATGACTGTTTCTTATCTGACCATCTCTCTCCTCTCCTCACATTTCACACCTGGAAAACCCAGGGTAGCAAGAAGCCTGGGCCTGCTCGGGTCCCACAGTTCTCCTAATGATCTACTTCACCTGCAGGTGACCACCTACAGCCCTGAACGATAGCATGAAGCCATAAGATGTTGCCAATAACACCTAACAAATTGCATCAAGAGCTGCAGCCCATTCATTTCCACCAACGGGCGACCACTTCTCCACAGTCACCTCCACAACAGGAAGCAGCTCCTGGGCAGGAATAAGGTGCCTGTAACTTGGTGAGTGTTCATGTGGATGTGGAGCTGGACCCCTAGCAAAGTATGGTGAGCATCCCCTCTACTAAGAGATTGTTCCTAGGGGTCCATGTTGGGTCAGCAGTGTCCCATTCAAATAAGACCCAGCTGTGCTCAGCACTTCCTGGCAAAGTGTGTGTTTGGTTCCCTCCCACTTCCCATCTCAGTGCTTCCTTCCAAGTCTTCACCCATCTTTCAAGTTTCCTGCCCCGTCACAAAAAGTTTCCCTACACCTCTAAATCATCCTTTCATCTCCATTATTAAAATCTGATTCCCAGGTCAGTATGATTGCAGCTAGCTGTGTGGATGAGTAAATATATATTTAATAGAAAGGTTCTTAGTAACACAAAGAAATTAATATCTCCTGGTGGCATTTCAGTGAGTATCGAGAACAGACAAGGGAGATATTTGGAGGCTTGTGATGGTCCAGGATCTCAAGATAGTTTTCTTATCTAAGGAAAAGTTGAACCAGACAGAGAAAGGAATGAGGGAAGGGTACAGACTCTACCTAACCTCTGACATCTCACTCCTCCCACCCACCCCTGCCACATCACTGTATCATCCACCTTTCGTGCACACAGACTAAAGAATGAGAGCCACATGCCACACACATAAACAAGCCCTACATCACATTCCTACCATAAACCATTTTGAAATACCCAGAGGCGAGGATTATTTCCATTTGAAATCATCTCTGACGTCACTCATCAAGTCTGACAACGGTAACTTTCCACTAAGACAACGGATGCTAACTCAAGCCTGGGGGGCCACAGTGAGATGCCAAGTGATTCAAAATAAAGGAAAAGAGGGGGGGCGAAAGAGAAGAAACAAGACACACTGGGCAAGTAGCACCATCTAGAGGGTTTACAAGGTAAAACTGTTTTTCTGGCAAATACAGACCTGGAACTTTTCTCCAATAGTGAAAGGTAAAGGCAAACATCTGCCTAGGGCCCAGATCTGAGATGACTGTGAGCCCATGTGGCCCACCTGGGGCGGCTAGACCGGAAGCTCTGTGCCCAGGTCCAGGCATCAATTCACACATTGGAGTAACACCAGAACCCAGAGAACTTCCTCTGAGACACAGTAGAGAGCAGGACAAATACTGCATGATTCCACTTATCTAAACATCTAAAATAGTCAGACTTCTAGAATCAGAGAATAGAGTGGTGCTGGCCAGAGGCTGGGAGGAGAGGAGCTGGGAGCTGTCGTTCGGAGGGGATAGAGGTTCAGTTACACAAGGTAAATAAGTTCCAGAGACCTGCTGTGAACACTGTGCCTGTAGTTAACAAGACTGGGTTGTACACTTAAATATTTATTGTTCTCACAGTAAAAGAAAAAGAGAGACACTGTAGATGGAATTTCTGCTCAGGGCTAGCAGGGGATAGAATAGGACAACAGTGCCTCTGGGGCACATCTGTGATTCCGGGAAAACAAAAAATTGAGATCCGTGTTTCTAAGTAATAAATGGAATTTTTTTTAATGTGGGTGATTAATGGTTTCACATTCAAGCAACTGAATTCAATATTTTCTTTAGAAATATCAGCTTTCAGTTTCAAAAAAAATAAACATTATCTGACTTTTATTCAGAATTCCAATCTCACCTTTAGGAAACAGCGCTCTTGCTTTGGGATTGCTAGGAAATGTGCCTCCAGCAGTGAGCACAGGCCGATCTCCTTCAGCCCCCTGAGTGGCCGGGATGGAAGGATCCCCAGGGTTAGGGCTCCTGCGGGAGTTGGAGGGAAGAGAGGCAGCAGACCCACTATCTTCCAAGCCTATCTGAGTCATTAAAAGGAGACTCAAAAAAATCAATTGAATCCAACCTTTCATTTTAGTGACAAAAAAACACAACAACAAACAAAAGCTCTGGCTTCTGGGCAAGATGGCGGTGTAGGTAAATGCAGTACTCAAATCCTCCCACAACCACATCAAAATTACAACTAAACTACAGGACAATCATCATTCAGAACCACCTGAATTCTAGCTAAATGGAAGTCCTACAACTGTGGTGGGCAGTTAGACACATGAGCAGAGCAAGGACGATGGGCCAGGTACAGAAGGTCACCAGGGTGGAAAGCCCTGGGTGACTAGCAAAGGACAATTGTAGGGTAGGACCTCATCCCCAGGGTGAGCTTTCCTCCCCTAGCATATCGCTGGTCATGTGGCTAGAACCCCCTGACCTTTCCTCCTTAGAGATAACATCTCAGTTGTATTTCAGTTCCAGGCCCAGAAAAGCAAGAAAACCAGACAATCAACACCATAGCTGACATCAGGACCAGCTGCATTGAAGAATGACCCCTGCCCTCGCATTGACCAATCAATCCGTGCAGACCCAGATCCTGAAAGGCACATCTGGAAAGCTGCTGAATATTCTATTGAGGAATTCCCCCTGTTACCTGCCTAACAATTTCCACCTTTAAAATCCTTAGAACAGAGGACCCAGTGTGCTCTCCTTCCCAGGAGCACCCTGCACCCTTCCATCCTCTTTCCTTCCTGCCCCAGGTGCGTCACCTTGACCTTCCTCACTCCCAGGTTCCAAGGGCCCTTCCTTTGCCTCTATAACTTGTTTCCTCAGCCCATTTCTTCTATGAATTATTTCTTCTACCTCTGTGATTTTCTAAATAAATGTTCTCTTATAGTTTGAGTCTTGGCTATGAATTCTTTCCTAGCCAGAACTCAAGTACCAAAGTTGCTGAATCCAGGTCTAGTCTGACCCCACCAGTCTAACACTCAGTGCCATTCCCACTGCATCCAATGCAACTAATGATGCAAAGAAGAAGCCACCTTGAGACTGGTTGGAGGGGTGGAGACTCAGAACAGGCTGGTCCCATACCTACATGTGGCAGGGGACATCTCATCTGTGGAGATTCCCCCTGAGGAATGAGGGATTCTTACTCAGCCTCAGTGGCTATGAGCTCCAGCACTGGGGCAGAAGCTTAAAGGGCACCAGGGACATACGGCAAAGAACTGAATTGTCCAGCATCAGGGAAAGAGGTTGGGGAACAGCTTTCTCCCAGACAGAAGTGCTGGCAGAGGCCATTGTTCTTTTTCTGAGCCCAGCCCTTGCAGAGCAGCAGGTAGGCGCCATATCTGAGTCTCCATCAACTCATCTAGCTAACACCATTAGTCATGCCCTGATGATTCCTTGAGATTCTGCCTCACAGAATTCTTAGCCCCACCCAAGCTGTTTCCAGTGGCTTTTTCATATGAACAGTCTGTCTTAGCTCATGCTTCAGACATTCCTAAAATCTCTCAAACAAGCAGTATTTGGGAGAAACCAAGATGGCGGCATAGGTTAACGCTGGAGATTGCTGCCTCGAACAACCACTTCAAAAAACAACTAAAAGACGGAACGGACATCATCCAGAACCACAGGAAGGCTGGCTGAGTGGAAATTCTACAACTAGGAGGAAAGAGAATATCATACCCAGACTCAGAGGAGGCGCAGTGCTGAAGTGAAATACTAAGGTGCGGAGTGCACGTGGAGCAGGCTGGAGGCGGAGGGCGCAGTTGTTGTTTTCAATCGGGAGGGAGTTTCAGACTCTGAGCTCCAGATCCGGGCAAGTCTCTAGGGACCCAGACTCAAACGGGAGAAGTGGGACTGTCTGGCTTCGGTCGGAACTCGAAGGCAGCTTTCTCTCCGAGGTTTGCAGCGATTGCTGGGACTCTGTGAGGCAGAGCCCCTAGGGACAGAACTGAGAGCAGTCATAACTGATCACTCCGGCCCGCCCTGTAGATCCCCGGGGACCCGCCCCAACCAAGCCCTGCGCAGAGCCATTTGCCGGATAGCCTCAGGCAAACGCTAGATTAGCACCGCCCTAGAGATCCAGCACAGAAGCTCTCCCACTGCAGACACAGCAGACTCTCATAGCCAGTTAGCCTGGAGGTCAAATCACCCGCGGTATTGCCGACAACAATCAAGGCTTAACTACACCAAGACACATCATAATTAAAATGTCAAGAGCAAAAGACAAAGACAGAATCTTAAAAGCAGCAAGAGAAAGAAAGTCAGTTACCTACAAGGGAGTACCCATACGACTGTCAGCTGATTTCTCAACAGAAACTTTGCAGGCCAGAAGAGAGTGGCAAGAAATATTCAAAGTGATGAATACCAAGAACCTACAACCAAGATTACTTTACCCAGCAAAGCTATCATTCAGAACTGAAGGTCAGATAAAGAGCTTCACAGATAAGGAAAAGCTAAAGGAGTTCATCACCACCAAACCAGTATTATATGAAATGCTGAAAGGTATCCTTTAAGAAGAGGAAGAAGAAGAAAAAGATAAAGATACAAATTATGAACAACAAACATGCATCTATCAACAAGTGAATCTAAGAATCAAGTGATTAAATAATCTGGTGATCATAATAGAATCAGGGACATAGAAAGGGAATGGACTGACTATTCTTGGGGGGGAAAGGGGTGTGGGAGATGCAGGAAGAGACTGGACAAAAATCGTGCACCTATGGATGAGGACAGTGGGTGGGGAGTGAGGGCAGAGGGTGGGGCAGGAACTGGGAGGAGGGGAGTTATGGGGGGAAAAAAGAGGAACAAATGTAATAATCTGAACAATAAAGATTTAATTAAAAATAAATAAATAAAAATAAAAAAAAAACAAGCAGTATTTGGGGTCAGTGTACCCCATACTTTTCACTAGTGGCAATCAGCCTTTTTCACAGCTTGGCCTCTCCTGGGCACCTCCAACTTCAGCACAAGAAGCAGCCATCTGCAGATCACTATGGAGCTCATGCTGGGTGGCCACTGGCAGAATACAGGTAGTTGAAGGAATGGGCTCTGGATTGGTTGGTTTGCATACAAATGGTGGCTTGTAGGCCATACATTTACTGTCTCTAGGAGTTGGCTAGCCCTGGGAGGGACAGTTCCTCCAGGGTCAGCAAGGCTCCAGATGTCACAGCATAGGAAATACGGGTTTATACCCCTGGGTCATACAGGGGTTTCATGGCAGACAGATATGTAGGACCCACGACTCTCATCATGAAGGTTAGCTGGAGCCAGCCCCCAGGCAACCCCTCACCTAATCTGCCTGCACCTCCAGCTTTCAAGCCAGGACAGTTTTTCTTAGGGAACTTATTCATTGATTTTGGGAGGCTTCCTTTTCTAACTGATAGTTCAATTTTCTCCTTGTAGAACTCCTTCTTTTCTAACAACAGTGTCATTACCTACACATTATACACATGATCACATGGTCACACTGCTCCTGTCTGGGGCTCACACTAGTTGCTAAGTTTACCTAGACCTTTCAGGACTTGGTGAACTAGCACACAGCAAGGCAGACCCTGGAATGGGCTCAATGGGCTCTCAGTGTTCCCCTGGGGCTGGACAGGATTGGAGAAGGCTGTTCTAAGCAGTTCTAGGCACTGGGAGGGGCTGTCCCTGGAGGGTCCAGCAAGCCTCTGCCATCACAGTTCTAGTGAAGGGTAACAAGGTGTTCCCTCCCACCAGGAACAAGCCCCAGCCCCAGGGAGAACAGGACTATGAGGTCCAGACATATCAGCAAGCTTCAGCTGGGAGGCACAGGTTTGAGTCACGGGACTCTGGCACCCAGACAGGTGAGAAGAGTGGAACAGACACTGCTAAGTAGTCAGAGCAGGAAGCTAGTGTCAAGTGGGCTCCTGATGTAGGTACAAACCGCCACATCCAGCATGGTGCCTGCGGGGCACTCAGTAAATACCGGATCAATAAAGGGACAAATGACAAAAATATATGGCAAAGGCTCAGGCTATGGAACTTGGAAAAAGATCCCTATTATAAGGCCAAATTCATTTATAATATGGTGGAGAGGAAATAAGGCAGAGGTCTGTGGCTGGAGCATATGTCCAGACTTTACTGTGTGTGTGTCTGTTTGTGCCTCTGTGTGTCCATGTGGGGTTGGGGGGGGAGGGGGGATGGGTCTGGGGGGACTGGTACAGAGCTGAGCCAGTGTAGAGTGCTCTTACCTGGCATTAAAGTTGTTCTGAAAACTGGTCTGAGTGAGCCTGCAGTGGAGGATGAGGCTTATTCTGCAGAAAAGCACCGCAGGGGAAGTGGGAAGGGTGAGGGTGGGGTTAGGATTGGATTCGGGTTAGAGCTGGCAGAGGGATGAAAGGTAAGTAAATGCTGGCAGCATATACTATTTTTTAATTTATTTTTATTGTTGAAAGTAATACAGACGTATCCTTTTTCCCCCCATTGACCCTTTCTAACCTGTTCCTCCCCCCATCCCTGGCAGCAAATACTTCTGAAAGCATAAGGTTGAAACTCCTAAAGCACCTTCTTCCTGTCCTTGGGCCTGACAGCCACAAGAGGCAACTCTCCCCGGCTTCCCAGTTCTCAAACCCATGTCGCCACCACCAGTGTGGGAGGGACATCATTCGATTCTCAATCAACCCATGTTTGAGCACTTCAATACCCATGCCACTGAACATGACAGAGAGCCCCTCTGATCAGAGGGACACTGGGTAGGTCACAGTTCACCATCCCACAACTACACAGGCAAGCACACACCCATGCACGCTGCCGTCCTAGGCGCCACTCATTAACTCATACTAAAGCATTTAAAGTGTAGTTAAAATGTAAAAATGCATTCTCAAAGATGTCACAGTAAGTCAGTATTTGCAATCAAGAGGTCATCTAATCAGAGGTAGATGTGAGGGAGAACATCCCCCCTCCCCAGTCTCCCATCTCATTGCACATGTGTCATTTTAGCTACTTGAGTGCTCTGGTCATTGTCCCATATTAAGCCACTGGACCCCTGTTAGACCTTTACTAAAAACAGGGCTGCTTCCTGCCCCAGGCCTCGGGAATGGGCCTGTCTCAAAAAGGAAAGAAAAAAGATATGAAAGATTAGAAGAGAGAATTTCTTAGAAGGGTCCTCTTTTCCTCTAAACGTCTGAGTAGGACAGGGCCTGGAAGCCCCTGACAGCAAGTTACTTTGGGTGGGATCTACTTTGCAAGCATGTCTTTTATATTCCTTACTAGAGGCCCAGTGCATGAAATTCGTGCATGGGTAGGGTCCCTAACAGCTGCCAGCTGCCAGCAGGGGCCTTCCTTCCCCGGGCTGCCTGCCACCAAGGCTGGCTTGGGGGAGGGGCCACAGGCAATTGGCTGGCTGGCTTGCCCCTGGTCAAACTCCTGGTTAAACTCCCTGTTGAGGGGACAATTTGCATTTAGGCTTTTATTATATAGGACTAGAAGCCTTTTGTATGAAGATTCATGCAATAGGCCTTCCTTCCCCTGGCTGCTGGCTCCGGTTTTCCTCCAGCACCCGGGACCCAGGCCTTTGGTCTGGCCGCAGCAGAGAAGCCAAGCCTCTTCAGTCTTCAGTCTTCAGTCTTCACTCCGGCCAGAGCCTTCAGTCTTCGCTCTGTGCCTGCGTATGCAAATTAGCCGCCATCTTTGTTGGGTTAATTTGCATAGTCGCTCTGATTGGCTGGTGGGCATAGCAGAGTGACACCAATTTGCATGTTTCTCTTTTATTAGTGTAGATATTCTCTGCTTAATTCCCTTTGCTCTCTATGTATTAAAATTCACTCTTCCTTCACAGTCCCAGCTTATCCCAGCTAAGGGAATGCAGAGTTAAATTCGGAGAAGCAAATTCCTGAGGCTGGAGGTCCTACCCCAGCTGTGGGCACACTATGGCCCGCGGGCCAGATCCGGCCCATTTGAAATGAATAAAACTAAAAAAAAAAAAAGACCGTACCCTTTTATGTAATGACTAGGGGCCCGGTGCATGAAATTCGTGCACTGGGTGGGGGGGGGGGGAGAGTGTCCCTCAGCCCAGCCTGCCCCCTCTCACATACTGGGAGCCCTCAGGCGTTGACCCCCATCACCCTCCAATCGCAGGATCGGCCCCTTGCCCAGGCCTGACGCCTCTGACAGAGACGTCAGGCCTGGGCAGGGGACCCTCATTTCCCCCCATCACTGGTTCTGCCCCCAGCCCAGGCCTGATGCCTCTGGCCCAGGCGTCAGGCCTGGGCAGGGGATCCCCAGACCCCTCTGATTGCTGGCTCTGCCCCTTGCCCAGGCCTGATGCCTTGGCCAGAGGCGTAGACCCCCATCACCCTCCGATCGCCTGATCGGCCCCTTGCCCAGGCCTGACACCTCCGCCAGAGGTTTCAGGCTTGGACAGGGGACCCCCATCTCCCCCCCGATCACTGGCTCTGGCCCCCGCCCAGGCCTGAGGCCTCTGGCCCAGGAATCATGCCTGGGCAGGGGACCCCCATCTCCCTCTGATCGCTTGCTCCACCCCCCACCCAAGCCTGATGCCTCGGCCAGAGGAGTTGACCCTCATCACCCTCCGATCACCAATCACTGGATCGGCCCCTTGACCAGGCCTGAGGCCTCCGGCAGAGGTGTCAGGCCTGGGCAGGGGACCCCCAGCTCCCCGCGGTTGCAGGCTCCGCCCCTGCCCAGGCCTAATGCCTCTGGCCTAGGCATCCGGCCCGGGCAGCGGGGACCCGCAGCTGCAGCAGCCCCGCGATCGTGGGCTTCGCTTTAGGCCCAGGCAAGGGACCCCTAGCTCCTGGGACTGCCAGCTTCGACCGTGCCCAGTTCCCATCGCTGGCTCCACCCCTACTTCCTGCTATCACTGGCCAGGGCGGAAAAGGCACCTGATTCTCCGATCATGGCTGGGGGGCAGGGCAAAGGCGGCCCCAGGGCCGCCTTTGCCCTGCCCCCCAGCTCTTAGCTCCCCCCTGGGTTTCCGATCACTGTCAGTGGCAGGGGGCTTCTTCCTGCTTTCCCTTTCGCCTCCCTGCATTGTGCCTACATATGCAAATTAACCGCCATCTTGTTGGCAGTTAACTGCCAATCTTAGTTGGCAGTTAGTTTGCATATAGCCCTGATTAGCCAATGAAAAGGGTATCATCGTACGCCAATTACCATTTTTCTCTTTTATTAGTGTTGATGTTTACTTTGAATTTATATTAGTTCACACAAACACTCCATTCATGCTTTTGTTCCAGCCCTCCGGTCCAGTTTAAGAACCCATTGTGGCCCTCGAGTCAAAAAGTTTGCCCACCCCTGTTCTACCCTGACTATACAGTAAACCCTCAGGTTACATTGGAGATCCATTCCTACGGCACGACATAACGCAATTTTCCCTAAGTTGGAACCCACCTACATAAGCACCTACATCACTCACATGGAGCACATACACAGCAGTAATGAAGCAAAACAGTAAAACAAATCTAAAAGAAAGATAACAATTCCTGGCCTTTACTTGTGGTAAATAAATAATTAAAAATATAAAGCACATATGTACATACATCAAAATGTTTTTTATATAAATAAATGGGAGATGGCGATGTAACCACGAAGCAATGTACATCGAGTCCAACGTAAGCCGAGGACTGTCTGTACTGTAAAAAGCAACACTGAGATTGCCTTGTCAGTAACACACACACACACACACACACACACACACACACACACACACCAGGATCTTCTCCTTTCGTGTGCAAACCCTGGAGATTCTGGATTTTGTCTTACTGGAGGAGGGGCCATTTCTTTGTCATTGACTCGGAGGTATGGCACACAGAACTGCTATATTGGGTTTTTATGCCAATACCACACTGGTTTGATTACTATGACTTTGAAATATAGTTTGAAATATGGGGGTGTGATGCCTCCAGCTTTGTTCTTCTTTCTCATATTTAAATACTTTTCCTATTTTAATGCTCATTGAGGATCTAAAGTCACTTTGTTAGTTTAGAAATATACTGTGCATAAGTAATTTTCTTATAAAATGCTTATTTGGGGGATGTTTAAATTTTGATGTGAAGATACTGAGGTAAAAGGAAAGACTTACTTTTTATAAAATAATTTTTAAACTTTGAAATTAGAAAATACTTTTATTTTCTGGAGTTTTTAGTGTCTTTATTTCTATAATCCTCTCCTAGGTGAAGACATATTTTAAGGACTAAATGGGCACTCGGCTGAACTTCTCTGAAATGAATGGGTCCACATATGGCACTGCTTGATACCTTTGCTCATCCGGCCCCAAGTGTCATTATACCTTCTAACCACCCTCAATGTTGCCATACTGCCTTAGAAAAAGAAAAGCAGCCCTAGCCAGTCTGGCTCAGTGGATAGAGTATTGGCCTGCAGAGTGAAGGGTCTCAGGTTCGATTGGGGCCAAGGGCATGTACCTCGGTTGCAGGTTGGATCCCTGGGCCTAGTTGGGCTGCATGGGGGAGGCAACCAATCGAAATGTTTCTATCACATCACTGTTTCTCTGTGTGTGTCTCTCCCTCTTCCTTTCACTCTCTCTAAAAGAGTCAATACCCTCAGGTCAAGATTTTAAAAAGAGAAAAGGAAGAGCAAATAGTTACCAGGTGCCAGGCACTAAGCTAGATGCTGCACACAGATTATTCCACTTGACCCTTTAACCACCCTCAAAGGGATGGTACCACTTTAAAGATGAGGAAACTGAGGCTTAAAGATGTGCTCTCTCCTGCCCAAGATCTCACAGGTAATGAGCAGAGGTGCCTGATTCTGGGCAAGCCAGGGAAACTAAGGTAAAGGGGCTGGATTCCTAATTTATTGGTATAGGATCCCAGGATCTTGTGGTTAACAGAAGAGGTGAACAAGGGCGAAAGTCCAGACAACTCCCAGGTGCACACACCCACAAAAAGAAGGGCCACAGGAGAGGGCAAGGTCATTGCTGGCTAAATGTGGTTTCCGGGCACAAAATGAAACCGGACGCCCCCACTGCCAGTGTCAAAGGAGGACAAGGGGGACAATTAAAATGAATTTCCTAGACTAGGAATCAAGGCACCTGGGTTCAGACCTGGCGCTGCTTAAAAACTTACTGTGTGGCCCTGCACGGCTAACGCTGCGACCGGCTTGAAGGCTGGGACAAGAACCCTCATCTGACTATAAGCAACACCTGGGGCTTTTTCTGGTCTCAGAAGTAAACCTGCTCCCGTGCGGGCAGCCTGGGCCATTCTGACCAGCATCCCAGGTTTGGAGGTCGCTCAACTACACACCTGGGCGGCTTCCCTGCTCTTTCAGAAGGCGGCCCGCTTCTGCCAGTCGGCGGAAACCAAGGGTGCATGACACAACTCGACCAGCAGAGAGCAGTGTTGGCTCAAAGTTTTCGCAAGCGTCATTTCCCTTGGCCGAAAGTTTCTCATCCTGCCCCACAGCATTGTTTTAGGATTTTCTTTTTTAATAATTAATAAAAAGGGTACCAAAAATTACCCATAACCCCATCACTACCTGTTTGAGCTTATAAAGTACACTCCGCTTATCAATCCCACCTCCCAAGTTAGTAACTTAACATTTCATTTGTATCCTTCCTCACTTGTTCCTAAGTTTAAACCACAAAGCCATTGTGCATTTACACACAAACACACACACATTTTTTTCTAAATGTATAATATTTATTTGTCTACAACTCACATTTTTCATTTAAAAATATATATATTAGGCACATCTTTTTTCCAAATCCATACATTTCCAAAATGACTGTATGCTAGCCCATTATATCACCACCAAAATGTCTATTAATGAATATCTAAGGCTGTTTTCAGTTACAAATACCACTCCAATTACCATTTTGGAGCATAGATCTTTGTACAATCATGTATTCTTTCTTTCTGTAGTATACAAACATAGGATTAAGTCAAAGGATATATTCTTTTCTTGTAGTTTTATCTGCTTTTTCAATCAAATATTGAATAGCTTTAAAATATATTTCAATAATTCTAACAATAGAAAAATTATACTGAGTGCACAGAGGCCAATATTTTTTAGTTTAGCATGATTTTTGTTGTTGTTGTTATAAAATTGGTTTAGTTAGATGATTTTCCCAATTATGAGCGTGTTTGAGACCGAAATTTTCTCGTGGTCACTAAACCATTCCATGAGTACAAGACAATATTGTTTATACTATTTCACTATTAAAAAGTATTTGTGTTGTTGCTTTCTGTCTTGCCAAAGGCATAAAAATTATAAACATTTACATCTCTGTTACACTTCCTGTATATAAAACCAGAAAACCAAGTACACGGGCCCTTGGTTGCATCCCTTCCAGATGCAGGCCTGGATTGCTTGCTCAGTACCCAGTGGAGGCGTGCAGGAGGCAGCCAATAGATGTTGTACTCTCACATCGACGTTTCTCTCTGTCCCTCTCCCTTCTCCTCTCTCTCTAAAAACTAATCAAAAATAAGTTTTAAATCTCAGACTTAACTTTTTTTTAATTGCAAGACAAAGATTTCACCCTAGTTACTGAGGTCCAGACTTTGTGGCTTCCTCCAAACCCTTCGATTCTGATTGTGTAGAAAGGGGTCATTTAGTTCAACTGTGCCTGCTTCTTGTGCCACACAGGGAAGCTGAGTTATTGCCAAATCAGACCCAGGTTCTAGGCTCCAGTGAGGTTCCAATTTGAGACAAAAATCTTGGTATGAGGATCAATGGAAAGAACCTCTGTTTATAGAGCCATTTGGGAGGTTTCTTCCAAAAAAAAAAAAAGTGTTGTTGAACATTATGCCAGTATCTCGAGGGCAAGCAGGTGAGAGACAAAAAAAGGGTTCAGATAGGTGGTGAGGAGGGATTCATGGCATTGAGACTTCAAAACCCTCGGTGCCTTCTGAACTCCCAGCACTGAAGGCAGACTTTTTAAAACAAAAACAAAAGTTGGGTGTATAATTTCTAGAGAGGAAAAAGCAGGAATACATTTTTAAAAGATTTGTTTTACATCTAAGCAGATTAAAAGCTATATGGCAATATAAGATGACACTGGATTTTGCACACACACACAAAAATCAAAGGCAGAGTGGTGGGTAGCAGGAAGTCTTGCAGGCAGCAGAGGCTGGCTTGATAAGATTCCTCCCCACCATGTCATTGAATTACAAAATAACAAAATAAATATGCAGGAGGAACACACCAGAAGCAAGAAGAAATTTAGATTCTAGCTCAATCACTTTTATTTTTTTAATATATTTTATTGATTTTTTACAGAGAGGAAGGGAGAGGGGTAGAGAGTTAGAAACATCGGTGAGAGAGAACATTGATCAGCTGCCTCCTGCGCACCCCCTATTGGGGATGTGTCTACAGCCAAGGTACATGCCTTTGACCGGAATTGAACCTGGGACCTTTCAGTCTGCAGGCCAATGCTCTCTCCACTGACCCCAACCGGTTAGGACTAGCTCAATCAGTTTTATCACCATTTTGCTGTAAAGTTAATTTTAACTATTTCTCTTGCATATAAATCTTTAAAAGATAATACTCTGAGGTCAACTAGAAATGCATGTCTACAACTGCAACAAATGAATAATATGAGATTAAAACCAATTCTCAAAAGCTGAAGAAGCACTCAAAGGAGGTAATCTATGAGTCGGCTCTGGGGCAGGTAACAAGCAAGATTTGGGGCAACAGCATGACTGCCCCCAATGAGTACAGGTCTGGGTCTGAGAGACAGCTATGCTGACTGATCTGCCTAAATTAAGCTCAAGCCAGGATGAAGGAAGGTCCAGTATTGCTTGATGGACTGAATCTTGGGAAGCAAGATGTCTCCAAGGCAACAGAAGACCTACTAGGGTAGTCAGGGTTCCTACTGGCTCAGCTGACAATTTTTTTTAAGTAGATCAACTCCTGCCCTGCTGGGGCTGATCAGCAGCCCCTGAACGATGGATGAACAGATTACTCAAACACAGTTTGACTGTGCCAGAGAGGGCTAAGGGGCCCCCAGCTTTAGTAGCCAGAGCAGCCTCTATTGCCTGCCTCGTTAGGCCTTTATTGGAATTTTTTATCTTTAGATACAATCAGTAGGGTGAGTAATGTTGGGAGGACACATGTGTTTACATTGTACTCTAGGAAGGGCATCCAAGGGTTAAGCATAAGGATTCCCGTAAACACCCAGGGGTCTGCATATGCACAGGCTTGTTTGGAAAGGTCAAGGAATAATTAGGGGCGCTGCCTTGGACACTCCCCTAAATCTCCCCTAAGTCAGAATTCCAATTAACAGGGCAGGCGACCTTCCACACACTTCCCTTTTCCCAGAATGTCCTCCTTACAACTTTCCAACCAAGTCTCTTGTGCGCCCCAACACTGCCCCAAAAGGGGTTCTGTCTGGAGGGCAAAGCATCAAGATACATGGTACTCTGCAAGAAGAAGGTATTGTATGAGCAGTAAGGGCATAATGCCTGGATTTTCTTTACCCAAAATAAATTCATCTGAAGATAAATCATCTACATACCTGCTGAAAGCCTTGTGACCTTCCTTATTAAAATAAGAGGTTTCTAAGGTACAAGGTAGCAGAATCGTGGTTTTGGCACATCCTTAATATATCTTATGGTTGAAGGTGTCTTGCACCCACACACTCTGCAATACCTGGACCAGGGCTCCAGGGTGAGTCACCCAGCCATCGGGGGCTCTGTGAAGCCTGAAAAGTGACAAAGGAAGGAATGTCAGCATGGAATCTGATTAGATGTGTGGGGCCATTAGGGAGAGGAAGGAGAGAGGGAGAGAAGAGGGGAGCATGAAAGGAAAACTTTCCCAGAGGGTACAGTCACCAAGATACGGGGACTATTACCTTGTCACCCCAAGGTTCGCTATGTGAATTCGATTAACTTTTTTAACAAGTAGACTGATTCCTCTTTAAACAATAATCCTGGTACAATTTCTGGTCTTTTAGGGTCAATCGCGGTGCTTTGTACAGTGGATTTTTGCACATCTTTTGAAAGATTTATTCACGGTACTTCATTTCTTGATTTTATTATACATGGTTTGTTTTTATTTAATTTCTTTGGTTGCTAGTAGATATTCATGTGGTTGGGGTTTTTTACACTGACTTTACACCTGGGAACCTTCTAAACTCTTATCAATGCTCAGAAAGTATCTGTAGAATCATTTGGCTTTTGTGTATACAATTATACCACCTGTGACTAGTGACTGTTTTGTTTCTTCTTTTCCAGTCCCTGTATTTTGTCTGCCTTTGCTTCTTTTTTTATTTTTGTTCGTATGATTTTATTTTCAATTATAGTTCCCATGTAATATTATTTTTGTATTTAGTTTTCGTGGGCTGCCTTTTCTTGGCGCTCCTGCACAGGTAGGCCCTCCAGCACATGCTGAAAAGAAGGGCTGGTCATTGTTCTCACAGGGAAAGCTTTCTCTGAGGTGCTTTTACACTGTAAGCTTTTTCGGAATACACTTTATCAGGTGATGAGAGTTTCCTTCTATTCCAAGTCTGCAGAGGTTTTTATCGTGAGTATTGAATTGAAATCAAATATACAGGGTGTGCCAAAAAATGTACACACACTTTAAGGCTGATAGCTCAACTGATGTTTCTTTTCAGATTTAACCCATTGGAATAAATCAGGGGTTAATAGTGTGTATACATTTTGGGGGACACCCTGTATTTCTGAAGGTACTAAAATGACCCATTAAGTGATAAATTCCACTCATTAACATGCCAAAGTTAAACTGAGCTTGCATTCCTTGGGTAAATGCAGAACCCAGTGTTGACCCTCACAGATGTTCTAGAATAGTTTTTGTAGAACGGGATTTACTTATTCCTTGACTATTTGAAAGAACTCAGCTGTAGCCATTTGGGACTGCTGTTTTCTCTGAAGGATGATTCTTTCACCTACTAATTGAGAATAGGCCTAAAAGCTAAACTGTCTGAAACTCCAGCTTTGTCTCCTACAACCTTAGGCAAGTTACTTGATCTGTGATTTAGTATAATCATCAATAAATAAGAGTGAATCAGCCCTGGCCGGCATGGCTCCGTAGTTGAGTGTCCACCCATAAACCAGGAGGTCACAGTTCGATTCCCGGTCAAGGCACATGCCCAGGTTGTGGGCTTGATCCCCAGTGGGGGGCATGCAGGAGGCAGCTCTTCAATGATTCTCTCTCATCATTGATGTTTCTCTCTCTCCCTCTCCCTTCCACTCTGAAATCAATAAAAATATTTTTAAATAAATAAGTAAAGACTTTATTTTTATTTTTTTATTGCTTAAAGTATTACAAAGGGTATTACATATGTGTCCTTCCCCCCTCCCCGCCCTTGACAGTCCCCTAGCCTCCCCTACCCCCCAATGTCTTATGTCCATTGGTTATGCTTATATGCATGCATACAAGTCCTTCGGTTGATCTCTTACCCCCCTCCCTCCTGCCCCCCAACCCTCCCCGCCCTTCCCGCTGCAGTTTGACAATCTGTTTGAGGCAGCTCTGCCTCTGTATCTATTATTGTTCAAAAGTTTATAATGGTCTCTATTATCCATGAATGAGTGAGATCATGTAGTATTTTTCCTTCATTGACTGGCTTATTTCACTTAGCATAATGCTCTCCAGTTCCATCCATGCCATTGCAAATGGTAAGAGTTCCTTCCTTTTTAGAGCAGCGTAGTATTCCATTGTGTAGATGTAACACAGTTTTCTAATCCATTCATCTACTGATGGGCACTTAGGCTGTTTCCAGATCTTAGCTATGGTGAATTGTGCTGCTATGAACATATGGGTGCATATATCCTTTCTGATTGGTGTTTCTGGTTTCTTGGGATATATTCCTAGAAGTGGGATCACAGGGTCAAATGGGAGTTCCATTTTTAGTTTTTTGAGGAAACTCCATACTGTCTTCCATAGTGGCTGCACCAGTCTGCATTCCCACCAGCAGTGCACAAGTGTTCCTTTTTCTCCACATCCTCTCCAGCACTTATCTTTTGTTGATATGTTGATGATAGCCAGTCTGACAGGTGTGAGATGGTACCTCATTGTTGTTTTGATTTGCATCTCTCGGATGATTAGTGACTTTGAGCATGTTTTCATATGTCTCTTGGCTTTCTGAATGTCCTCTTTTGAAAGGTGTCTATTTAGGTCCTTTGCCCAGTTTTTGATTGGATTGTTTATCTTCCTTTTGTTAAGTTGTATGAGTTCCCTATAAATTTTGGAGATTAGGCCCTTATTAGATATGACATTGGCAAATATGTTTTCCCACACAGTGGGTTTTCTCGTTGTTTTGTTGATGATTTCTTTTGCTGTACAGAAGCTTTTTATTTTGATGTAGTCCCATTTGTTCATTTTCTCTTTAGTTTCAAGTGCCCTAGGAGCTGTATCAGTGAAGAAATTGCTTCGGCATATGTCTGAGATTTTGTTGCCTTTGGATTCTTCTAGAATTTTTATGGTTTCCTGTCGTACATTTAAGTCCTTTATCCATTTTGAGTTTATTTTTGTGTATGGTGTAAGTTGGTAAATAAGTAAAGATTTTAAAAAAGAATGAATCATAACACCCCCTACCTTAATGATCTAACATATCTACACACTTAGAATAGTGCCTGGACATATAGCAAGTGCCATGCATTTGCTATTATTATCTTTGACTTGATTTCTTTATTATAAAACGACTTAAGTTTTCTCATTTTTAAATTGTTTTAATTATGATAAAATAAACATAACATAAAATTTATCGTCCTAATCATTTTAATAATACAGTCCAATAGCATTACGTATATTCAACTTGTGCAACCATCACCAGCATCATCTCCAGACTTTTTTCATCTTAAAAAACTGAAACTGTATCCATTAAACAATAACTCTTCATTCCTCATGCCCCCCCTGCCCCTTGCAAACACCATCCTGCTTTCTGCTTCTATGAATTTGACCACTCTAGGTACTTCATGTAACTGGAATCTTGCAGTATTTGTTTTTGTGTGTATGTTTGGCTTATTTCATGTATTACCAAGTCTCCAAAGGTTGTCCATGTCATAGTATGTGTCACAATTTCCTTCCTTTCTAAGGTTAAGTAATATTGTGATCACAAGGAAGACTACTGCCATGAACAATTTTGAATTTTTTTAAAAATTACTCAAAAATAAAGTGTCCTGTCTTGGGCATCTTTCCAGGTTATATCTGCTTTCATTGTCTTTATTATATACTAGTAATTCTGTAAGTTAAAGAAATGATACTATTGCAAAATACTTTGACCATAGAAATGCAAGTTAGTTAGGTCCAGTTGAATGCAACTGATCATTAACCCATTTTGCATCTATTTGACATTTATTTCAGCATTCCTTATCTGCCTCGTGTGTGTCTCTGTGTGTGTGTGTGCATGCACATGTGTGTTTGACTTCTCATGATTTTGTATTCCTTGAAATATTAACTGTGTGAATTCTGGGTCTTAAAGATGGGTTCCTCCACTGAACAACTGTGTTTGTTTCCATCAGAAACCTGAGGCACTATAATTTTTTTTAATTAAATCTTTATTGTTCAGATTATTACATTTGTTCCTCTTTTTTCCCCTCATAACTCTCCTCTATCCAGTTCCCACCCCACCCTCCTCCCTCACTCCTCACCCACTGTCCTCAACCATAGGTGCACGATTTTTGTCCAGTCTCTTCCCGCATCTCCCACACTCCGTTCCTCCCCAAGAATAATCAGTCCATTCCCTTTCTATGCCCCTGATTCTATTATAATCACCAGTTCATTCTGTTCATCAGATTATTCACTTGATTTTCAGATTCACTTGTTGATAGATGTGTATTTGTTGTTCAAAATTTGTATCTTTACCTTTTTCTTCTTCTTCCTCTTCTTAAAGGATACCATTCAGCATTTCATATAATACTGGTTTGGTGGTGATGAACTCCTTTAGCTTTTCCTTATCTGTGAAGCTCTTTATCTGACTTTCAATTCTGAATGATAGCTTTGCTGGGTAAAGTAATCTTGGTTGTAGGTTCTTGGCATTCATCACTTTGAATATTTCTTGCCACTCCCTTCTGGCCTGCAAAGTTTCTGTTGAGAAATCAGCTGACAGTCGTATGGGTACTCCCTTGTAGGTAACTGACTTTCTTTCTCTTGCTGCTTTTAAGATTCTGTCTTTGTCTTTTGCTCTTGGCATTTTAATTATGATGTGTCTTGGTGTGGTCCTCTTTGGATTCCTTTTGTTTGGGGTTCTCTGTGCTTCCTGGACTTGGAAGTCTATTTCTTTCACCAGGAAGGGGAAGTTTTCTGTCATTATTTCTTCAAATAGGTTTTCAGTATCTTGCTCTCTCTCTTCATCTGGCACCCCTATAATTCGGATGTTGGTGCACTTGAAGCTGTCCCAGAGGCTCCTTACACTATCTTCGTATTTTTGGATTCGTTTTTCATTTTGCTTTTCCGGTTGGGTGTTTTTTGCTTTTTCGTATTGCAAATCGTTGACTTGATTATTGCAATCCTCTAGTCTGCTGTTGGGAGTCTGTATACTATTCTTTATTTCAGTCAGTGCATGCTTAATTTCTAGTTGGTTCTTTATCACAACATTGAGGGTCTCATTAGATTTCTTGTAGGTCTCATTAAGTTTATCGGCGGTTTCTAGAAAATTATTGAAAGACCTTATAAATATGGCCTTGAACTCTATATCCAGTCATTTGCTTTCCTCCATTTCTGTCATTTGTGTCCTTTTTCTTTGTCTCCACATTTTTTATGCTTCCCTGTGTTGATAAAGTGGTTTTCTGTGCTAAGTGTCCTCTAGGGCCCAGTGGCTCAGCCTCCCCAATTACCTGAGGTAGACACTCTTGGCGCACCCCCTTGTGGTCTTTGTGCACAGTCTTGTTGTAGGTAAGCCTTGATTGTTGTAGGTATCACTGGGAGGAATTGACCTCCAGGCCAATTGGCTGTGAGAATCAGCTGTGTCTGCAGTGGGAGAACTTCTGTGCTGGAGACACTTCTCTGGGGCAAGACTTGCTTCAATGGAGCTTTGGTGCTCACTGAGTCTGCCCCCTGAGTGTGTCCTTTATGTTTCCACGGAGCTGCAAACTGGATGGTCCCACTCTGACCTCTGGGTTTCCTGGCTCCAGGATCTCTAGGGTGGTGCTAATCTAGCCTTTGCCTGAGGCTATCCAGCAAAAGCCTCCTTGCAGGGCTTGGGTGGGGCCGCTCCCACAGGATCAATAGGGTGGGGCTAGCAGTTATGGCTGCTCTCAGTCTTGCCCTCAGAGGCTTTGCTTCTCAATGTCCCGGTAATCGGTAATCGCTGCAAGCCCCTCGGAGAGAAAGCTGCCCTCGAGTTCCAACCAATGCCAGACAGTCCCGCTTCTCCCGTATGAGTCTGGGTCCCTAGAGACTCGCCCGGAACTGGAGTTCAGAGCCTGAGACTCTCTCCTGATTGAAAACGACAACCGTTTCCTCAGCCGCCAGCCCGCTCTGCACGCACCTCCGCACCTTAGTATTTTACTTCCACACTGCGCCTCCTCTGAGCCTCGGTATGCTTTTCTCTTTCCTTCTAGTTGTAGAATTTCCACTCAGCCAGCCTTCCTGTGGTTCTGGGTGATGTCCATTCCGTCTTTTAGTTGTATTTTTGAAGTGGTTGTGCGAGGCAGCAATCGCCGGTGTTTACCTATGCAGCCATCTTGGTTTCTTGAGGCACTATAATTGATAAGCATTTTGTAACTAAATTATTAGCTTGATGTTCAGACTATCTTGATGATGTGAATTAATACTGCAAAGCTATGTGAGTGCCAGTTTTATGCTTGACTTTTCAGATAATCTGTGTGTACAACCTGCCTTCATAAGCAGATTAACTTGCTGTGTCCTCCAGGCTATGGATTTTTTCCTAACTTCCACTTGCACAGCTTGCAAGGGCTCCCAGATTTATGTGGGAAGTCTTCTATTAGATGATCCCTGGGTGGGCCTTAAACTTTATCTCATGTCCTGGGGCCATAAAAACTCATATTCACAAGGAGTTCGCAATGAATTCGGTGTGAATGCTGCCTTCAATGTTCTACTTACCTCTTCAGGTTCCTGCTTTCACTTATTTGTGTGTGGTGTGGTTTTGTAAATTTATTTTGTTTTATTTTGTTTTACCTCTGAAGATTCTACACTTTCTTCACAGACCACCAATGCCTTTAAAAATATGTTTTAAATTATTACATCCAGAATTATCAAATGAGTTCTCTATGAGAGGTTCCAAAAACACATGATGAAATCCTCACTTCTGTACCTGTGGAGCTAGGCTCATTCAAAAGTATATTTCAGTTCAAACCCAGCATCGGTCACTGTATCTCTTCCTTGAGATGTGGGCATGTCTTAGACCTTTAGAGTCAGAAGGACCTTAGGGCTCAGCCGGACTTCCTCTGTTGGACAGGAAGCTGTATCTCAAGAAGTTAGCTTAGGCCATTCAGCTGAGCTCGCGGGGCTCAGATTCTGACACAAGCCTGTGTTCTTTCCTCACTGCAAACTGTCCACCCACACAGGACAATCCGGAAATAGTTCTTAGAGAAGCGCTGGACCCATTCAATCTTGTAAACTCCTAAATAAATGTAAGTATTTTTTCTTTTGTTTTGTTTTAGAAACTGGGCTATTAAACTAATGCCACTTGTATTTTTTTCTCACTCTTTCTTTTTAAATTTTTAAAAATTAATTTGAGAGAGAAACATTGATCGGTTGCCTCTGTGCCCTGACCAGGGATCAACTGCCACCTGGGTATGTGCCCTGTCGGGAATTGAACCCACCACCTTTTGGTGTACTGGACAACACTTGACTGACCAACTGAGCCATATGGGCCAAGGCTCTCTCTTCTTTCTAAACTTGAACTCTAACAAAGAGGAGGGACCCACTCACTGGCTCTGAGGCGGGAGGGGGTGGAGGTCTCTAGAAGTCTCAGCTGGTCCTTCTACCTGGAAGACCAGTGGGACTAAGAGGGCAGGAGAGGAAAAGACTGGAAAAGATGGACTGGATCAGCAGTTAACTTTTTCTAGATGACAACAGGGACCCATGGAGAGTTTCCAAGAGAGAGTGACATCATTATAGTCATGCTTGAAAAAAAAATGCTCCTCCTTTCTCCAGTAATGGTGACTCGGAAGTCGCCAGTGCTCTGGCGTTTGTATGTATCAGGTTTTGCCTTTCAAATACATTATCTCAATGGATCCATACAAAGAATGTGTGGATGTAATCCATATTGCTCACATCGTTAGAAAAAGTTACTTTCATGTACATCTTCCTACGTAATCTTTACAGCCGGTCATACAAAGGAGTGAACAAGCAGGGCATGAAGCAAAGGCAGGGGAGGCTGGGGCAACTTTGGGAAGAGATGCCTTGCTGAACGGGGTGGCTATGCATATGAAATGCTTCCTTTTGTGTGAAGGGGGTTGCGTGGAAGGATTTAGAAGATTTTCCCCAAGAAAGCATCAAAGTGGCCACATGCGAAGGAAAGTGATGAGAGGTAGGCAAAATTTTCACTATATGTATGCCATTTGATATGTTTTTTAAAATTTTTGAGCCATATGAATATATCCCTCAAATTTTCATATTAATAAAAATTCATATTAATAAACAAGTAAGAACAATTGTTTAAGAGATTGCCATTCTTTGACTCTGTTTTAGCATGTAGAAATGCATGCCCAATGCAGCTAGATCTTGAAATTTTCAAGAAAGGCCAAAAATTGAGATTTGGGAATTTTTCTTTCACCTTTCCTCATTTAAGAAAATGTTTAATGTGACAAAATTTAAACTCACAGAAGAGTTGCAGTAAGAGTACAAAAGTCCCTATATAAAAATCCTTCAGCAAGTTTCCTCAAACATTAAGATTTTATTATATTTGCTTTATTTTTTTCTTTGTATGTATGATAGATGGATGATAGGTAGGTAGGTAGGTAGGTAGGTAGGTAGGTAGGTAGGTAGGTGGATAGATAGATAGATAGATAGATAGATAGATAGATAGATAGATTTTTTCTAAACTGAGAAGTTGAAGACATGATGCTTCTTTCTACTGAAATAATTGAACATATATTTTCTAAATGCATACATTCTCTTACACAACTTCAGTGAAATTATCAAAACCAGGAAGTAAGTTAGCATTGATATTCAGATTTTTGTCAATTCTCCCAGGAATGCCTTTTAACATAAAAGAAAATCCTGGATCATGTTTTGCATTTAGTTCTCATGTCTGTTTAGCTTCCTTTAATCTAGAACAGTTATCCTGTCTCCACTTGGCTTTCAGAATCATGACAATTTTTAAGATTACAGGCCTGCAGGAGATTATATTTTCCAAAAATGGTCAAAACAATATTTCGAGTCCCACATGCTCTTCTATAAACACCTCACTACTCTCCGTTAAGAGGTGGGGTCTATTTCACTCCCATGAACTGGAATGTAATTGTTACTGCTTTGACAGAGATGGCAGAAGTGATGCTGTGTGTCTTCCGAGGCCAAGTCATAAAAAGCATGTGGATTTTGCCTAGTTTTCTATCTCTGTCTCTATCTCTTTTTCTCTACTTGCCCTGGGAACCCAGCCACCATGCTGTGAGTAAGCCAAGCAAGCCACGTGGAAAGACAAAATATAGTGTTTCTGCCAACAGCCCAGCCGAGATCCCAGCCAACAGCAAGCATCAACCACCAGACAGAAACGTGAATGAGCCTGCAGACATTCCAGCCCTCAGACCTGGAGTCCTGTGACTGAGACCCAGACATCATGGAGTGGAGACAAACCATCCCCTTTGCACCTTTTCTGAATTCCTGGCCCACAGAAGCCATGGGCATATTAAATAATTGTTTTATACCAATAATTATTGGGATTAATTGTTACACAACCACAGTAACCAGAGCAAAGACTGTTATTTTACCAAATATCCCTCAATTTGTATTTGTCCAATGTCAGATTTGTTTTTCAATATTTCCATTTTTTAAATATTGGCTCAAATTCAAAGTTTTAAAATGCAGTATGGTCCAGGCAATGATTTTTTAGGTACAACACCAAAAGCACAATCCTTGAAAGAAAAACTAAGCTGGACTTCATTACAATTAAAACTGCTCTGTGAAAGACATTAAGAGAATGAGAAGAAAAGCCATAGACTGGGAGAAAATATTTGCAAAATATATCTGATAAAGAGCTTGTATCCAAAATATACAATGAACTCTTAAATCTCAACAATAGGAAAACAATCCCATTTAAAAATGGGCAAAAGATCTGAATAGACCCCCCCACCAAAGAAGATATACAGGTGGCAAATAAATATATGACAAGGTTCCATTTGCAAATTGCAAGTTGAGCCAACAATGATACACCACCAGAATGGCTAATTGGCTAGAATGACATACCACTAGAATGGCTAAAATCCAAATACTGACAACATCAAATGCAGGTGAGGATGTGGAGCAACGAGAACTCTCACTCCTCGTTGCTGGTGGGAATGCAAAACTAGTACAGCGATTTTAGAAGACAGTTTGATGGTTTCTTATAAAACTAAACATATTCTCACCAGATGATCCAGCAATTGTGCTCCTAGATATTTACCCACATGAGTAAAAAACTGTGCACACAAAAACCTGCATGATATTTAGAACCACTTTACTCATAACTATAAGGCAAAAACTAGAAGCAACCAAGATGAACTTCAATAGTTGAACAGATAACAAACTGTGGAACATTCAGACAATGGAATAATATGCGGCAATAAAAAAAAAAAAAGAGCTATCAAGACCCGGAAGAACCTTAAATTCATATCACTGAGAAAGAAGCTACTCTGAAAAGGCTACCTTATTGTGTGATTCTAACCATATGACATTCTGGGAAAGGCAAAACGATGAAGACAGTAAAAAAGATGAGTGGTTACCAGGGATTCAGGGAAAGGAGGGAAGATGAGGTGGAGCACAGGAGATGTTTAGGGCAGGAAGACTAATCCTTATGATACTGTAACGGTGGATCCTTGTCATTAGACATTTGTCCAAACCTACAGAATGTACAGCAACTATAAATAGTGAACCCTAATGTGAACTGTGGACTTTAGTTAATAATAATGTATCAATATTGGTTCATAAATTTTAACAAATGTAACACCCTAACACAGATGTTAATAACAGAGGCTACTGTCAGGGGGTGGATAATGTAGGAACTCTCTATACTCCATTCAATTTTTCTGCAAACATAACATTTCTTTTTAAAAAGACTGTTAATATAAAACTATCAAACAAATAGTGTGAGTCAAGTACACCATGTCTGAAGACCCAACATTCGGTAAGCCTTGCTTAATAGAAGTAAAAGCAACCATTAACATACAAGCAAGCCCTATTTTCAAAAAAAAAAGAGACAGATGTAATAAATGGTCATTATCAACTACAGTAGTTAATGGTTGCGTCAAAACTAGAATTTTGGCCTCCTCTTCCAATTCCAAGTTCTTTCCAACCCACCTTGCTGCAACATTAGGGTCCTCAGCCTAGCTAAGGACAAGCTCAAACAAAACTGGTCTTCGTTCTGAGCTGTGTATTACCAAGGGGAAAAAAATCCACAAAATAAGAGAATGATCATCACTTCCAAAAACGAGCTCGCACAAGTTCTAACACAGCACCAAGCACAGTGGTCAGCATGATCACGAATGCCTTCCCATGCCCAGATCCGGAGGGTGCACCTGGCCCCTGACAATCTCACCCCAGGGAAAGGCTGGCCTGAGAGATGCAGCCAGCAAGGTGCTCACAAACTGTCATTTTATTTCGATGCCTTTGCCTGAGAATCTTGAAAACTCATAAAAATTAAAATGGGGGATATCTGTAATGCTGTCAACAACAAAAATATATCTTTTTTTAAAAAGAATATATGAATATATGAAAAAAATGAACCATGATCCCTAAGTCGTTCCAAAGAGAAGAGGTTAGCTTTTGCTCTAGAATAAAAGAGCTCTGTGTGTGTCTATATCCCTTTCATTTGTTTGACCACATTGCGATCCACCTTTGGAGAAATTACTGCAAATCCATAGACAATAAAATACTGATATTTTTACACTACTTTGCATCTTTAAAAAAGCACATTCATGTTTTTTCCAGCATGAATCTCGAATAAACCCAGGGGTACAGGCTACTATGCCCATTTCCAAGCTGGGAAACAGAAATATAAAGTCATGGGACTTAGCCAAGTTCCTGAGGTAAATGGTGTAAGCCAAACTTGTGACTTGGTCTCCAAGACTCTATTCTTCATTGATTTTCTAATCAATTCATAAGCTATGGAACTGCCTCAGGCAAAGGTGTTGCAAAGGGAGGGGTGTGGGGAAGAGCAACAACCCCAAATTTTCTGCCACGGGAGCCTGTGGGCAGGTCTGAATCCTCTGCCTTACAAGACCAGCAGCATCTGGAAGCTTGTAGGAAATGCAGGGTCTCGGGGCCACACTGTTGAAGCAGAACCTGCATTCCGACACGGTCCCAGGCAATCCATGGTCACATTAATGTCTGAGAAGCTCTGGGACAGACACTCAACCTTCGGGGTAAGACACGGTCCAGTGGAACTGCCCCCTCATAAGTGAACTTCCGACATTGAAAGGCGGATTGGGCCCCACAGCCACCGCCGTCAGATCAGCTCGTTGCGCCGGTTTGCAAAGGGTTGTCTGGGGAGGAATTAAACCAGCAAAGCCCCGCTGCGACAGGCCAGCTCTTGAGGACACACGGGAGAGTGGAGACGCTTGTGGATAGTAGCCCTGGGGCGCGGTGGGGCCCCCAAAAGGCAGTCGAAGCAGGGAAGTAACTGCTTCCCACGTTTGTCAACAAAACACTAGACGCGTCTTCCTGTGCGCGGGCCGAGGGCAGGTACATGGCCTCCTGCCTCCACCTCCTCTGCTTCCGCGGGCTGGTGGCAGCGGAGGCTCGCTCCCCGCGCCCGGACTGGGGCCCCGCTGTCGCCCGTCGTCCCAGCGTCCCCGAGCCCAGGGCCCGGGAGCCAGCGGGGAGGCCGGGTGCCTTCCCAGCCCGCGGAGAGGTGCGGGCCGTTCACCGCGTCTGCCCCGCGGGGCTGCCTGTTGGCTGGGGTGGCGGGGGCGGGGGAGGGGGCGGGGAAGTTAAAATAGAACAAAGCCTTCCCTTCCCGAGCGTGGCCTCCGCACGGAGGGTGTGAGAGGCCAGGAGAACTCGAACGTGGACGAACATTTTTTAAAAATGTATGGCCACAATGCAATGTGTGTTAGCCAATGTAACCCTTCAAACCAGGGCTTTAGCGGGTACTGTTATCTAGGACCGGGTTAAAATAAATAGTGACATTTCTCAAAGTGGATCTAATAACAAACGCTAAGGAAATAACAATACGAAGGGAAGTCGGGATCCCGCCACAAGGAGGACCAGGATCCGGGCGAGGGAGTCGGGCCAACGAGGCCGCTCATGGGCCCGGGAGAACGAGCAACGCCGCTTCTCCCTCCCGGAGCCTGTGGGTGGGAGGGGGCCGCGCTGCTTCGGGTCTCTGAGTCCCACCCCGAGAGGCGACACCCCGAGGCCGGCCTGGGCCCCCACCCCCGCCCCGGCGCCGGCGGCCGCGCGCCGTCAACAGCGCGAGGTGTCGGGTGTCGCTGGTGTTTGGGCCACACGGGGAGGCGCTGGGATGACAATGGCAGCCCGGGGGACAAGGAAACACCTCTCTCTCTCTCTCTCTCTCTCTCTCTCTCTCTCTCTCTCTCACACACACACATGCGCGCGCCCGGTGGAGCGCAGGCAGGGAGCGCGCGCGGGAGGAGGCGCGGCAGGACCCCAACCCCAACATTGGTGGGGGGAGGAGGCAGTGTGTCCAAAAGAAGTGGGCCCGCGGGGAACACGGGCGCCACCGTCTCGCCATCCCATTCCGAGGGACGCCTAGCGAGGTGGCCAGATCGCAGAGCCGGTCCTGAACCGTTTCACGTGTCATTCCTGATGGGGTCCTCTTTGTTCGCCGCGTTGCAGGAGCTTCGCCACCAGGACGTCCGCAGGTCTAAGGCCGAGACCTGGGCCGCCTGCTTTCTCGGGGTCTCGGTCTGTCACTGGAAATCTGCCGGGTGGACCGCAGCAGGAGCCTGAGATGGGGGGCGGGGGTGGGGGCCGTGAGGGCCTGGGGCGCGCTGGGGTGCGAGCGCTGCTTGGCTTCGGTTTAGCTAAGGGTCCTATTTTCCCCGGGTCGGGTCGGAAGAAGCTAGTTCCTGAAGCCTGAGATTTTTCACTTTGGGTGGCTGAAAGGTGGTCGTGTGGAGTTAAGAACTCAGCATCCGGACCTTCGGCTCTCCCGGCCTCAGTTTCCCCAGCTGTAAGGGGGAGCGAACACCTAACCGGTCGGGGATGGTGAAGCGTTTACATCTGTGAAGTCACTGAGCAGGGCCGGGCACAGCTAAGCGTTCCCATTAGCAGGTTTAAGAGCAAGTTACTCTAAGACTTAGAAAGTGAGCAGGTTCTTTTTCTACAGAGTATTTGTGTATGTTTCCATGTATATTTCTAAATATATACTTAAAGGTATGGCTATTCTATTAAAATAATAAAAGAAACATATAACATGTGAAAACAAAATATAGGCACAAATATTTTTTATCTCTTTTCATATTAAAAACTAAACCATACGGCAAGGGCTGCCTTGTCAGCGAGCCCACCTTAGACATTCTCTGACTCCTGCGCTTCTGACTGCCCTGCAGGATTCTTTCCCAGCGACACTGCCCCCTCCCCCGCCCCCTCCCCCCCCCCCCCCCAGTTCTGCTGGGTTTCCCTGCGGAAAGGGGGGAAGTGGCTTGAAGAGTCTCTACTTCAGGGTTCCTTCCACTGAGGCAGGGGCTGGGACCCAGGCAGGCGGCTGGCTTCCTTAACTCAAAACGCACCCAATTTGGGATGAGGACTTATTCAACCAGTGCAAAGGGGAAGATTAACATTTATTCAGTGGGCAGCTTTCAAAAAATTGAGGTCCTGTTTCAGGCTAATTTCATTACAATCGAGTTAAATAGAAAGTATTCCTCTACTACAGAATTAAAGGGGGTCTTAGAGAATCTCTACTAAGAAAGAACGCGAAGTCCTCGGTGTGTTAGGGTTGTTCACTTTAATGTGCGTGATTGCAGAAAACAACACTTTAGCCTGCAACCCCCTTCCTTTCACCAGAAGCTAGTGAGGGTCCGCCCAATCCTGACTCAGATCATTTCTATCATTTTTCCAGATTGGGGAGTGGGGTATAAAATATGACAAAGATACAAAAAGTGTGCATCAAACATAAGTGCAAAACCTAATGACTTGTTGTAAAACAAACACTAGGATAACAGCCACCCTGCTCAGGACTCTCTCTGGATCATAAACCTCTGCTTTCCTTCTCCCCTAGCGGTAACCACCACCCTGGCTTCCATGATGTTCATTTCTTTGCCTTTTTAAAAATACTTGTGTTACCTAAGGATGCGTCCCTAAACTATGTGCTGTAAAAGTTGCCTGTTTTTAAAACTTTATACAACGGAACTAAATTAGTATGTGTTCTGTTGCATCTGGCTTCTTTGGCTGAGCGTTGCAATGACTTTAAAATTTTTCACTGTTGTGCATCTCTGGTTCATTTATTTCCACTATTGTATAGTATTTCACACTTGTTATTTACTTATTATTCCTTACTTACAGTGGTCCGTACATATTCTTTTATGTCTTTCCATACTGTGGCTGGAACACAATTTGTTTTCCTGTTGGTGGACGTTGGAATGTTTCCACCTGGGGGTTGTTACGGACAAGACAATGCTGCTGTGAGCACTGATGCAGGCTCCAGTGCGTGTGCACACACCTCAGCAGGCTTTATTCATAACAGTGGAATTGTGGTTCTAGAGTAATTGGGCCTCTGGCTTACGAGATGTTGCCATACAGATTCCCAATGTTCACTTCCACCAGCAATGTGCAGATGTTCTCCTGGCTCCACATCCTAGCCCACACCTAGTCAGACCTTTCCATTTCAGCGGGTCTAGTCTGTAGAGAATGGATCACCTTTTCTTATGCTTATTGGCCATTTAGATTTCTTCTTTTGAAAAGAAAGGCGTTTGCCATTTTTTTCTATTCTTGTGACAAATTTGAAAGAATTTGTTCAGTGTTCTGGATGCCAGCCCTTTGCCCTGATATGCTGAGGGCATCTCCCACTCCTGCTCACTTTTTCACTACATTAATATTTGTCTTTTGATAAGCAAATGTAGGCAAATTTACCGGTCTTTCTTCAGAGATTGTGTCTATTTGAAACCCTTGGGACACATGCCTTCTGCAGGGATGGTGCACAATCTAGCTGAAAGGCTTTTACTGGAGAAGCTCTGAGTGATTTCCATTTTTCCAGCAGGTTCTGCCATCACACACTGCCCTTCTGGAAGAACTAATGCCCTACTCCCCCCACCCCCCCACCCCACCCCACCCCCAAAAAATGTTTATACCAAAGAAACAATCCGAGAGTCCTGAAAACATCTATTACAGGAATATTACTTAAAGGGAAAGAGTGGGAGAAAACTAAATATCCCACAAAAGAAATCTAACTAAAAATCCTATATACCCATAGGAGAAAATATTATAGAGTCACTCAATTTCTTATAGAGAAATGATGGAGAACATGCAACATTTTTCATAATATGACATTTTAAGAAAAAAGGTTAGAAACCGCATATGCAACCTCTATTTCTTCAAAAAGAATTCATTATACATTTATGCAAAAAAAAGAGTAAATGGGTATCAAAATCTATTCTCTGAGTAATGAGGTTAGGAGATTTTTTTTTCCCCCTTTGGTTTTTTTCTTTATTTTCCCTTGTTTTCGCTGAATGTGTGCTGCTTTAAGAATCTACTTAATTTGGAAGAAAGGAAGGAGAGAGCGAGAGATTGAGATCCAAACCACTTCCAAAATTGCTGTGACTTGCTGGGGTGAGGACGGATGGATCTGTCATCAAAGCTAGTTCCCACATGATCAACTCGGAGGCCAAGTCTGCATCGTAGAAAACTAAGTGGAGGCGACAACTAGAGTAATCCAAGCAGCAGAAGAAAGCAAACAAACAAAGCACCGCTGCTTCCTGTTGGGAGAAGACAGGAGTTTCTTTTTTAATCCTAATTGTCCCCATATCAGCCTCACATCCCAGAGGTGCTGCCCAGAGCAGTCAAAATGCAGGAATAAAATACATGTACTCTTGATTCCAGTTATTTTGTTTTTCCTGCTCATTCTTCTCCAGCTGAATAAATTCACCCCTAGGAAATCAAAGCCAACCCAGTATTGCCCTCAAAGGTCGTTTGACACCCCTGCTCTCTCTAAGAGAAAACCCCCAATCGGTGCTGCTGAACTGGGAAGCAGAAACCCCTCCCTCTTTTCCAGCCACCCTCCCACCATTGCGCAGCCCCTTAGTTCACCCATCACAGCTGGTCCCTCTCTCTCTCTCTCTCTCTCTCTCTCTCTCTCTCACACACACACACACACACACACACACACACACACACACACCAGCTCTGGGACCCCAGTCTCTGAGACAGCAGGCTCATCCCTTAGGTCTTAGCCAGCAGGGCTGGCAGTCACCCCACCACTCTGCCCAATTGCCCTGCCCAGAAATGACCTGCCAGTAACGTTTTTTCATCGTTTTGTTCCTGCCTGCTTTAGCCACTTCCTTCACTTGGTTTCCAGGTTTTCCTCTCTGAGGCCTCCTTTATGGTTCCTTCTCTTCCTCCAACCTTTTTTTCCTCTAAGGTTTTAGTTTAAAATGTTTCAAATTTACAGAAAAATTGAAAGAACAGTACAGTGAGTACCCACATATCCTTCTTCAAATTATTCAACAAACCATTCACCAACTATTACCACATTTGTTCTCTGTCCGTCGGTATTTCGTTGACCCATTTGAAAATTCATCCTTCGTGACTCTTCATCTCAAACACTTCCAACCGCTCTACTTTGATTACAACTAAGAAAATTCAGATTAATTGTATTGTATCTTCTAATACCAACTCAAATTTAAATTTCCCCAATTGTTGCACAAATGTCTCTCTTATCCCTTTTTTCATCTAGTATTCAATCCAAGTTTGTGAAATATATTTAATGGCAATATCTCTGTTGTTTCTTTTGCTGTGAAACAGCCCCCCACACATTTTTTAAAGTGACAGTGACTTTTTCCGCAGCATTCGGACCATTTGGTTTGTAAATGATTCCTGTTCTGAATCCCTGACCTCTTAACTTTTGGGCTGACTGAGAACTTGGTTTTGGACTTCTTTTCTTCTATATTTACATCCATGCCCTCACTGATCTCACCCAGGATTGTGACTTTAAATAGCATATTTAAATATAGCTCTCAAATGCATATTCTCCGCCTAGGCCTGTCTCCTAAAGTCTGACTCCAACTGCTTACTGGAATCTCATAGATGCCTCATATTTTGTAATTGAACCCCTGGTCTTCTCCTTAAAATGTGCTCTGCCTATAGACTTCCCCTTTTTAATTGATGGAAACTCCAGATTTCAATTTGTCTAACCCCAAAAACTTAGAATCATTCTTGACGCCTCACTCGCTGTGTCTTACCTCCACTCCATGTCCAACTGCCTGGAAATCCCGTTTGCTCAATTTTCAGATTATGTTCAGAATCTGGCCTCTTGTCACCACCTCCTTTGCTTCCAACCTGGGTCATCATTTGTTGTCTAGATTATTGCAACAGCCTCCTAATAAGTGTCTCTCTTTCAACCTCTGCTCTGCAGCAACCTGTTCTGAACACAGAAATCAGGAGGTTCTTATAAACCCAAGCCACACACATTACTCCTCTACTCACAACCTTCCAATGTTCTCCGTATCCCTCAAAAGTAAAAGCCAGAGTCCTTCCCTCACCTACCAAGCCCCGTTACCTTTCTGATCTCATCTCCTACTGCTCCTCTTCCCCTTCTCTCTTATTCACTCCAATCCATCTGTTCTCAATCCACTGATTCTCAAACATGCCAAGCATGATCCTGTGCTAAGGCCTTTGTCCTAGCTCTCTGTCCCTTCCCTTGGGCCATTGCTCAAGTGCCACCTTTTCAAAGAGGCCTATTCTAACCATGCTTAGAATTGCAACCTGAGCATGTGCCCATGTGCACACAAACATATCTCTGATCACCTTTATTCGTTTGTTTTGTTAACATCTATTTATTTTCTTCATATCATATATCATCTAACATGTTATATAATTTACCTATGTGTTATATGTAGTGTTTATTTTCTCTATCCCTCACCTGAGGGCAGGAATCAAGGTGGCCTGAGGTGACCTGAGCAAAGACCTGAAGGAGCCATGAAGACGTCTGGAAGAAGAAAATGGTGGCATGGCTAATAAATGGTATAGGTTCGTAAGAAAAGTCCACATAAGCACAGCGCCTGGTCATCACTGAGTGAGTATTGGCTGTTATTAATATTCAGTCCACCCCATCATTCAAGGTGGAGAAGTAAGGCCAAGCATTTTAATGAATGGTTTATTATTAAACCAGATATATTTATGAAAGGCTGCTTGGAAGAGGCACTGGATACGGGGATAAATGCCAAAGGCTGTTACCTCGCAGACACCTAATCAGGCCTAGTGGATCCAGGGAGAAGTCTGGCTTTCTCAGGCTGAGCAGCAGCCCTGGTCCCTGGCTTCTAGCCATGTGCTCTCCGCCACATTGTTCAGTTTCTCTGGGTCTGCCTGTAAAATCAAGGGAGGTGTTTGATGAAAATAATGCCCAGAGTTTGGTAAATTAATGGTCAAACATTAGCTTTTGATGCAGCGACTCTCCTGGGAATTGGACAGAAAATAACAATTACTGTTAGAATTGGCAACTTCATCCTCTGCGTTAAGTTGGTTTGACACTCCTCTGCTTTATAACAAGCACAATTTTAGCACCTCCTTTCCTGTCTCAGGTCCAAAGCCCTCAGAAGGTCAAAAGGAAATGCAAGGTAAAACTTTTAAAATCTGTATATTTAATAGTCTTCCTGACTAATCAAACTCAAACATTTTATATCCTTTTTAGAATCCCCTATTCTCTAATCTCTCCAGATTTCCAGGATTGGAGGAAGGAGGATATACTACCAGCTTTTCTTGAGATATCGCTCTCACCCACCCTCCAGTCTGCCCCAAACAAGCCTATGGCTACAGATCCACTCAGCCCTGCTCCAAGCCGGCAGGGCAGACTACAGCATCCAGGCCCTAGAGCAGTGGTTCTCAACCTTCCTAATGCCGCAGCCCTTTAATACGGTTCCTCATGTTGTAGTGACCCCCAATTTCATTGTTACAAATTGAACATAATTAAAGCATAGTGATTAATCACAAAACAATATGTAACTATATATGTGTTTTCCGATGGTCTTAGGCGACCCCTGTGAAAGGGTCGTTCGACTCCCAAAGGGGTCGCGACCCACAGGTTGAGAACTGCTGCCCTAGAGGGAAGCCCAAATGACAGCCCAGGCTGGAGGAGCCCTGATAAAACAGCTGGATGAGGGGCTCATGGCACAGTGGGAGCCTTCTGGGCACATTCTCCTGTGTAAAGTGGACTTGCTCAAAACAGGAGACCTTCCCTAGGCTGGCTTTTAAATGAGCCGTCCTGTTCTCTAATGCATCTGCCCAGCGTCAGACTGTCTGGGAAGAGGTGGAAGGGGGAAATGCACTTGGTTATCAGTATAATTTATCTACGTGGCACCAAATATCAACACGCCGGCTGTGCCTGTGTGTGCTCTATCTTTGTCCAGGCGGCTGCCCCTTCGCAGCCACATATATGGAGAGTGCCCACTGGGGAGAGGGTAATGGACTGTGCTCCCCACCAGCACACCAGCCCACACGCCCTTCCCCCTGTGTTTTGAGGGAAGCATCCACAAGTTCCCTGGGGGGTGGGGGTGGGGAGAGATCTCAAAAAAGTTTCCCCTTCCTTTAGCATCCAACCAGAGTTAAAGGTCAGGGCAACCTGTGATTATATACAAATTAAGTTGCTTATATGCAAGGCACCCACCCGGCAGGGTGGCCCCACAAACATCTATGGACGCGGTGTGGTTGTTGCCTCAGACTGTGCATTCCTTAGACTCAATAAGTTTGCTTCAAGGCAAAAGCTTCTGAAGGCTGGTGCGGTGTGGCACCCCATTCACACTTCCATTCAGGCAAGAGCCCGGGAATCTGCTTCTGATGGTCTTTAAAGAACAAGTTCACTTTACAATTATTTCCTTCTAGTCGCCCTCATCCACCACACCTTAGAGGGTTTCCAGTTTTCCTAAAGGATATGTTTAACGTGTCTTTTTAAAATTAAACTCACAAAGCACAATTCATTTATCTGTATTATACAAAAATTTTAACCAGAAGAGCAATTTCAGAAGATGAGGGTGACTCTGGCAGGCAATAGAAGGACCACATGGATGGTGAGCTCTGGAACAATCACTGGGCAACTTACAATTATGATAAAGAAATAAAAAGGGTTTTTAAGTTACGGTTTTATTTTTTTGTAGAGAGATTCCACGTGGAATGTTTCCACCTTGGACACTCACACATATAGCCCCAGTTAAGAGGTGGTCCTATATTTTGTCTGTGTTCACGGAGGCGTTGACACCTTCTGCATTTGCAGGGAATAACTATGATAGCACAACATCATGTAGAGCGACTTGCAGGTTGGTGACCTCTTAAGGAAGGAGCAACTCAGAGCCCTGTCACTGCCCTTCGCCAGGCAAATGGCTATAAACAAGTTACCCGGCCACCTGTGCCGCAACATCCGATCCCTGAAATCGACATAATGACAGCGGCGGTCCTACTTATCTCAAAGGGACATCAATGAGATCATGGATGCCCGGGCTGAGCAAGACACCAGATACTAAAAAACGGCCCGGAAAGGGTCTGTCTGACCCTCAAGGTCAGGCAGCGTGTGTGAAACTCCTCTGATGGGCTCGGGGACGCAGCGATGACTTTGGGTGGAACAGGAGGGCTCGGCCAGATCGCCCGCTACCAGGGGTGCCTTGGCCGCTCCTGGACACCGGGCTGCAGGTCACCAGACCACGACCAAGGCTCGATGGCCCGCAGAGCAGCAAGGAAGCCTGATTAGGGCCCCGTACACACACGCAGGCGTGCGCGCGCACACACACACACACACACGTACACACACGCGCTAGCGTGCGCGCGCGCACACACACACAGCCGCGGGGGCCCAGCGTTTATTTGTCCGGGTTGGACGTGCTCCCGCGCCGCGGGGCGGGCGCTATCAGGGCGCGCGGTGGGCACTGGAATGTTAATTGAGCGGAGCCGGGGCGCCGCGCAGATAAGCGTCTCCATCTCCGAGCAGCGCCCGGGCCACCCCGCCTGCGGCCCCAGTCACCGCCCACGTCCCCAGACACAACAGCCCCACCGTGTCCGCCGGAGACCGTCTTCTTCGCTCTGGACCTGCGGCTTGTGCGCAGGAGGCAACCCGGGGGAACCCCGCGCCGCACGGAGCGCCTGCCCGTCTGCGAGTGCAGCCCCCCGCCCCGCCGGCAGGACTAGACCCTCTTCTCCAGGAGAGCCAGAGAGGGGGCGTGGGGGGAAGACAGTGAGGAGTGGAAACCCTGGCTGATTTTTTAAACAATAAAAGGAATCTCCACTCTCCACCTCACCCGTGCTCCTCCTATGGACCCCGAAATGTGTGCACTGCTTTTCAAGGGTTCACAGAGCACGCCCCTGACAGGGACCACAGGCAGACGGTGGCAATGCCCCCCACCCCCACCCCCCACAGCGACTTGGGAAAAAGAAAATATTAGATCCTCAGTTCACACCATACATTCACAGACACTCCTATTACATTTAAATGGAAACAACGAAACCATACAAGTGTCAGAGGAAAATACGGGTGAATTCCTCTTTAACCTCAGTGTGGAGAAAGGTCTTCTCACTAGGACTCAAATCCAGGCAATAAAAGAAAAGCTCAGTACATGTGACTACATTTAAAACTGCATAACAAAAAAAACAGTGTAAGAGAAGTCAAAGACAAAGACAAACAGGAATAACGTCTTTGCGACAGATAGCCAAAGTCACTGACAGATAGAAAACACTGAAAAATCCCACTCCCGCCAGAATAGCTGCCATCAATAAATCAACAAGTGTTGGAGAAGATGTGCTCTGTTGGTGGGAATGCGGACTGGTGCAGACACTGTGGAAAACAGTATGGATTTTCCTCAAAAAGTTAAAAATGGAACTGCCACTTGACCCAGTGATCCCACTTCTGGGAATATATCCTAAGAATCCAGAAATACCAATCAGAAAGAATATATGCACTCCTATGTTCATAGTAGTGTTATTTACAACAGCCAAGATCTGGAAACAGCCCAAGTGCCCATCCATCAGTAGATGAGTGGATAAAAAAAGTTGTGGTACAATTTGCACAATGGAATATTACTCGGCTATTTAAAAAATGAAGGATTTCTTATCCTTTTCAACAGCATGGTTGGACCTGGAGATTATGCTACATGAAATAAGCTGGAGAAAGGCAAATATCACAGGATCTCACCTACATGTGGAATCTAATGAACAAACTAGCAAATAGGTCCAGAGGCGCGAATGCATGAAACAGACTGACAAATCTCAGGGGGGCAGGGGGGCGGGACCAAAGAACTTATATGCATATACTAGTGTGCACAGCCCCCAGCCACAGACACTAATGTGGTGAAGGCCTGGGGTGGGGCAGGGCTGGGTGGAGGGGGGCAAAAGGAGGAGAAATGGGGGATATCTGTAATACTGTCAGCAGCAATAAAAAATGATAGAAAATGGGAGAAAGATACAATTTAAATGTATGTGTATATTTATGTATTTTATATTTGCATGCATATTATACATGTATAGGGACATAAATACTAGTACATATGTGTATATATCTCTTAAACATATAAAAAAAGATATCCTATCTCACTCATAATTAGAAAAATTAAGTTAAAACTGAGCCCAGCTGGCATGGCTCCGTGTTTAGGCATCAACTTATGAACCAGGAGGTCAAGGTTCAATTCCTGGTCATTTCACATGCCTGGGTTGCAGGCTCCATAGGGGCAGAGGTGGGGGAGTCGGGGTGGGGCGGGGAGTATGAAGAAGGCAGCCAGTCAATGACTCTCTCTCATCATTGATGTTTCTATCTCTCTCTCCTTCTCCCTTCCTCACTGAAATCAATAAAAATATATTTTAAAAAATAAACACTGGGATATCATTTCCCATCTATCAGATTAGTGAAAATTAAAAAGTAGCATACATTCTGTTGAGCAGGCTACTGCTGGGAGGCAGGTACTCTCCTACTTTGCTGGTGAAATGCAAACCTGTAAGCCACTCGGGAGGGGAACTTGGCAATGCCTTAATACATTATTTTGCAGCTACTTTTGAACCGTAACCCCATTTCAGGAATATGCTCTGAAGATACACTTTTAACAACACCAACACACATAGCAACACTGTCATTCATTACAACGTTATTATTTGTAATTGCAAGATACTGGGGAAATGTTAAATGAGAAAGAGAAAAGTGCAGAAGAGTTTAAGAAGGACTGGGAGCTGGGAGCAGCCCTTGTTCTGGGGCAGGGCCTGTGAGAGTGAGGGGCCTTACCTGTGGGGCCGCAGGTGTCCCTGCTTTGTGGCAGCAGGAAAAGGGACATGCCAGTCTCTTGAAGGGGATGATCACATCCACATCAGAGTTTTTGATGATGAAAATATCATTATAAGTAAAAATGTCCTTCTTCATCAAGGAGGTGAAATCAGGCACATGAATGCCAGTCCACCAGCCAGATAAAGGTGTGCTGGGGACATGCTGCAGTGTTCACCTGTCTTCTCCTGTACTGGACCGGACACTCCCGGAGAGTCCTGGAACCTGTGCTGCTTGTCTTGATGTCCTGAGTGCCTTATATGTAGGGTGACCATATGCTTGGTTGGCCTGGAACAATTCTGGTCTGTGCCTGACACCCATCTAGTTAGTGTTTCTTTTTTATTGACTATCCAGGTTTAGCCCTGGCCAGTGTGTCTCAGTTGGTTGGACAGTCATCCCATGCACCAAAAGATGGCAGGTTTGATTTCCTATCAAGGCACATACCCAGGTTACCGATTTGGTCCCCCTGTGGGAGGCAGCCTATTGATGTTTCTCTCTCTCTCCCCCCCCCCCCTCTCTCTAAATCAATACAATTTTTAAAAATAAAATTAAAATATTCAGATTTAGATAATAGATTACATGACTAGATTTCTCTAATGTAATGAGCACCCAGAAAATATCTACTGAATTAAATGGAATAATTCGAAACATATTGAAGTAATAGTTTCAGTAAAATTTTAAATTGTATAATGAATTTTTTCTTAGAAACAAGGATGCTAAGAAAACCAAGTAAAGAATAGAAAGAAACATAATAAAAGAGGATTACCAAGCAACTGCACTCATCTTAGTCGTACGAGAGTCTCTAACGGAAAGGGCAGTGTACTGAAAATGAGGAGCTCTATGTGACCCAAAACAGGTTCCATACCCTATCTTTGTCTTGGTTTCCTGTCTGTAAACTAAAAATAATAACTGTTTTACAGTCATTTGGAGAATCAGTGAACTAAGACATGAATGTACATTAAAAATAAAAGAGAAAACTATACATAAAATAGTCCAGTTTTTTTCCCCAAACTCTTTCCAGTTATTTTTCAAATCTTCCTTTCACCTCTCGAGGGAATTAAAGTGGAAGAAAGGACAGCAGAGGTGAAGGAGGATGGCTTTGCATCCACGACACAGGATTATGGTAGAAATCGAACCAGCATCTGTAATGAGAAACCCCGGATTTTCCATAGCAATTAGGTAGAGCTGTATGGTTTTGAACCATAACATACCTCTGTGTGCGTTATCTGTAAAATATAGGCAATTCAGATAAAGAAAAAAAGAGAAACCATCATTTAAAAGAATTTGTTTTAAAAGAAAAAACAGAAAATTCAATGAGTTGTTTTGAAAGGATTTACTTTAAAGCTCTAGTTACGCACTCTGTGGAAATGAGGGTCTGAAGAACTGTGCCAAGTCATAAATAGAGACTCCGTGTCCTGCGTTTACCACAGACACGGCATAGCTTATTCTAAGCAAATGACAGATGAGTAGAAAGTATATAGACATTCTGGCAACCGTGACATCCTGTTATAAAGCAGCAGCCACAAGTAGCAATCAGAAGCCTAATATCAATACAAAAATCTTAATAAATGTCACAGCTTTATAACAACAAGAAAGAGTTGCTGCCTTGTCATATAAGGAAGAAGGGAAAAATGGGAAAATATACATGATCAGCTCATTTGTGCAAAAGCACGGAAGAATAAATTACTGAGATTCGGAGTGTGCGGGAACCAGGGAAGAGGCTATGGAACAGGAACAGAAAGGATGAAAGTGTAGTGGTCACTTCTCTGAGTACAACTCCTTGCAGAATTCTGACTTTAGAGTTAGGTCAATGCTTTATGTACTCAAAAAATAAACAAAGTATTACAATATCTTTCAATGGGTGTCAGCAAACAATATCATCGCAAAACAAAAGTGCCGCCACCCCAGGTGAGCCAGGTCCCTCTGGACCAGCCCGCAGGGTATCCTGGGGACGATCCCCAGCCAAACAAGGCAGATTCATTTATCCAAAACCCATACTGGACACGAGCAGGCGCTGGTTACTAGCCCCTGGGGACACAGCTCTGACAACAGACCCAGGTCCCCAGCCAGCCTGATGGGACCCTGCACTCGTTACAGACCTTAGAGACCCTTGTTTCCTGCAAGTTCCCAGGACCCACATGCCTGTTGTGTATGCAGTTTTGCAGGAGAAATCTTTAAGTTTTAGGAAAGTCTGAAAGAAATGGAGGAGGGAGGACTTCTGTTAACCACAGATGGGAAGAGTTTCAAAAAATATTGTGCACAAATTCCATATGATTGTGCAAGTATCACACTGCATGGGAATAATTTAAAATCCGTCTCCTGTGCAAGAATGGGGTGGGAGGAAAGGGCTGAGGCCCCTCACTTCCTCCATGTTCGGGCGCTCCAAACACTTTTTGTGGACCTAGAACTGTTTTAAGCGTGTGGCTGTGTGAGCTGAGTGGAGTTAAGCAGGCCCACCTCCATCTCATTTTAAGAACGGAGAGAGGACACCTCCACTCATGAACAGGAAATGACCCCCCCCACACACACACACACACACCTGACACCACACAGTCCCGGGCCGCGCCACGTCCTGCCTGAGAACCCTGGGACTCCCCAGCTTTTCTGCTTGAATGCCCAGCCTAGCTTCTTCTGACTCCTCCTGGACCCCGAGCTTCCGCAAGTCCCTAGGGCTCACCTTACAGCAGCGGGACAGTCCCTAATGCGGCTGTGATTGCCTGGGAAGGGGCGAGATCAGCGGCATTGGTCCCCCTCTCCCGCGGGCGCTCTCAGTGCGCCCTTGCGCTGAAAGGGGAGGAAAATTGTGTGTTGGGGGGGGGGGGGATGGAGCAAGGAGGAGGACTCCAGGAGGGCCAGTCCCAGGCCAAGGAAAGCGCTGGGAGACCAGACCCTAGTGCAGCTTCGGGTTGCCAGTTTGTGTGGCCTATCTTTCTGTAGGGTTGGGCCAGCAGGAATTGAGCGCCTTTCTCCAGGTGTGCCCCCTCTCCAGGTGTGCCCCCTCTCCAGGTGTGCCCCCTCTCCAGGTGTGCCCCCACTCCAGGTGTGCCCCCTCTCCAGGTGTTCCCCCAATCCAGGTGTGCCCCCAATCCAGGTGTGCCCCCTCTCCAGGTGTGCCCCTCTCCAGGTGTGCCCCTCTCCAGGTGTGCCCCCTCTCCAGGTGTGCCCCTGGTGCCCCAGGGCCTGAGCCCGGACCGCCCTTTGCCTAACAGAGACCCGCGTTTGCCTCACTTGCGAGGAGTTAGAAAGTCTTCTTTGTCCAAAATCTCATTTGATTCTTGCAGTAAGACAGAAGAGAAAGGCAGGGCCGGGGACCTGGGCGCAGGATTTGAACTTAGGGTTTCTGATGCCTAGTCTCTCCCAAGGTGTCTTCCTTCTGTGACTTCACAGACGCGATAGAATTCCACTGTAGAGTGGGGCGCTGCTGTGTTCACCACTTTCGGTTCAATCTGGGATCGCCCACCGCCCCAGCATAGAAGATGAGGACCAAGCTGAGCTGCTGGTGCAGAAAGGCCTGGCGCCAGCTCGCCTGTTCGTGGTCCTCTGCGTGGAAATGCCCTACGTTCCAATTCTCTCCCGTGGTGGGGGGGGAGGGGTTTGTAAATACCCACCTACCAGACCTTTGCCTGAAACTCTGTGAGGAGGAGAATATATATTTTTTTGAAATCCTGGGATGTCTTTTGAGCATTAAAGCCTCTGATTAATTAATGCTTGTTTTACATATTTATCCTGAGGAAATAATCCAACATGTTGACAAGGATAAAATCACTAAGATGCTCCCTGAGCCTTACAGTGTCAGAAAAATAGATATAATAGATATAGTGTAACAGCATAGACACAGTATATTATGGTTCAACCATAACATGGACATTATACAGTATTGCCATTTTAAGATACATGTGTAAAAACTCTAATAAAGGTCTGGACAAGCTTATGCTGTAAATTTAAAATTTATAAACTCACATCCACTCATATATGCAAAAATATAGAGAAGAAGTGCACTGAAATGTTAGCTCTGGATGTATCATTGTTTTCTTTCCAACTTTTCCTTATTTTCCAAAGTGTGCATGACTTTTATCATCAGAAACAAACTAAATAAATACATGGGTCATCGCAAGATTTCGACATCTCTGAAGACAAAATGATGTCCCTTTCACAGAAAAGGAGGAGTGCTGTTTGGGCAAAACCAGAGTCTGGGCCACCCTGACCTTGCTGAGCTGGACAATCTCAGGAGTCGCTTAACCTCTCTGATCTAATTCCTCGAAGGAAAAAGAAAAAAAAGAAGCTGGAACTCAGGAAATAGCTTTGATGTAAAGATTAAATGACAGGATGTACAAGAAATCATTGCTTGGCTAAGCCATCCAATTTGCCGAAAGTTTATGTAAAATTTTTTCAGAATTTTTGCACCCACCAGCCCGGGCAGATGAGCCCAGCTTATCTGAGTTTCAGTAAATAATAACACCCATTCTCGCATTGGCCCCAAAGGCTTATTTTAAAAACATTTGACCTAAAATCCCCAAAAGAATCCTAGTGAGATCTCACTTTGATTTTAAAATATTTTTAAACGACTTAGATTGTGCTAACTGAGCCGTGTAGCATAAGAAATTACAGCAGTGGACACTTCTTGAAGGTCTCATACAGTTATCACAACCATCCTCTGATGGGCATATTGTTATCTCCAGTTTTAACTAGTCAAAGCTTAGAGAGAAATACTTTGCCCAAAGCCCACAACTTATACATCCAGAGCAAGGCCAGACTAGCTGGCTCCACCTGGGCTGTGATAACCACTGCACCACACGGCCTCCTTTACCGGGTAGCTAACGCTCATCAAAACTCCCCCACCCTGGAGGGCGCCGCATTCACAGTCACCCGCGCACCAAGGCAATTTTAGGGAGAATGTGGGGGGAGGGGACGCCGCCGGGACGCGGAGGGCTCGGTGAGTCCCACCTTCGCCTCCTCCCCACCCACTGGCCAGGCCGGCTAAGAGCCTGGGGATCCCCCCCACCCCACCCCCCCAAAAGAAGCTCCCCTGCCCTTTCTTGGCTCCGGGGTTGACATGTTCCACCTGTGAAGTGGCGGATCCGGCTCTAAGCGAGGCATTTCCACCTCCGTCTAGGCCCGGTGGTCAAGACTCGCTCCTCCCGCGTCCTGCCTCTGCTCCCGGGAAGGAGCCCCCGCCGCCGGCCCCGCCTTGCGCCCACGAAGGCTCCCGGGGGTCCCTCCAGCCGCGGTGCCCAGCGGTCCCCACCCGAGCTCCTCTGCCACGGGAGCGGAGAGTTAGGCTAGTGCCAGGCCGGAAGGACCAGCTCGGGTTGCCAAGCCAGGGCTCCATCCCCCATCCCTGCGCGTCCTCTAGGAACGTCCCCGTGGACCCCGGGGTGACCTCCGAGGTTCGCGCCGGTACCGTATTTACCGAGATTCGAGCCTCGCGCAGCACCGTCTCTTCCGCTCTCCCGGCCTCTGAGAACCATCGATATGGACCAAGCCTCCCCAGAAAGTGGCTGGGCTTGCAGAGGAATTAGAGGGGCGCGGGGGGGGGGGGGGGGGACAGCGCTGGGGGTGGGGGTGGGGGAAGGTGCCGCTGGGTTAGCACGTGGTTTCCGCGGGAACCAATGGGGGTGGGCAGTCTCGTCACTCGGCCTTGGTCACCGGCCACCGGGATGGCCCCGAGGAGGGCGCAGTCCGTCCGCCCCAGACCGGGGGCCTGCGGTGCCGGCAGCCGGCAGGCGGGGAGCTCGGGGCGCTGCTTTCCGCGGGGGCCGGGGGCGCGCAGGCCCCGCTGCTCCCGCCTCCGGGATGCTGCAGAACCCCGTCACCTCCACGCCCTTCTCGGTGGATGACATCCTGCGGCTGGAGCGAGAGCAGATCGGCCTCGCGGCCCTGCAGCTCCGCGGGGAGCACTCTCAGTATCTGCGTCTGGTCCCGGACCCGCGCGGGGCGGAGGTTCCCAACCCCGGTAGCCACGGCGACGGAGAGGGATGGCAGGACGGGCCGGAGCCCCCTGGGGATCCCAGTGAGCGGGTCGCAGCCATGGGCGCGGAGCGGGCGGGTGAGTACACCCTCGGGGCTTGGCACCGACGGGGAGGTCAGGAGGGTCGGGATGGGCCCTGACCAGCTGGCCGTGGGCGGACAGGTTCTCCCGGCCTCCCCGGCGACGAGGGCCTGCCTTCTCCCCTTCACTTCAGAGTCCAAAAGGCAGGCCCTGCGCCCCCTCCGATCCCGAAGGGTTCACCTCCCCGAAGGGAAATACGGTCCTGAATCTTAGGGGTTTGCTGTCTCCACAGCGAGTCCTCATAGTCCCACAAACACACCACCCCACTCACAGCCACAGTCCCCGGGACGCCAGCTTCTCTCTGACACCGAAACCGCCGCACCGTCGGCTGTGCAGCTTCCCCTCCCGCTTTCCCTCCCCCGCCCCGCCCCCGGCCTCTCCGCCCGAACCCATCTGCCCAGGAGTAGCCGGCAGAGAGCGGGGCGCTCGGGGAAGAGACTGACAGCTGCGGTCGGTCCCAGGCCGGCCCTCCCCAGGCGCCCCTGCGAGGCGGGACTAGCCCAGTCAACCCTGTGCCCGGTTCCTCCACCCAAAAGTGAGAGAGGTGCTGGCCAAACCAGGTCTGAGTTCCTGGGCGTGAAGGGTCCTGCAGGGTTTGGTGGGGATCCCTGCGGGTGTGCGGGGTCTGGGAGCGCGGTAAGGGCAGCGTGGGTCAGGGCAGCCATCGGTAAGGGCAGCGTGGGTCAGGGCAGCCATGGGTCAGGGCAGCGTGGGTAAGGGCAGCCATCGGTAAGGGCAGCGTGGGTCAGGGCAGCCATGGGTCAGGGCAGCGTGGGTAAGGGCAGCGTGGGTCAGGGCAACGTGGGTCAGAGCAGCGTGGGTAAGAGTAGCTTGAGTTTGAGCGGCTTCAAGAAGCCACTCTGCCGAGTCTCCGCGCAGTTTCAGCTCCCGGGCTCCGAAAGCGCAACTGGTGCGCAGACAGCGAGGCCCAGACCCAGTGTCCCGCGGCAGGAAGGGCAGAGGCGGGCGGGACGCTGTTGCACTGACTCCTGTCACGCGGAAGTCTTGTGCCCGAGGCGCAACATTCCGAGGAAGCAACGCCACCTTCCCTCTCATCCAACCTCTGGCCGGGTCCGCAGCCTCCATGCGGGTCTGGGGGCCCTGAGAGGCGCCTCGTAGGTCGGTCTCCTCTGCTCGCAGTGCCACGGCCCCTCCGTTCCAGGCGCAAACTGGCCCAGTAACTAAAGAGACTATTTCGGAGCTATTCATCCACTTGCAGGCTGCTTTTTTGCCGACCCCAGAGCCGAGAGAACATTAAACTTCGCTCTGTTCGCATAGCAGCCGGCGGTTTTCTGCGGCGAACTCTTAACACGGGATTCCCTCCGCACTGCTCGGCCCACGAGGCGTGCGCTCCGGCTCCAGGGAGAACCGGCCACACTCATCCGGCCACCGCGCTCCCCGCACAGCCCCAGGCACCCGCAGCGCCTTCCTCGCCCTGCAGGAAAGGGACCTCAGGGCGCCCATCCATCCCCAGCTGACCCACCTCGCTTTCACGGACACAGGGCACAGGGCGAGAGAGGTTCCGGACTGGGCCCCGAAGGACCAGGGGAGCTGGGACACCCGGGGTGCCGTGCAAACCCTCGGCCTGCGTGGTCAGTAACTTTCCAAGGGGGTCCTGCTATTTCTGTCCCTGAAGGTCAGTTGTTTTTATTTGGTAACAAAACAAACCCTCGCCAATATTTTCTCTTTGGGAGGAGAGATGTCCTCAGGCTTCTCTGAAGGAAGTTTTCATTTCTGCAGACGGTGAGCACCCAGCAGCCCGCCCGCGGGAGACTGGCCAGCTCGGTTGGTGGGATTTGGAACCCAGTTCCAACCCGCACCAGGTCTCAGGAGGCAGGCCCTGGTCCCTGCTCCAGGAGCTGCCTCTCCTCTGTATCCCTGGTTTCCTCCTGCCTGGGTTTCCACGAAAACTCTGAGTTTCCTCTCCACCCACCTCCCCTTCGGCAAAAACAGCGCTTAAGCCCAGACAGCAGAGAGATGGGAAGGGCAGGGAGGCTGCGTCTAGGCGGCTCCCAGCGCGGCCTCTGCAGCAGCGGAGCTTCGCCCAGTTTCAACGCGCTCAGTTGGCGCCCACTCCGTGTGCCCAGGCCGGGGCGCTGCCCAGGAGGGAGAAGAAGCGGGGCAAAGCCACCCACTTGCCACAGACCCTGCAGGAGAAAGAGGCCGCTTAAAAAAAAAAAAGTCAGATGTGGATCTCAACTTTACACATACCTCCAAGAGAACCTCAGTTTCTCAGCCAACAGTCGAGAGTCGGAAAATAAGTTGTTTTATTTTGTTAATTTGGATAATGGAACCTTGCGTCCAAGAAACATGAGGAGGTCCCCAGTGCCGGTGGAGCACCTGATGACCAAGATGACAGGGGTGTGTGCCAGGGTGGGGTGGAGGTGGCAGGCACCGGAGGCTCCAGTTTGGAGCAGGGTGGACAACCAGATGAGGGGAGCCTCTGGCAGGCATGTCGCCGAGTCTCGGTGTCTCTCCCCCTCCCCCCCTCCCATCCCCTTCCTCTCTCTTTCCACCAAGGCTTGTCCAAAGTCAGCCTATCTCTGATAAGTCCCTTCCTTATTCACTCTCGATTCTTGCAGCAAAGTTCCTCAAACTCAGCCACACTTTAGAATAGAAATCGCAGCAAGCCGCCTTTACCCCGCCCCCGCCCCCACCACCACCACCAACAACAATAAATAAATAAATAGACATTCTAAAAGGAAGTGAAGCTGTCTTAGACAGTCTACCTTTTGGGAAACGGCTGTACACCTGGGACCACAGATTGTCCCCGGGCTACCCGGGGAGAGGGGCGTCCCTTGAAAACCGTGCAAGCATTGCTGGCGTGGGCCTCGGGCTGGCGCTGACGGGGTTCCTTCCTGTGCTTTCAGAGCCCGGCCTCCGCGCGGCCTCGCCCCTCCGCGGCGGGACCCGGCGGCCAGAGCGCGGCGGCGGCGGCAGCGACGGGGCGCGCGGTGCGGGCGCGGAGCAGCCGAGGGCGCGGCAGCGGCGGCGGCCGCGCGTGCTCTTCTCGCAGGCGCAGGTGCTGGCGCTGGAGCGGCGCTTCAAGCAGCAGCGGTACCTGTCGGCGCCGGAGCGCGAGCACCTGGCCAGCGCGCTGCAGCTCACGTCCACGCAGGTCAAGATCTGGTTCCAGAACCGGCGCTACAAGTGCAAGAGGCAGCGCCAGGACAAGTCCCTGGAGCTGGCGGGCCACCCCCTGGCGCCGCGCCGGGTAGCGGTGCCGGTGCTGGTGCGGGACGGCAAGCCCTGCCTGGGCCCCGGCGCGCCCGCCTTCCCGGGTCCCTACGGCGCCGGCGCCGCGCCCTATTCCTGCTACAGCGGCTACGCGGGCGCGCCCTACGTGGCGGGCTACGGCGGGGGCTACGCGGGCGCGCCCCCGGGGCCCGCCCCGCCCGCGCCCCTGGCCGGCGTGGGCCTCGGCGGGGGTGGCCAGAGCAGCAGCGCGCAGGGCCCTCTGCCCGCCACGCTGCAGGGGGTGCCGGCCTGGTGAGGCGCCCGCGCTCAGACACACCCACCCAGGCCGGGCGCTCCGTCCAGCCGTCCGCCAACGGGTCTCAGCAGGAAGATGGGCCGCCGCCCTGGAGGGAAGAGGCCACCCGCATGGCGCTCCCCCCCCCCCCCCCCCCGAGAGAGATCTTGCGACTGTGGATCGCCCCGGGGAGCCTCGGGCTGAAGGCCCTGGGAGCGTTTTTCCCCCTCAGAGACGACAGGACGCGGGCCTTCGCCAGCCGCCGGCGAGCAGCGCTGGGCGGAGGAGGAAAGCAAGGGTGGGAGGCAGTTTCGGGCCGCAGGGCCGAGCTAAGGAAGCTGTCGTCCGGTCTCAAACTTAGGGGGCTGGGAGGTTGCTTGTGCGCTGCAGCCTGGGCATTCGGGGGGCCTGGGTCCTCCAGCGAAGGGCGACAGGTGGGGGAAGAATGAGAAAGAGAGTCGAGTGAGGGAAGGGGAGTGGGGAGCCAGCCAGGAAAAGGAGGATCCAGGGGATCAGGAAGAGGCTCCTGTAGGATTTAAGCCCCTACCCCTCCCCACCACCCCACGCCCAGCTACGCTCTGAGAGATTCGGATTAATTCAGGGAGTGCTCTTTGCTGGGGCCAGGATTGCTCTCTTCGAAGCATCCTCTGACTCTTCCCTCCGTGTCAGTGCATTTCTCTCTTGTATACAGCTCAGCATTTTGAGGAAATACATGAAATAGATTTGTGTTCGCGTGCGTGTAAGCCATTAGCATCTATCCATCTCTCAGTCACCTCTGAACAACTTCGAATTAAAGTAAAAATGAAACCCCCAAGTCCTGAGTCCTCAGTACGTGCAGACCCCCTGGGGACCAAACTGGATTTGGCCCTGGTGCCAGGTGCCCTGAGGTCCCCCTCCACCGCCTCGTCCTCTGCAGGTTTTCTTCCCAAGCAACAGGTTTCCAAGTTCCAGTGGGGAAGGCGGCTCCACTTGGCCTTGAGTCCTAACAGGAGGGGTAGGGAGCCTGAACTTTCGGGGGAAAGTCTGGCTCCCCGGACCCAGCCCTGTCTGAAGTCATGCAAACGAAAGACTAAAAACAAGCTAAATGTGTTCATGGGGACATGTGTCTTTGGCAGGCACTAGTGCGAAAAGCAGGGTTTTTAAAATAACATATTTAGTCAATGAAAACTCTGGTTCTTCATCCCCTGGACCACTAACTTGTCAAAAGTTGAAGTGTATTATTTAATAAATTCTAATGTTTAATTAAAATTCAACGGCCCTGCATTTTCTCATTTCTGAATGTGCCTGGTTATTTCTACTGACCTGGGAAAGAGAGACTGCTGGGTCCCTTGTAAACTATACCTACTTTACATGGCTTACATCTCTTAAAGTTTCTATGTTTAAGCTAAAAAAAAAAAATAATAATTATTCATATTTTTTCTTTACATTTTTTCTCCTTTTTACTTTCTCTCCTTTCAAGATTACATTTTTCCCAAGATTCTAAAATGCTGCATACAGTATTAAGTTTTTTTAAAAAAAAATCTTTTGTTGCTCTTTAGGTAAGACTCTTACCCTAGAAATACAGGTCATGGATCCTACTTGGCACAGAGTAGGAAATTAATACATGCATTCCCTCCACACACCCACCCTTTCTCACATAGTAAGGCAGCACAGAAGTGGTGACCAGACCTGTGATGTTGTGACCAGGCCTCCACACTCCCTCCACCACCATTGCCCACATGGAAAAAAGCAGGGAGGAGGAGCCATGGCTGTGCTCAAGGCTATGAGTGATGGAGAAAGAGGCTTAGTCCAGTCATCAGTAACTCAGTCAACACTGAACATTTCTGCTAGGGACACAAGAGAAAACAAGATTTGGCTGCCGCCCTCAAGGAATCTATTATCTAATTGGATACCAGAGACTGACATGAGAAAGGTATCTAAAAATACTAGGTGGTATATGCTGCCTGTCAAAAAGGACAGACAATAAGCTCTCTAGAAAGAAAGAAAACCTGGGGGAGCTGGGGTGTTCAGAGAAGGTGCTTAGAGGGCGGGAAGAGGGGTAAGCCTGGTGATTAGGGTGGGAATGGCACTATTTCCTAGAGGAGTTCTGGGGAAGGTCTAGCACTTAGGATGGAGAAAAGTTGTTTTTTAAATATATTTTTATTGATTTCAGAGAGGAAGGAGAGGGAGAAAAATCAATGATGAGAGAGAACCACTGACCAGCTGCCTCCTGCACACACACCCCGCCCCCAACTGGGGGTCGAGCGTGCAATCTGGGCATGTGCCCGGAATCGAACCCGCGACCCTTCAGTCCACAGGCACACACTCTATCCACTGAACTGAACAGGCTAGGGCTAAATGGGCACATGCTGCAGCCAGAGTGTATTTTATGGTAATTTGAATACAACTCAAGGCTAACTCTTTTTTTCTTTTTAAATATTTTATTAATTTTTTACAGAGAGGAAGGGAGAGGGATAGAGAGTCAGAAACAAACATCAATGAGAGAGAAACATTGATCAGCTGCCTCCTGCACACTCCCTACTGGGGATGTGCCCGTAACCAAGGTACATGCCCTTGACCGGAATCAAACCTGGGACCCTTGAGTCCGCAGGCTGATGCTCTATCCACTGAGCCAAACTGGCCAGGGCAAGGCTAACTCTTGGGAATTTGTAAATTTAGTTGACTGAAGAGAATGGGTGAGGTTGGGGTTGTTGGTTTTATATATATGTATATAAATACCCATGATCACTTTAAATGTTCCATTGGCCTGCGACATTGTTTCTCTCTCCAGATTACTGTAGCATCCATATTTGATGGTCTAAACAAAACAAAAACAAATAAACCTGTAACAAGCCTTGCCCATGTGCACTCCATGTGGATTTTTCTTGAGGGAAGTTTGAGATTCGCGGGACAAAAGGAAAGAAAAAAGAAGGAAAACTCTCTTCTTCGCGTCTCCCCCCTTTCTGCCTGTCAGGATCACTTTGAAATGCATTCCCTCTCCCCACTCCCAAGCCCACCCCCAGCTGCCCATCTTCCGTCCTGTAATCTCTCCTTTGCACTGAAAGCTGCCCCTTTTTGTGTGTGTCTCATCGACCACAGCTTATCCGAAGCACGGCTTTCACCAGGCTCTGTAAGCCATCAGCCTCTTATCTGCATCGTTCAGTCCCATCACTCCAGTCACCTCTTAATGTTCACAAGTTCCCCAAATGGGAAGTAATTGACCTCTAAACAAAACAAAAAAAGCTCTCAGAGAGATAGCAGAGGTTCCTTTTCTGACTGTCCCAGGGCTAGGGGTCTCACCTAGGCCAGGTGGATAAGTCAATAAAATTGCAGACTTCTTGGCTCCCTGTCCTTCCTCCACCCCCACCCCCACGCCCCAGCCCCGTTAAGCCAGCCCCATCTCGATACCATCTGCAAATCAGATGGAGCACAAGCCCAGCTCTAGGTTTCAGACTTGCCAGAGATTTCTGGTATTTATTTTTTGTAATTTTATCATCGTAATGATGTAACTTTGGGGGGACACACTTAAATCTTTTAAAATTCCATTTGAAAAGTGTTTACAACCCTGGGTTTACACCAGCTCTTTATTATATCAGCCCAGTAGCTTGCCCTTTTTCCTTTTTACAAAACAAGGGAACTCCCAGGCAGAAAAGCCGTGTCCCGGCCTATCTCCTTCCCTTAAAGAGGCCTCTTAAGAGCGATGGAAGGTGGTGAAGGAATACTGAGTTAGGAGCCTGGGACCTCGTTCTAGCCAGGTTCCACTAGTGGCATGCGATGTGACCTTGAGCAAGACTTGTAACCTCCCCGGGTTTCAATTCTTGACTTATAAAATCGAGGAGGTGGATCTCTAGGCTATTATCCTAATTTTTAAAAAATATGTTTTTATTGATTTCAGAGAGAAGAAGGGAGAGGGAAAGAGAGATAGAAACATCAATGATGAGAGAGAATCGTCAATCAGCTGCCCCCCACATGCCTCCCACTTGGGGATCGAGCCCACAGCCCAGGCATGTGCCCTGACCGGAATCCAACTGTGACCTCCTGGTTCATAGACAACCACCGAGCCACACTGGCCAGGCTATTATCCTAATTTTTTGCTGACTCCCTGTTGATTTCAGATGCCTTCATTTTTTAAAAAAATTATTAAATAGATTATATATCCACAGGACTACATTAAACATATGTAAGGTTTAAAGTATAATGGTAAAGTAAACATTCCTGTAACCCCCTCTCAAGGCCAGAAACGGGGGTGCAGCCTCCAGCAGCCCCCTCCCCATGCTCTTCCCAGAATGCAAACCCCTTTTCTCTTCCTTCCACCCAAAAGATACCAGCTATTCCGACTTCTGAAATAGTCATTTATAGGCTTCTTTTCATGAATTTACTCCCTTGAACACATCCTCCAATGATATGGTCTAACTTTGCCTGATGGTGAATGTTACATAAATAGAATCTTACCGCATGTATTCCTTCATAACTTGCTTCTTTTATTACGTTTTGTGAGATTTACCCACGTGGTTGTGTGGGGCGTTAGTTTGCTTGTTTTCATTGCTACATTGAAATTGCACCCATTGAAGGCACGGGCCTCGGCGTATTTACTGAAAATGCAGGCAGTTTCCAGTGGGACTGTAACAGAGGAGGCTGCTGGCGGTACCTTTCCCATAGGTACCCTGTGTTCTCTGGCTGCGTTTGTCCTGGTCTCCATGAACCGACTTCCAGGAAGGCTCCCTCCTCGGACAGATTTCCATTTATGTAACTCATATCCTTACACTGGTAAACCCTTTGAACTTTTGTCTGATTTCATGCATACTCACCACCTCCACCTGGGGCAGAGTATATTACTGTCCCCATTCCCAGAGAAAGAGTCCAAGTGCCAGAAAGGTGAGTCACACTGTGAGTCAGTGACAGACGGGGACTAGACCCCAGACCTTCCGCCCCTCCGGCCATGGGTTACTTCCATTGAATACTCAACAGAAAGTTCAAGTCCTCACACAAATCAGGTGAATCTTGAGTGGCACCATTGTCTTTATTTTTTGAGGGAAACATTGCCTAAGAGAGAAGGGTGGGAACCTTTTGGAAAGCATTAAGAAGGGATAAATAGGAAGCAAGATGCCAGAGAGGGTGCGGGGAGGATGGGAGAGCTACAACAGCACCTTCAGACATTGGGGGCAGGCAGCATTTTTAAAGACTCAGGCTTTTGCGTCCCTCTCACCCTTTTTTGTCTACATTTTCCTCTGCACTTTGAACCCCCAGAGACCCGGATTCATGCATGCCTTCAGCTGGCCCTGTCCTGAGAGCAGGAGAATTCAGCCCTGAGCTGTTTGTCCTCCGGAGTTCACCTCCCCCAACCCCGGAGAGAGCTTCGTGGGAAGTCTCTGTGCTTCCTCCCTGACTCTGTTTAGACTCCAGCAAGTCCCCCCACCCTCAGCCCAGGAGCAAGATGTGATCTTAGTGACACAGTCCAGATTCCACTCTAAGAAAAGCAGATATGCCCAGCAGCCTGGCAGCAAGCCTCAGAGTGCTTTCTCACTGAGTCCCTGTGGGGCCGTCCTTAGAAGCTGGTCTCAGTCAAACCCAATTTTTCCCCATCCATGCCTCAATGACTGCTGCTTCCTCCTGTCACCAGCCCAGCGTAATTGCCTGAAACCCTAGGACCCACATAGTTGGAATCCAAACTTCGGACTTGAGTGGGTCAAAGATGAACTTTTTCCTGTGATGGCTCCTGTCTCTGGCCCCCTGGCTCCTCCCTGGACATTCTCTATGAGTCAGGTCCCCCAGGACCTGCTCCTGTTCCATCTTGGACATCCCCATCATAATGCCTTCACTCTCTGTGTCTTTTGGCCTTTCTTAACAGCCAGCCCCATGTCTGTCTCCGACCCCAGTGTGTTGCCAGTACACCGTGCCTGCCATGGAGCAGGAGTGCAATACCACTTGTTGACTGACCTAATGAGTGGGCGGTTGCATGGAAGGAAACCTCAAAGTGTGCCTCAAAGACCCCGAGGCTTCCACCTGGCTCCTTGGTAGTCAGAATCCTGGGGGGGCGGCGGAGGGGGGAGAGAAGTCCTCTTATGTGTGGATAGGGATCTGGCTTCTGGCAGGGTCATCTGAGCCCTGCGGATAGCAGGGACGCCAAGAATTCCTGTCAGCCAGTGGTTATGCCATGGTGTTCTTCCAGCCATTCTCCTGCAAGTCAGCTTACCTTGCTGACTGGCTATTTGGAGCCAGAACTCGCCCGTGTGGCGGCTACTTGTCTTTTAGTGGTTTTGGCACCCCACGGTTCTCCCTTATCGTTCCACAGACCAGTGTTTTGTTCTCCAAGAATAGTTCCGCTGTAGACAGGCTGTTGTAGTAATTATCTTAGTAAATATGATGTCAAGAATTAAGAAAAGGCTGTAAGACTTTAAGATAATATAGTCTGTTGTAATTTATTGCCTTCACCCGTGTATATCGCAAAGCTGCAAATATAGCTACTCTCATTTTCACAAAGCATCCTTGCTAAAATTCCGTATTTTATTATTTTTGCCGAATTATACGTCTTGAATCAGATGCATCTTCTCCATGGAATCATTGCTTCATTGAGTGATAACTGCTGTTTTGGTATATATAAATTTTGAGATAAAGTGATCTAAAAGAGGTCTGGCCCAGCCAACGTGGCTCAATGGTTGAGCATTGACCTATGAACCAGGAGTTCCATTCCTGGTCAGGGCACATGCCTGCTTTTGGGCTCCATGCCCAGTAGGGGGCATGCAGGAGCAGCTGATTGATAATTCTCTCTCATCACTGAGGTTTCTATCTCTCTCGCCATCACTCTTCCTCTCTGAAATCAAGAAAAATATATTTTTAAAAAACAAACAAAAGAGGTCTTACTTTGTAAAGATGGCCTGTGTTGCATGTTGTTTGTGAATTATCGTTCAGATGAAAGAATATAAGTATTTACTCGAACCTCTTTCCAGTCATAGTTTTTGGAAATATGGGTGACTCAAGTAAAGGGTCAGTTGAACAGTAATCTTTCCATTCTGGCTTCTTTGTTTGTCCCATCAATATAATTAAACCAAAAACTTCTTTATACCCATATAAGTAATGTCTGTCCATGGTTAAATTTTAGCAGAGGTTTTTTTGTGGTATTTTTCCATTTGGTGATGGTATAAATTGGTTTGAGAAGTAATGAGATAAAAAAAATACTTATCAAAATATAAATTTGTTATTTCACTTCTACTTTGCGGGTTTTCAAATTGAACAGTCATTCCTGAAATATTTGTATAATCCTCCAAGGCTGGTAAAATATCTTTTTCTGCCCATTCTTCTTCAGAATCATTTCCCCTGTCGTATACTATCACATTTTTCTTTTGCCTTCATGAGGACCTAATGTCAGACTCAAAACTATCTTCCAACAAAGTACTCTCTTCCAGCTGACTTAACAAAGTCACTCAGCCAACCAAAGTGTCTGCACATAATTCGCTCAAATGTTCTGCCACAATATGTCTTTAAAAAAATTTTTTTTTACCATAATAAAAGATAGGTGGAACAAATTAGATGTCTCTGGAAATACTGACTGACAAATTGAGGAAAAGACACGAGTTAACTCATGACTGGTCAGCAACGTTCGAACATGGAAACACGAGTATACTGTGACCGGTCAGCAAGGTGTTCACTTTAATCAGCAAGTATTGAGGAGCATTACATTGATCACTGTGGGAGAATATAAGACCAGTATTATTTTAAAAAATATTTATGGAATCAGAATGACACAGCATGCATAAGATTAAGTCCTTGTCTTCAAGAAAGGCACAACAAACAACTGTATAGCCAAATATACTACAAGAAAAACTATAAAAGGTGCATTGTAAACATAAAAAATCACTCATTCGGTTCATTGAACATTCAGTTCACTTCACTCTCTTCCCTCCCCTTCCTGCCCTAGTTTAGTTAAGTTCAGACATCACCTCTCGCTTGAGCTCATGCAACTGCCTTCTAATGTCCCCTGACTTCACTCCCTTCTCTCCAGGCCATTTCTCATCTGCTAAACACACACACACACACACACACACACACACACACACACACACAACCTATATCTATTCCTTGAGGGAGACACTTTCAAAACACACTCCACATTCTTTAACCTGACACACGAGAGCCTCCAGAACTTGACTTTTACCCACATTTCCAGCCTATTTCCTGCTGGGCTCTTTCCACGTGCCTTCTGCTGTCGTTGGCCAGCTATGACGGTGTTCCTGAGCCTGCCAGGCATGGCTCCCATCCAGTCCCTGAGACCCAGCTCAAAGCTGCCTCCTGGAGGAAGTCTTCCCTGAGATGTGGTGTCAGGGCCTCTGGCCAGGATGCTTTGGGCTCTCACAGCTCATGGTTTGTTCCTGTTTGGCACATGTTTCACATTGTAGTTGGTCATTTCTTTAATTGCTCCTCAATAAGAGCACAAGCCTCTCGGTTGAAGAAATGCATTTTATCCAATTTTCTTTGCATTTTATCCAATTTATACTTTATAAATTGATATTAAAGTATAATATATATACAAAAAGTGCATGAAGAGTTCATGTAGGCAAATTAAATTTTACAAAGCGAATTTCTCTTGTATTCAGCACCCAAATCATGAAACAGAACGTTAACATCCCCCACCCCCGCTCTCTTGTACCCTCTTGCTGTCACCTATCCCTAAGGAAACTACTAACACCATAGATTACTTTAGCCAGTTTTTGAACTTCATCTAAATGGAGTCCTGTGGTGTATACTCCTTTGCTGGTTTCCCTCCCTCGGCATTATGTTCACAGGTGTGTTCATGTCATGCAGTCGCTGCAGTTTGTTCCTTCCTCTTTACCGTTCAGCTTCCGAGGTGTGACTGTGCCACGGGGGGTTGCCTCTCCACCCCGCATGGACTCTGGGCTGCTTCCACTTGGAGACTATTATAATTCGTGCTGCCATGAACATTCTGGCGTATGTCCTTCTTTTGGTGACTATGTGAGCACATTTCTGTTGGGTGTATCCTAGATGTGGAAATTCTGGGCCGTGAGGTATGCATATGGCCAGGGTTAGATCCTACTATTGATCCAGAGTAGCTGCGTTAGCTTACATCTCCGCCAAGAAGGTCTGGAAGCTCTGGCTCCTCGTCTTCTCACCACTCCTCATCGACATCTTACCCCCACCCCCCCAATCCTTGTCCCCGCACAGCAAGGCAGGCAGGCGCGGAGCACTCCGTGAGTCCGTAATAATAAAAGTGTAATATGCTAATTAGACGGGACAGCTGAACAGCCTTATGGATGTCCTCCTGGACCACCTTCCGGATGAAGCTGGGGCTGTGAGGGCCGAGCCCCTTGCATGAATTTCGTGCACCGGGCCTCTAGTATTAATATAATGGTCTAGTTGAGTGGAACCATTGGAGGAGCAATGGGGAACAAGTGTGAAGAAGTGACTAGTCAGTGGGTAGAGAAAAATAATGTACATTTATTAAACCCACATTAAGTGCTTGGAGCTTGACTTGTATTATATCATTTAATCACCTTAATCACTTCCCAAATTCTAGAGTCCAAGGAGTCCAACAAGCTCCAAAATAGGGAACTGAGACTCAGAGAGATTAAGAAACATAAAAAAAAAAACCACAAAAATCTTAAATGTAAGTTGTGAAATCATAAAAATCCTAGAAGAAAATGTAGGCAACAAAATATCAGACTTCTCACGTGGCACAATTTTCACTGATACATCCCTAGGGCAAGAGAAACAAAGGAAAAGGTAAACAAATGGGACTACATAAAAATAAAGAGCTTCTGCACAGCAAAAGAAACATGCATCAAAATGCAAAGGGAGCCCACTGTATGGGAGAACATATTTGCCAATGAGACATCTGATAAGGGGTTCATTTCCAAAATATATAAAGTACTATACAATTCAACAAAAGGAAGACAAACAATCCAATTAAAAAATGGTTAGAGGATCTAAATAGACACTTCTCCAAAGAGAATATACAAATGGCCAAGAGATATATGGGAAAATTGCTCAGTCTCTAATCAGAGAGATGCAAATTAAAATGACAATGAGGTATCACCTCACACCTGTCAGAATGGCTACCATAAACAAATCAACAAATGACAAGTGCTGGCAAGGATGTGGAGAACCATAATACACTGCTGGTGGGAATGCAGACTGGTGCAGCCATTATGGAAAACAATACGAAGTTTCCTCAAATAATTAAATATGGAACTGCCATTTGGCCCAGTGATCCTACTAGGAATTTATCCTAAGAAACCTGAAACAACAATCAGAAAGAAAATGTGCACCCCTTTGTTCATAGCAGCACAATTTACAATAGCTATGATCTGGAAACAGCCCAAGTGCACATCAGTAGATGTGAGGATAAAAAAGCAGAAGCTTTTTATTTTGATGTAGTCCCACTTATTTACTTTTTCCTTTGTTTCTCTTACCCTAGTCATTGGATCAGTGAAAATTATGCCACATTTACACGTTGGAATACCGTCTATATATATTAAAGGCTAAGATGCTAGGTGCCCTACCGTACGACTGGTTGCTATGATACACACTGACCATCAGGGGGCAGACACTCAACACAGGAGCTGCTGTGACGCCCACTGGCCATTTACAGAGAAATGGCACCATGGACCTGGCTCCAACAAAGCAACACTTGGCTTCCCCCAAGTGGGACAAAGACCCCGCAACCACCCTAGAGTGACAGCCCACCAAATTGCAGCCAACGCTGCTGAGACTCTATGGTGCAAAATTTGGCCCACAGCCCAGCCCAGCCTGGAAACAGTGTCTGTGGGTGCTGGGTAATGATGTCACGTAGCAACGCCCGGCTTCCTCTCCCTAGTGACAGACCATCTATATATATAAAAGGCTAATATGCTAAGTGTCCAACTGTCCAACCAGTTGCTATGATGGGCACTGACCACAAGGGGGCAGTCGCTCAATGCAGGAGCTGACTAGCTGCAGTGACTTGGCAGCAGCGGTTCTCGGGTGACGCACCCTGAAACCAGAGAGGAGGGAGCCCGATTCCTTGCAGGGCAGTGCTATTCCACCTTTGGCCATGGGCTATGTTGTTGCTGGGGCACTGTCAGCCCCGAATCTGGTTTACTGCATATTTGCATTTGTGTTCCACACCCTGTATGACAGCAACTTTGCAGAGCTCCCTCTCGCACTCTAGGACCCCTCGGGGGATGTCAGAGGGCCAGTTTCAGCCTGATCCCAGCAGGCCAGGCTGAGGGACCCCACCTGCTGGAGGGACCCCGCTTATTCTGCAGATGCTGGGGAGGGACTGTAGAAGGTTGGCTCTTGGGCATGTCCAGAACATCTTGCCCAGTCCTGCCCCACCGGCCACATTCTAATTAATTTCCTTTGAATGTGCATGAATCTGTGCACCAGGTCACTAGTGTATCTATAAAAAAATGGGTCTCTTACCCTTTGAAACAACATGGAGGGACCTGGAGCATATTATGCTAAGTGAAATAAGCCAGTCAGAGAAAGACAAATATAGCATGATCTCACTTATATGTGGAATCTAACGAACAAAAGAAACTGACAAACAAAATAGATCCATGAAAGTATGCAACAGGATGACAGTTTTCAAAAGGAAAGGGGGTGAGACTTAATAGGTTAACCAAAGAACTTATATGCATATATGAATAACCCATTGTCACAGACAATAGTGTGGTGAAGGCTTAGGAAGGGGGTGGGAGGAGGAAGGAGGGGGTCAATGGGAGGAAAAAACAGGGACATTTGTAATACTTTCAAGGATAAGTTTTTTAAAAAAAGAAACTTATCCAAAATCACCACCACTAAAAACAGAAGTAGGCATTGAGCCTCCAAATTTCATTGACTTTCCATTATACTCTACTAAAGGCCCAATGCATGAAATTCGTGCAAGGGGCTTGGCCCTTGCAGCCCCAACTTCATCAGGAAAGTCTTCCGGAAGGATGTCCAGGAGGTCGTTCGGCTGTTTGGTCTAATTAGCATATTAGCTCTTTATTCTATAGGATTATATAGGCTTGCCATTTCATACACACTATACAGACTGCTGTTTAACCACCTAAACATACAGCTACATTTGCTCATGATTGAGCATCCAGCAGGTGCTCTCTGACTGATGTGCTGTCTTGATCCTAATATTTCCATCCAACCTCAGAGCACCTTCAGATGTTTGAGATGTACGGTATCACAGAGATTCCCATGGGGCCTGCTATCCATCAGTACGCAGAATCAGTCCTTTAAACATGTTGCCTGTATTACCTGTAACCCTGGAACATTTGTGTCAGAGATAATGGCACAGCCATTTCTTGCACAACTTAAACTGCCAACCAGTGGGCACCACTGCCTTCAGTTTCTCGCTATGAGGAAAAGAGGAATTCTCCAAATTCTTTGGGACTCCCACAAAGCCTTTGCTTGAGGCTCTGAGCAATGTTTTGGGGTTCTTTTCCAGGTGAAGTCCTTTGCCTTCCTGTTTGGATAGTGACAGTTGGGAGTGGACAGAAGAGAATCAATACATTAAGGCCTCCCTAGACCCAGGGAGGTTGGCCATGGTTTCTGTGTGACAAATATTAATGGTAACACTAGTGATGCTGGTGGCTAAAGATGCAAGGGGTGCTTTCCAATGCACCATGTCCTCCACAAATGCCATCTCATTTAATTGCCATGTGTGAAAGCATTATCTTCACACAGACGAAGAAAAGAGGGATAGTGAGGGACTTATCCAAAGTCACACAGCTTGTAAGTTAGAGTCTGGATATAAGTCCACTGGCCCTGTTTACAAATCCTCTGTCCTGCTTTGAACTTGTATATCTAAACTATAACTGTGTGTAGAATACCAACCCTGAAGGGCTGTAAAGCAAACATTGCTAGTGAATTAGCCTGCCACCCTGCGCTCCCTTACACCTCTTCCCAGGCTCTGGCTCAAACACCCTGAAGGAAGGAAAGTGATCTAATCTGATCAGTTCATTCACATGGAACTCTTCTAAACTCAGAGCAGTTCCTGACTTGAGGACTACTTTGAGAATTGTTGTAGCTGAATCCACTGGACTCTGGCTTAGTCCCTCAATGGAAGCGAGTTATTTCATCTCTCCCGGCTTCACCTTCACCTTGGGTAAAATGGAGCTAGTTAAACCAGTGGTTATCTGTGACTCTCTGGGTTGTAAGTGGCAGGAACCCACCTCACACCAGCACCAGCAAAAAATTCAAGGCGCACACAGCTGCACGGCAGACAAGCCGAAGGGGAAGCTGGCCGGAACCAAGGCTCATCCAGCATCTCCCCACCCACCTCTCAGCTCTGCTTCACTATCTTCACTCCCTCGAGCTGCTGAAACCACGTCCGTAGCAGCTCAGAAGCGTGTCCTTCCAGCTTCAAAACCAGAGCGGAGCCCAGCCAGCAAGGCTCAGTGGTTGCGTCTCAACCTATGAACCAGGAGGTCACAGTTCGATTCCTGGTCAGGGCATGTGATGGGTTGCAGGCTCGATTCCCAGTAGGGGGCATACAGGAGGCAGCCGATCATTGATTCTCTCTCATCATTGGTGTTTCTCTCTCCCTCTTCCTTCCTCTCTGAAATCAATAAAAATATATATTTTTTCAAAACAGAGAGGAAGTAGTATTCTCCTGCCAACTCCAGCTAATCAGTGTCCTCGTGGACTATGGGGCTTCTAACCTGCCATCCTCTGATGGAATCCCACTAGTCCGGGCCCTTTAAGAGCAGCATCTCTTATCCTTGGGTGAAGAAATGAGGCAATGCAACTCTTGGGCCTTTGTACCCTCCTACTTGATAGAGTAATACCTTCCTGACCCACAGAGCAGGGCCAAGGATGGGGTGCGCTTGTAGGCTTGCTCCCGGGCTGCAAGCAGGAGCCATTGGGCAGTGACACAGAGGGGCTGTAAGAGAAACAGTTACACGGCTCCACCCAGGAAGATGACAATTGTCAGAGGTGGCTGTGCACAAACACCAGTCCGTAACTACCGGTCTCAGCATGCACACATACCCACTGCTCCTGGGGCCCTTAGAGGCTCTCAGCCTGCAGCTGTCCTCTGCCGACTGCCGTGGCCTCTGTTTTGACCTGACCATCCTTCTGTGCACAAGTGGTAGGCAGGGAATGCTCATACCAGGACTCACACCAGTCACGGAGGCTCTGCTCCTGGGATGCCTGCTTCTCTTCTCCCTCAACCCAGTCCCCAGAGTGAAGGCGCAGAACCCCAACCAGCAGGCCACTGTGTGCCCAGAGGTGGTGTATCCAGAGCCCATCCAATGACGCTACCCTGGTGGAAACTGGCTTCCACACGTTCCTTGCTCCTCAAGCACTCTCGGCTTCGAGGTCGGATGGTGGAACTGTTCCCAAAGTGTGGCGAAAGGCCTGGCCTGCTGCCTCCCGCCTCCGTCCTGGCGGGGAAAGTAGCATGGCCCACTGGGGCATCGGGGACAATGTTGGCTGGGGCTCTCCTTGGCCTGGACACTGACCTGAGCACTTCATATACACAGTCACAGTGACCAGCTGTCGTCACTCCCTCTTATCAGAGGAGGTAACTTAGGCCAGGGGAGGCCAAGAACATGTACCTTCACCCTGAAAGTGGCACCTTGAAACTTGACCTCTTGGAGCCCAAAGCCCACCCTGTAGCCCCCACACCAGCTTTTCCTTTGCAATATCTCCTGCACAGAGAGGGCTCACCCTGCTTGCCTCACTCTGGCAGTCCTGGGTCGACCTTGGCACTAGGATCCTGATCCCTTCTGTGTCGTCTGCCATCCTTTCCACCAGCACTGTCTTTCCACAGCACAAATTTGACCCTCTCACTTCTTTCTGCTTGAAACTCTCCAAGCCTCCAAGTGGCCTGCTGTGTATAAACTCAGTGTGGCTGTTGAGGCTGCTTCCCTTCCTCTTTCTCTCCACCTACTCCAACCCGCCCTCCCCATCGGTCCAGTCTTCTTTAAGGGCCCACCTCCTCCATGAAGACTTCCATCCTGAATCTGTCAAGTCTTTGAAAGTGAGTTGAAAAGGTCCCTTATCTAGTGGTTTTCAAACCAGTTTCTGAAACACAGTGAGGGTTTGCAGGACAACAGTGCGACAAGTACTAGTAAATGAATGGTGGGTGTGTGCAGGGGAGGGTCCCTAGCTCCTTGCACCTTCCACGCAGGGAGATGAAGTCATCATCCTTTCCTTGCTCCGCAGATGCAGATTTGTGTTCCTGTCTTGGATTTGTCCAGGTAGAATTTTATCCTGCTGCTAACATACCAATATATAATTATCTATACTAATAAAAGGGTAATATGCTAATTAGACCAGACATCTTCAGGACATCCATCCAGACGTCCTTCCAGACAAAGCCACGGTGGCGGGGACCGAGGCAGAGGTGGTTAGGGGTGACCAGGCTGGCAGGGGAGGGCCTTTAGGGGTGATCAGGCCATCAGGCAGAGAGGTTAGAGGCAATCAGGCAGGCAGGGGAGCTCTTAGGGGCATCACGCAGGCAAGCAGGCAGAATGGTTAGGGGTGATCAGGCAGGCAGGCAGGTGAGTGGTTATGAGCCAGTGGTCCTGGATTGGGAGAGGGATATCTGACTGCCGAATTAGGCCCAATCCCACAGTCAAACATCCCCCAAGGGGTCCTGGATTGGAGAGGTTGCAGGCCGGGCTAAGTGACCCCCCCCTCCTGTGCACGAATTCTGTGCACCAGGCCTCTAGTCAACACTAATAAAAGAGAAAAATGGTAATTGGCGTACGAGCTACCCTTTTCATTGGCTAATCAGGGCTATATGCAAATTAACTGCCAACTAAGATTGGCAGTTAACTGCCAACAAGATGGCGGCTAATTTGCATATGTAGGCACAATGCAGGGAGGCGAAAGGGAAAGCAGGAAGAAGCCCCCTGCCACTGACAGTGATCGGAAACCCAGGGGGGAGCTAAGAGCTGGGGGGCAGGGCAAAGGCGGCCCTGGGGCCGCCTTTGCCCTGCCCCCCAGCCATGATAGGAGAATCAGGTGCCTTTTCCGCCCTGGCCAGTGATAGCAGGAAGTAGGGGTGGAGCCAGCGATGGGAGCTGGGCACGGTCGAAGCTGGCAGTCCCAGGAGCTAGGGGTCCCTTGCCTGGGCCTACAGCGAAGCCCACGATCGCGGGGCCGCTGCAGCTGCGGGTCCCCGCTGCCCGGGCCGGACGCCTAGGCCAGAGGCGTCAGGCCTGGGCAAGGGGCCAATCCTGCGATTGGAGGGTGATGGGGGTCAACGCCTGAGGGCTCCCAGTATGTGAGAGGGGGCAGGCTGGGCTGAGGGACACTCCCCCCCCCCCACACACACACCCAGTGCACGAATTTCGTGCATCGGGCCCCTAGTATATTATAATAACATAACAATAACAGTATAATCCAGGCCGCCCTTCTAGTGTTACAGCTGGGAATCCCTACAGGCCTTGCTGTTCTCTACGATTTGACACTTAGGGCGGATGACCCCCTGCAAGTTTACTTTTCTTTCCCTGGAGATGCCTGTCTCCTCAACTACAATATGAACTCCTCACAGGCCAGGACCAGGTCGTATATTGGATATCTCCGAGACGAACAAAGTTTAAGAAATGTCTGCTTGTTGTGACTATTTATTATCTGCTGAAGGTATTTCCCTAAAGACATAAAACAAAGCAGATACAAATAAAGCCCCACCCAGTCCCTCCCTTCTCCCTCCATCCCCAGAGGTAACCACTCCCCCAGATAGTGTATATCATTTCTCTACATTTTAACGTTTCTAAAAATATGTTTTTATTGATTTCAGAGAGGAAGGGAGAGAGACAGAGAGAAACATCAATGATGAGAGAATCACTGATCGGCTGCCTCTTGCACGTCCCCTACTGGGGATCCAGCCTGCAACCCGGGCATGTGCTCTGACTAGGAGTCAGACCCAGCCAGGTGTTTCTCCACTTTCGTATTCCACATACAAGTGCATTCTTATGCTGTGTGAGCTATGGTTTCCGAGATCTGATGGGTAATCTCAGAAGCTACGGGAAGTGAAGGCTGCCTTTCCGTGAGCATCTGGTTTCCCAGTCAGACCAAGCTCCTTAAGGGCAGACAGCCTAACCCCCCGACATGCACTTCTCTTCCCAGTGCCTGTCACCTGCTGACCCCAGGGACAATTCCCGCTCGTGTCTTGAGGACGCGGTGTTGCCTCCTCTGTGGGGACCCTGGCCAACAAAAAGCAGTGTCACTTATTGGATAATCGAGCCCAATCCGGCCAGCCCACTTGGTGCCCATCTTGGCTTGGTCACTTATAGCTGAGTGGGTGCAGCAGAGTTAGGCAACTTGTCTGTGTCTCAGCTTCCTTTTCTGTAAAGTGTGGTACAATTGTGTCTACTCATAGGATTCTTGTGAGGACTGAGTTAATAGAAGAAAAGTACTTTAAACAGCGCATGTTATGGGCTGGGTAAGTTTTAGTGACTGTGATTTTGTGGCCAAGCCTCTCTGTATGGCTGAGACTCACTAGTTTAGAAAGACCTACTTCATGCAGTACCATGACATGCTAAGTCACTCTAAATGGCTGGACTTTAAATGGGCCCGCCTCCCCCTGGGTACGGAGCCCTCACTGGAGGGGTGGGTAAGTCTGTCTGCAAGACCAGGTAGTTCAGCAGACCTCCTTCCTGTTCTTGATTCCCCATCCTCTGCCACTCTTTCCACACTGTCTCCCCTGCTCAGAACTCAGATGGAACCAAGTGGCTTCTGTCCCTGTGTGAGGGAGGGAGGTGGCCGTCAGAAATGTGCTGGGCCCACCGTGCCTGTTGGGCCTAGCTTCCCGGGGCCTTGAACAGAACACAGCAATGAGATGCCAGGTCCCCCACCCCCAGCCCCGTCGCTTAGACCACCTGGTTAGGCTGGACTCCTCCGTCCCCCCACCCCACCCCTCTAGCCGGGGTCGCCCTGTCCACGGGTCTCTGGGAAGAAGCAATGTCATGCTTGACCTGACCGTCAGTTTTTCTACTTACCACTCAGTGACCTGCTGGGTCTGATGAGAGGAGAACAGGTGTTTTTTAAAGGCTTTTGCATGTCCATTGACACGTCATAGAAACAAAACACTGGTAAGGGGAGCGTTTTCTTCATGAGACAGACACAGTCTTAGCCCCTAGTGCTTCGCCCACGGGACCTGTACCCACCCCATCCCTAGAATGGGCTTCACCCCTTCTCAGATAATCTCCTGCCCTGGAGACCATCATTTTGGGGCACCATTTTATGGCAGCCTGCTCGGTTTTGTGGGGAATGCCGAGAGAGCCAGAGGGAGTGGGGCAGAATAGGCCCCAAATTGCTCCTGGCAGCCCGAGGGATCTGGGAAGGTCAGCACCTCCTTCGCTAGACAAACAGCCCCCAGTGTGTCTCCCCCGGAGGCCTCTGGCAAGCTGTTGAGCAGACCAGGTCCGAGGGAGCAAGGGAGCGAGGGAGCGTGGCCACCCAGTTAGCGCACAGGGAGGCTTCTGCAGATGCAGCCCGCAGCCTGGGGCTCCCCAGAGACAGGCAGCCACGGAGGGCCTTGCGGAGGTGACCAGGGTCACCGTTAGCAAAATACTCCTCGGTTCCTATTGCCCAATAAATCTTCCCTGATGGTTCTTCTTGGGTGATAAGCACTGAAGAGGCTGACTTATTACCTGCCAGGCCAGTTCCCCCCCCCTAATCCCCTTGCTACGACGAAGGCCTGCAGGGAAAACTGGCCTAAGCAGCTACAGAGCTGAGAGGAGCGGGCCTTGGGATAGAGGGAGAGAGGTCTTTGCCTCCATACGGGGCTTGAAGCACCAGTGGTTTCAGAGTGACATAAAGGTCGCAGGCACATACGCGGTCTGGAACCCTCAAAGAAAAAATCTAGATCACCTGGGTCTGTAGTGGCCTCCGCCCCTCCCCAGGGCATCCTCCACTCTCCTCCACGGAGCTGCTCAGAGCCTCAGCCCCTCCATACTCAGAAGGGGGTGGTCCTTGGACCAGCAGTGGTGGCATCACCTGGGAACTTGTTGGCAGTCAGTTCCCCAGGGCCCACCCAGACCTACTGAAGCAGAGCCTGCATTCTAACCAGTCCCCTAGGTAATCCGTGTGCACCTCTGAGTCTGAGGAGCACGGGTCTAGCCACCCGGGTGCTGTCCCCACCCCCATCACCCCCAGACTAGGTTTCCTGGGCTACAGGCTGGGTCCTCGTCCTCCTCTCTCCTGCCTCATCTCTCATACCTGGGGCTCTGCACTCTGCCAACCACCAGTTGGAAAATAGAAGTCTGACTAGTTCATGCCATTGTGTCACCGAACACAGAGCATTTTCACTTTAACACATGGCAATAATCTCAACCCAAATGCCACACGGAAAATGTAGTGATGTCCGCGGGGAGCCTGGGCCTTGAGCAACTCCGGGCCAGGCGCCTGTGATGCAGGCTGCCCCGTGGAGGTGTGTTAATTGTCCCTCTTTGCAGTGGCTCAGCCTATCATGCTTGTGGTGAAGAGAGAGGACAAGGGCAGAGCGGCTGAGTAAGGCACTCGGTAAGGAGCGATGGACAACCCAAGGCCAGGTGTCTACTGCACCCCAGTGGTGTACCTGTGACAACCCAAGGCCAGGTGTCTACTGCACCCCAGTGGTGTACCTGTGAGGAAGGCATCGGCTTTAAGCCCGGATAGCCTGGGCCTAGTGGTGAGAACCTGGGCATATTACCTTCAGTCTGTGAGCATCTGTCTCCTTGTCTGTGAAAAAAAAAAAAAAAATGATCCCCAGTGGTTTATAGTGCAGATTAACACTATACTGAGCCAGCCCAAAGTGCCCACTCAATGCATGTCCATTTTCTCTCCCCTTTCTTGCTGTGGTGCAGGAAGAGCAGGCGCTGAGGCTCGGCCCTGGCCTCCACTAAGGCTAACAACAACATTGGTGAGCATGAAACGGTTACACGCCCAAGCAATAGAGGAAGAAAGGCCGAAAGGAGCCGCAGAGCCATCGACAGGGAGGCAGACCAAGTCTTTGAGTGGAAATTGAACCGGTGAAGATACGGAAAACAGGGCACGTGAACACACAGCACACAAAGGTTAGAGACAGGACTGGGTCCTGGTGGAGACAGTCAGCAGAGGCCAGGGAGACTGTCGGGGGCGGGAGGGAGCGGGAAGGACAGGCAGGAGGGGAGAGGCCCGGGTGGGGCAGGCCCTGGACAGCCAGGGTACAGGGCTGGGGCACTGAGTTCCCAGGACTAAGGCATCGCCGCGGAGGACCGTGTCGCTGGACTGGGCCTGAAGCCTCACCCATCCTCCTGCCCCTCTCCTGCCCAGTCTTCTCGGGGCCGCCTAGATTCGGAGCTATTGTTTATTTAGCCTCTGCAGTGTGACTGGGAAAAGCAAATTTGATTTGTGGTGCAGGTAGGACTAGAGCCTAACTTTACTGGTAGAAATGAGCCATTCCTGGGGGCCTCTGTGTGCCGGGCCTAGAGTTCCTTCACTGTGAGTGGCCTTGTTATTCCGCTCAATAACCTTTGAGAGGATGCCATTTTGCACCCATTTTTTCCAGTTTCATTAAGATTTCATTGGCATATAATATTGTGACAGTGTAGGGTACAAAACATGTTGATTTGACACACGGATATATTGCAAATGACCGCCCCGTAGCATTGGTTAACGCTGGCATCACGTCACATAATCATCATTTCTCTCTTTGTGGTATGGTGTCCATTTTGCCTAAAGAAACTGAGGCACACTCAGGAAGGTTAGGTAACTTGCCTGAGGCCCCGAGGCCAGAGCCTGCTCCATTAGCCGCTGTCCTTCTTCCAAAAGAACCCCCACCCCCACCCCCGCGCTGTTCTGGGGTTCCACGACACCCTGAACTCCATGAAGCTGCTTCCAAAAATTCCTTTCTGCACACGGGCTAAACAGTCTTCAGTTGTACTGAAAGAGCAGACATAAGGGTGGGGAAACAAGACCCTTTCTAACAAGAAGTGGACCTTGCATTTTAACATTCCAGTCCAGCCCAGAAAGACAATGAAGGGACAAGTGTGAATTCCAACATCACTGAACGTCCAAGAACCAAGGGAAACGTTCTCCCCACCAGGAAAGCAGGGTCAGGAAGGACTGGCGTGGCCAAGCCCCTGTTCTATAGGGAGGGGGTAGGAGCCTCCACTGGCAGCAAATCAGGGCGTCCGCTCTCACTGCGGCCCATCTACCTCCATTGGGACTGACTGGGAATTGGAACAGGGGACTGGGCCTGGGGAGACTAACAGGGAAGAGGGATGAAAGAAAGAAGGCCGGCCCTGGCTGGGTGGCTTGGCTGGAGCATCGTCCCACACACCAAAAAGTTAGCAGGCTTGATTTCCAGTCAGGGCACATACCTAGGTTGCGGGTTCGACCCTGGGTGGAGAGGTGTACGGGAGGCAACCAATTGATGTTTCTCTCTGACATTGATGTCTCTGTCTCTCTTATTCTCTCTCCCCCTCTCTCTAAAAAAAAAAAAAATCAATAAAAACATATTCTCAGGTGAGGATTAAAAAGAAGGCCATACCCCAACTGGTCTCGGCCATGAGAAGGTGGCCTTGGGGGAACTAACTGCACACCTGGACACGTACCCTGAGCTCGGCCACCAACTGAGTGAGGCCCGGAGACTGCTCCCCAGCCTCGGCAGCTGCCATCTGGACATCATTAACCGGGACTGCACCTTCTCGGAAGTCTTATAAACCTCGGCGGCTGGTGGAAGGCTTATAGCCCTGTTTATTGTGGGGGTGGCTGTGACCAAGTCCTCTTCTCCCTCTCTTTTTCTTTCGGCCTTCCTGAATTAGCAGAGCCTGCACGAAGGGCCTTCCTGGAAGACACACATCCAGATGTGTTTAGGTGAAGCCTAAACTTGGTGTGGCAATCCCAGGAGGCCTTGAAACATATTTTTTAAATGTGCTGTGAAAATGATGTAGGCTAATGAGCATTTTGTATTAATCAGGTTTTTATTTCTATATTTTATGATGCTAGGATATCTGGAGGCCTCCCGGAGTTAGCTAATTTCTAGAAATAGCAGACCACTTGGCTGCAAGCAGGCCTTTTATATGCAAATTAACCAGCTCCTTTATCTCTCACCCACCCAACCAATATCCCTGCTCTCCCAAATCACCCCGGGGCCAGGTAACAAATAACTGGGGAGCACCCCTATAGCCCAGAGCCCGCTGGCATTATTCAAACGCTCCAATCCTAAGCCTCTTCAGTTTTGCCCATTCTTTCCCCCAAAGGCCACCATAAAGGCTTGTGCTCATGGCTTCTCCTGCCCCCTCTCCTTTCGACCTGCTGCTCCCCCAGGTGGCCCTGCACAGTGTACTGTGACACCTGTCTCTGGGGACCTGTGAGTATAAACACTTCTCCCTTCACAGCAGTCACTGCTTATAACAAACCGCAGGTACACTTTGAAACACGTTTGTACAGGACAGTTCGATAAATGCGGCTCCCGCTTTCCACACGGGAGGGCAGCACTGGAGGCAGGTCGGGTGGGCAGAAGGGTGGAAGGCGGTGCCGTGGAAGTGTTTGGGCTACGAGTTTATGAGACTTCACTTCCAGTTATGGTTCTAGAGTCTCTGTATACCTCAGGTTCTTTTCTAGAAAAAACGAGAAATTTTACTAGATAACCCCAAGGTCCCTTCTAGCTCTAAATGTCTTTGGACCTAAATGGCTTCTAAAATATGTAATGGAGCAATATATAAATGCTTATGATATTACATGAAGTTGGAAGGAAAAAAGTAGAATACAAAATTACACTATCCTACATTCCAACATGGCTGAAGACTGGGAGAATATATACAAAGAAGAAACCTTTAATGAAAGATGAGATTATGGATCAAAATGCATATTTCACATCTATATATATAAAAGCCTAAGTGACCGTCCAACCGTTCGACTGGTAGCTGTGACGCACAATGACCACCAGGGGGCAGACGCTCAACGCAGGAGCTGTCGAGCTGCGGTGACTTGGCAGCAGCAGTTCTTGGGTGACACACCCAGAACCACAGAGGAGGGAGCCTGATTCCGGGGTTGGGGGATGTCGGAGAGCCGGTTTGGGCCCGATCCCCACAGGCCAGGCCAAGGGACCCCACCTGTGCATGAATCCATGTACCAGGCCTCTAGTTTAAAATAAAAACCCAAAGTTCATATCAGGGCAGAGCTGGTGTCCTTCTCTCATCATTTCTGCATCCTTTTATAAATGCCCTGTATACATTTCTAGTGGTCAGGCCCTAGGGGAGAACCCATTTCTCACTCTCTCCAGCTTCTAGAGACCACCCGCATTTCTTGGCTCACACTCTGCTCCCCCTTCCACCTTCAAAGCCAGCAAAGGCCAGCTGAGTCTTTCTCGCCCTAATCTTGCTTCAGCGGCACATCTCCTCTGACTTTGTCTGCCTCTGCCTCCTCTTTTTCCTATTAGGATGCTGTCATCACATCAGCCCCACCGGGATAATCCAGAATCATCCAGAATCATCTTCTCATCTCAAGGTCAGTTGATTAGCAACTTTAATTTCATCTGCAGCTTTAACGCCCCCTTGCCTTTTGCAGGACACGTCCACAAGATACAGGAGTTGGGGAGGGAACAATCTTGGGGTGGGTGTAATACTCTTCTCCGGAATTCTATTCCATCTAAAGAGGGCCCCAGACAGCCCCTTGGTGTCTTCTTCTTTTTTATAAATATATTTTATTGATTTTTTTTTACAGAGAGGAAAGGAGAGGAATAGAGATTTCCAAACATCAATGAGAGAGAAACATCGATCAGCTGCTTCCTGCACACTCCCTACTGGGGATGTGCCTGCAACCAAGGTACATGCCCTTGACCGGAGTCGAACCTGGGATCCTTGAGTCCGCAGGCCGACGCTCTATCCGCTGAGCCAGACCGGTTAGGGCCCCTTGGTGTCTTCTTGCTTGTCCTTGATCTTTTCACCGAGTTTAAGATGCAGAAACGTGGCATAGGGAAGAGTACAGACCTTACTCCAGGATTTGCCTCGACCCTGTGGTCCTCAGCAAACATTTACTGGGCACCTTCTGTGTGCCACAAACTAAGCCAGGTATTAGGGATGATATAAATGTGAGAATGACAAAGTCCTGCTCAGGCAACTCACAATCTAATAAGGAAGAGGACCATCCACAGAAACATTCCAAATGCAAAACACAAAAGGAAGACATGTGAAGCGAGGTGAGGGGAAGTGCTGTTGGCTGTGTCTGGATTCTGAAGGCACATTTGCGATCTGAGGAGGTGGTGGTGGAAGAGGGGTAGCCCAAGCTCAGTTAAGCTCTACTTTAAAAAAAAAAAATTAGAATTAGTACAAGGAAATGCCCCTTGTTCTCTCATCCTTTCCTTCTTCCCGTCTGCTAGCTCCATCTCACTGCTCAGAGGTAACTGCTCCATTGAGATATTTATATCCTTTCAGATCTGTTCTATATGTCAAAATGCTCAAATGTAAAATGGTACACTGATAACATGTATTCTTTTTTACACAATAGGTTCATTCTTTAACTTTTCTTGCCACTCGAATCAAGATCGATCAAATTGAGTATATTTTCACAAATCAGCACAATGTGTACATAGTATTGCCAGGGCAAATCTCTAAGCACGGAATATTTGTGTCAAAGGATATGCCCAGTTTTAATTTTTACAGATTCTGCCACTATCCAAATATACGCAGCTGATTTACTCTCCCTCTAAATTAGTAGGGAACTGCTCTTCCTGCACACCCACCTACGCTAGATATTATCCATCTTTTTAACCTCTGCCAATCTGATAGGTGGGAAGAGGGTATCTCAATGTGGTCTTGATTTTCATTTCTCTAATGATGAGTGTGGCTAAGTTTTTTTTTTTCCATGAGCCTGTTTATGTTTTAAATTTTTGGGCCATGTGGGATTTATTTTGTTATAAGAATAGAACTTTATTTTTTCCCCCCAAATGGCAGTACTAGCTATTAAATAATTCACATGTTCTCCACTGATTTGAAATGCCACTTAGCTCTAAAATTTAAGAATAAAAAGAGACCACTGCAATTTAAACTTCACACCATATACAAAAATTAATTCAAAATGACTCATGGATTTAAAGGTAAAATAAAAAAACTTTCAAAAGATAACACAGGAGAGCACCTTCAGTACCTAGAGATAACAGAGACTTCTCAGACAAGACATGGGAAACATCTGTAAAATAAAAAATTAATAAATTGGACTCCATCAAAATTAAAAACTTTTATATTGTGAAATATCCTGTTAAAAAATATTTTTAAAAAGATGAGGTGCAGATTAGGAGAAAATATTCACATATCATGTATTCAACAAAGGCTTACATATCCTATATAATAAAAGGTTAATATGCAATTTGACTGAATAGTGGAACAACCAGTCGCTATGACACGCACTGACCACCAGGGGGCAGACGCTCAATGCGGGAGCCGCCCCCAGGTGGTCAGTGTGCTCCCACAGGGGAAGCACCACTCAGCCAGAAGCCAGGTTCACAGGTGTCGAGCACAGCGGTGGTGGCGGGACATCCCCCAAGGGCTCCCAGACTGCAAGAGGGCACAGGCCAGGTTGAGGGACCCTCCCCTCCTCCCCCCCAGTGCACGAATTTCGTGCACTGGGCCTCTAGTAGAATATATAAAGAACTATCAAATCTCAACAATGAAGCCCTAGCTGGGTAGTACAATTGCTTAGAGCATTGACCTGATACACCAAGATTGAGGGTTCAATCCCCGGTCAGGTGCATATAAGAGGAAACAAATGAATTCATACGTAAGTGAAATAACAAATTTATCTCAGTCTCTCTCTCTCTCTCTCTCTCTCTCTCTCTCTCTCTCTCTCTCTCTCTCTTCCCACCCCTCTCTCTCACATCAACCAATTAAAAAAATCTTTTTTTCTTAAAGAAACCTCAACAACCAGAATTCAAAAAATCTAATTACAGTATGGGCAAAAGAGTTGAACATATATTTCACCAATGAGGGAACATGGATGGCAAAGAAACACATGAAAAGATGTTCAATATCTTCAGCCATTTGGGAAATGCAAATTAAAAATTTAAGCCACAATGAGATAAGACTACACACCTATTAGAATGGCTAAAATAAAAAATAATGATAACAGCAAATGCTGATTAGGATGTAGAGAAACTGGAACATGGATACCCTGCTAGTGGACATCTAAAATGGTACAGCCACTCAGGAAAACAGTTTGGTGGTTTCTTACCAAACTAAATATGCAGTTACCTTATGACCCAACAATTGCACTCTTTGATATTTATCACAGAGAAATAAAACTCATATTCACACAAAAACCTGTACATGAATGTGCATAGCACTTTCATTCATAATAGCAAAACAACTATAGCAGTGTGTGTGGGCTGAGGGGAGGTTGAACAAACTTTGGTAGATCCATACAATGAAATAATACCTTTCAGCAATAAAAAAGTATTAACTATTAATATGTGCAACAATCTGAGTGAAACTCAGGACATATGCTTGGTGATAAAAGCCATTCCAAAAGGTTAGGTACTATAAACGTTTGATTCCATTCATATAACATTGTCCAAACGGTAAAACTCTAGAGATAGATTAGTGGTTGCCTGGGGCCATGGGTAGAAAGAAGGGTCATGGGTACTTAACTACAGAGATAGCAGAGGGAGTTCTTCTGTGTTGATGGGACAATTCTGTGTCTTTACTGTTGCATTACAAAAATATATACGTGTGATAAAATTGCATACAGCTACACACACACATAAGTGAATGAAGGTTTAAAAGTGATTTAAAAATAAGGTCTGGCCCTAGCTAGTTTGGCTCAGTGGATAGAGCGTCAGTCCTGAAGAGTCCCGGCCTTGATTCTGGTCAAGGGCACATACCTTGCATGCAGGTTCCCTGGCCCTGGTCGGGGTGTGTGCAGGAGGCAACCAATCTATGTGTCTTTCTCACATTGATCTTTCTTTGTCTCTCCCTCTCCCTTCCACTCTCTCTAAAAATCAATGGAAAAATATCCTTGGGTGAGGATTAACCCAAAACTAAATAAATAAATACATAAATAAACAAATAAATAATAATAATAATAAATAATAAGGTCAATAGTATAGTTAACAGTATTGCGCCAATGTCAATTTCCTGATCTTTATATTGTATTACAGTTATATAATACGTCATCATTGGGAGAAGCTGAGGGTACTAATTTTGCAAATTCTTATGAATCCATAAGTATTTCAAAAGAAACTGTTTAAAGAAATTTTTGAATGAAAAAATGAGAAAAGAAAGCCATCTCAGTTGCTTCATCCACAATAACCTACTTCCTATCTCTCCTCTCCAGATACACAAGTACTATCCTTTGGAAAAGTTTACAGTTGAATGCAAAGTGCCTTAGACCAGGACTACAGAAAAGTTGCATAAATAAAAATAGTTCAAAAGAACACCTGCACACCAGGTTCACCAATTGTTACTATTTTAACCCACTCCGTTTACCATATGGGATGGATCCATCTGTATCGTTGTTTCTGCAACATTTGAGGGTAAGTTACATACATGGATACTTTAGTGTTCCTTTCCTAAGAATATCTGTCTATGCAATCACAGGAGTGTTATCAACTTCAGTGAATTTAACATTGGTTCGATACTTTAATCCATCATTCCGATTCCACTTTCTCAGTGGCCCCAATATTTTCCAGAACAGAATCCAGTCCCAGGTCAGGGGCCGCACGGAGTTGTCACGCCTTTTTGAGAGCCTTAGTAGGTCCAGCTTTGCCACCAATCTCTGCTTGTCACCGGGCACCTAGAATTCACCTGTAAACTGAGATGACGGCAACTGCCCCACCCATGTCTTTGTGAGTAAAGGCGCTTTAACAATTTATAAGACCTAAATGGAGTATTTCTCTTCTGCATCATGATTCCCCAGAAGCGTCAACATTATATTGTGGGCTGGGGCCGAGGAGACCCGCATTGGTTTTCGCTCCCAGCCAGGGGAGAGAAGGAGGAATTTGGAAAGAAACCCTCTAGGGAAGAGGGGGCCGCGGCCAAGCAAAGGTCTCCCCTTTCCCACCCCCTCACCTGGAGCACCGGGCGGCCAATCGGCGGCGCGGCCCCGGCCCCCGCGGCCAATGGGAAGGCGGCGCGGCGCGCGCCCCAGGGTTATAAGCGCGCGCGGGCGGCGGAAAGTGAAAGTGGGGCGGCCGCCGCGGGCGCAGCCGCCGGGTCCCCAACCCGGACGTCGGAGCCCAGTCGCCCAATCGACGGGATGCTCCGGACTCCGGAGCCGCGGCCCGGGGAGGCGGGGGCGGCCACCCAGGCCAAGCCGCTCACCTCCTTCCTCATCCAGGACATCCTGCGGGACCGCACGGGCGGCCGGCCGCCCCGGACCCCGCCTCTGCCCCGGCACCAGCGGCCGGAGCGGCGGAGCCCGGAGCCGGAGCCCCAGGCGGGGAGCGGCGGGGCAGACCCGCAGGAGGACCAGGCGAGCCCCCGGCCCCGCGCCGCGCCCGGGGAGGCCGAGTCGCCAGCGGAGACGGAGCCAGGTAAACCCTTGGGGCCCCGGAGGCCGGGCCGGGCCGGGTGGGGACCCGCAGAGGGCGCACTGGCCTGCAGGCTGCGCGGGCGTGAGGACCGGTCCCGGGCGCACCTCCCGGAGCTCCGGCTGCTGCGGGGATGCGGGGCCCGCGGCGACGGCGAAGGGGCCTCGCTGTGTCCTGCCGCGGGTGCGCCTCGGAGATGAACCCTGAGCGCCAGCGTGCAGGCGGTGCAGGATGTAGACAGGGGCCTGACTCCTCGCAGGATGCTCCCGGCTCCGAGGGCTCCCAGCCCGGGGCTTCAAAGCCAGAGCACAAGCAGCGCCCATCGTGTCCCCGCCCCCCCCCCCCCCCCCCCCGCCCAGTCCCAGTGAAACCCCACCCGGCCCCCAGCCACCCGCGACTGCTGGTCGGTGCCAGCCCCGCATTACCTCTTAGCATTTACAGTAACGAATGTACCACAAGTAACTGATAATCACGAATATGAAGAAATTAGAATTTGCCCAACAAAGATCCCCCTTTTGCTTCCCAATCACAGGAGCAAAACAATCAATTTGGGAGTCCCCTCTGGTCTTCGGGACATTTAAAGTAGATTTATTTTCTTTCCCATCACTCCTTATGAGGTATCCTAACGCCTCATTTAGAAAAAATGGGGGTGGTGGTGGGGGGTGGATTAGAGCCAGAAAAGGCGCTTTCCTTTAGCCCTGGGGCCTTTGGGTGCTTTACACGGTGTCTCCTCGCCTTGTCTTCCCTCCTCCCTCTCCCACCGCCCTGGGGGTACTCATCCAGAATCCCTGCTTAACTCCCGGGACCACACAGCAGGAAGTTCTGCCACTAGCCGCCTCTGCTTTGGGTTCTTGAAGGCTATTAGGAAACTAATACATAGTATACATGCTCGCTCACTCCTGCCTGAGAACTCAGTCATGTGAAAAACGTGCGATGTATCCAAGATGACAGTGGGCTGTTTGTTCACTCACTGAAGCGATAAGGGTGGATTGAATTCTGTCCTCTTCCCTACTAACATGTAACTTTTCCCTTCCCGCCCCCTTCTCTCCCCTCTTGTTTCCAGATAGGCACTTGGAGACTTATCTGTTGGACTGTGAGAACACTTCAGGCACCTCGCCAAGCCTTCCCCAAGCCCCCAAGCAGCCGCAGAAGCGCTCCCGGGCCGCCTTCTCCCACTCTCAGGTCATCGAGTTAGAGAGGAAGTTCAGCCACCAGAAGTACCTGTCGGCCCCTGAAAGGGCTCACCTGGCCAAGAACCTGAAGCTCACCGAGACCCAAGTGAAAATTTGGTTCCAAAACAGACGCTACAAGACCAAGCGAAAGCAGCTCGCGTCGGACCTGGGCGGCCTGGAGAAGCACGCCTCCTTGCCAGCCCTGAAAGACGAGGGCCTCTCCCGGGCCCCCCTCATCTCCATGTACAGCAGCTACCCTCACTACCCCTACCTGTACTGCCTGGGAGGCTGGAGCCCAGCTTTCTGGTAAAGCCAGCTCAGACGACAAACGTTCATGATCAGAAACTGCCTTCCCCAGGTTGTCTTTCCTCAAGGCAAAAGGGGCCGGGCCGGGAGGACTGGGAGCAAGAGGCATGCAGACCAAGACTGTTGGAGGTTTGCCTGGCAATTCCAGATTCTTCACTGGTGGGCCAATGAGAGGTCTGGACCAGTGAATAATTTAATATCCAAATAGTTCCCCCCGACACATGATGTAGGTCCCTTTTGCCGTTAGAGACCTGTTTGAAGGGGAAGGGCAGAGTCAAGTGCGGTTTGCAGCCCTGTGTGGGCTGCTGTGTGCGCTGTCCGAGTTGCTACTGAGGGTTGAGTTCCTGGAGCTCCCTTCTCCCATGTAACCGGGCAGAGACTCTGAGAGAGCAAACCTGAGGGAGAGAGGACAGCCAAGGTGAGCATGTCACCTACCAAATTAGACTGAAGTTCAAAAGCCTCATTGGCCTTGGAATATGACCAAGGTTTCTCTTTGTCCCTGTAAGAGAGGGACACAGAGAGTCTCGCCGAGAAACCTGTCGTGCTCGGGTTTAGTCCTTTGTAAAGAGTTCACCAACCTAAGTATTTGCAAGGTGGCCCAGGTAGACCGGGAGTTATTATTCGCTGTGGGTTTAAGACAAGCTGTGTAACCAGAACACTACTGTAAGCAGCGGGCCAGGCCAGAAGGATCCCCGTGTGTCCAAGGAGAAGCCCCCACGCTGCTGCGGGAGGCATTGCAATTTTGTTAGCAAAAGGTAAAAAACAAACAAACAAAAAGCCTCTCTGGATCTTTTGCCCCGGGTCCGAGAACTTAGAATGAGAAGGCTCCTGGAGTTCTCGGGCTGTATTGCATGCCACATCACGACGATCACATAATTCTTTACGCGCCTTCCTCATATTTTCTGTCCCGTTTGCACAGCAATCACCCACTGAAATGGCTTCTTTTCAATCCAGACTTTGGGTCTGGCTGCACCTAACATATGCCTTCCTTATTTAGCCTGAGATCTGGTCCAGTTTTTTGTTTTGTTTTATTTTTTTCCTCTCAAACTTTATCTCTCCTGGGTTAAAAAAAAGGGAGGAGGACAGATTCTGAATTGGCTAAAATACATGTGTTTTGTTTTTTATATGTCTAACAATTATTTTTTTCTTTTAAAAATATACAGCATTAAATCCCAAATCCTATTTAAAGATTTGACAGCTCCAGAGGTCACTGCTGCTTTTATAGGACTTTCTGGTGGCTGTTGTTACAGTTCAAAGTCTGACAACCCTATGGGATCCCCGCAGGCAGGGGAAGTAAGAGGAAAGGCTTTCACACACGGGAAGGCAGTGCACAATGCAGGGTCGGTACCATTGAGCTGGCCATGGAGATTCAGGGCTCAGGGCTGGGGCTGGGGCAGGGGGGGCGGGGGTGGGCAGGGGTGGTGGTGGTGTGTGGAAGAAAAGTCTGCCTGGCCTCAGAGAGCCCAGTCCAGGAGAGAGCACTTTGCAGAAAGAGGCTAAGAAAAAAAGAAACAGTTTTCAAAATGCAACATTATTGTGACTCCCATCACGAAACAAAAAATAACTTTCCAAATGCTTCAGGAACTGTGTTTAATGCCTGTAAAAAAAAAAAAAAATGGATCCCCAAAATGAGTCACCTCGCGATTTCAGAGAGAACGAGAAGAGGGCAAAGGAGAAGTGTGGCCACCCTTCTGTTTCCACTCTGTTATCTCAGGTGACCTGGGAGAGGGAAGACAGAATGAAGAAAGCCAGTCACTAATGAGGTACCCCGAGGCCTGGAAATCTCTTGATCCCACCACTTACTTCTCTTTAGTGAGAAACCTTTCAATTTCCTCCTATTAAAAGGGCCAATTTACTGTTGGTGGCAAACCCACCAAAGTTGATAGAATGTTGGCCCATTTCACCCCAGTTTCTAGCGCTCAAACTCCACATTGAAATATTGTAAAACGCCACGTGCTGCTGGCAATGCTGGGAGCCTAGAAGGCAGCATGGCCTACATCGCTTTCCCCTTTTCACATGTCTCCTAAGATACGCGTTCAAAGCTCATTCTCTGCTCAGTACCCTTTCTCCCCCACCTCCTAAATTTAGTTCTTTCAACCTGCAATTCTGCAAGTATTAAACATTTCACTGTGATATATACTGTGTTGCAAAAAAAAAAAAAAATCCAAAAACAAAACACAACAGTCTTTGTTTAAAATTATTTGGTTTGTGAATCCATCCTGCCTTTCCCTGCTTGGAACTAGTTACTCCACCCTATCTGAACTGGTAGAAGGGCGTCTGAAGAGCTAGTATGTCGGTATCTGGTGGGGGACCTGCAGGGTGCCCCAGACCGCTTCACCCAGACGGCCCGTTTTCTCGCCTGTGTAATAAAATCAGTTTGGTTTGCTCGACGTGCATAACAAACTCCGCTCTGATCTATAACATGCCAAGGCCTGCGACTTAAAGTTGAATAAAGTATCCGAACCCAACTTTATTTTTCTATGTATTTTTGGCAACATGAGTGTTTTAAAAATAAAGGACTGTGTCTTTATTAGGCATATCTGTGTGGTTTTCGGTTTCCTAAAGACTGTATGTTATTGAGCTTACATATTTCTTGTTACCTCGTTCTCCCACCCTCATCCCGCCCGGCAAATCTATGGAGAACAAATAATCAAAAGCAGTCGCTTAGCCAGAGCAGACAACGGTCATTCTTTTAAAGGCACCAGCCTCTGTTCCTGGTAAGTCAAGTGCAGGAAAAGGAATTTCTGTCTTCAGTGTAATAATCACCTGTTCCAGCCCAAGAACACCTTCGTTTAAATCGAGAACAGCAGGTATTTACTTATATTTCTTGAAGACCCTGACAGGGACACGTAGACCACAATAATAATTTGTTTAAAATTCCCCTTTCACTTCCCACCAGCCCCTCACACTGCAACTGCTCCCCTGGCCCCTGCATCTCCCTGCAAATGTCACCTTCATTCAGGGCAGACAAACCTCTGGCAAGCAAACACCTTTGAATCGAAATCATGCGTATTGAAAATAGGTTTCACATAAAATATATAAATAACACGCCCTTCATCCGCCCGCACTTAGACTAACTTCATTAAAGCCCATAAGCAGAGAGTCTCATGCACCTGATTACCTGACAGACTTGATGGATTTCTTGCCCCCTCCTTCAAGGAAATGGAAGCTTAAGGAATAAGGTACTTACTCGAGGTAAAACATATCATAATTTCAAAGTTGGCTCTAATCCCTTAAGTACATTGCACACACAGGTGGGGCCTCCCGTAGCGTGTTCACATGATGAGATTTAACTCTTTGCTCAAGTCTGCAGCCATCGTCCCCTCCCCGGGAAAGCCCTCAGCTCTCCAATTACAAAGGCTCTGGCAGTAAGTTAACAATGCGGATTTTTTTTAAACCATTAAAAGTGACTAATCCAGGAAATTAAACAAAAATCTCTCATCTCTAAGGAGAGTTCTCTGCCTCTCCTTTGCCCCTCTTCCAGCTTGCCTCGGTGCCTCAGCGGGTCCCAGGCGGTCTTCTCCCGCAGCTCCCCCGCCCTCGTGCCCCATGTCTGGTCTTTGAATCCCTTTGCAGTCTGCCTCTCACGCTCCTTCGGTGCAAATTTCTAGTCACTGTAGTTTTGTCCCTGGTTTTCCCTTTGGTCCTCCCCAGTCCTCCTTGGGAAGGCCATTGCTGTCAGAAGGGAAATAAATGCTAGAGGTTTACACCTGGGGGGAAAAAAAAGCACTTTTCCTCTTAATTTCAAAGCAAGTCAGTCATGTCTAGGCCCTACAGCAGTGATGGCGAACCTATGACACGCGTGTCAGAGGTGACACGCGAACTCATTTTTTGGTTGATTTTTCTTTGTTAAATGGCATTTAAATATATAAAATAAATATCAAAAATATACATCTTTGTTTTACTATGGTTGCAAATATCAAAAAATTTCTATATGTGACACGGCACCAGAGTTAAGTTAGGGTTTTTCAAAATGCTGACACGCGGAGCTCAAAAGGTTCGCCATCACTGCCCTAGAGTCTCGGGGGGATGTTAACACCACGCATCTTAAAGCTGACCTCGGAGGGAACAGAGGCCGCGACGAGAAAGGTGCTTAGTTGTGGTGCCCTGTGATGGGGGAGCTGCGTGCAGATGGTTTCTTGAGAGGGTGCTCAGCTCAGGAGGTTGGCCCGAGAGGAAGTGAGGACTGTAGGAAGGGGCCAGCCATCTCTGCCGGCGAGAGTGAGGCCTCCCCCAATACTTTACGAAGCTCCAAAGCCAATGTGTCCCAGACTGAGGGGAGGGGTGGGCACTTATAATCCCAGCCTCAGCCATCTCCCGAGAGTGGGAATAACCTGAGGTGTTGTGGTTCTGTTAGATAGGACAAGGGCCTCAAGGTTCGGATGGTTCTTACTAAATGCTATCCTTGATAAATGTTAAAATACAGTCGTATTTTGCACAGGATGAGTTTGACCTAATCCAATAGGATACACTTAGTCAACTGCAAAGAAGAAATCAACATGTAACTATCCAAATCATGCATATAAGCAATGGCTAAGGTTTCCTTCAGGAAGACAGAGCTTTGGGTGTGAATCCTGACTCCTTTATTTGTTGCAAGTAAATAAAACTACCTAACAACCAACCACACCTCGTTCTTGAATAGGACACCCCAGGCAGTGAACCCTTGAGTTAGGTAATAGTTCTTTCTGAGTAAGGCCTGGCCCCAGGGACACAGCTGTGAGTCACTAGCACCCACACCCCCAGCGGCTGTGGGGTGCATCTCCCTGTATCGGGGGCTCAGTGAACGCTGCGGAATTCACTCTAGGACATATGATTCTTTCCTTGGTCGCTCTTAGGACATTGGGCACTCTCACATGGCCACGGTCACCGCCAGTCTTTGCAGTGAAGAAATCTGAGTCTGGAGGGTCCGAGTAGGCTCCGCGCTCTGAGTTCTGCACTCAGACATCACACTCTGCCCCTCCCACAGCCATCGTGAACATGTCACCAGGGCTTGTTTTTCCAAGCCCAGAGTTATTTACTGCCCAAGAAAAGGGGCAGGAGCAATAGTTCTGGGACACAAAGAGCTCCTAGTTTAGCCATAGACTTGGCCTTTGCGCAAACTTTCCCAGACAGACTACCCGTCAAAAGTCGGCAAGGGAAAGGACAGGAATCTCAGTTTCCACACATGTCCCCCTCTCACTTCCAAAAGGCTTCACCTATGACCTTGATTTAATTCCTGAGTCTGCTCTGGGCCTAATATGGGTCATAGGAGAGATTTAGGAGAGATTTTTAGGCTAGATCCTTGTGTGGCCAGTCTCCACCGCATCCAGCCCATCCAGGGATGAGCATGGCCCTTGTTGGTAAAGTGATAGATAGGGTGTCACACAAGGGAAAGTCCCACTTTCTCTGGAATGACTATAGGATATTTATAGATTTTTTTAAAAACCTAGAAACCATGTGGTGCATGGGAAATCAATGCTGATTTTGCTCTGTTGAAGGTAGAAGTCCAGCAGCATTTAATCTCAAACACCAGTCACCCCCACAGTCTCTTGCATTAGCGGGATAGTGCTCAGCCCCATGGTGTCAGCATTGGCTGCACATATCCTGGGAGTCTACACAAACATGCAAAGGCCCAGCCCTACTTAGCACCAATTGCATTACAATCTCTGTGGGTAGAGCTTCAGGCATCAGTATTTTTTTAAATACTAATGTCCAAGATTACAAATCACTTGCTTAGCCTCTTTCCAACTGGCTTGCCTACTCAGCCTCATAAGTGCCAGGACAAGAGAGAGATACCTGGAGGAGCCAGGAAGGGAGGAGCTGGGGTGCACTTTTCTTTTCCTTTTTGGCATGCTCATTCTTTTTATAGAGAACAGATGTTCAGCCTTTCTTACTTTCTTCTCAAGCCTCTTCCTCCCGAATTTCTGACTCCGTAGGCCCTCTGTAATCCGGGAAAGCCCAGCTCCTTCCAGGTAATCTCTCTCAAAGCTGCAGGGGCCCAAAGCTGGGTGCGTGGCTAACCTGATCATCTACAAGGACTTATTACTGGTCTCCAACCCTGGCCCATCAGGACCGACTGCTTGTGGAAGACAGAAAAGATTCCATCCTTAACTCTGCTTTCTTGTCTTTGAGGGGTTTCTTATTGGTTTCTTTGTTCTTATTGAGAGAGTTGACAGGTGACACTGTACTGGTTTCAGCGTACAGCGTGATGATTTGATATTTGCATAGACTGAGAAACGCTCGCCACAAGCCTCGCTGCCACCGGCCTCTTCACACATCCTGGAACTGCAGAGCCTGTTTGTGCTCCGCTGGGAACAGCGGGTGTCATTTAACATCTGTCAGTGAGCGTCACGCTTCCCTGACAACTCATCTATCAGGATTAAGTAGTGTCTTAGCACTGACATAACATTTACTCTTCCTTCTGCCAAATCGGCAATATTAAGCGTTTTATATATATAAAAAAAAATCTGTGAGCAGAGATGGGTCAGGTGGAAGGTGGCTCCCCAATGAGGGAAGGAATATGCCTGTGACAAACAGCTTTTGATTAACATTTGTACACATCACATGCGGCTCTGTGTGCAATAAATGCGGAGTTGAGGTCAGAACTCCAGCTCAAAGCCAGGAAAGTTCAAACTTGACCTAAACAACATCTGAAAACAAGAATGATGGAAATGCCAAGTTCTTTTATGAGGCAAAAGCCGGGAATATTCATAAGATGAACTTGGGAATGAGGAGGAGATGCCATTCTCTCATGGAAAAGTTTGGAATCTCTCCCTCATTCCATGCTGAGAGCTTGTTTATACTTAGATCTTTGATGATTTTTTTTCCCCTTCGAGGAAGATCTGACTCATCAAAGGCCTGTGTGAGGAAAGACACATGAAAGACTCCACTGGTAGAGATGTCCAAGTTCTGCAGCCTCCTAGTTCCAGAATCCCGACTCCAGACACGCCTTTCGACCTTGACTGAAACTGGGTTCCCTGTTACTGGGCTGTTGCCTCTTTTTACAGTGAGCCAGTTCAACTGCCTGTGAAGAGCCAGGGGGAGGGAGGAGGGTCAACAAAGGGTGGGATGGACGGGGAAGGAAGCCGACGGGTAGTTTTCCACGGCCTGTGAGCATCTCCGTGCCTGTGTGAGCTCACCACCTCTCTCGATGGCTCCACATTGACCCCTGAGTGGAGAGATGGCTTCATGAACTAGAGATCAGGTTTTATTACAGAGACAGACAGAGGGCATGTCAACTTTGGCATCACAAAGGAACAAAAGCTGGACCTGGATCTGAGGAAAGGTGTTCTCATTACAACCCAAATATGTTTTATAAAAGCCTGTGGCAGGCACACGCCCCAGAGTAGCAGGATGAGTTTCCACACAAATTGGGCCAGCTTCCCACTCAGAGAAGCAGCTCGGTGCAGAGCGGGGCACATGCTACAACAGGAGGCCATGGGAAAGGACTGGAGAGCGAGGTGACCCTAAACCCCTAAAAACCAGAGCTCATCTGATCTTGGGCAACCAAAACGGTACTGTGTCCCAAGCAATGGAACTAGCATCTCTCCCTACTCTGCACTGATCTGAGAGAAGTCTGACGCTGAGTGAATGAATGAATAAATGAATGAATGAATCCAGACCTCACCTGGAGTACTAAATTTGGCTCTGAGCACCATACTTTGAGGTAAATGGTGGCAAGTTCAGAAAAGCATAATTGGGATGATCCAGGGGGTTGAAATAGTCACATGAAGCAGAGGTGAAGAAACATTTAACCTGGAAAAGGGAAGTCAGGGTCAAAGGGCATCAGAGAGGAGGATTAGACTTTTTCTGTGTTGTCCTAGGTAGAATCATCAAGGTGACACAGAGCTCAGATCAGCAATGTATGGGCTGATATGTGTTCTCTGTCCCCGGGGAGGTGGCAACTATCTGGTGAGGAGGTCATGAGGTGGATGGACCTGCCTGGTGCAATTCTAAGATCCTTGCCGGCCCTCTGATGCTATGATTCTAAAGAGTAGAATTGGATTCTAACCTGTCTATCACCTACTAACTGAGTTTCAGCTACTCCTCTAGTGAATGAAAAAAATTAATCCTTAGGGTGTGAACTGACTGAATCAGCTTTGCAGGTCTCATCTCTGATTCATCAGGGAAGCAAACAATTATGCGATTTCGGTGGGGAATGGAGATCTAGTGATTGACTGATACCTGCTGAGTGATATCTGAAATTCCATCCCTGCAGGTTCCTTCTTGAACCTGAAGGACCCATCTCTAGCTAAAATATGAATATTCCTGGGAGAAGTAATGAATTACAGTTGATGAACCATTAATCACCAAATATGAAGACACTTACTAATTTCAACAGACAACTTGTGATACAATGAATCACTGTAAAAGAGAAGGGAAAGCACAAGAAAAATGCTGGAGGCTGAGAAACGAAAAGATAAATTTCTATATCTGAATTTCATCTAAGTTTAGTCCTGCCCATACTGATTGCTTTATTGCTCTGTCTTACATTCAGGGCTTAAACTATTGCATTCTTTTATGGAAGCCTTTTGACTTTAGACCTCAGACGTGTATATTGTTGCCTGGGAAATGGATGTCCAGAGAGAGGTAACAATATTGTTCTAGAAGCAAAAGAACAGAAGCATGATGAGTTTTCTCTATCATACCATTTATGTTTCCTTCCCTCCAACACAGAAATTAGTAATCCAGCGATTATAGAGGGGACAAAAATATCGTTATTTTTATTTTAGTTTAATTTTTAACCAAATGTTGTAACTCTAAGCTCTTAACCTAAATCAATAATTGCTTAGATTTCTCTGAATGCAACATGGCATAATAAAAAATAGCCTGTGTTTCACCAGGCCAGTGTAGCTCAGTGGTTGAGTGTCGACCTATGAACCAGGAGGTCATGGTTTGATTCCTGGTCAGGACATATGCCTGGGTTTTGGGCTCTATCCCCAGTGTGGGATGTGCAGAAGGCAGCTGATCTATGATTCTCTCTCATCATTGCTGTTTCTATCTACCTCTCCCTCCTCTTTGAAATCAATAACAAAATTTTCTTTTTAATTGCATGGTTCTTAGCTTTAGGACTAATCTGCATCCCTGGTTGTACCTTTATATTAGCATATGACCTTAGGCAAGTTATTTGACCTTGTTGGGGCGCAGATTCTTTAACTTTATCTATATATATAAAAGCCTAAGTGACCAAGCAACCAAATGACTGACCAATAGGTTGACCAGTCGCTATGATGTGCACTGAACCACCAGGGGGCAGACGCTCCCTTCCTTCCACTCTAAAAATCAATGGAAAAAATATCTGAGGTATTAACAACAACAAAAAAAGAATTACCAGCTCACTCTTCTTTTTGAGAAAATGTCTTAACTATATCCAAGAGTACATAAAACTTGAATACTCTAATGAAATATATGCAATGGTCACTGAACATATTTCTTATATGCTTTCCCATGAAACTACAATAGCAAATAGTATTGGAATTTTAATTTTTGTAATTTTGCTATGACAGTGAGTTAACACTCTATAACATAAAACACATAAAACCACCGTATTATTGGACATATAGGTGAAAGAATTAAAGAAAGAAAGAAAGGAAGAAAGAAAGAAAGAAAGAAAGAAAGAAAGAAAGAAAGAAAGAAAGAAAGAAAGAAAGAAAGAAAAGGAAAGAAGGAAGGAAGGAAGGAAGGAAGGAAGGAAGGAAGGAAGGAAGGAAGGAAGGAAGGAAGGAAGGAAGAAAGAAAGAAAAGAAAGGAAGGAAAGAAGGAAGGAAGGAAGGAAGGAAGGAAGGAAGGAAGGAAGGAAGGAAGGAAGGAAGGAAGGAAGGAATTTCAAAACAGGTAGGGGAAAATGCACACAAAATAAACTGAAGATGATTCTCCAAGATGTGGTCATTTCTCCTGGGCTGAGCTGTAACTCCATGGGATTCCACATGGTCTTTCCCACAGGAGGGAGACTATGTCCCCTCAGTTTAAATCATTAGAGGTGGAGGAATAGTGACCAGGGCTGCTTGCTTCCATGCCCAAAGTTGGATTGCACAAATACAGACAAAATAAATCAACAAAAATAGCTAAGAGGCATTTCTAAACATGTCCAGCTGCAGAAATTTATGACTATTAACTCTTGGAAAAAGGTTATTTCAGATAAGCCAGCTATTTATACAGAAAACAAAAAATGAAATATATATTGATTGGTTTTCAGTTGGATATCCCAGTCCTGAGAGAAGCACTATGTGGGGGAAAGCCTCTTTGACCACCTTGCTCTTTGCCAGTGTCTCTTCCCTAAAATCCTCCAAAATTTGTGCTCAAGGGAGGGCTTCTGAAAAAGCTGAAATTCAGTGTTTTATGACCATGTAGACCTTTCTTTTTCTCTCCAGCTTTCTTTTGTAAAAGACAGAATCTGAAGTCATAAACATTCTTGAGCTGGCCAAGTTCTCTTCCGTGGCCAAGTTAGATCTTTGAGTACAGTCAGGGAGGTGGCCCGTGGTAGACATTCTCCTAGCAAGGAAAACAAGACTTTCTCTTCAAATTCATCCAATGAATCTACTGCTCAAAGGTTGAGTGACCTTACGAAAGTTATTCATGTCCCCATACCTTAGCCTCCCCATCCATAAAGTCTTCAGTCTATGTTTATTGATTCTGTTTATTGATATTATGTTTCAGTCTATGTTTGTTGATTTATCTTCTGTTTTTTAAGCTGTCAGGCCCTTCTTGTTACCATTTGAAAAATTTAAATCTAAAAATTAAGTTTGCATAAAAGATGTCATACAAGCAGATTCCCAGTAATTTGTCACAATGTCCAACTCAATGTAGGTAGAGTTAAATTTGCACAATCCAAAGAAAGGACCTGCTTTTCATGAATTTTAATAGAATCAAAGAAAAACAATGCTGTTAGAGTAACTTGAGGATTATAAAGAAGTCCGTTCTGTCATGTGTGTAATACTGATGCTAGCTGAGCTAGGTCTCCTGGCTCTGAGAAACAGAGGAGCTTAGCTCAAACCCTCATTCAGGCCCTGTCAAAATACAAACCCTCAGCAATATGCTTGCTCATTCCTAGCGGGTTCATTTATTCTCAGTTTCCTCAGGTGCTATCTCTGTTCTTCACTGCAAAAGTGAAACTCAAGTTCCTCCTCAAATTCCTAAAACAAAACCAAATGTTCACACATAGCGTTCATAAGTGTGGTAGACTTTACCAAAAATGAGTTGAGGTGGTGAGAGACGAAAGGGAGTGTCATGCCACAGCACCATGAAGATTTTCAAATTAAACATCAGAAATCCCTTATGTTAAACTGTGACTGTCTACTGGTTGTTTCATCAGCTGTGGACCTCAGTCTCATTTCACCTGCTAATTCCTCCTTTTTCCTCCTTCCTTCCCTCTCTCTGGGTCGTCCCTCTTGGGAACAGAGAGAGTCCTCTCACCGGTTCAGGCAAGGTGTATTGCCACCCTTCTTGTTGCCTTGGTGCATGCCTTCATGGCAATTTTTTTCCAAAGAAAAATTCTGGTGTTTAAAAATAATAGTAATAATCCCTTTGCATTACATATAAAATTGAAAATGTTGAAAACTTTTAGATAGAAACATTAAGGCAACTATTAAAAAAATATTTTCCAGAAGTCTTAGAATGGCTTAGGCTGTACTGAGGGGTAAACAGTGAATGACTAATTTAGAACCTGTGATTCTATAAGGCTCTGAGCAAGACCTTGATAAGTCAAAGACGTTTGAAACACAATATGAAGGCAAAAGACCCAGAGTAGCCACCACCATACTGACCAAGAACAACGTTGAAGGACTGACACTACCTGACCTCAAGGCTTACTATAAAGTTACAAATTATCAAAACAGTGTGGCATTGGCAAAAGAATAGAGGCATACATCAGTGGAACAGTATAGAGAGCCTAGAAATAGACCCACACAAATATAGTGAACGGATCTTTCACAAAGGAACAGCAAAAGATGTAGAGTTAAATAGTTTATTGTTAATTTTTCTTGTTTTCTTGTTTTTTGAGGTGGGCCTGTAGTGCTTCCCTCTCAGGACTGCTTTTGCTGTGTCCCAGAGATTTGGGGTTGTTGTGTGTTCATTTTTGTTTGTTCCTAGGAAGTTTTTATTTATTTATTTCGGGAACAGAAAGAAATTCAATGGAGAAAGGATAGTCTTTTCAACAACTGATGCTGAAACAGATTTTCATATGCAAAAAAAAAACAAAAGAGAGAATCTTGGCACAGACCTTAAACTTTTCACAAAAAAATAACTTAAAATTGATTATAGACCTAAATATAAAATGCAGTACTATTAAACTTCTGGAAGAAAAGATATGACACCAAAAGAATGAATGATCCATGAAAGAAAAGAAATTGATGTTAGATTTTATTAAAATTTAAAACTTGTGCTCTGTGAAAGATACTGTTAAGAGAATGAAAAGTCATGCTAGAGTTTTGGAGAAAATATTTGTAATCATATATCAGATAAAGGACTTGTATCCAAAATATACAAAGAATTATTAAAGCTTAACAATAAGGAAACAAAAAAACTCAATTTAAAATGGACAAAATAACCCTAGCCAGTGACTCAGTTGGTTGGAGCATCATCCCATACACCAAAAGGTTGTAGGGTTGATTCTGAGTCAGGACACATATCTGGGGTGCAGGTTTGATTACCAGTTGGAGTCAACAAATCTATGTTTCACTCTCACATCGATGTTTCTCTCTCACTCTAAACTCAACAAAAAGATATCCTTGGGTGAGGAATAAATAAATAATCTATCCTATATAATAAAAGCCTAATATGCTAAGTGTCTGGTCATCTGGTCATCCATTCAACCAATCAAAGCATAATATGCTAATGATATGCTAAGGCCACTCAACCACTCACTATGACATGCAGTGAGCACCAAAGGGCAGATAGTCGACTGGTCGACCAGTTGCTATGACATGCACTGATCACCAGAGGGCAGACACTCCGACTGGTAAGTTAGATTGCTGCTGGGGTTCAGCCGATCAGGACTCAGCAAGATAGGCCAGACATGTCCTGGAGCCCTCCCACAGCCCCTCCCCAGCTGGCCAAACTCCCACGTCCCTCCCCGGCTCCGATCATGCACCAGTGGGGTACCTCAGTCTGGCCTGTGCCCTCTCACAACCTGGGACCCCTCAGGGGATATTGGAGAGCCAGTTTCAGCCCGATCCCCACAGGCCAGGCCGAGGGACCCCACTGGTGCACAAAATCGTGCACCAGGCCTCTAGTATATCCTATCTAATAAAAGAGAAACATGGTAATTAGCGTACAACCGCTACCCTTCCCATTGGCTAATCAGGGCAATATGCAAATTAACTGCCAGCCAAGATGGCGGCCGGCAGCCAGGCAGCTTGAAACTAACATGAGGCTTGCTTTCTTCAGTGACAGAGGAAACCAAAGTTCCCCGCCTGCCTTGCCGGCCTCTGAGCCTGCAGTTTGAAACATTGTAACAAATATAGAAGCTAAACAAAACCCCAGAAACCTTCTTTCAGCGAGCTGGGATCTCAGAGCTGGAGTTATAGATTGTTTCGATTATAGAAGCCAAACAAACCAGATACCTGCTTTCAGCAGCGGAGGCCTAAGAGCTGGAGCTTCAGAGCTAAAGCTGGCCCAGAATAAAAAAAAAATAAAGAAAAAAAGGAGCAGTTGGGAGCTTCAGTCACCCGCCAGCCTGAAAACAGCCCTTAGCCCCTCACCCAGACTGGCCAGGCACCCCAGTGGGGACCCCCACCCTGAAGGGTGTGTGACCAGCTGCAAACAGCCATCATCCCCTCACCCAGGCTGGCCAGGCACCCCAGTGGGGACCCTCACCCTGATCCAGGACACCCTTCAGAGCAAACCAGCTGGCCCCCACACGTGCACCAGGCCTCTATCCTATATAGTAAAAGGGTAATATGCCTCCCAGCACCAGGATCAGCATGACAGGGGGCAGCACCCAAACCCCCTGATCGTTCTGCGGCTCTGTGTGTGACAGGGGGTGGGGCCACAACCTCCTTATTGGTCCAGCTCTGTGTGTGACAGGGGAAGGCGCCCCAATCCCCTGATCAGCCCTGCTCTGTGCCTGATAGGGGGGAGCTCCCCAAGCCCCTGATCACCCTGCGGCTCTGTGTGTGACAGGGTGTGGCGCCCCAACCCCCCAACTCCCCCCGCCGATGGGCCCTGCTCTGTGGGTGATAGAGGGTGGTGCCCCAACCCCCTGATCCGCCCTGCCCTGAGTGTGACACGGGGTGGTGCCCCAACTCCCCTATGGGCCCTACTCTGTGCATGACAGGGGGGAGCTCCCCAACACCCTGATCAACCCTGATCTGTGTGTGACAGGGTACGGAGCCCCAACCCCCCTGATGGGCCCTGCTCTGTGCGTGACAGGGGCAGCGCCCCAACCCCCTGATTGGCCCTGCTGTGTGCATGACAGGGGGTGGCGCCGCAACCTCCCCATCGACCCTGCCTTGAGTGTGACAGGGGGCGGTGCCCCAACTCCCCAATCGGCCCTGCTCTGAGCCTGACCAGGGGCTGCACCTAGGGATTGGGCCTGCCCTCTGCCACCCGGGAGCAGGCCTAAGCCAGCAGGTCGTTATCTCCTGAGTTGTCCCAGACTGCGAGAGGGCACAGGCCGGGCTGAGGGACCCCCCCCCCCCCCGCCCCCCCGAGTGCACAAATTTTTGTGCACCGGGCCTCTAGTATATATATAATAGCCTAAGTGACCAGCTGACCGGCCAACTGGCCAACCATATGGTAGCTATGATGTGCACTGACCACCAGGGAGCAGATGCTCAACACAGGAGCAGAAACCACAGGCATGGAAACATGGAACAGACTGATGAATCTCAGAGGGAAGAGGGGAGGGGAAAGGGTGGGAAGAGATTAACCAAAGATCTTATATGCATACTAGAAGCCCAGTGCACAGATTCGTGCACCAGTGAGATCCCTAGGCCTCGCCTGTGGGGATCTGGCCGAAATTGGCTCTCTGACATCCCCTGAGGGGTCCCAGATTGCGAGAGGGCGTAGTGCATGAATCCATGCACCAGGCCTCTAGTGAATAAATAAATAAAAATGGGCAAAATATTTGAACAAGCACTTCACCAAAAACATATAGATGGCTAATAAATATATAAAAAACATGCTAACCATTATCTGTCATCAGAGAATTACAAATTAAATCAGCAATGAGTTACCACTACATAGCCATTAGAATGGCTAAAATCCAAAAAACTGATAATGCCAAGTACTAAGGAGGATTTGAAGCAATTGCACCCCTGTCCATTTACCCAATTGATTTGAAAATTTGTATTCACACAAAAACTTGCACATGAATGTTTAGGCAGCTTTTTTTTATAATTGCCAAAAATTGGAAGCAACCATGATGTTCTTCAGTAGGTGAGTAAATAAACTGTAGTTCATTCACAGTAAAAAGATCAGTGGTTTTCAAGGACTGAGCGGATGGAGGGAGGGATGAATAGATGGAGCATAGAGAATTTTTAGGGTAGTGAAACTTCTGTATGATACTGTGATGATGTATGACATGGCTTGTCAAAACTCATAGAACTTCACATCACAAAGAGAGATCCTAAACGTACATAAATTTTTAAAAATTATTTAAGGAGTCAGGAAATCCCAGGGAGGAATGCAGCCTGTGACAAGAGACCGATTGTATTACAAACAAATGAAACAACTTCACTGGAGGAGGGGTGAGGAAGGTGCTGACTTTAGTAACTTTGGAAATGAATGGAGACTGTAAATGCTAGAGATAGGGTGGGGATGAAGTTGTAAAGGATCAGAATTTTTGTAGGTTATTGAAATTAAGCTGGTATAAATTGGCATTAAGATGTTATAACTTTAGGGTATTAAATGTAACTCCCATGGTAAAGCACAAGGAAATGTTAAAAGAATATACACAAAAGGAAATAAGGGAAGCAAAACATTTCACTACAAAAAAAAATCAACTAACCTCAAAAGGAGAGAGTAATGAGGACATGAGAGACAAAAGGCTTTGGTATATAGAGAACAAATAGAAAAATAACAGTGGTAAGTCCCTCTTATCAGTAATTCCTTTTAATGTACATGTATTAAATTATCCAATCAGAAAAAGAGACTGGCAAAATGGATTAAAAAACAACAACAACATGATCCAAGTAAATGTTCTCTGTAAGAGATTCATTTTGTATCCAAAGGTAAAATTAGGTTTGATATCAGATGAAGTGGGGGGTCCTCTTCCCCACTGGGTGTTGCTGGGGTTGCACTTCTTACAGTATCTCAAGATAAAGAATTTTCTGAATGCCCTAACCGGTTTGGCTCAGAGGATAGAGCGTCGGCCTTTGGACTCGACTGAAGAATTTTCTGAGACTTGCTGGGAGAATGAGTGATTTTTATTTGCATGGAATTAAATCCCCGTGTTTCCAAAGTCCCATTTCTCTTAGTCCAGTCATAGAAGAAGTATAGCTGGGGTTTCAGTAGAGCTAGAAGCAAAACCAATGTCCAGAGTTTCCTTTCCATGTTGGTGCTGGGTTCAGTACAGCATTGGGCTAGTTGCAGTCCAGTAGTCCGTTGTGTGTGGGGTCCACATGGCCGTGGGCTATGTGGGCAAATGCAGGGACGCAGGAGCAAAAGAGCCCACAAGCCAGGAGCAAGTGCAAAGCACCAGAGAGCAAACTTTGGGTTTGCAGTGGCCATGACCACTCTGGCCAACCATCTCTATCCCCAGGTGTGATTGACAGGCAAGTACCTTTGCTAGTTCCCCCAACTTTACTGGCCACACATCTATCTTTCCTTTGTCCAGGCCCCTTCCCCCAATGTTTTGCAGGTATCATGCCTATAATATCTGGCCTTCCATTTGCTCTTTCCTGTTATTAATAAGTAGCTAATTACAATGGTATCAGGTTAAAAGTGAAAGGATGACAAAAATATTCCTTGCAAACAGTAACCAAAAGAAAAGAGGGTGGCTATATTAATGCCAGAAAAAAAAGTCTTTAAATAAAAAAATAGTTATGAGACAAAAGGCATTATATATTAATAAAAGAGTCAATAGAATAAGAAGATATAACAATTATAAACATTTACATGCCTAATGACAGGCCATCAAAATATATGAAGCAAAAATTGACAGAATTGAAAGGTCAAATAGGCAGTTCTACAATAATATTTGGGGGTTTCAATACCGTTATATGAATAATGGCTAGAACAACCAGGCAGAAGACAAGTAAGAAAATAGAGGATTCACACAATAGAATAAATTGGCTAAATTTAACAGACATCTACGGAACACTCTATCCAACAACAATAAAATATATATTCTTCTCAAGTGCACATAAGACGTTCTCCAGAATAGGCCACAAATGAAGTCTTAATAAATTTTAAAATATAAATACCATACAAAGTATCTTCTCCAATGACAACTGGGTAAAATTAGAAATCAATAATAGAAGAAAACTGGAAAATCCACAAAATTTTGGAAATAAAACAAAACACTATTAAACAACCAATGGATCAAAAAAGAAATCACAAGGGGAATTAGAAAATCTGTAGAGACAAATGAAAACAAAAATACAACATACCTAAACTTACGGGAGACAGTGAAAGCAGTGCTATACACATTCACATCAAAAAATATGGAAGATTTCAAATCAACAACCTAACTTTACAACGTAAAGAACTAGAAAAAGAACTCACTAGACTCAAAACCAGTAGAAGAAAGGAAATAATAATGATTAGAGCAGAAATAAATTAAAGAGGGAATAGAAAAACAATAGAGAAAAATCAATGAAACCAAAAGTTGGGCCCTAACTGGTTTGGCTCAGTGGATAAAGCGTCGGCCTGCGGACTGAAGGGTCCTGGGTTTGATTCTGATCAGGGACACGTACCTTTGTTGCGGGCTCCATCCCCAGTAGGGAGTGTGCAGGAAGCAGCTGATTGATGAGTCTCTCTCATTAATGTTTCTAACTCTCTATCCCTTGCCCTTCCTCTCTGTAAAATCAATAAAATATATTTTTTAAAGTTGGTTCCTCAAAAAAATCAATAAATTGACAAATTTTTACCCAGATTGACTATGAAAAAAAGAGAGGAGTCTCAAATTACTAAAATAAGAAATGAAAATGGGGACATTACTGCTCACTTTACAGAATAAAAAGGATTATGAAAGTATCTATAAACAATTGTTCACCAACAAGTTGGATAACCTAGATGAAATGGATAAATTCATAGAAATATAAAACATACCAAGACTGAATCATGAAAAAATAAAAAACATGAACAAACTTATTAGTAGTAAGGAGATTGAATCTGTAATCCAAAAATCTTTTGACAAAGAAAAGCCCTGGATCTGATGCCTTCACTGGTGAATTCTATAAAACATGTACTTAAGAACTAACATTAACCCTTCTCAAAATGTTCCCCAAAATTTAAGAGGAAGGAACACTTCCTAAACTCATTTTATGATGCCATTGTTGTACTGATACTGAATTCAGACAAAGATACTACAAGAAAAGAAATCTATAGGCCAACATGTTTTATGAACATTAATTCAAAAATTCTGCCGAAACCGGTTTGGCTCAGTGGATAGAGCGTCGGCCTGCGGACTGAAAGTTCCCAGGTTTGATTCTGGTCAAGGGCATGTACCTTGGTTGCGGGCACATCCCCAGTAGGAGATGTGCAGTAGGCAGCTGATCGATGTTTCTCTCTCATCGATGTTTCTAACTCTCTATCCCTCTCCCTTCCTCTCTGTAAAAAATCAATCAAATATATTTAAAAAAAAAATTCTCAACAAAGCACTAGCAAACTAAATTCTGCAGCATATGTAAATGATTTACATAATGACCAAGTGAGACTTATTCCTGGAATCTATATAATAAAGAGCCAGGGTCATAACAACCGTTACCACGAAGGCTGGACCAGACTGGAAGTCAGTGCTGGGTTGCCATGGCGACCCAGCACTGACTGGGGCCAGCACTGACTGCCTAGGGTAGTGGTCAGCAAACTTATTAGTCAACAGAGCCAAATATCAACAGTACAACGATTGAAATTTTTTTTGAGAGCCAAATTTTTTAAACTTGAACTATATAGGTAGGTACATTGTTATTAACTTAATTAGGGTACTCCTAAGGCTTAGGAAGAGCCACACTCAAGGGGTCAAAGAGCTGCATGTGGCTCGCGAGCTGCAGTTTGCCCACCACTGGCCTAGGGGGCTGCGGATCAGGCCCTGAAGGAGGCCTGCAGAGAGAGAGGCAGGGTCTGATCTGTAGCCTCTGTGACAGCCATTGATCAGAACTTGCTTCTCTTTCTCTCCCAGCCTGGCCAACAGCCCTGCCTTTCTGATCAGGCCCCGTTGATAAGCCCAGAGACGCTGACTGGCATAGAAACTGACCAATCAGAACCAAATCTGGGTGAATGTAAGGAGTCAATGGCTGCCTAGTAGGCGGAGCTTTTGACACTGGCTGGCATAGAAACTGACCAATCAGAACCAAATTCACCAGTAGAGAAGGGCAGTTGGGGGCGAGATCAGGCTGGCAGGGGAGGGCAGTTGGGGGCAACCAGGTTGGAAGTGGAGGAAAGTTGGGGGCAAGATCAGGACGGCAGGGGAGGGCAGTTAGGAACAATCAGGCAGGCAGGCAGTGAGGTTAGGGGCAATCAGGCAGGCAAGCAGGTGAGTGGTTAAGAGCCAGCGGTCCCAGATTGTGAGAGGGGTGTCCGACTGCCAGGGATCGGGCCTAAACCTGTGGTCAGACATCCCCCGAGGGGTCTCTGATTTGAGTGGGTGCAGGCTGGGCTGAGGGAACCTCTCCCTCTGTGCACAAATTTCGTGCACCAGGCCTCTAGTGTAAAAATAATTCAACATATGAAAATCAATCAATGTAATATACTACTTTAACAGATTGAAGAGAAAAAAAAACATGATCATCTCAATTGATGCAAAAAAGGTATCTGACAAAATTTTACACTCTTTCATGATAAAAACCCTAAAAAATTAGGAATAGAAGGAAACTTCTCAGCATAATAAAGCCATGTATGAAAAAAGAAATTAATAAAAAGATTCAATATACAATAGCATCAAAAAAATAACATATTTAGAAATTTACTTAACCAAAGAAGTAAAAGACTGTACAAGAAAAAGTACAAAACATTGGTAAATTTTATGAAATAAGACATAAATAAATCAAAAGACAACCCATGTTCATGGATCAGAAGACTTAATATTGTCAAAATGTCTTGAATGTTATCCAAAGTGATCTACAGATTCAATAAAATCCTGATCAAAATTTCAATGATGATTTTTGCAGAAATAAAAATTACATCCTAAAATTCCCATGGAATCCCAAGGAACACCAAATAAGCAAAATAATCTTTAAAAACAAAGTTAGAGGACTCACATATCCTAATTCCAAAACTTACCACAAAGCTACAGTAATCAAAACAGTGTGGCACTGGCATAAGGACAAACACATAGAGCAATGGAATACAATAGAGAGCTCAGAAATAAACCCCTGCATATATGGCAAAATTAGTCTTGGCGAGGGTTCCAAGACTATTCAATGAGGAAAATCTTTTTTAAAAAAATATTGTTATTGATTTCAGAGAGGAAGGGAGAGGAATAGAGAGATAGAAACATCAATGATGAGAAAGAATCATCGATTGGCTGCCTCCTGCATGCCCCCAACTGGGGACCAAGCCAGCAACCCGGGTATGTGCACTTGACCAGAATGGAACCTGGGACCCTTCAGTCCATAGGCCAACACTTTATCCACTGAGCCACACCATTTAGGGCAAGACAGTCTTGAATAGACTAGGTGCTAAGAGAACTAGATATCCACATTTTTTAAAAATGAAGTTGGACTCTTACCTAACACCAAGTACAAAAATTAACTCAAAATGGATCAAAGACCTAACATAAGAGCTAAAAATATAAAACTCCAAGAAGGAAACATAGGGCAAAAGTTTCATGACATTGAATTTTGCAATGATTATTTTGGATATGATACCAAGATGGAAAACAAAAGAAAAAATAGACAAATTGGACCTCATAAAAATTAGTGCATCAAAAAAAAAAGAAAGAAAATTAGTGCATCAAAGGACATTATCAATAGAGTAGGAAGAAATCCACAGAATAGGAGTAAATATTTGTAAATGATATATCTGATAAGGAACTAATATCTAGAATATATTTTTAAAACTCCTTATACTCAATAACAAAAACAAACAACCCAATTTAAAAATGGGCAAAGGACTTAAATAGACTTTTGCCCAAATAAGATATTTGTACAAATGGCCAAGAGCACATGAAAAGATGCTCATCATAAATCATCAGGGAAATGCAAATCAAAACCACAATGAGATACCACCTCACACCCAAACAAAACCACAATAACAATAAAAACACAGAAAATAACAGGTGTTGATGAGGATGCAGAGAAATTGAAATGTGCATTGTTGGTGGGAATGTAAAATACACATCTTATGTGGAAAACAGCATGGTTATTCCTCAAAAAAATTAAAAATAGAATTATCATATAATCCAGCAATTCTATAGCTATATATCCAAAAGAATTGAAAGCAGAGTCTCAAAGAGATATTTGTACACTCACATTATAGCGGCATTATCCACAATAACGAAAATGTGGAAGCAGCCCAAGTGACAGGTGAATGAATAATCAAAATGTGATAAAAACATACAATGGGATGTTACCCTGCCTTTAAAAGGAAGAAAATTCTGTGATATGCTATAACATGGATGAACTTGAGAACATTATGTTAAATGAAATAGCCATTCAAAATAAGACAATAGGGCAGTGCCCTCGACATTCTCCCAGATCTGTCAACATTGTTTGGATGGAACAGACCCAGGGACACCCAGGCTTCCAGCCTCCAACCACCCTCCAACCTGTTTTCCAGTCACCACCTTCAAAACTATCTCAGCCGTCCTGTCTCTGAGGACGCCATTATTTTTATTGAAAATTTTTCCATTGCTTATTCTTTTACTCGCTGTTTTAATATTGTGAAGAATCAGGGTCTTCATTTATTTTATTTATTTTATTTTAAATCACTTTTTATTTTTCAATTACAGTTGACACTCAATATTATATTAGTTTTATATAGAACTAGGGGCCCGGTGCACGAAATTCGTGCACTGGGTGTGTGTGGGGAGGGGAGTGTCCCTCAGCCCAGCCTGCCCCCTCTCAGATACTGGGAGCCCTCAGGCGTTGACCCCCATCACCCTCCAATCGCCTGATCGGCCCCTTGCCCAGGCCTGACGCCTCCGCCAGAGGTGTCAGGCTTGGACAGGGGACCCCCATCTCCCCCTGATCACTGGCTCTGGCTCCCGCCCAGGCCTGAGGCCTCTGACCCAGGAATCATGCCTGGGCAGGAGACCCCCATCTCCCTCTGATCGCTTGGTCCACCCCCCGCCCAAGCCTGACGCCTCTGACCCAGGCTTCAGGCCTGGGCAAGGGGACCATCATATTCCCCCAACCCCCGGCTCCACCCCCACCCAGGCCTGATGCCTCGGCCAGAGGAGTTGACCCTCATCACCCTCCGATCACCAATCACCGGATGGGCCCCTTGACCAGGCCTGAGGCCTCCGGCAGAGGTGTCGGTTGCAGGCTCTGCCCCTGCCCCTGCAGGACACCTCTGGCCTAGGCGTCCGGCCCGGGCAGCGGGGACCTGCAGCTGCAGCGGCCCCGTGATGGTGGGCTCCGCTTTAGGCCCAGGCAAGGGACCCCTAGCTCCTGGGACTGCCAGCTTCGACCATGCCCAGCTCCCATCACTGGCTCCACCCCTACTTCCTGCTATCACTGGCCAGGGCGGCAAAGGCGCCTGATCCTCCTATCATGGCTGGGGGGCAGGGCAAAGGCGGCCCCAGGGCCTGGGTTTCCGATCACTGTCAGTGGCAGGGGGCTTCTTCCTGCTTTCCCTTTCGCCTCCCTGCATTGTGCCTACATATGCAAATTAACCGCCATCTTGTTGGCAGTTAATTGCCAATCTTAGTTGGCAGTTAATTTGCATATAGCCCTGATTAGCCAATGAAAAGGGTATCGTCGTACGCCAATTACCATTTTTCTCTTTTATTAGATAGGATTATAACCCCAATTATTAGACATCATATAACTTGCTAAGTGACCACCCCAGTAAATCTCATACCCATCTGACTCCATACATGTTTATTAAAATATCATTGACTATACCAGAGGCCTGGTGCATGAATTCGTGCACTGGTGGGGTCCCTCGGGCTGGTCTGCACCCTCTTGCAATCCAGGACCCTTTGGGAGATGTTGGAGAGCCAGTTTTGGCCCGATCCCACAGGCCAGGCCTCTAGTAAAGAAATAAAGTAATAAATAACACAGTAGTGGATTATAACCTGTAGTATTAACATACATGTCCATATTAATAACAGTAAGTAAATGGATAAATGAATGAATTGGGTAGAAGAGACAAATATGTGCAGAATTCCAGATAATTAACGCAGCCACCCTGCCTTCACGGGGGGAGCACGGCTCCCCACTTCCTACACATGAGCCACGTGTGAGCTGCTTTCTTCTTCCTTCCAAAACGTGCAGCGTGGACAGAGGGGAAAGGAGAGACTGTGCGGCGGGGAAACGTGACAAACACTGCTTCATGCACATGATCAAGGTCACATCAGCAGCCACAAACCATGTTCATAAAATGTACCCTGAATATGACACTAGGAACATGGCACTTCACCGTCTCTCCAACCCTATAATTGCAATCTTATGAGGAAAATATCAAACAAAATTCAGCAGAAGTGCTTCCTACCACACACCTGGTCAATACTCCTCACACTGTCAGGGCCAAGAACAAGGAAAGTTGGAGAAGCTCCCAGCCCAGATGAGCCTAAGGAACCTTGAGAACTAAATGTAAGGTAATGGCCTGGATGGGATTCTGGAACAGAACAAAGACCTCAGGTAAATACAAAGGAAATTTCTTAAAAAGTGACTTCAGTTAATAATCGATCAACATTGGTTAACTATGGTAGCAAATACATGATAGTAATATATCATAGATGTTGATAATAGGGAAACTGATTTGGGGGTGTCTGAGAACTCTCTATACTATCTTCTCAATTTTTCTGAAAATATAAAACTGTTCCAAAAATTAAAGTCTATTTAAAAATATACAGTATAAAACACAACAAATATTTATTGGGTACATGAATGACAGTACTTAAAATCGAGGCAATTATACTCCATGGAAAGATAAGACATCACACGTGTAATATCAGTAGCATAAGGATGTCTGATCAGGGTGTCAAGTAAGATAATACAAGTTTACATGTATTATCTCATTTAATGCTCAGAATAGCCTCCTGAGGGAATGCTATTATTATTATTACCATTACAATTATTTCCATTTTACAGATAAGGAAGCGGAGGCTCAGAGAGGATAAGTAACTGGTCAAATCATACAGATAAAAATGGCAGAGCCCGGATGTGAACTCAGCCACACTTTTGACAAAGCTGGGCACTTAATTACTTTGTGTGATATCATAAAGGAGTAATAATGGCAAGTAAAAGCTGTTCTCTGGCGGGTCAGGCAGTTTTTACAGCAGCCTAGGGATTGGAGCTGCTCTGAAGGTTGGGGAGGACCAGAATAAGTGGAGAGGTAGAAGGAGAGCTTTGAAAGTAGAAAGAAATTGTAAGTGAAACCTAGAAGGTTGGTATGGCCAAGGCCTCCAGCGTGCAGAGGCGCCTTACCCCGGCCTCCTGTAAGTGGACCTCTCCTCCACTCTGCTGGGTCTTGTCCAATTCAGAGCTGGCAGCCTGTGTCAACAGTAATGCTCATGCCTGGCCAGTGTTGCTCAGTGGTTGAGTGTCAACCCATGAACCAAAAGGTCACGGTTGGAGTCCCTGTCAGGGCACATGCCAGGGTTGCAGGCTCAATCCCTGGTAGGAGGTGTGCAGGAGGCAGCTTTCTCTCTCACTGATGTTTCTATCTCTCTATTCCTTTCCCTTCCTCTCTCTCAAAAACAAATCAATAAAAACATTTTAAAAAAACAAAAGTGACACTCACAGTGTGGAAAGACGTGATTCCCACTCACAAACCCACAAATACTTCCAAGAAAGCAAGGTAAACAAAACATAGCAACTGGAATTCCCTGAGGGGTGTCCTTAAAGTGGTGACACAGGACGCGCTGCTCTGACAGACTGAGTGGCGAGAGCGGAGACTCCCTCCCATCCTGGGTTCCTCTGAGCTGGTAATGCCCTTGGATCAGATGGGGTCTTCAGTCTCCATCCGTGCCTTTGAGAACTGGCTCTTTCTCTACTATATTAGGCCCCCCAAGTTCTCCCCCTGACCCCAGGCTGTGCCACTCAAATTCTGATCCTGGATTCTGTCTCTTCATGAAAGAAACAATTTCCTATTTGCCTGCCTGCAATTTAGATAGCCAGGGTTCCTATCTAGTCCTGAGAGCAGTCCAAAGGGTCTTTACCGGGAAACACTCTCTGCTTAGTTCCTGTTGTTCTGTAAAGTAGATATTTCCATGAAGTCAGGTGGTCTTTCCCCGACGGCTCACCAAAGTGCCATTCTACTGCCCGTCAACACTCTTCCTCAGCTTGGGGCCTCCGCAAAGTCAGAGAGGTTGGTCTTCAGTTCTGCTTCTGGTCACTAACACGTTGGAATGGCCCCTGCTCTCCTATCGCCCTGGTGGCCCCGAGACCCGCCCACAGGGACCTGCTCAAGCAGCCCCACAAGCCAGACTTTCACCAGCACCAGCTCCTCCACGATCCTTCCTGTGGGTTTATTCCCCTCCTGTGGGTTTATTCCCGGGCGGGCGGAGAGGCACTGCTGGGCGAATCCTCTCCTAGATGGCAGGCTGGTCCACGCCAGCTCTGTAGTCCTGGTAGCCTTTGTATGCGCGAGGGAGCATGTGGGAAGGGCTATTCATAGAGATGAGGGTTCCTGAGCACTTGAGTCCCATTGACTGCCAGGAGGGGCACTGCTGGGAAGGACAAAAAGACAATGCCCTGCAGTTGCGAAAAGTTAACTAGTAGCTGTAAATAACCAAATAACCGAATGGGACAGCATTGCTTTTCTCTTGTAAATAGTATTGTCAGGGAATGCAGCGGGTGGTCTCTCAAATCATTGTCATTGTTGTGATCCTATGATTTACGGATGGACTTGCATTCATTCACTGAGCAAACATAGATTAATACCTACCATAAATTGTGTGCTATGTTAGGCATTTGATTGGCATTAATTTATCTGTGACGTTTTAACAGATTGGAGCTAGGGGTGCAGCCCAAAGCCGCAGAACAGAACAGAGTTAACCAGCCCACAGGAGGAGGAACCTGCTTTGCTCTTGTTCATTCAGGCTTCCAGCCCGAGGAGCCACTCAGGAAGAGCCAGGAGGTTCTCGAAACACAAATATCTGCCCTAGTTGAAGAGTCCTTAAGGGACCCTGAGTGTTTGGGAAGGCAAACCCAGCAATCATCTCCGACTCTGTCCCTGAGCCACGACAAAGCAGAAGTAGAACCTAGGAGTGTTGGGCTCCCAGGAAACGTTACATTTGCAAAGCCCCGGTCTCCCATTGACCCAGAGACTGCCAACACCCCCTTCTCCGCCTCCCCAGCCCTATCAGAGTGAAGTAGCCAAGTGCCGACAATGCAATGCCATCCCTGGCAAAGGACCTTGGCAGGGAGGTGCTCCGCCTTCAACACACTTGTGTCCCCTTTTAATTACCGTGTTTGTCAAGAGCCCTCAGCTCCCACGCACCCAAGTCCTTATAATGCCGGACTGTTCTCCGCTACCCTGGGCAGCAACAGAGTAATAAACACAACTGCTAACCTCAGCTCCTCAGGAGAGCCAGGGTTCCAGCCGCAACTGTTATTGTCTTGCTATTTCCAAACCAGCGCCCGCTGCTGTGGGTCAAGGCGAGAGGCTCTCTGCTGCCCTCTTCTCCTCAAAGAAGTAATTTTCCAGGACAGGAAAGGGCTGCCAGGGAACTTCCCGGGGGAAGCGCGGTTCTCCGTGGTTCGCATCTAGTTTCCTCTGCTACTCCAAGCAAAACACAATCCCCGAAAGGGGAAACCAAGGGAATGCTGGCTCCGACACTGACTCTCCTGGGAGATCTTAGCTCAGATGCACCCATGGTCCCTCGGGCAGACGCTGGGTGTCTACATTGGATGGGGACCACTGGTGCTTGATTTGGGATTCTCTGGAATAGAAAGGAAAGGGGGATTCGAGAAACAAACATCGTGGAGGTTTATAGTCTGTTTGCTGAAACACAAATATTCCCATAACTCTTGCTTTTCCTTCAGGGAAAATGCCAACACAGAAACCCCCAGATCTAGAAGAACAAGAGAAACCCAGAGCCTCGGGCTCTAGAAGGGAAGGGCTCCTCCTCCACTCTCTAGTTCAGTGATGGCGAACCTTTTGAGCTCGGCGTGTCAGCATTTTGAAAAACCCTAACTTAACTCTGGTGCCGTGTCACATATAGAAATTTTTTGATATTTGCAACCATAGTAAAACAAAGACTTATATTTTTGATATTTATTTGATATATTTAAATGCCATTTAATAAAGAAAAATCAACCCAAAAAATGAGTTCGCATGTCACCTCTGACACGCGTGTCATAGGTTCGCCATCACTGCTCTAGTTTCTTCTCGGGAAGGTCCTACAGAGATAAGTCATCACCATGGCAACCAGTTACATAGCTGGTCTTCAAACGCACTCTGTTAGTGCCAGGTTGCTAGAACCCCTTTCCAGACTCTCAGTGCAGCAGCCAAGGTAATGTTGCCACGTGAGTGCTTCGTGGAGACGGTTTCTTTGTACTGATCTTGCCACGCACGGGAGTGCAGGACTCATGACAACAATTTCAGAGATGAGTTCTGTCCTGGACCCGGGTTTGAGGTCCTACTCTCTTCTCTTAAGTCCTTCAGCTAACACCTGTTCACCTGCAAGGGCAGGGTTTCAACTCCGGCACAAGTGTCTACCAAACTTCCTGTCTACAGCAACAGAAACCCAAACCCGGGGCTGTGCTTTTCTGACCTTTGAAGAAATTAATATAAACAATGAGGGTCGACCTTTTTAAGGCACCAATTCCTTGTCTGATGTTAATGATTGGAATCTGTAAGGTGATTTTATATTTTTTAATTGTCTTCTTATAAATTATCGTTCTTAAAGTCTCCCAATATCTGTGAAGAAGCTAGAATAGACATAACTAATAATATGTTATTACTGGCATCATCTTTATTGTCTCCATTTAACGGAGGCAAACGGAGGCTCACGGAGCTGGGTTGTGGGCAGGGTTCCACAAGGAGTAGGGTTGAGGCCAGGACCAAGCCTGAGTTTTTGAATCTTATTCTATCAAATAACTAAAGACAGAGCAGGCGCCAACCCGCGTCTTTGAGGAAAATGGAACTGAAACTTGATGACAAGTGTCTTCCTGCTCCTTCTCTGAGGGCCCGCTTTTCTTTCCCAAGAGTGGACCCCGGGCCGCCTGTCTGTCAGGCCATTTCGTTCCCTTTGCATGTCTGTAAATGTACCCACTTTTACAGTCAGGAAAACGCTGCCTGCGCCAGCCAACAAGGCTAAAGCCAGAGCTTCTACTCAGGGACGTTCTTCAGCAAATGGCACTTGTCCTCTCGCCACGGACATCCTGCCCCGAGAGCCCACACAGGGAAGAACTCAGCGAAGTGAGTGGATTGTTTCCTTTGGCAAAGGAGAGGAAATGACAAACGGCCGGACCTCTCTCTATGTGTTCTGATGAACAGGTGACTTACTGCTGTATTTACCTAATAAAATCTTTCTCCAGGTGAACACACTGAGATGGAGTGTTTTATTTGCATGTCAGACCCGGGGAATTAAAAGGATAAGCCCCAGTACATATAAACCCCTTTTCAAAGACACAGGAAAGGAGGACTTTAAGTAGAATGAGAACAAGTCCAAACTGAGAGGTTATTCTGAATGGTATGTTATTGGCTCAAACCACGAGTTTGAACCTATAAACTGCATAGAACGTGCTCTTGTCGCCCTAGCCGGTTTGGCTCAGTGGATAGCGTGTCAGTACTCGGACTGAAGGGTCCTGGGTTTGATTTCCGTCAAGGCCATGTACCTTGGCTGCCGGTTTCATCATCGGCCCTGGTCAGGGCACATGAGGGAGGCAATCTATCGATGTGTTCCTCTTGCATCCATGTTTCTCTGTGTCTCTATCCCTCCTCCTTCCTTCTACTCTCTCTAAAAATCAATCAGAAAACATCCTCAAGTGAGGATTAGCAACAACAACAACAAAAATTGCTCTTGTCATTTCTGTCGGGACTCGCCCCTCTGCGACGGCCTCATTTGCAATGAGAGAGAAGAAGGAATCGGGCCTGGAGGCTTCAGGGAGATATTTTGGGGCTGGACGGTAAGATTAAAGGAGAGAAGGACTCGAAGAAAGGACACCTGGTGGGAGGCGATGGCAATGATCTCCACTGAGACAGTGCGACTACGGAGAGGGAATGGGATGAAGAAATGAAAGCAGAATTTCCAAGGAAAAATCAACTTAGTAACTCAGCAATGTGGGTAACAGGCAACAGCCTCTAGACTCAAAAGCAGCAGCAAGGTTTCTCTTGAAATAAATATATTTGGGGAAGATTTAAAAGTTTGATTTGGGACATATTGCGCCGGAAGAGGCACTGGGATGTCCCAGACCTCCAGTGAGCAGTTAGGGAATCCTACATCTTCCAGGGAGGGCTGGAGCCAGCACTTGGCATCCTGCACCTTGAAGCATGAAAGTGGATTAGGCTGCAGAAGAACAAAATATGCTCTTAACTAACATGAGCGAGATACATTTTATGTCCTAAGCACTGTGCTTAACACTTTGGAAAAATCCTTTGATTTCATCATCACAACTCCATTAGGTAGAGAGAGTGCTAGTTCTTACAATTTTCCAGAGTCACTCAGTAGACAAGCAAATAGTGCAACCAGGATTAGAAACCAATTTCTCTGACTCCAAAATCGTAGCCTAAATACAAGAGAAGATGAACTGGCTGGCTGGTGTCGACCAAGGAAATGATGGAGGTTAGATTGTCTGCCCCAGCTACAAGGAGAGACTTGTAGGAGATTTGTGGGAGACTGCTAAGGCCAAGAAGATGGGGGGGGGGGGGGTGGTCAGGCAGAGCCTTCCACACCTGGCTTGAGCCTCTCCGCAGAGCTGGTGCCAGCTGGGTTCCTTTTGCTAAGAATGCATGCCCAAGTGAGAGGGGTGGACCCATTGAATCAAGGTCATCCTGCTCCCCTCTGTTTATTCTCTCTCTTAGCCACTTCCTGAGCAAACTTGCTTAGCTTACCTAATCCGGTCCTGTGCACTTTGGAGCCAATCAGCCCCCTCCCCCAAGGCCCTAGAAGCTTCCTCTCTGCTCCCCCAGATGGTTCTGCTGATGAGCCAGCCTCCTGGTTTCTGCTCTGAATCGTGTTTTTCTTCAGTGGGTAAACCGAGGCAGCGGAGTGTGGCCTGCGAGTCAACAAGATGGTGTCTTGGACGAGATCCAAGCCAAGCCTCGCACAGGTGTGAGGTGGGGTAAATGCGCCTTTCTTCATCTCCCCTTTTTGGCCTTTTCCCAAATTCCCTCAGGTTCATGCTTTTGAGCTCATTTATTTGAGGGAGGGGTTCAGATACCTCATGCCCACTTCTTCCTTTATAATCCCTTTTGCAAAACTCTCCCTCAGGAAAAGATATGGTAAACTCATGTACTTGAACATATAAATGACTGACAATGGCTGTACTAGTATATATTAGCTCTACCAGGTGTCTAACGCAACACAAAGCTATTCGATTTGTGCCAAAGCTCCAGGTATAAATATCTGAAAGTCAACTCAAGGAGGAACATTAAAGAAGAAAAATCAGGCAACTTTCAAAATATAGTGTACCGGGGTAGATAGCTTATACTTATCAGGTCCCTCACAGTAATTTCAAATTTTTGCTTTAGAAAAAAAATACTAATTGTTACAATCAAAACATAGCAATTGTTACAATCAAAACATATAAGCCAGTCAGTGAAAGATAAATACCACCCATTTGTGGAATATAAAGAACATTATAAACTGATGAACAAAAATAGATACAGAGGCAAAGAAGCATCGAACAGACTGTCAAACTACAGTGGGAAGGCAGGGGCGGGTTCGGCGGGGGGGGGGGCGGGTGGATAAGAGATCAATCGAAGAACTTGTATGCATGCATATAAGGATAACCAATGGACACAAGACACTGGGGGAGCGGAGGGGGGGGGGGCGGTGAGGGCATGTGCCAGAGGGTAGAGGAGGGGGGGGGAGGTCAATGGGGAAAAAAGGAGACATATGCACTACTATTTGTAATACTTTAAACAATAAAATAAAATTTAAAAAAATCTAATCATCCATCACTTCAGTCAGCATCAAGTTTTATCATGTAGGCAATTTATATTTGCTAAAAAATATGAAGCAGAGAACTGACTCCGTAAAAGCAGTGCTGTGAGAACACTCTGGAAGAAAGCATGGGCCCCGACTTCTAACTTACCTTGTGGTTTGGAAGAGAAGACTGACATGAAAGCAATTAGCAATAAATATTATGGAGGGGAGCGTCTCTCTTCCCGTGGCCAGGGCCCAGAGAGAGAACTCGGGGGTTGATGAATTCCTGTGTAGAACACGACGAGGATTTAGGGAAAAATGAATAAAACAAGACTGAGACAGAAATAGAGGAAAAGCTGGGCCTGGGAGTGGTGTCTGCCCTCTGATAGATGAACAGAGCCCAGAGCCAGTGCAGCAACTTTTATTTATAGCCAAATATCAGAAAGTTTTACTAAGGGTAAATAAAAGGGGGATTGTGTGCATTCTTGTCACCTCCGGGTGGGCCTGAATCGCATTCATTCCTGGTGCTTGACCAGATTTACATAATAAAAGCCCATTCCTCTGGCACCTGGGCTTTGAGGAGTCAACTGAGGCTTCTCACCTCCTGGATAAGGCTGAGCCTAGTGCACCAGCTTTCAGGTGCAGTCACACGTGGGCCATTTGGGGTCCCGGAATGCCACTTTCATCCTGAGTGGTGTTTGGGGTTGCTACCTCTGAAAGGCCAAGAGCCTTTGGGAACAATATGAAGAAGTGACAGGCGCTCCCTGAAGACCCGTGAAGGGATGTGTCAGAAGAAAATAAATGGCCCAGCCGGTGTGGCTCGGTTGCTTGAGCATCTGTCCCATCTACCAAAAGGTCGCCCATCTCATTCCCCACCAGGGCACATGCCTGGGTTGTGGGCTCGATCCCCAGTAGGGGGCATGCAGGAGGTAGCCCATTGATGCTTCTCTGTCATCCATGTTTCTTTCTCTCTCTTCTCTCTCTCTCTCTCTCTCTCTCTCTCTCTCTCTCTCTCTCTCTCTCTCTCTCCTTTCTCTCCAAAACATTTTTTTTCAAAAGAAGAAAATACATTTCTCATTAGAAATACCACCACAAAGGAGCACAGATATTCGGCTGTGACTGTTACCTTCAGGAAGGCATTCATCCTTCTTGCTTCTGCTCTCTTGATCCCTAAACTGGACTCAGGAGACTCATTTATTTCTAAAGCCCCCCTGGGGTCAGGACGATCCCCTTGATGATGCATCCACACAGGGCGGCCATAGTTCTGAGAGGCCTTGCCAAGACACAGAACCTCCGGCAATCCATAGGGGACGGCCCAGTGGAGCCAGGAAAAGAGCTGTCCCAGAAAAGGAGCTCCGGGAAGGGACTCTCCTGGGCGGCAGATCAACCCTCTCTTTTTAGTTCCGGACCCACCCAAAATGCATTACACATCACACCTGTGGTTACAAAGGAACTGTGACTACTATTTTAAAAAAGCATATGTCCTAACCTGTTTGCTCAGTGGATAGAGCGTCAGCCCTGGTACTGAAGGGTCCCAGGTTGATTCCAGTCAAGGGCACGTACCTTGGTTGCAGGCTCAATCCTCAGCCCAGGCCGGAGTGCGAGTGGGAGGCAACCAATCAATGTGTCTCTCTCACATCGATGTTTCTCTCTGTGTCTCTCCCTCTCCCTTCCACTCTCACTAAAAATCAATGGAAAACTATCCTCCGGTGAGGATTAACCAAAAAGAAATAGCACAAAGCTACTATGATTCATTCATGTATATGAGTTCTTGTGTGTTTGTTAAAAGTTTCAATCAGCATAATCCTTAGATAAACCTCATGATGTGACACCACCAGTGTAAATGGAATATTTGTTCAAGGGGAGGCAGTGCGGGCAGAGAAGCAGATTCGCCCTGGAAGACCCGGGGTTCAGGTGTTAGCTCGAAGGGAACTGTAGACTAGTTGACGTCTGAGGCCTCACCTGTACATGGGAAAGCCTCGCTGGATGACCCCTCTAACTTTGTGTGCGAGAATGTTTGAGACGTGAGCTTTATAACCACATCAGGCATTACCTTGCATTTTCTTTCTTTTTTGAGTGTCTTGGTTTAACCAATAGTTTGAAAACACACTGTGGACAGAGATCCTGCATGTCACTCCTTTCCAAACCCACTGAGGCCTAACCAGGGCAAGGGAGACACAATGATTGATTGGCTGCCTCTCACATGCACTCAGATCAGGGGTGGGGATTGAACCTGCAACCCAGTTACATGGGAATTGAACCAGCAACCCTGGAAATGGAACCACAGGGGCACATGCTGGTGCTTTAACCACTGAGCACACCAGCCAGGGCACCGCTGCCAATGATTCTTTGTCTTATAATGGGCTCTGGCACACGGGTCTGGCTGGAAGTGTGTGGCACTCTCAGAATAGATCATTGGAAGTTTAGTAAAGGAACTCTTTACAAAAGGTGTGAAGGGTTTAGGAAAAGCAGGAGGGGATGATGCAGTAGAAACACAGTGAGTAGGAAGGGCTGCGTCTGCTGGGGGCAGGAGGGGCCCTGCTCCTGAGCAGAGGCTGAAAGGGAACGTGGAGGGAGCAGGTGCTGGGAAGCAGCCGGAAGAGCGGGATGGAGAGGCAGGGGACAGGGTTTGGGATGTGGCCACTGGCAGAGAGGCAGCCAGGAAAGCAGCCCTGAAACCTTGTGCTGCTCTGGCACCCACACTGTGACACCCCGTGGTGGACAGCAAAGTCAGGAAAACGCCTCTGTTACCTCCTCCCTCTCCCTTCCCACCCAAGGCCCCATGGAAAGGCCATAAAATATATTCCTGAAAGACCAATGACCATGCTGGAGTTTTTTTAATGAGATTGTATGATCAGAAAAAGCAAAGCAAGGAAGCCCCAGACCAGACCATCAGAAGCAGAGAGCAGCCCTTTCTGAGAGCGTCTCAGAGGAGCTCCCAGCTTGGGGCCAATCCTCTGGGCCACAATGAAAGGGAATGAACTCTTTTCTTGATTTCAGCCGGCCCCAAAAGTTCTGGATTTGGGCTCACAGGTTCCTTGTAATATATTCCCAGCATTTCCATCAATGATATGTCTTCTCACTAGATCTCTGCTCCCCTTTGCTCGGCAGATTTAGCTCTGGAGCCTTTCTGGAGTCACGGGCCAGTTGGGACTCCCATCCCCACACTCCTCTGTCCACTCTGGGCACCTCTCTGCCCAGGACAGAACTGCGGGCCACACTCAGTGAGCTCCATGCCCGCGGGGGCTTCTAAGTGTGGGGGAGAGTCGACGTCTGGAGAGGGAGACACACGGGGCCCAACGCACCGGCCTTCGACACTAGGCACACGCTCTCCTCATTTTGCCCACATCCCATCCGCACACCTTGAAGAAAACCATGACAAATGACAGGTCCCGCCCACCAAGAAGTCCAGAGAGAAAACAGACGCATTTAACCGAAGAAAAAATCCAGGCCAACTGTTTACACAAACCCAATAGGCGGTGACGTGCACCGCACGCACCACTCTGTACCTTGTTTTCTCATCCTGTATTTTATTTTATTTTTATTTTTTTTATTGTTTAAGGTATTACAAATAGTAGTATATATGTCTCTTCTCCCCCAACCCCCGCACTGACCTCCGCCCCCTGCCCCCCCGCCTCCCCTGCCCCCTGGCACTTGCCCTTGTCCCCCCGCCCCGCCCCCAGTGTCTTGCATCTGTTGGTTGTGCTTATATGCATGCATACAAGTCCTTCAGTTGATCTCTTACCCCCGCAACCCTCCCCTACCTTCCTGCTGTAGTTTGACAGTGTTCATCCTGTATTTTAAACATTACATGTAGGATTTCCATATCAGTACCTAGAAAACCTTCCTTAGTCTTGTTTTGTTTTTTTTGTTTACAACTATATATTATTTCATAGCACTGATGTACCATGGTTTATTTAAACATCCCCTTACTGGTAGGTAATTTAGGTTGTATTATCCAACTTTCTACTCTTTACTAATCCTACAGGTAGATGATAAATGGTCATTCAAAGTAGTTTTATTTTATATTTATCTTATTACTAGAGGCCCAGTGCACAAAATTCGTGCACTGGTAGGGTCCCTAGTGGCTGCCGGCTGCCGGCCAGGGCCTCCCTCCCTTTCCCGGCTGGCCCCACCCTCTGGTTGAACTCCTGGACAACTCCCAGTCGAGGGGACAATTTGCATACTATGCTTTTATTAGATAGGATGAGTGAAGTTGAACAACTTTTCAAGTGTTTAAGAGCCATTTGTGTGTGGGGTTTTTTCTGTAAGCAGTCAGTTTATATCTTTCCTGTTTTTTCCATTTGGTTGTTGGTCTCTTACTGTCAATAGGAATCCAACGTCTAAATTTAGAGGCTAAAAAGTATAGACTTAAAACTTGTTAAAGCCCACACTCATGATTTCTGCACTAAAATACAATGTAACTGTATTTAGATGACAAATTAACTCCACTGACTTAAAACACAGGGCCTTTTTATCTTTATAAATTTAACTTATAAAATATGTACAGTGCTAAGACCATCACATTTCATAGACTTTTACAACTTGAAAACTAGAGGAAGCCTTGCCATGATTTAATTATGTTGCTTCATTGTATAGTTATAACCAAGAGAAATCAAGACAAGTAGCCTTAGTTAACAGAACCAAAATCTCCGGATGACGTGCCCAACTATCTTTGTATTCTACTTTGTTGCTCCTTTTAATCTGCTACTAGAGAAACCAGGATTGTGTGTCCTTGGCCAAAAGTTTCTTTGTGTGAGATATGTGAATAGCGAGCACTAACCCTTCAAAGTCAGCCTTGGCAGCTGAGCTGTCTTGCTGGGTGCCTCTCCTAACTGCTCCCATCATGCTCCCAACCTTGACCTTCAGCCCCCATAAAGGGAAGAGTTTGTCAACACTAGATAGACAAACAAATATTTGGAATTTATCCCCAGTGATGGATGGGACAGAACAAGGCAGCGGGCACAGGGGTGGCCAGGAGAACTTCCCAGAGTCCGGCACTGTGCTGCATCCCGCCATCCAGGGTAAACACGCAGCTCAGGGAAATTTTGGGCCCTTGGCCCTTTGCCTTCATGGCTGATCCTCTATAAAGCAAGAGTGATATTTGATGAGAAACAAAAGATTTGAGCAAACCAGATAATAATCACATGCTGAGAATAGATATAGGAGCTTAATTGTCGAGATCCTGGATTAACAAATGGTATGAGCTGCAAGACTCCGAATGCAGGGTGCCCGGCCTACTCTGAGTCCGGGCTGAGTCAGGAGGAACCAGAGGCCAAGCTGCTCCTCACAGAAGGAATTGTGCATTCCCACGGGTCTCAGAAGACACACAGATATTCCCGTGCCAGACTGAGAGCTAGAAAGGCTGTCTTGATGGGGTGGTGAGTTGTGCCATGAAGGAGAGTAGCAGAGCGTCCGTGATGGATCATTAGTGGGCTGTCCTAGCCGCAGCCCAGCAGACACGGCGACCGGGGTCAGCACTGCCCTGTGCAGCCGGCGGCCTGTGCACGGCCCCAGCACTGTCTGCAGGCCCGCAGATGCCCTAATCCAGCCTGCCCGTCACCAGCCAAATTCCGGGGGGGGGGCGGGGGGAAAGGGTTGTTCTGTAAGGGCACCTGCAGGGCTGCCAGAGAGGACACCTATTTCTAATGCAGGCAAAGGTGTCATGTTAGACTACTGGCCCCCGGGAGAATCCCCCCGGCCCCCCCCCCCCCCAGAACTCCTCTGTGAGCACCTTCCCAGGAACAGTGTCCCAGGGGACCTGTGTGCTCACTGGAGTCTGAGAGGCAAGGCGAACACGTTTCACTTTGCAGAAGGGGAGACGGCACACAGGAGAGTATCTGTGCTTAGAGAAGAGGTGGGAGTGCTCTTGGGCCTCCTGGGTTGTAGCCCTTTCCTGGCTTTTCCGGACTAATAACCTTTTGTTATCTCCGATCTATTTTATCACAGAAACACAGCCAAGGACACATGGCCTGGATCCCTGCTGCTTTCAGAGTTCAAAGGCTCCTGGAATCCTCAAGACTTGTGACATAGTTTCCAAAACTCCTGTTCACTTCTGAATGGGGATCCTCGATTCTCTCGGACCCAGAGCCATGGAGTTGCCCCTGGCCTGCTCCTGCTCAGAGTTCCAACCCTCGGATTCTAGCTAGATCCCAGGGCTAGGCGTGTGGAAGAAGACTGTGGTGCACATGTGTGTCTGTATGTGTGTCATAGTGCTTCACATGCATGAGGTGAGGGCGACGAGTAGGGCAGACAACATCACACTGCATATGCAACTTGCTCTTCTACTTGTCTTTTTTTTATTTTTATTGATTCTGAGATGAAGGGAGACAGAGAGAGAGAGAGATGATAGAGAATCATTGATTGGTTGCCTCCTGCACGCCCCACACTGGGGATGGAGCCACAGCTCGGGCATGTGCCCTCACCTGGAATTGAACCAAGCCCTTTTGGTTCATAGGTTGACGCTCAACTGAGCCACTGAACCACACTGGCCAGGCTTCTACTTGTCTTTTTATTTAGGGTTTTACCACTCTCCTAAGGATCTAAGCCACCCACTTAGCCTGCCATACAGTCCCAAAGAGCCTGCCCCTAAATTCTCTTTACACTCCTAGCTGTGCAGATTGTACTTCTTATTTTTACATTAAAAAATTTTTATTGGTTGATTTTAGAAAGAGAGAGAGAGAGACATCGATTTGTTGTTCCATTCATTTATGCATTGATTGACTGATTCTTGTATGTGCCCTGACCGGGGATTGAACCCTCAACCTGGGCATATCGGGACAACACCAGTGGTCGGCAAACCGCGGCTCCCAAGCCACATGCGGCTCTTTGGCCCCTTGAGTGTGGCTCTTCCACAAAATACCATATTTGGGTGCGCATGTACAGTGCGATTGAAACTTCGTGGCCCATGCACAGAAGTATTTCGTGGAAGAGCAGGTATTTTGTGGAAGAGCCGCACTGAAGGGGCCAAAGAGCCACATGTGGCTCAAGAGCCGCGGTTTGCCGAGCCTCAGTTTTCCGACCACTGCCCTAACCCATTGACCTACCAGGCCAGGGCCAGATTGTACTTCTAAACTTGGAATGGCTTTCAACCTAAGTTGTTCCATTGTTGATACATTCATATTCTCTCTCTCTCTCTCTCTCTCTCTCTCTCTCTCTCTCTCTCTCCAATAACTTTACTCATTACTGCTAAATGATGCCCAGTCTATGGGAATAGAGAGAACGTTTTGAGGTAAAAGTATCAAGGTGGGAATTCAGAGTCCAAAAGCCTAGCTACAATGCATCAGTTTGGAGTAGCCAGCATCATCCAGCAGTTTAACTTTCAGTTCACCACTTCTCAGGGAAAAGCCAAGCTTTCTCCTTAGTATTTTCTCATTATCTCGTTCTGTTCTCTCTCTCTCTCTCTCTCTCTCTCTCTCTCTCTCTCTCTCTCTCTCTCCTCTCTCCCTCCTCCACTTTCCCCTCCCACTTTCCCTTTCCCGCTCTCCCTCCCTCCCCATCCTTCTCCCCATCCTTCTCCATCTCTCCCCCTGCCACCAGGGAGGACCTCCTTTTCTTCTCTGAGCTGAACATGACTTCCAGGCTCTCCTTTGTGAGTCCCGGGAAAAAGAGAAAGGCAGGGGACAGGTGTCCACAGCAGGCTTCCCACCGTGAAAGCCTCTTCCCGAACAGGCGCTCCCCCGTCCGTCTCCCTCCTCCTGGTCCAAGGGGGGGCTGGCTCCCTCCCTCGCGGCTGGGGCCTGGGGACCTGGCTCATGCACAGGGGCCACCTGGTCTCTGCCGCTGACGGCCCTGGCCAGCTGGCCCTGGTCAGGAAGCCACTGGATTCTGTCCCTGCTCACACCCCCTCCTTTCTCCTCCCTCCCACTTCCAGCCATTTGTCAGGGAGGCGGAAGATGTTGAAGAATGTCTACCAGATAGTCTTTATTAAAACAAAAGGCAGGAGGGGCAGCTATTTTCTTAGCCTCGGAGAGTCAGGGTGGCAGGAGAAGTTTAAGAAAGTTGAGGTCTTGCATGGTTGTGCTGGAGAAAAAAGCAAGACCCTACCAAGGGAAGAGGAGCAGGGCTGGTGGCCTTGGTACTTCCTCTCTGCAGCCAGGGCAACACATTTTCCTCTCTCTCTTCTCTCACTCACTTTGCTTCAGAGTAAGGAGAGGTTTCCCCCTCCCCCAGGGAGACTCATTAATAACTGAGTTACAGGGAATGAGAAGAGAGGAAGGAGAAATTTCCCAACAGAAGGCAGCTGGGGCCAGCCCAAACCATGCCTCATTGTTTTGATCTGTCAGTTCACCTCTCTGAATCTTAATTCCCTTGGATCTAAAATGATGGTGATGCCAGCGATCCAATCCACTGCAGAGGGATAACAAAAGAACCACAGTAGATAATCTATGTGAGAGAATTTTTTTAAAAGTATAGGTTAATCTAAGATATCAAGTTATTATTTTAAGTGCTTTGTGGGGAAAAAAGCCTGAATAAGAATTCTTCACCAGCCAGAGTTTCCAATGAAGGTAGGGAGACAAGCCACATGCGCACAGCTAGCAGCTAACAATCTGAGGGGCACAGGGGGGAGGAACAGATGAGTGGGGCCGGCGCGGATGAGGAGACACAGACCTGAGAGCGGTCCAGACACAGAGCAAAGAGTGATTTGGGGAGGTCTCATTGCACAGATGGGAGTTATTATGGGTTGAATGGTGTCTCCCCCAAAAGATACGCTGAAGTCCTCACCCTCAGGACCTATTGCGAAATAGGCTCCTTGCGGATGCAATTATTCCGGATGAGGTCACAGTGCCTTAGGGTGGGCCCTGAATCCCACATGGCCGGTGTCCTCACAAGAAGGGCAAGGAGAGCACACGCACACACGCACAGGGAGAGCTGGCCCTGTGCTGACACAGCTGCGAGGCAGGGAGCCAAGGACTGCCGGCCACCACCAGCGCGAGGAAGGGGTGAGGAAGAATGCTCCCCACAGGATCTAGATGGACCAGGGCCCCCCTGACACCTTGCTCTCAGATTCGGGTCCCCAGAACTGCGAGACAACGAATTTCTGTTGGGATAAGCTCTCCAGTGTGTGGCACTTTGTCACAGCAGGCCTAACACATGCATACGGAGCTGAGCAGGGCCCGAGAGCTGGGCTGCGTCCCCACAGCGCAGCGGAGGAGAGAGGACAGTGTGTGATGGTAGGTCACGGAGGGGGGAGGCGGGGAGCTTCCCCAGTCAAGTTAATCATTTCCCAGTATGCTGCAGCACACTGGAGTAATGCCTGTGTTCCTGTGGATAAGATCAATAATCTCTATTTTACTATCTAGTAATCGGAATTATCGTAACTTTGCTACCTAGCATATTTGGCTTGGCTGCACAAACTCCTTTTAAACGACTTCTCCTTGCCTACTGTCTATTTACTGCCCATGAAGTATCAGGCTGACCCTGTTCTTATTTTCTTTTTAAATCCACGTTTAGCTTCCAGGTTCATTGATTCTCAGTCCTGAGTGGCACCCAATTTCCTGGTGAATTTTGACATTTAGCTGTGAGGAGAGCAGTGCCAAAGGACAAGAAACCCCCAAAGCACCACGAGCTCTGCTTGACACGCACCAGATTGTGCTTCAAGGAAATCCTGTTCCCTGGAGAAGCTGTTAAGCTCTGCTGGACCAGCACCTACCTCAAGAAAGGCCTAAGAGCCATATTTACACATCAGCTGTCAGAGATCCAAAGTAGCCATTAGTAATGATTAGGTAAATAGAGTAACTTCAAATGTCCCTGAATACATATTTGCAGGATGATAGGCCATCGGGTGAGGTGTTCCTCTTTTCAGTAAGCCCAGCTTTCGCAAATGACATTCTGTTGAGGTTACAAGCGCGCTGGACAAGACCGCCCCCATTTCGGCGCATTACCAGTTAACGTGTCACGGTTGTATCTGATCCTGTCTTAGCTTTCTTTGGGTCCCTAAGGGTGGCACAGAGTATGTAGCATTTATCCAGGGCGAGGCTCAGGACACTGAACGATATAAGTTTTAGTGCAGAGGGCCTACTCAGGTGTCCCCAAAGGTCAGTGATGGATGTCTATGTGCTATTCTCATTGTTTCAGAAAGTCTAACAGAAATCACTCATTTACACTCAAGTAACCACTAGGTCTAACTCAACTATGCATTATAAAAGTAAAGAGTTTAGAGTCTGTAGCCAGACTGCTTATAATTCAACTCACTAGCTGTGAAATCAGGTCCAATTTATTCAGCCTCTCCTCATCCGTAAATACAGTTAGCAACAGTATGTACATCGTATGATGGTTGTGGGGCTTACCTGCTTTGAAGTACAGAAGCCATGTTGGGGAGGGCCTGGCATACAGTACGTTCCTGATAAGGGCTTATTCTGACTTTTATTTCTAGCTAAATTACATGAATTCCAGCCAGTTATGTTAAGCTAATCAGAAACTCTACCTGGAAATGGCATGTGTCTCAGCATTTTGAATTTTGACGTTTAGCTTTGAGGAGAGCAGGACCAAATGACAAGAAACTCCTAAAATTAATTTCTATAATTATTAAAAATAACTTATTTCTATGATATCTCTTAGAACCTGATTTGTATAAGGAAGAAAAAAGGAGTCATTCGTGGTGAAAATATTGAAAATGTCTGTGTTTTGGAGTTTTTAAAAAGATTTTCTTATTTACATTGTGTCAACACAACGTCCAAGTCCTTTAAGGAAACACCCACTCAGAAAACCCAGTCTCTGAAGCACAATAATCCTAATATATTTATTATCATTATATTATTATTATTATTATTATTATTATTAAGTCACTTAGCAATTGGACACAGACTCTAATTCTGGCTCTCTCTGTATCCCATTAAAATATCCAAGGAGAATATAAAAATAAAAATGAATACTGACTGACATTAATACTAAAATCTGGGGGGGGGGGGGAATCTCCACTAGATAAGGCAGATGGAGGTAAAGAGAAGGAAAAACTACGCAGAATGACAAGGAACTTAGAATTCAAACGGCCAAAACTAAAACCCACCCTGGAGGGCATATTCGCAGAGCCGATGCTGTAGACAATGTCGGCATCATTCAAGACTAGAGAGCTTTCCTGTAGCCCTTGAAACTGAGCCAGGTGCCTTTTCGGACATTGTCTGAGTTCCCAGTGCAGCCTCTGCATTCTTCCACCAGGGCACTGCTATATCACATTGTTACTATCTGTTTATAAGTCTAAGTCTAAATCTAAATTGTAGGAGCTATTAGTGGTGAAAATGTTGAAAATCGCTATGTTTTGGAGTTTTTTAAAAAGTCCATGTTTTGCACCTCCAATAACTGTCAGAATGTCTGGCCCACAGTTGACACTCAATAAACTTAAGTTTAACTGAACTGTGCAAACTTTATGCAATGTTTTGCTAACAGTGGGCTCTCTTCTCTGCTGTACTTTCCTGGACTACTAGTTTTGTGATCCGTCAAAAGAAAAGAATTTGTTTACTCATTTGGTCAGTTGGTAATTTATTCACTCATTTAATTAATATCTTCTGAGTTCCCACCACTTGCCAGACGCTGTGCATGTGTTCAGCCTGTTATGACTTGTTTCTTTGGAACCCACGTGGATGCCTAGTGTGACTAACTCCTTTTCTGGGTTCTGAGAAATGTTTCCTGTAATAATTCATTCAAGAGCTTTTCCTAAGATCAGTGTCAAGCTCATTGGTCTATAATTTGACAACATACCTTGCTCACACCATTTCAGAATTTAGAACGAGCCACGGTTGTCCAACTCCAAACTTCTGATACTGCTCTCATTGTCTGTGCCCCTCCCAACATCACTAGCAACAACAGCTGGACAATCTCAACCGTAAGTTCTCTCTGTGGCACACAACAATCATTTAGGGCCAAAAGACTTGCAGTTATCGAGAGCAGGTACTGTATGTTTCCTCACCAAATTCAATTTTAATCCCTCTTACAGCTTACGTGGGAAGATCAGAGAAAAGAAACCAAGATTGGTGGAAAATAGAAACTGGACAGCCATGCTTCCTTGGTAACCTGACGGCAGGTTACCCACTTACCTAAGGGAGGAGACATAAATACCAAAGTTTAAATTTGTCCAAAATGAGGATTAACTGCTATAGGAATTGCCTCTTAATATAAAATAGTTATATTTTACATAATTAGAATTGAGACAAACATAATTTGGACAACACGTATAAAAACAATACAAATCATTAGGACGTAATAACTAGAAAACTAGACAAAATACATAAAACATTTGTTTCAGATATTAGACAACAGTCATCTTAGACTCTGATTCCCTGAAAGAAGCAACACGAACTAGGTAAGCCCTACAATCATCCAATCTACTCTCTGTAGACAGCTTCCAAGCCACAGCAAAAGAAGAGGGAATCCAAACAGAGCTGGCGCTCTCATTAAGCTTAGGAGTTTGGGGAAGGTGAGGGGACCACAGTTTGTGAGGGAGAGAAGGGAGCTGTACAAAGAGAGAAAGAGAAAAGGAGTCCCAGGGACATGCAGAGATGTCTACTGGAGCCTTTGGCTGAGTACTTGGCCGCGCATGTGTGGAGTGAAATTCATGAGGCTGGGAAAAGAACCACCAGAACACAGAAGGCAAAACAATTTCTGGAGTTTACATGAAGCTAGGAACAGTTCCTGTTCCTCTCACAGTCAGGGTGTAGAGTCCCCCTAGTATACAGGGCATTGGTGGTGATGTACTGGAGCTGGCTCATGCAAGCCTGAGATAGCTGATGGTTAAATATTCAGGGATTTTGAGAGGTGTTTGCTGTCACATTGGTAGATTCTGGCCATAACAGCAAGTAAGTAAACACTAAAAATCAGGTTTGGTTTTTTGTGTGTTTTGTTTTTGTTTTTGTTTTTTGAGACAAGCTGTTACATATTTTCCAGCACACTACTAAAGCACTGGATAGAGTATTTTAAAGAACCATGCTTTAGTAGTTCAGTAGTTTTGTGCTACAACAAAATCTACCCTTAAAAGGATCAGATTGAGTCCTAGCTGGTTTGGCTCAGAAGATAGAGCATCGGCCTGCAGACTGAAGGGTCTGGGTTCCATTTCAGTCAAGGACATGTACCTCAGTTGCAGGCTCCTCCCTGGCCTGGGACCCCTGGTCAGGGCACATGCAGGAGGCAACCAATCAATGTGTTTCTCTCACAACGATGTTTCTCTTTGTCTTTCCCTCTCTTCCACTCTCTCTAAAAAAATCAATGGAAAAATGCCCTTGTGTGAGGATTAACAGCAACAACAACAAAAGGTTGTTGATTTACAAGTAACTTCACTTGAACTTACCTCAATCAAGGTCCAGCATTCTTGAGTGTAATACAGCAAAATCCAGCTCTTAACACAATAATATTCATAACATGAATAGCTTTAAAGCAAATAAGTTTAATTCATTATCAAAAACCTTTCACAAAGAAAACTCGAGGCCCAGTAGATTCCACTGAATTCTAAAAACATTTAAGGAAGAAGTAAAACAAAGACTACACAAATGCTTCTAGAAAATAGAAGAGAGGAAATATTACTTAATTCAAAATGTGATGAGGCCAGCATTACCCTGCTATCAAAGCCAGAGAAGGCCATGACATGACATTACAAGGGCACTGCAGACCCAATATCCTCATAAACCCAGATATAATATCCTTGACAACATATGAATAAATCAATATAAGGCTAATAATAAATGATCACCAAGTGTGTCTTATCCCTGGAATGCGATGTTGGCTTAACATTTGAAAATCAATCCATATAATTCACTATATTAGCACATTACTGAATGAAGACAGATATAGGCTCCATACTCCATGATTTCATTTATATGAAATTCTAGAAAAGGCAAAACAAGTGGCAAAAAACAGATCAGTGACTGTCTGGGCCTGGAGTGTAAAGAGGGGATGGACTGCAATGAGGAATGAGAAAACATTCGGGTATAATGGAAATATTACACTTTTTGACAGTGGAAGTAGTTATTAGATATTTCTCAAAATTTAGCAAACTATACACTTAAAATGGGGGAATTTCATTGAATGTAAATTATGCCTCAATAAGGCTGATTTAAAATTTGCTTGGGCCCACCTGAAGTGGCTCAGTGGTTGAGCCTTGACCCATAAGCCAGGAGGTCAGAGTTCAATTACCAGTCAGGGCACATGCCTGGGTTGTGGGCTCAGTCCCCAGTAGGGGGCATGCAGAGAGCAGCCAATTAATGATTCTCTCTCATCATTGATGTTTCTCTCTCTTTCTTGCCCTTCCTCTTTGAAATCAACAAAAATATTAAAAATAAAATAAAACAAAATAAATAAAAATTGCTTAGGCCCAAATCAGTAAATGTCCTCAGGACAAAAGCAGCTTCCATAATCCTCTTGTTTCTCTAGGCCCCCTCTTTCCCTTCCTTTTCTAGCCTACCGATGTCTTAGTACAATGTGAGCTCCCGAGGGTTGGTCCCAATGCCCTGGCTGCACCACCAGAAATGAGAGTTGGCTGCTGATTTTATTTTATTTTATTTTATTTTCCCCACCACCATTTATCCCCTCTATGCCCTCTTCTACCTCCCTCCTGCCCACCCCCCACCCCCCGGGACAATCACCACACTGTTGTCCATGTTAACGAGTTCTCTCTCATTTTTGCTCAGTTACTCCAGTCTCCATCCCCCCACCCCCACCCTGAGCTGTCTGCTTGCTCTCCATCTATGAGTCTGTCTCTATTTTCCTTGGTAGTTCAGTTTTTTCATTAAATTTGACATATGAGTGAAATCATATGGTACTTATCTTTCTTTGATGAGCTTATTTCACTTAGTATAATGTTCTCCAGGTCCATCCATGCTGTTGCAAAAGGTAAAATTTTCTTCCTTTTTACAAGAGTAGTATTCCATTATGTAAGCGTACCACAGCTTTTTTTTTGTCTACTGATAGATGGACACTTGGGCTGCTTCCAAATGTTGGCTATTATAAACAACACTGCAATGAACATAGAGGTACATATATTCTTTTGAATTAATGTTTAAGATTTCTTTGGATAAAGTCTCAGAAGAGGAATTGCTGAGTCACAAGGCAGTTCCATTTTTAATTTTTTGAAGTGATTCCATACTGCTTTCCACAGTGGCTGCACCAATCTGCATTCCCACCAACAGTGCACAAGGGGTTCCCTTTTCTCCACATTCTCACCAACACTTTTTGTTTGTTGATTTATTGATGATAGCCATTATGACAGATGTGAGGTGAAATAAAAAAAAGGTAAACCAGAAAAGGCAAACTTAGAAAGGTAAACTAAAAAAAAAAAAAAAAAATCCCATTTACAATTGCTTCAAAAAGGAATAAAATACCTAGGAATAAATTTAACCAAGAATGTAAAAGAACCTGTACTCAAAAAATTATAAGACACTGAAGAAAGAAACTGAGGAAGATACAAATAAATGGAAGCATATTCTTCATGGATAGAAAGAATTAACATCACTAAAATGTCCATACTACTCGAAGAAACCTATAGATTCGACGCAATGCTTATCAGGATACCAATGGCGTATTTCACAGAACTAAAACAAATGTTTCAAAAATTTATATGGAACCACAAAAGACCCCGAATAGCAAAAGTGATCTTGAGAAAAAAGAACAAAATTGGAGGAATCACGCTACCTGGTATCAAATTATATTACAAAGACATAGTAATCAAAACAGCATGGTACTGGCATAAAAACAGACATATAGTTCAATGGAGCAAAATAAAGAGCCCAGAAATAAATGCATGCCTTTATAGACAATATTTGACAAAGGAGGCAAAAACATACAATGGACTAGATAGTGCATTCAATAAATAGTGTGGGGAAAATTGGACAGACATATGCAAAAAAACCAAAACAATAAAACTAGACCACCTTCTTACATTGCTCACAAGAATAAACTCCAAATGGGTTAAAGGCGTAATGTTAGACTCAAAACTATAAAAATCCTAGAAGAAAACATAGGCAGTAAAATCTCAGATATTTCTTGTAGCAATGTTTTTCTGATATATCTCCTCAGGCAAGGAAAACAAAAGAAGAAAATAAATAAATGGGACTACATCAAGCTAAAGAGTTTTTGCACAGAAAAGGAACCACCAACAAAATGAAAAGACAATCCACTAAATGGGAGAATATATTTACCAATGATACATCTGATAAGGGCTTAATATCCATAACTTATAAATAATTTACAGAACTTAACATCAAAAAAGCAAACAATCCAATTTTAAAAAGGTCAAAAGACCTGAATAGACATTTCTCCAAACAGGACATTCAGATGGCCAATAGACATATGAAAAGATGCTAAAAAAAGAAAGAAAGGAAGAAAGAAAGAAAGAAAGAAAGAAAGAAAGAAAGAAAGAAAGAAAGAAAGAAAGAAAGAAAGAAAGAAAGAAAGGAAAGAAAGAAAGAAAGAAAGAAAGAAAGAAAGAAAGAAAGAAAGAAAGAAAGAAAGAAAGAAAGAAAGAAAGAAAGAAAGAAAGAAAGAAGGAAGGAAGGAAGGAAGGAAGGAAGGAAGGAAGGAAAGAAAGAAAGAAAGAAAGAAAGAAAGAAAGAAAGAAAGAAAGAAAGAAAGAAAGAAAGAAAGAAAGAAAGAAAGAAAGAAAGAGAGAAAAAAAGAAAGAAAGAGAGAGAGAGAGAAAGAAAGAAAAGATGCTCAACATTGACTTTCTTAATGGAGAGTATCTAAAAGAAGATGAAGCATAAACTTCAGGCTCTCTGTAGAGTAGGAGGATGTTCTTGCCTTCATTTCCTTCTTTTGTCATGTAAGTTAATCTTTAAGTCTGGGCTTCCTGATATACTTTGGTTCAATTCAGAAACAGGTATTCATATCTCAGTGACAATCAATTTGTCAAAACCTGGATTTAGGAGTCAAGGATCAGATTTTAGAATGGCATCAGTGTGAGCCTGAAGGAGTGAACAAGTTGCTTAACTTCTCTTGGTTTCAATATCATCCTTCAGAAAATGAGGATCAATAATTTCTACAATGTGTCCAATAAAATTAGATGCCTTATTTTCTAGAGAAAAAACTCCTATTCAATTACTACTCTTCTCTCATTGCTTAAAATTGTTTACCTGCTTTCTACTCATACTCACCTACTTTCACTTGATCTTAGCCAAAAGGCTGAGAAGTGATGTACTCATAATTCAAAAAGCATGTCTGTAATAATTTAATGCCCAATTATATTCAGTTCAACAGGTATAATATATATAATACCTGTCCATCTATCACTTAGTTCTCTTGATTTCTCAATTCTTCAGACTAAAACCAAGAATCAGATAAGACATTTTGAAACAAGGAGGAGAAGAGGAGCTCTGAGCAGTCTGTTCAAAGGTTGGAAAATTTCCTTAAAAGAAGAAACCTATAGGCTTACTTAGGGTTAATTTAGAAGGTATTTTATATCCAATCCAATAAGATTAATTAGTTGCTCTTAAACCCATACTAGATAATCATTAGCAAATTAAAAGGTACATTGACAAACCAATTACAAGGGAGGAGAGAGAAAAACCATAAAACATGGGTACAGTAAAATACAAATAATTCTAGTGTAGAAAATAAAATGTCCTGTACACATACTTTAATAGGTCCTGAGAGAACTACTATATTGGAGCTAAGTACAATCAGTAATGCTCACTAATACCACTATCTTAAGATTTAAGGGACAACCTCTCAGATGTGCAGACAACTGGACGGATTCTCCAGAATGACTCCAGCTTTGATAGTTCTGGAAAGCTGATGTTTACTATAGTGTATTTTATTTAGCAGCTGTTTCATATGTGTAAATGTTGTCTACTCAACTATACTTCTGTGAGGGGAAGGCCAGGTCATATATTTCTCTGTGCCTCCCCTGCAACCATCTCCCTCTGTATCATGAGATTAATGTAGTTAATTAATCACGTGACTGTAGTTAGGTAAAGGACCCCAGTGCCTAGACAGAATCTGGCACAAAGCTGGTGCTCAGTTAACGCTGGTCTAGTGAATGATGCTAGTGTCCCATGCAGTTCAAAAAGCACTTGAATTATTGACTTAGGGTCCCTGTGTCTTCTTCAAAGTTTCATTACATGCTTGAACTACCATGCTTTTTCTCCCCAAAAGTTACGAATCCTCCTCCCTATACAATTAAATTAACCTCTGAAATCCTAGAAATGTCCACAGATTTCCAAAAGGCCTGATGGCTCATCTTCAATCCCATGGAAAGTGAATTCCAAGCTCCCATAGTCTTCATCCCTGTGCTCTTCTCAGACGCTCTTCCTCCCCATGCTCAGAATTTATCATATTGACATGAATAGGTCACAGGTTGGGTTTAATTATTTATATTTTATTTTCTCTTTTCTCCTAGGTTCTCATCAAATGGTTGTCTTCGATTACATATATTTTGATGGCTTGGTGGAACATAATTTTGTAATGATTTTTTTACAGTTTCTTATAGGCAATAGAGTGCTTAAAAATACTGTAAGAAATATGAATTAGGGAATTAAGGATTCAAGCACTTCCAAAGGAATATTTTCATTGGATGCTTTTCTATGACAAAGTATTTTAGGATGGAAAAAGGAGAGTATCAGTTTGTGACTGATTCTTCTGTAAAATTCTGGGACAAGTCAACAAGTCTGCTGTGTCCCTCTTCTATGGCTAATGTGCGGCTCTGGAGGTAGAGGGTGCCAAAACAATAGAAACCAAGAATATTTAATATATTAAGTTTGTCTTTGCATAACTATGGTAATAAAACATGTTCTTCACCTTGGAAATTAAAGAAAAAAGAAAAAAATGACCCATGTTCCCACCACCCTGACAAGACTATTGGTCTGGACTTTGGAAGCGCTGTTTGAGTGCAGAATCTCTGTAAAGAGCCCAGTCCCTGCCCAGGAGGAAATCCCGGTTCGAGGAGACAAAAGCCACGCAGTTGAAGTCGTTTCAAAGCTGGGTGAAACCATGTGTAACCAAGTGCTAAATGGAGCATTTACAAAGGGAAGATAATAGAGCCTACAGAATCTTTGCCTCCAAAATGCTCCAAGATACTATGCCCCAAATTTGAGCAAACTCTCCAAAAAACAAAACCCTCTCTTTCAGTGACCTGCTAGTTGAATGACAAGCAGTGAGGAAATGTCCTGGCACCAGGGACACCCACAGACCAGGTGGGACATAAGGATTCTCAATCCATCAGCTGTGATGCAACCAAACCTTCAAACAAGTTGGGTTACACGACGTTGCAAAGCTGTATTCTGATTACACCCCAGCTTAGAGATGGCTTGACACCTCTGTAGAGTCACAGCCAAAACAAACTCGATGCTAGGCCTGGACATTTGCGCAGATACTAAAACACACACCAACCCTGAGCACGTTAAGTCCTCACCGTTCTCCCAGAACAAACGACAGCCTGAGAAAAGCAAGCGGCCATGCATATTTGTGCTGGGAAATTCTTTAAATGTGCACTTTATCTGTGCAAGTTATGTACCGAGTGCCCCCTTCAGGGCCAAGCTCTTCCACCTCGGTGCTGAGCCCGTTCTCTCTTTGTGAAGGGGTGTGGGGCTGCTTTTCCCGGGCGTAAGAATTTTCAATTAATTGGGATCTTTTCATTTATATCTGCAGTTTCTAGTTTTGAAAATCTAATTCCATGCAGCTTAAATTTTTTTTTCATCACTCAAATCAAGTCTAAAAAGTAATGTCAAGTTAATAAATTTCCACCCTAATGTTGCTAATTCACTGGCCTAATATCTCTAGGATTCTTTCCAAGTCACAAAGATTATCACTTTCTCTGGAGTTCTAGAAATTTCTCTAAAAAGTGATTTCCTCTAAATACCTAAGATAGAACCGAATCATAGAATTTTCTAGCTGTACAGCCTTTGGAGATTACTCACTTACAGCTGAGATTTTGAGAGATTAAGAGATTGACAAATAACATAACTAATTAGTGGGAGAGTTCCTACACGCTTCCACCTTCATGGACACTCAGCTAACATTTGTTGAAGATCATGCCTATGTCAGGGACTTGCATGTTCTTGAGGTTAGATTTACGAAGATGTACAAACTTCTCAGTGAGTTCACATTCAAGTAGGTGCCGATGAGTCCTAGTTAGATCTTGGTAAAATATTTAACTCTTTTGTCGGTTAAGAAAAACCCCCAGACTTGCTACCCACACAACTCTCACTTAACCAAGTCTGTCTCAACCAAGTCAACTTCAGAGGTGGCCATAATGTGCTCCAGATATTAAGACCTAAAGGGTACCCTCCTTATCTCAATATGAACTATCCAGGTGGCTAAGCTGTGAGGCTGCGTAAGGAAGCAAAGTAGTTTCCACAGGAAAATGTTCACTAAATGAATTTCCACTTAAAAACGAGTGCCCTCCTCACTCCGGGCTGGTGTTTAGTTTCACAGCTGGTATCACCTCTTTGTTGGTCAGTCTTTCCCATTTCATTTTAAACATCAGCACAATTCGAACTGGTTGCAAATCAAGTTGAACATCTTACTGAAAGAATTGATAAAGTCGGTCAAATTGATGTTGAAGAATTGCTCAATCACATCCAAACAGTTGTTAAATGAAAAGCTGCCGGAAATAAAAAGGCTGGTGGAAGAAAATGACAAGGATGGTGGCATAAAAGTTCTTTCCAAAAAGAATGGTCTGAGTTTCTTTAAATTGAGAGAAGAACTTGAAAACAAATCAATGAAGTTCTTGAATATTTGTCCAAAATGGATCCGTTTTGTAATGGTAGAATGAAATTCAAACAAAAAGTGGCGGTTACTGTATGATGCCAGCTTATATTTTTGCCAGAAAAAAAAATCACACACTCTTAAAGAGAAGAAATATTTGTGTCATTCTCTGTTCCTTCTAAGAAACAGTTTTATTTTAAATATATATTCCATACACAGAATAAGATGAGCTTATTTTTAAGAGATTCAGTTTGATTCTTCAAGATATAGCCCCTATCACTTTTTAATTTGGGCTTTTGTTCCCATTTTCAAGCAGGATGTTTTGTTTTGTTTTGTTTTGTTTGTTTGTTATTAATTTTTATTGATTTCAGAGAGGAAGAGAGAGGGAGAGAGAGAGAAAAACATCAATGATGCAGGAGAATCATTGATTGGTTGTCTACTGCACTCCCCACACGGGGATCGAGCCCACAACCTGGGCATGTGCCCTGACCAGGAATTGAACTGTGACCTCCTGGTTCATAGGTTGACGCTCAACCACTGAGCCACACCAGCTGTGCTCAAGCAAGTTTTGTAACCATGATTTTCAATAATGAAGATGACCTGTAATTGTAGGAATGAAGGATTGGGGCCCAGAAAATGCAGCAATTTTCTAAGGTCACACACTTCATCCTGGCAGAACTAAACCGCCACATTCTCCCATCACCAGAATGGCTAATCTCTATGCAAAGAGGGAAGGAATTTGCCTTGCACTCAACATGGCTTTTCAGTCAAGGTAAGAATTTGATGGCAGGAGAAGAAGTAAAAGACACTGAGGAAAGATCTTATGGAAGATCAAATAAAATTTGTTTTCCCTTCACTTTAGCTAAAGAAATGACATGTCTAAAATTGATTGTAATCCTAAACGTACATTCCAGGGGGAAGACGTGCCCATTTTAAAGTGTGTTCTGGTGCAATTAAGAGACACACTTAAGATGGGGATTAATCTTGATTATTCTGTTTGGGGTTCTTTTTTAAAGAGAGAGTACACAGAGGAAACCGTACTCCCAGGCACCCCTGCTGCCGTGCTGCTTCCAGCACGTGACAAAATAAGGCAAAAAGGGGTTCCAAGGTGCTGTGAACTGAATGTTTGTGTCCAGAGCCCCCCCCACCACCACCTCCCCCAAGTTCATATGTTGGAGCTCTAACCGCCAGTGTGATGGTATTTGGAGGTGGTGTCTTCAGGAAGTGATTAGGGTTAGATGAGGTCATGAAGGAATCAGTACCCTTAGAACAGTGTTTCTCAACCTGTGGGTCGCGACCCCTTTGGGGGTCAAATGACCCTTTCACAGGGGTCACCTAAGACCATCAGAAAACACATATATAATTACATATTGTTTTGTGATTAATCACCATGCTTTAATTATGTTCAATTTGTAACAATGAAAATACATCCTGCATATCAGATATTTACATTATGATTCATAACAGTAGCAAAATTACAGTTATGAAGTGGCAACGAAAATAATTTTATGGTTGGGAGTCACCACAACATGAGGAACTGTCTTAAAGGGTCGCGGCATTAGGAAGGTTGAGAACCACTGCCTTAGAAGAAGAGAGATGACCAGTACCTTCTCTCTCTCTCTCTCTCTCTCTCTCTCTCTCTCCCTCTCTCTCTCTCTCTCCCCCTTTCTCCTCCTCCCCCTTCCCCATTATGTGAGGACACAGAGAGATGGTGGCCATCACCAGGAACCCAACCTGCCAGCTCCTTGATCTTAGACTTGCTGGCCTCCAGAACTGTGAGAAATCAATGTTTGCCGTTTAAGCCACCCAGGCTGTGGTATTTGCTGTGGCAGCCTGAGCTGTCTAAGACACAGGTCTTCAAAGCAGGTTTTGGTGCTTAATTGGAGGTTCTCAGTAGGCCACAATTTATTCTTACGCAGACATGAAGGAGACATCAGCGTCTGGGGCAGACAGACTGGAGATGTCCTGTCTCACTCAGAAGGACAGGGACTGGCCGCCTCTGCATCTCAGAGGCCAGAGCATCCATTACGTCAGCACTGGGCTATGCCCTTGCTCTAGAGATACTGGTTATGTTAGCTTGGCCCACCAGGTAACTCTCAGGCTAACTCAGTGGCAGGCCTTTGCTCTGTCCTTGGGAACCCAGATATAACAGCCGTGGTCTTGCTTCTGATCACTTTAGAGACCAGCTGGGGAGGAGGAAGAACAGCCCTGGGCCATTAGGCCTGGCTCAGGCTCCACAGTGCCGAGGCCTCCAATCCACCAGACTTCTTGCTCCTCAGCATGCACCGTGAGGGCAATCCACCCACGTCTGCCTTCGATGAGATGTCCTTGGTGACAGAGGGAGCCCGGGATGGGTGGCTCAAGAGTGAGCTTCCTCAGCAGGCCCTGCGGCTGCTTCCCCAGGAGGCCTGTCAGCTGTGGCCCCATCACAGTGGTTCTTCCATCCTCCTGGGTGTAGCTGTCGTCAGCTGCAGCGCCCAAGGGCTGGCAGCAACGCCCAGCAACGAGGCCTTTCTCCTGATGGTGCTGTGCTCCTCATCCTCGTGCCTCTGCTCCTTGGAACCACGTCTGGGCCTGGGACTGGGCTGCACTGCTCTCTCTTAGCATGCCACTAGAGCAGTGGTGGGCAAACCGTGGCTCGCCAGCCACATGCGGTCTTTGGCCCCATGAGTGTGGCTCTTCCACAAAATACCACGTGCGGGCGCGCATGTACAGTGCGATTGAAACTTTGTGGTCCATGTGCAGAAGTCGGTTCTCGGCCTGGGCGAGTCTATTTTGAAGAAGTGGCATTAGAAGAAGTGGGGGTGTCAGTTGGTCGGTCGGCTGGTCGGGTGACGGGAGACGAGAGACGAGGTACAGGCGGGCCGAGGGATACGCAGCGCAGGGGGAGGCACGTGCGATTCATGCATGAGTTGAGGATGGGAGAGTTGGAAGGGGTCGACCTCAGCGAATGTACCTCAATCAGGTTGAGGACATTTTTAGCAAAGGCCAGCTTAGGAGTACCCTAATTAAGTTAATAACGATGTACCTACCTATATAGTTTAAGTTTAAAAAATTTGGCTCTCAAAAGAAATTTCCATCGTTGTACTGTTGATATTTGGCTCTGTTGACTAATGAGTTTGCCGACCACTGCTCTAGAGGGTAGATCCCGGCAGGGCCTCCATGCAAACCGCATGGTGACAGCTGGGCTGTTTGTCACCTTCTGTCCCACCAGCACCTACCACAATTCACTAGCTCACTCTCCAGCAGCCTCAACCACTTGCTCCTCCGAAGCTCACTGCTTCAACTCAGCAGCGCTAAGCTTTCGGCCAGTCCAGAGACCTCTCCGTCAGTCCCTCCCATGATGTGACTGAGCCACGACTCCTAGTCTAGGTCAGAATCTACGCTCCTTCCATTCTCACTGGCTTTACCCTAATTAGACTATCGAACTACATTCTAACTGGCTTCTCTAACTCCAGCCTTTAACGTCTCAAATTTATTTTTTATCCAGCCTTGTCTACTTATTTTCCCTGTTATTGGCAGTTTTAAATCCAAACTTTAGTAAGACATTTAAGACACTACACCATCAGGACCCAAGCCAATTTCCCCAACTCACCTGTCACTGTATGCTACCTTATACCTTGCATTCAGGTCTCCGTGGAACATTCATTCTGGAACATTCATGTTTCCATGTGTGCCCTGCAGTGTGCCCTCTCCTGGGAAGGCCCAATCTTGCTACCATGAGCCTATTTATTTAAATTTCAGCTCAAAAGCAACATTGTCTAACTAGCCTTTTCTCCGTCTTCTCAAACTGAATTCATGCTGTTTTTCAAGTTCATGTGGAACTTTAATAATTAACATTATGATCCCCACATTCCAGTTTGCTTGGGACAGTCCAAGTTTATGCTGGATATTCCTGCATATTTTTTATGATTCCCTCCTTTTTCCTCAAAAAATTCTGAATTGGGACAATAAATTATGTGTATAATTCTTCTTCCTACTATTTCTGTGCCTATTTATGTCCCTCCCTCCCTGTCCTGAGGTTTGAGGTCGGGAATGGCACCTCTCTCAAAGTTACCTTTCCCCAGGGCCCAGCCAGTACTTAATACATAGTAAATAGTCAGTAATATTTGTTTAAAGTGAACTTTACTGTGCCTCAAAGGGTAAGTATGATTTAAAAGGCAGAGAGTGGAGACATTTTACTTTATTTTTTAAAATATATCTTTATTGATTTCAGCGTGGAAGGGAGAGGGAGAGAGAGATAGAAGTATCAACAATGAGAGAGAATCATTGATCTGCTGCCTCCTACACGCCTCCCACTAGGGATCGAGCCCACAACCCGGGCATGTGCCTTGACCAGAATCGAACCCAGGACCCGTCAGTCCATAGGCTGACGCTGTATCCACTGAGCCAAACCAACTAGGGCGAGAGTGGAGACATTTTAAAGATTATTACAGTGATATTAGGGATAATACTAAGAGATGCCATTGCAAAAAAATATACTAGCCCAGGTGTGCTTCCTTTTCCCCAAAATACCACCTAGTAAACCTCCTACACACTAACTTCAGCATCTGCTTCCAGGGAACCCAACTCGTAACACTGGTCAAGATTCATGATTTCAAGACACAATTTAACTAAAATAATTAAATATATTCACAGAAATAAATAATAACAGTATAAGACATATTATCCTATCTAATAAAAGAGAAACATGCAAATTGACCATAACCCCAACACCCTTCCCATTGGCTAATCAGCAGGATATGCAAATTAACTGCCAACCAAGATGGCAGCCAGCAGCCACGCAGATGAAGCAAACAGGAGGCTTGCTTGCTCCAGTGACGGAGGAAGCCAATGAGCTGCACTCTAAGCAACTATGTTGCAATTATAGAAGCTAAACAAGCTCCAGAGACCTGCTTTCAGCCAGCTTCGGCCTCAGAGCTTAGAGCTGCAGTGATGGCAACAGAGTTTCAATTATAGAGGCAAACAGACCCAGAAACCTGCTTTCAGCCAGCTTCGGCCTTAGAGCTTAGAGCTGCTGTGATGGCAACAGAGTTTCAATTATAGAATCCAAACAGACCCAGAACCTGCTTTCAGCCCTCAGAGCTGGAGCCGGCTCTCAGCTCCAGTGACAGCTATAGAAGGTAAATAAATCCCAGAATAAAAAAAAGAAAAAAAGGAGATGCTGGGAGCTTAAGTTGCCCTCCAGCCTGAAAACGGCTCTCAGGCCCTCACCCAGACTGGCCAGGCACCCCAGTGGGGACCCCACCCTGAAGGGGGTGTGACCAGCTGCAAACAGCCATCAGCCCATCATCCAGGCTGGCCAGGCATCCAAGCGGGACCCCCACCCCGATCTGGGATACCCTTCAGGGGAAACCAGCCGGCCCCCACCCATGCACCAGGCCTCTATCTTATACTACAGGCAGGGCGGGACAGCACACGCTGCCATCCTGGCCCCATGTGCAGCCCTGGGCAGCAGGGCATAAGCCCTGCCCCCAGCCAGGACCCCCGTGCTGCCTAAGCCCCACACTGCTAAGCCCCACCCTCAGCCGGGACCCTATGACTATTGGAGAGCAGGAAAGTGCCGCTGGGCCCTGGGTCACTGTGGTGATCTGGCCATCGGTAAGTAGAAAAGTGTGGCCTGTAGGCAGCCCCCAGCTGCGCCTGATCCAGGAGCAGGAAAGCAAGCTCGGCCTGAGGGCAGCCTCCAGCTGCACCTTCTCCCCGGTCACCATGAGGATCTGGGAACAGGAAAGCAAGCCTGGCCTGTGGCAGCCCCCAGATGGGCCTGCTTCCCAGTTGCCATGGAGACCTGGGAGTGGGAAAGCCTGGCTTGCAAGCAGCACCCCCATTCTGGCCATAGCTCAAGGGAGAGTACAACATGCAGTGGAGGCCAGGAGCCTGAGAGATCAACACAGAGGGGCTCCTGCGCCAAGCCTCCATGGTGTGGCTGGGGGCAGGCCCCCAGCAGACACACACACACACACACACACACACACACACACACACACAGTGCCTGCTCTGAGCCTCCAATGTGGCTGGGGGCAGACTCCCAGTGGGGGGACACACACACACACACACACACACACACACACACAGTGCCTGCTCTGAGCCTCCAATGTGGCTGGGGGCAGACTCCCAGTGGGGACACACACACACACACACACACACGGCAACTACTTTGAGCCTATGTGGCGTGGCTGGGGGCAGGCCCTAGCAGACAGACACACACACACACACACACACACACACACACACACGGGATGCCTGCTCCGAGCCTCTGCTGCCAGACTGTGGCCATCAGTAGGACATCCACTGAGGGCTCCCCGACTATGAGAGGGGCAGGCTGGACTGAGGGAACCCCCACCCCCAGTGCACGAATTTCGTGCACCGGGCCTCTAGTCCTATATAATAAAAGTCTAATATGCAAATCTATCAAACTGCTATGACGTGCACTGACCACCAGGGGGCAGACACTCAATGCAGGAGCTGCTTCCAGCCCGCAGGCTCCAGGCAGGTCCCCCCCACTCCCACCTGCCACCACAGCCCCCCGCATCACCCTGCCAGTTGCCCCACAGATCGACCCTGATCTCTGGCCACGCCTAGGGACCCTACCCAAGCACAAATTTCGTGCACTAGGCCTCTAGTAATTTATAAGACTCTTGAAGGTAGACCCAATGTCTCATTCATTTGAGTATCTTCAATACCCACCAGCAATCATGGTCCAATTAGCTGTTTGTTGAATGGACACACAGGTGGCTGGATGGCAAATGAATGCCATAATTATCACACCTGAGAAGGGGTGTGCATGCAGAGGAGCACAGGATGCTGTGGGCTTGGGTTCCTAGGAAAGGCTTTGCTAAGAGAGCGCCATGTAATTAAGGTATTGACATAAACCAGGGAGACAAAGTCCAACATATAAGAGAGAGAACACAACAAATAGAGACCAGATTAAGAAAAAGGAAATCTGAGCAGCTATCTAAATGTCCCATTTAAAGAGGCACCAAAATATCACCAGAAATTAGTAACCAAATGTATAATTGTCTGATTGTGTGTGTCCATACTTCTCTCCAGGATAGTATGAGACATGAATGGAAATAAAACTCTGCTGAACTGTGAGGAGAAAACCCAAAAGGTGCATGCTCAAATAATAACACATGGCCACTTAACTTCCTTCTGAGGAGGCAGGACTGGAGGATGAGGGTTTGGGGTGAGCGCTGACTTGTCAAAGATGTTAAAGAGGTTGGGGGCTACCACCATTCCTCTTCTCTGATCTTATCCCATGGAGCCATCAGCCACTCCCCTAAATAAATGGTAAACATTTAAAGAAAAATGGTTTAAAGGACTGTCAGTTTATTGACCTGCCTGGGTTCCCATATGTCTCAGTTCAGCCCTAAATGCAGAGATAAGCAGTTAGGAGAGGGAAAAGAAAGATGTTCTAGATGTTAGTGGTGTGACCCATTACTGTATCTAAATGCTATTTGAAGCTATTTGCATATTTGCAAGTTCCATAAGTGTACAGCTGTTGCAGAGTGTGTGTGTGTGTGTGTGTGTGTGTGTGTGTGTGTGTGTGTGTGTGTGTTCACTGGAGACACAGAGTCATGCTCCCACTGTAAATCATATGATGTCCAAACACCTGTGGGAAGCTGATCAATGACTCCTGAGTCTGACTCCTGACCCTCAGGACCAAGACTCTTAAACTTTCTATAACCAAAGCTTCTCCTTCACCCACCTGGAAAGCAAATGGAAGCCATCATGTCAGGGGCAGCTGAGGCAAGGACCACAGCACTGTCTGGGGAAATGGCTGGTACTGGGGGGTTGAGGGGAGGGGGCGGGTAATTTTCATTTTAAATACAGCAAGGCCAGCGTTGGGAGTTTTCTCTTGACCAGTCTCTCATGATTGACACTGGAGGCCTAGGATTGCTGGGTCTTAGTGCTCACACCGAGCACAGAGCTTTGCAGTCATCGCAGCTCAAGGTTGTAAAGGAGAAGGCACTTTCTACACTTGCACTCACCTGTTGGAGCACAGAAGGAAGGCGTGACAAGGCCACCAGAATGCAGGGGCCATAGGTAGCTCCTCGTGATCCGGAACCCAGTGTCATCACAGGACTCTGGGAAGGTATTATTGCAAAGTCAATAAAAGCTGCTTGATGAGGTCAGGGTCACCGAGGAGGAGAACAAAATGGTCAAATCCAGACATCTATTCCTTTTTAAAAATATATATTTTATTGATTTCAGAAAGGGAGGGAGAGGGAGAGAGAGATAGAAACATCAGTGATGAGAGAGAATCATTGATCAGCTGCCTCCTGAGCACACCCGCTACCGGGGATCGAGCCTGCAACCTGGGCATGCACCCAGACAGGGAATCGAACTGTGACCTCCTGATTCATAGGTTGATGCTCACCACTGAGCCACACCAGCAGAGCCAGGCAGCCATTCTTGAGCCTGTATGAGATTGAAGGAACTCCGAAGGACCAAAGGAAGGCATGAGGGGTTGGAATACCTAAAGTTTGGAGGAGGAGATTAAGTCCAAGAAATACTGATTTGGACAACAGGATGGTGACAGCCAGAGGGAAGGAGGGGGACAGAAGAGGGCAAAGGGGGGATAAGTGAGGACAGAAAGAGGCTTTGCTTGGGCGATGGGCGCACGATGCAGTGTGCACATGATGTTTTACTGAGCTGTACCCATTGGTTTTGTTAACCAATGTCACCCTAATAATTTCAATAAAAAAAGAATTTTTGCTTTGTTGCAAATACGATGACTCTGCTGCATATTCCCAACACCAGATGATCGTTCCTGGGAAACTCAGGTATGTGTGTATGACTGGATTTACTGAGCTCACAAGGAGGACACGTGCACATCTGGACAGCTGGAAACCCCACTCCTGACTGCTTGCACCTGAGTGGAGAGGGAAGCAGACAGTTGGCGGCTCATCGTGGGAGCGTCATCAGCAGCGCTCGGAGAGGAATGTCATTGATTCCCATGCTGGGGCTTCCGGTCCTGATGGCATCAGGAACAACAAGCAGCCTGCTGCAGAGGTGAAAACAGCGCCTCCAGGAAGGCAGGGGAAACGCGTATTGATGTGACCAGAGGTTCTGAGTGCCCAGTGCAAGTCCTGGGTCTTAAACAGATTTCTTGGTGCACAGCCCTGACAGATGTCTGACACCCTGCTGTCCCAGCCACACTCTGAGGGTCTTGAACGCTGTTTGTGCATTCTGGAGTACTTTTCGGGGGGAGGGGAGGGTGTTGCTAGATATATTCAAGCTTGCTTTTAATGTAATTGTTAAAGTAAATACTGCACCCCCATGGTCAGACATGGTGGACATAACTTTTTAGTTCAATTACATGCAGCCCACTCCTGCCCTTCATCGCCCAGTTGCTGTCATGTCCTCACACCGCTGTTGTCATTCGTGATCTGTTTTCTTCCAGAGCTTCATTTGCACAGAAATGAATATATATATTCATAATTCTCACCTCCCTTTGACCCCAAAATAATATAGCATAAAGCTGTGTTTTGTTTTATTTGGGGACTTGTATGTTTGTATTTTTTTATCTTAATTTTTTTACTTAAAAAATGGGTATCTTTGATACCTTCCAGGTCAAGAAGTTTTCTTATTGTTTGAACAGTGAACGACCATAATTTTTAAACTTGTCCCATTATATAATCGTAATTTAGGTGGGATACAATATTTTGCACTTGCAAATAACTTGTCAAGAACAGAGCCAGGAGAAGCTTGGAGCAACGGTCATTTTGCATGTGGGCAAGTCTATCCGGAAAATAAATTCTCAGAAGTGGGAAGGGCATTCAGATTCATAATTCTGAAGATATTGTGTGTCTAAGTATGTGTGTGTGCATGACTTATTTTAGAATCATTTTAGATTTACGGAAAAGTTGTCAAGATAACACCAAGTTCCCATATACTCCTAACAATACTGTTTGTTTTTTATATGCATACAAGAACATTTTTATGTATTCAAATCTATCTTTTGCTTTGTAGTTTTAACTTTGGCAGAAAAATAATCCATGATTTTTGTTTAGTTATGTTTTGGTTTCATCTTTTACATTGAATTCTCAAACTCATCTGAATGTATTTTGGTATATGATACAAAGTTTAGGTAGCAATATACATTTTTCCTTTTTAAATGGAAATTTCCAAGTATCCTAGCATCTTTCATTGGCTGATTTTTCTTCTATCTCCTGGTTTGTAATTCTTCCTTTATTACATACAAAACTTTTATTCGTACCTGGATTTACTTGTGGGCTCTCTATAACAATCCAATCAAAAAAATGGGCAAAGGACCTATTACTTTAATCTGGCTTTTAAGTATTGATGTTTGAGGGATAACTTCATATTTTCATTAACTCATTACTTTTTCTCTTGTTTTCTATTTTAGCTATTTTTCTTGGCTTGATAGGTAAGCCATTATACTTGTTAATAGCAGTGATTTTGTCCCCTTTTAAAAGAATACTTATTGCGCTTGCTCTCACTCCTTGTTTTATTCCATTGGCTGGAACGGAAGCGATGGGAAAGGATGGTACCAAGTGCACAAACAAAGGGGCCTAGAGAGGAACGCCTCTTCCCATGGGTGCAAGAGGGAAAGACAAACGGGTCAGAGTAGTGGGAAGTGGGAAGGTGGAAAACTGAAGGCCTTCCCATCGGATGGCTCATGTCTCTGCAGAGTGGGAGGCAAGGTTGTCCTCTTAGGGATGTGGGTGTGGGGGTGGGGGAGGAGGCAATGAATGAGCAGCTTCCTCTGGTGAGGACTGCACGGGACTGTGTCCCCAGGATAAGAACCAGGTTTCAGCTAAGGTGAGAAGGTAAAAGGAACATCGTGAGAGAGGCTGGGGGTAGGGAGCGTGTTCTAAAAGGGCACTGTGGGAGTGTTTAGGAGCGAAGGGAGCCGGAGAAGTTTGGGTCATGGAGAGAAGGCTCAGAGCACTGTGGGCAGGAGCGCATTGGAGGGGCTAAGTGGTCAGGGAAGCGTCCACCTGGGGTCTGGCCGAGGATGACCGGGCTGTGAGGATGACTTTGTTGGTGCAAAGCTCCTGAAAGGAGGGGTGTCAGCGTCCCGTGACACAGGCAAGTGTGGAGCTGAGAGTTGCCACAGTGAGAACTGATTGTCCTTCTAAGAGGGTCCTAATCCAGGAGAGTAGACAAATGGACCCCTCAGCACATGGTCAAGCTCAGCCGTGCCAGGGCGTCCAGTGCTGGCCACTACAGCCTGTCTCTGCTGCTGATCACAGCCCAAGTTCTAGACAAAATAGGAAAATCAAATACCCAAGGGCTCTGAGAAGTAAAGGGTAGCAGCTAGATTGGGAGGAAAGTCCAGACCTAAATGACTAGTATTACAATGCGTTTCTTACTTTTTGTTTTCTTCCTTTAACCCCTGGTTTTGGCCTGAGGGTGGCCGGAGTGGCCAAACTGCATAGCAGGTCCCATTAGCAAAAACTGAGAGAAAACCCCTTCTTTCTGGCCACAAGACCAGGTAAAAGGCCATGTTCTGTGAGCCGGAAAGAGTGGAAGAAACCCTCATGGTTTTCTCTTTTTCCCACCACGGCAGGGACAGCAGAGGTACAGACACAGAAAATTGAAGAATGAAGCTGCTGTGATCCTAAGGTCAGAGCAAAAAGAAAGTGAGAATAATCCCAAGTACTTTTTTGTCTTTTCTCCTGTCGGTTGGCCCCGAGGGCGGTCCAATCACTTGACGCACAGGCGTGGTAGGTACCAAAACTCTGTGAGAAACCTGTATTTCTGGGCAGAGGAAGAAGAACCAGAAGCCCATGAAATCAGAGAATGAGGGGTGGGTAATTCTGAGGAGCAGAGACCAGGAGCAGCGGCCGCAATAATTTTGTGTATGAACCAACACAGATCCCACGATCGCCATTAAACCCCATGAGTGTGGAACAGACCCAAAGAAGTCCAGTAAAGTCTGTGCGAACAGGACTATGATATAAACTGCTGACCAAGTCCCAGACTACACCCTGTGTGGGGCCAATTTACACAGCATAGCCAAGGTTTTGGACACCCAACTGCCACTGGACCAGCCCACACATAGTAGGTGAAATAGAACTTGCAAGCTGAACAGAATCAGGTTGCTTGCCTGCTGAAACAAAAATAAATAAATAAATAAATAAATAAATAAATAAATAAATAAATGAATAAATAAATAAATAAATACACTTTGTCCAGTGGATTTTAATAGGACTTAGATTCTCACAACATAATATTCAAAGTGTTCAGGATACAAACTAAAATCACTCAACATTCCAACAACTAGGAAAATGTGGCCAATTCTTTTTTTTATGTTTTTATTGATTTCAGAGAGAGGAAAGGAGGGAGAGATAGAAACATCAATGAGGAGAGAGAACCATCAATCGGCTGTCTCCTGCATGCCCCCTACTGGGGATCAATTCCACAACCCTGGTATATGCCCTGATGGGGAATGGAACCGTGATCTCCTGGTTCATGGGTTGATGCTCAACCACTGAGCCACACCAGCTGGACAAATGTAGCCAAATCTTTAAAAATAGACATTTAAAAGATGCCAACCCTGTGATAACCTAGATGTCGAAATGATTAGACAAAGACTTTAAAAGAGTATTATAACCAAACTCCATGAGATATAGGTATACATTTTTTTTAATTAATTAATTTATTTATTTATTTATTGCTTAAAGTATTACAAAAAGTATTACATATGTCTCCTTTTTTTCCCCCCTGCCCTTGACAATCCCTTGGCCTCCCATACCCCCCAGTGTCTTGTGTCCATTGGTTATGCTTATATGCATGCATACAAGTCCTTCGGTTGATCTCTTACCCCCTCCCTGCCCCCGCCCCCCCCCCCACCCTCCCCGGCCTTCCTGCTATAGTTTGACAGCCTGTTCAAGGCAGCTCTGCCTCTGTATCTATTTTTGTTCATAAGTTTATAATGGCCTTTATTATCCAGAAATGAGTGAGATCATGTGGTATTTTTCCTTCATTTAGGTATACATTTTTGACAAGAATGTAAAGATAGACATTCTCATAAGAGAAAAACGATTTTATAAAAGGTGAAAAATATAGAACTAAAAAAATATGATATCTGAAATAAAGATTTCACTGGATGTGTTCAAAAGAAGAATGACAATAACAAAAAGAAAAGAAAGTGAGTGAACCTGAAGGTAGATCAATAGTAATTTTCCAATCTAAAAACAGAGAGAAAAAGAATAAATTAAGTTTTAGAGACTTCTGGGATGATATCAAAAGTTCTAACATTTGCCGAAACTGGTTTGGCTCAGTGGATAGAGCGTCAGCCTGTGGACTGAAAGGTCCCAGGTTTGATTCCAGTCAAGGGCATGTACCTTGGTTGTGGGCACATCCCCAGTGGGAGATGTGCAGGAGGCAGCTGATCAATGTTTCTCTCTCATCAATGTTTCTAACTCTCGATCTCTCTCCCTTCCTCTCTGTAAAAAATCAATAAAATATATTTTTTTAAAAAAAGTTCTAACATTCATGTCATTGAAGTCCCTGATTGAGAGGAGATTGGTACGGAAACAATATTTGAAGAAATAAAGGTGAAAATTTTCCAAATTTTATGGAAGACATAGATTTACAAACTTAAAAATATTGGTGAGCCCCAGGCAAGAAAAACTCAGCAAATCATAATCAAAATGAAAAAAATCTTGAAAACATCTAGAGAAAAATGGCACATGACATATATGAGACACTAGTCCAATGACAGCAGACTTCTCATCAGGAACCATGGAGGCCAGAAGACAATGGACAGAACCTCTAAATCGCTGAAAGAGAATTTTCACCCCAAGCTTTATATCCTTTGAATATAGTCCCGGCAAAATAGAGACATTTTCAGATTAAGAAACACTAATAATTTTTCACCAGAAGATCTGCTCTAAAGGAAATTTTAAAGGATGCTCCTTAAGCTGAAGGGAAATGACAGCAAAGGGAAACCTAGGACTTCAGAATAAAGAAAGATGATGAGTAATAGAAAATAAAAAATCTGGATTAAAATAATAGGTCATTTTTCTTGTCTCAAGTTCTTTAAAATATGTATGGTCACTGAGAGCAGAAAGTATTTTATATTGGTTAGTGCAACTGGAATTATCATACATTGCTGGTGGGAATGCAAAATGACAGCCATTTTAGAAAACTATTTGGCAGGTTCTTATAAAGTTAAACATTTACTTGCCATATAACCCAGCAATCCCATTTCTAAACATATATCCCTAGATAAGTGAAAACTTAAGTTTACACAAAACTTGTATGCAGATGTTTAGAGAAGCTTTATTCATAATCATCAAAAGGTAGAAGCAACCTAAATGCCCTTCAATCGATGAATGGATAAACAAACTGTGGTACATCCATACAAAAGACAATCATCTACAAGTTATATGACAGTCTGAAAAAGGCAAAACTATAGAGATAGACAACAATTTGTCAAGGATTAAGGGTGGAAAGACTACAAAAAGGCAACACAAGGAACTTTGGGGGAGGGATGTATATTCATAATGGTGATTACATGACTAAGCATTTCTCCGAACTCAGAACTAAACACCAAAAAAGCTCATTATTTTCTATGTAAATTTATAAATAAGATTTTTTTTAATTTAGCCATCTGTTCATTTTCTCAATTTAACATGTCCCTCCCTTAAGTCACTGTACATATTTCTAAAAACTGAATGCAAGTTGGACTCTCTTAAATTTAAATATTTAAAAATTCACCGAGGGAGCTTGCTTTTAAAAAGAATATTACTGTGAATTCTTTTGCAAAGTAAACTTGGTTAGTGCAGCTGACACTTGCTATTGTCCATGTAACCTGGAGTTTTGAATTTCATCTGTCTAAGGTAAAGTAAATATGCAACTCTGATGATTTTTCAGGATATTCTTTTTTGGTTTTTTGTTTGTTTGTTGACAGCTCTGACCAAGAGTAGGTAGGGTAAGTTATTCTCACAACCTTTCCCAGTGCCATGACTGGAAGACAAAGAGTCAGAGATTCCTGGGCAGTTTGAGTGCCCAGAACCTGCCAATGGAGAAAGTTCCCTGATTCAGAGAGAAGAGGACACTGGGAGGCAGGGCTGGGGCAACCGAGTGCACAAGGACATGCCCTTGGTTAGGCTGTGCAGGCAGCTAAAGGTCACTGGGGCCCCAGCCCTGTGGAGCCCCTGGCCACATGCCTCCTCTCACCCTACCAGCCCCAGAACTCCCTGATGTCACGGCAAACAGCAGCGCCACGAGAAGGAGGAAGTTGCCTTTGTCTCCGCTTCGTGCTCAGTGATGTATGTCAGAGATGACACCTGTTCAACAAACCAGGTGAACGCTGTGTACCTTGTTCTGGCTGCTGTCTGGCTGCAGTTAGCTCAGGTGCTCTGCCCGCCAGCTTGCACATCCTGGTCACCTCTCCTCACGCCTCGCTTTCCCAAGCTGTGTTTCTGGGTCAGTAGTCTTTCAACAAAATCAGACAGCTCTGCTTTGCCCCTCCTAGCGGGGTGTTCCTCCTTTGCTCAGTAGCTTCCTGAAAACACAATGGGTGCAAATCTCATTGTTATCAGTCACGGAGCATAATAATAAATGCCGAGGGACTTCCCTATAAAGCAAGCCCCTTGGACAAACTGCAGTTTCCTTTTGTAAAGGCGCTAATCCTCCCGCCTCATCACACACACACACACACACACACACACACACACACACACAAATTTGCCAGTTTCTCCAGCTACTAACGCCTCACTGTACATGGTTGGTTTTGCTGGGGAGCAGAGAGGGGTCACTCTCCTGGCTCCTGCAATCGCCTGGGCTGTCCTGCAGGGATTCCTGGAGGCAGGACTGGCACTTAAGTGCTGGATAGCAAAACCACTTCTGGGAGCTCCGTGCTCCTGGCAAGGAATGTCCTCTTCTTTCTGCGGCACCGCTGCCTCTGCTCTTACTCCAGCTCCGCCCAGCAGCCGCACAGAAGAGGGCGGTGCCACAATTCCACACGAGGAGGATAGACTTGGAAAAGCATGCATTTGGTAAATCGGAAGAAATAGTTAGATTGCAATATGAATGTCCTCTCATATTGACCAAATACACCTTTCCTCTGGGCTCTCACTTCAACTGGAAGGGATCTATTAATACTGCTAAAAGTTCAAAGCCAAATGTAAGTCAAACTGAAATTGTGAACTCTCTTATTGCCGACCAGCCGACCAGCCAAAGAGTGTCACTAATAAGGAAGCGCCCACAGCACTGGGCTCAGTCCCTCCCTCCTTCTTCCCCGAGCTCTCCCTGCCTGCCTGACCTGCCTGCAGAGGAGCCGCAGGCCAGCGGGCTGATAACTAGCCCAGACCTACCCCATCAGGCAGGCCCAGCCGCTCGGCCTCGAGGACTCCACAAAGGCACCAGCCACAGGAGCAGAACTGCTTCACAACTGCACAGGTCCGAGTTCCTACGCCCTCCTCCCGCATCAAATCAAAAACGTTCAGTTTACCCACATCCATTAGGCCTACTGCTCAGAACCGCAGGCTGCCCCTCCGCAGGCAGAACACGCTCTGGAGCTGACCAACGAGGCCAGGGTGGGTCATGGGAGGATAAGCCTCTCCAAAGGGCAGGAACCTCCCACACTGAGCTCCTTCTCCAGCATCACCCCTCAGTGTCCCCTCCTCCCCTGGGCAGTGCCCTACCTGAACCGGCGGCTGGGCATCAGGACACACAGTCCAGCCCCATGGGTTAGGGTTGCCGGGGGCGGGGGGAGTGGAGGGGGGACCTATACTTTCAGGTACTTTCAGGTCACACCTGACACAGCCCAGTGACCTCCTTCAGCTTCGGAGAAAGCCCTGACGAAGCAAGGGCTGTTGCTTTGATGAAACGCACACAGATCGCAAGGCCTGGGCTGTGAGCACCTGTGTGCCTTCTCTGTGCAAATAGACTAAGCGCCTTCAGTGCAAAGATCGCAAAAGAAGAAAAAAAAGAGCAGTGCGAACGTGTTTCCATTGTACTTTAGCATGATTTTGACTAAAACCTTGAGATCCCCTGCCCTGTGTTGTTTTAACTTGATGGCATTTTATCAATCCCTTCCCCCGATGCTCTCATTGAAAACTAAAACCCTCAGACCATTTACATGCAAAAAACATCAGATGAGGAAATAACACACGAAGAACAACTGTCTTCCTTTGCTCACTGAGGCCGCAGCTGTGCCTGTCACATCTCTGGGCTGCAACAATAGACAGAAGTGTTAGGGGGGAAATCTTCCTTTTGTCCATTAGGTCCTTCAACAAGCAGGGCCAGACCAGAGGGTACCCTCTCTGCGCCCCACTCCCCAATCTAGAAAGCAGAGACAGTAACTGTGCTGACACCACAAACATGCTGGTGTTTGAAAAGATGCTTGGTAAACAGTAAAAAGCTATTCAGACACCAGCCATGACTACAGCCGTCCTGGCTACGGCGGCCTCACTGGCGGCCAGCCCTGGTGTGAGCAGCCAGACAGATCCTTCCCTTCTCTAACATTCAGCTGAGGTTTTACACCTCTAAGGGCACGTGTCCCGTATTGTCCTGTATCATTATTTACTGGTACAGAGACACCATGAGTCTTTTCTGCTGCCCCCCACTGACTCCAGCGCCTTGCACTTCGCATTGTTACAGTTCACCGAGGTTGCTCTCAACGTTTCCCTGGAGAAAGCACAGGTTCCTGGGCTGGCACTCAGGGCCCGGCCTGGTTGCGACCTGGCTCTACCCGCACTGACGCGCTGCTCTCCCTCTCAGCCCCCCTGGCCTGCGCACACGGCTCCCCGCACCCTCTGAGTGCTGTCCCCCCAGTTGGAACACACGCCCGATGTGACTTTCTCCATCCAACTCGCACCATCACTTAGGGTCAGCTTCACGCCACTCTCCTGTGAAACCCTCCGCAGGCCCCTTCCCACGGGCATTCCATAAGCGGCGCTGGTCCTGGGTGTCTGCTAGTGCCGCCAGCACTGCGCACGGAGCAGGGGGCACAGTGGTGAGCCTACCGGAGCTGAGCCCCTCCCTCAGAGAACCAGGGTCTCCCTGGTAATAACGGTCTGGAATGGAGACAGTTTGCCATGTGCGTTTTCCCTTTATTTCACCCACACACCTGGCTAGACGCAGCTCGAAAGCTAAACCTTTGAGTGAGGCTCTTCGCACCCGCCAACTCACGAGCAAAACAACACGTGGCACATAATAAGCTTATGTCAAAACAGTGTGCGCCTCCGCTCTTGGCTGTAGGACAAAAAAAAAGTGAGGAAGGTTCCAAAACTATGAAAGATATTCAACAAAATGATCAACTTAAAAAATAAAAATGCACCATCTTATGTACCTTGATGACTGACAGGTACAAGAGGTTTAGTTCAAGGCTCCTAGACAAACACAAGTTAATGCACATTATTCTGGAAACATTTCCAACTGAGAAAAAAGCAATCTGGTGCCATAAGGGTCCAGAAGCTGAGGCGGACGTGGGTTTCCAGTTTGAAGGGTGAGAGATGAGGTGTGTGACTTGTGTATTCATGAAAATCAGATGCCACCTTGTGGCCAGACGTAGAAATGCAGGAATTTCGCTGGCAAAAGAATTGATTGCTCTGGGAATCACTTACAGAATTACATTCCACGAAAACCATGCTCCATCCCAGTGGGGACAGTGCATTTCCACATTTACCCTCAAGACACTTCTTTTCTCTAACCTATGATGTCCTTACAGACATAATCCTTGATTCACACACATGCCACTTACAAGCCTCCTAAAGCCCGCCTTCTCTAATTCATAGGATTAGCTGTCGCCTCACCCTAAATCCAGTGATTATTAACCTCTGAAAAACTCTCAGAAAAAAATAACTTTTTGTTAAGCCTCACCCGATGGTATTTTTCCATTGATTTTTAGAGTAAATAGAAGGGAGAGACGGAGGAGAGAGAAAGAGAGAGAAATATCGATATGAGAGACACATCACTTGGTTGCCTCCTGACCAGGGCCCAGGATCGAACCCGCAACTCACGCACATACCCTGGACCGGGATTGAACCCATGACCCTTCGGTGCATGGCCAATGCTCTCACTACTGAGCCACACCAGCCATGGCACTCTCAGAAACATTTTGACCTCTGAAGAGTGAAGATGGCATCACAGATATTTTCAAGGATATTAGGTGAAACACAATTTCTTGGCAGAAGCAAAGAAATTTTCAGAGACAAGCGAATGCTAAAAGTTGTCTATATGAAGTAATTTAAAAATCTTTTATAATTTGTAATATTTATATTTTGTGAGAGCCTATGAATTAAACATTTCTATTTTACAATGTTTTAAAGCTGTTTACATTTCATAAAAGTAATAATTAATTTTGAGAGTACTGGAAAGTTCAGAATTTCCCTCAGACTGAGACTTATTCAACCGGAAAGGTCAATAGAAACATAATCATGCCTTCCTGCAGATATTATCTATTTGGATTGACAGGTGACAAACATACATCCCAAGATTCATACTTCCAGCTGAATGCAACCAGGTGAGCCAACGTGGCAGCGAGTCCTCTCCCTGATTGCATCTGTGTGAAATGTGGAGTAAAATAATGTGAAAATGTTCATGCGGCACTAGGCTTCTCAAGGTTCTAATGGGCACAGCTTTTTTTTTTTGAAATGTATTTTATTGGTTTTTTTTGTTTGTTTTTTGTTTTTGTTTTTTTACAGAGAGGAAGGTAGAGGGACAGAGCGTTAGAAACATCGATGAGAGATAAACATCCATCAGCTGCCTCCTGCACACCTCCCCACCGGGAACGTGCCCGCAACCAAGGTACATGCCCTTGACCGGTATCAAACCCAGGACCCTTCAGTCCCCAGGCTGACGCTCTATCCACTGAGCCAAACCGGCCAGGGCATGGGCACAGCTTTGTGGTGAGCATTTTCTATAATGAAAGTCCTTGACAACCGAAATCCCCGAGGACTCGGGGCAAGGTCCAAATTTCAACAGCCTGGGGCCCAAGACTGAAAGCACCAGCAGCAGCCTGGTAGCCGAAGACCCAGGGCTGGCAGCTTCCTGCGGTTGTTTCTTATCCTCTAGCACAGTGGCTCTCAACCTTCCTAACGCCGCGACCCCTTTAAGACAGTTCCTCATGTTGTGGTGACCCCCAACCATAAAATTATTTTTGTTGCTACTTCATAACTGTCATGTTGCTACTGTTATGAATCGTAATGTAAATATCTGATATGCAGGATGTATTTTCAGAGGTCTCCACCCACAGTAGCACATCTAGTCATCTTATCCATAGTTTCGTTTGTGAGCATAATAATGAAACTCTGTGGTCAGTTCACAATCTTTAGGCAGGGTACAGGGTCTGAGGGACAATTGTCCTGTATGACTACCCCTCAAGCTCATGATATGAGTAAAACCTGGGTAAATTACACATTAAGGGGGTCCTTTAATGGTACTGAGTAGGCAGTGCTACTGGGAGGAGCAGCCAGGAAAAAAAATGATCTGGCCCGGCTGGTGTGGCTCAGTGGTTGAGCACCCACCTATGAACAAGGAGGCCATGATTCAATTCCCAGTCAGGCCACATGCCCAGGTTGTGGGCTCGATCCCCAGTGGGGGATGTGCAGGAGGCCGCTCATCAATGATTCTCTGTCATCATTGATGTTTCTATCTCTCTCTCCCTCTCCCTCCCTCTCTCTGAAATCAATAAAAAATATATTTTAAAAAATAATGTTCTGAATGGAAAGACTGGACCAAACCCTGAGCCTATTATTCATTGTGGACGAAAAAAATTCCTTCACACAAAACGGAACATGAGGTTGTAAGGCTCATGGTGTCCAATGGAAGGTGACCAAAAGCACGGATTCATTTGTAAATGTTCTTCCTTTCTTACTGTCAAAATGGGTCTATTCCAACTTTCTATGTTGAAGAGATTATTTTGACATTGACTTAGATAAATAGCAATCTGTTTATTGATGCTATCTTGAATTTTCACCTTGGCCTCTATAACAATTGTTTTAAGATCAGCCAGTTTCTGAAAGGCCAGTTTGCAAAGCATACCTTCTGTGAATACCAACACACGGATCAGCTTTTTGTTGTTGGTTTGGTAATTTTTCTCTGGTCCATTTTTCGCACTGAGCACACAGTGGATAAGTCAGCATGCCCAGGGGCCGGAGCACTAGCCCTGCAGGCCACCAGCTGGTTGGGTGATCCTGAATGGTCTTGGGCATATCTTTTCACCTCTCTGGTCTATGGTTTCCTCATCTGTAAATGAAAGGGTTGGTCCAGAGGGTCTGTGCTAGTCCCTCCAGCTGGAACACCGATGATAATGTCCTATCCAGTCTCTAAGACAGTCACGAAGGTAGCTTACATGCTTTGAACATGAGGTTAGGGAGAGAATCTTCACAGCCTTTCAGCCTGCCCGCCACAACGAACCACTCATTGTGCTTTACTCCTCACTCCCTAAACTACTCTACAAATCCTGTATAATAAAAGCCTAATATGCTATGTGTCCGGTCAGCCAGTAGGCCGTTCAACCAATCAAAGTGGAATATGCTAATAATATGCTAAGGCCACTCAACCGCTCACTATGATGTACACTGACCACCAGGGGCAGACGCTCCGACCTATAGGTTAGCTTGCTGCTGGGGTCCGGCTGATTGGTGGGGTCCCTCGGCCGGGCCTGCACCCTCTCGCAATCCAGGACCCCTCAGGGGATGTCAGAGAGCCAGTTTCGGCCCAAACCCACAGGCCAGGCCAAGGGACCCTACTGGTGCATGAATTCGTGCACTGGGCCTCTAGTAAAATATAAAACTCCAGGAGGTTGATAGAGGAAAATGATGGATATGGTTTGTAGTTGTTACATCTCTCTGCCTAAATTCGGAGTGAGGCCTGCTGACCTGGGCCCAGCACAGTGCCTGAAAGAAAACTGGTCAGACTGAGTGCCTGCAGCTAGGAGGTGTGATGGCAGCAAGGTCCTTACTTTCACGGTGCACACGTGTGGCTTTTCTATGGCCCGTTTAATAGAAGAGTCTATGTGTCTAAACTACGTATATGCCTTATTTTTTAGAACAGTTCTTGGTTCACAGTAACATTGAGAGGAAGGTACAGAGTTTCCACCCCCTGCCCCATGCATAGGCTCCCCCATTATCACATCCCCCACCAGAGTGTACACTTGTTATAACTGATGAACCTACAGTAACACACCATTATCACCTGGAATCCATAGTTTACATCAGGGTTCACTCTTTGCGTGATACATTTTATTATGTGTAGTGACCTGTGTCCAGCATCATAGTATCATGCAGGGCAATTTCATTGGCCCCCAAACCCTCCACGCTTTCCCTGATTGTATCTATTGCACCTATGTGTCTATATCTATTCATCCCTCCCTCTAACTCCTGGCAATCCTGGTTCAATTTGCTCTCTCCATAGTTCGGACTTTTCCGGAATGCCACACAGTCAGAATCATACAGTATGGAACCTATTAGATTGGCTTCTTTCACATAGTAATATGCATTTAAAGTTCCCCTGTGTCTTCTCATGGCTTGCTGGCTCATTTCCTCTTAGTGCTGAAGTATATTCCACTGTCTGGGTGTCCCACAGTTTATGTACCCACTTGCCTATGAAGGACATCTTGGTTGCTTCCAATTTTGGCAACTATGAGTAAAGCTTCTATAAACATAGTTTTCAACTCCTCTGGGTTGAAAGGCATGTGCTCACTGGGTCATAGGATAAGAACATGCTGGTGTTGTAAGAAACCGTCACATTGTCTTCCAGAGCGGCGGCACCATTTTCATTCCACCGGCGATGAGCGCGAGCTCCTGCTGCTCACGTCCTCGCCAGTGCTTGTGGTGTTAATGCTCTGGGTTTGGGCCGTTCTAGTAAGTGTGGAGTGATATCTCATGTTTTTAATTTGCATTATCCTGGTGACATATGATGTGGAGCATCTTTTCATGCACGTATCTGCCATCTGTGTATCTTCTTGGAGAGGCATCTGCTAAGGCCTTTGGCCTATCTTAAAATCAGATTATTTTCTTCTTGCTGGATTGTAATGGTTCTTTGTATATTTTGAATATTAATCCTGTATCTGACAGGGCTTTTTGTATATATATATATATGCCCGGTCTGTGGCTTATCTTTTCATTCTCATGACAGTGTCCTTTGTAGAGCAGAAATTGTTTATTTTAATGAAGTCCAGCTTATCAATGATTTCTTTCCTAGATCATGCCTTTGATGTTGTATCTAAAAAGTCATTCATCGCCAAAACCAAGGTTGGCCATCTAGATTTCATCCATTGTTGTCTTCTAGTTTTATAGTTTTGCATTTTACATTTAGGCCTGTGATCCATTTAGAGTTTATTTTGGTGAAGGGGGTAAGGTTAGTGTCTGGAGTATTTGGCATGTGGATGTCCAATTGTTCCCGCACCATTGTATCGCTGTCAATTTCTCCCTTCAGATTCGTTAATGTTTGTATTCTGGTGTTCCTATGTTAGGTGCATATGTATTCATAAACATTACATCATCTTGCATGATTGAAACCTTTACCATTATGTACCGCCTCGCTTCATCTTTTATCACAGTCTGTTTTAAAGTCTATTTTTTCTAATATGAGTATAACTGCACCAGCCTTCTTTTCATTTGCATTTGCATAAGATCTTTTCCTCCCTTCACTTTCAGTCTGTGTGTCCTTGCTTCTGAAGTGAGTCTCTTACAGGCAGCATTTAAGGGTCTTATGCATCCATGATGCTGTCTCATACTGTTGCTCTCTTATTCCTTCACTCGTGGGTGGAGCTAAATTGGGCACTGGCATGGTAGGGGAGCCTATTCCTACATTCGATGAACAATGAGGAGTCCTTAAAGGTTTTGAGCCAGTGAGCAACATGGTAAGTCCCTGAAGCACGGGCAGGAGTCCGGAGTTGGGGGTGAGGGGGGAGTGGAGATCTGGGTGATCTCCAGCAGGCGCCGGGACATTTAGATCTGGAGCCCAGGAGGGAAGATGGGGTGCTACCTCCACATCTAGGAGTCACCTTTCCAGCTGAAGCTGCGAGGACAGATCAGCACCAAGAGGTGGAGATGACAGCAGGTGCACGGGCGGGACCTTCCTGAGCAGCCACCCTGCAGTGACCAGGAAGGAAGTGCAGCTGGTGGGGAGAGCCAAAGGGAGTCCCCACGGGTGACCTGAAGGGCGGAGAAATGGAAGCCAAGAAAGGGAGCAAGAGAGGGAGCTGCACCTGCCCAGGCAGAGTGAGGACTACGGGGAGGCCAGGGGTCTGCAGACAAGGCACCACCTGCCACGCCTCCCAGACAGCCTGCTGTCATCCTGCCCTTCCACCAGGCCCCTGCCGATCCATGTTGATTCTGCCTCTGCACTCATCGGTTGCACTTATTCTGTTCCAGTGTCCCTTGCCTTTCCCTTAGTCATCCTTCTTCTGGACAATCCCGCTGTGACACCAAATACCTGGCCTCCTCTGCATCCCTTCTCCACTCCGTCCCGTCTGCTGCTGCCAGATGACTCTTCCCGAAGCTGAGCCCGGTCACGATGTCCTCGGAAGGAAGACCCCAATGGCTCCCCGTTGCCTATTAAAGGTCAGGCTCCTTGTGACGGCAGCCAAGCTCTTATCTACAGCTTGTCACCATCGGGGAGACAAGTCTTCATGTTCCTGGGAGCAGTACTAGCCCGGCTCTACTGCCACCCAGTGGCCGTCTCTCTCTTGTGCAACACTGGGCCTCGAAAGAGCCCGGAGGCTAGCGCTTGTCTATTTCTGGGTATAGATTCCTACGTTCGCCGATTTCCAGCCAGCAGCACGTTACTGAATGCGAAGCTCGGAAGGGATGCAGACCATCCGCTCCAGGGGCTGTGCGGGCGCGGCTCCAGCCCACCACTGGTGGGGACAGAGCCAGGAACGGATGGGCCAGCTTGGCAATGGTATCAGTTACTGTTCCAATTCTGACAGACTAACTGGAACTTAAGAAAACACAATCAGCTCGGAGGGTCTATGGCCGCGGTTCTCAACCTGTGGGTCGCGACCCCTTTGGGGGTCGAACGACCCTTTCATAGGGGTCGCCTAAGACCATCGGAAAACAAATATATAATTATTGTTTTTGTGATTAATCACTATGCTTTAATTATGTTCAATTTGTAACAGTGAAAATACATCCTATCAGATATTTACATTATGATTCATAACAGTAGCAAAATTACAGTTATGAAGTAGCAACGAAAATAATTTTATGGTTGGGGGTCACCACAACATGAGGAACTGTCTTAAAGGGGTCGCAGCATGAGGAAGGTTGAGAACCACTGGCCTATGGGAAGGGCTGGGCTTACGGAGGTCCCTCCAGGAGCTCTATGCCCACGTGGGGCTCTCTGGTTCTAACTTCCCTTCCCTTAACTTCCTCTTCCCGTGGCTAACCGCCCCTCCATTGTGGCATGTACTCCAGAGTGTGCCGTGGCTTGCCATGTCTGCGTGCACTGGGTTGCAACCCTTGCTTTTCCCTGAATAAAGCCTCTTGGTGAGGAAACACCTAGTCAACACTAACTTCCAGCGGACACTTCCATGGCAGCCTCCGCTACATCTTGGTGGGCGAGATTTGATTGCCTCAAGGAAGTCTGGTCTTCCCGGGTGGCCTTGTGTCCGGCTGCAGGCCTGGAAGGGTGAGAACCCCACTTACACTTGCCTCTTTGCCCACAACACAGGCACAGCGCTCGGCTCACGGGAGGAACCAGGTTTGGTGGCAGACTGACTTCGTGGGGCAGGCAGGGGACCATCTGCTGAATGCATGCACATTCACTGGGAGCAGGTGGGCCTCCCATACCTGCCCCCAACCCCCATGTGGAAGCAACTACAAGCTACAAGTCTGCTTTGAGAAGCACAAGATTGGTCTTCAGTAAACTGCCAAGCGGGAAGTGTATCTCCAGCCTTCCTCACCCGCTGATCGGCCCCCTTCCCACCTCCTGGCACCTTGCCATGGGTGCCCAGGCCCTCAGTGAAGTAGGTGCTCTGGCCTCCAGAATCACGTGAAGAATCGAGAGTTGTCCTGGCTTCCCCGAGAGGTCTGAGACACCCCAGCCCCAGCCCCACTCCCTCCCCAGAAAAGGGTCAGTTCTCAGGTGTAAGCGGTGACCTTTAGGAAGCGTGTGTGGATCCTGGCCACCCCTCTGCCTTCCACTCAGAGGGACTCTGACCCTCCACAGAGGGGTCATCAGTGTGCATGTGAGAGAAACAGGCATGAGCATTCCGTGCACAGTGCCTGTCACCCTCACGCTCCCACACTAGGGAGAACAGCTGCCACACTCCGTGCAGGGTGAGCACTGCCAGGATGCAATAACATGACCTCTGGCTGGCGTGACCTCTGGCTGGCCGCCAGGGCACTCAGCTTCCATCTAGATAAAAGGGTGGAAAGGGACCATTCTGTCAGCATCACAGACCCTGGTCCTTAGTGCACGAGACTGGCATGGGCACACCCCATAGATTCGTTTCTGCTCTCCACCCACTTTCCTCACACTCTGGGACTCCCACACTGAGCCCACAACACTTCAAAGACCAAGGCTTTATTTGTCTCTAGCTCCAGTGTTACAACTGTAGCAGCACATCAGAACCCCCACACATGAACACACATTTCTCCCCTTCAAACAGCGGGCAACAATTGAGGCAGGAACTACGATATTTACTACAGTAAACACCCTTATAACATTCACTGTGTCTAGCAGGTAGGAAGCAGCAGTACCTTTGCCTTTAACAGGCACAATCGTCCTTACATAAAGTTACTGGCATAACAAAGTGTTGGAGATGCAGCCTTCAGGGCACAGGGCTGGGAATAAGACATCAGCATTAAAGAAGGAAAGAAAAAGAAACCATACAAAAGGATGTGGGCCAGTAAATACCTAGATTTCACCCCAAATTTTAAAAATATAGTCATGGACTGGATTGTTATCCCATTTGAAAAAAATCCATGTTTTATTCAAAAATAAAACTGATGAACAAGTGGGTGAATCTCCAATCAAGGTCTGACACACACATGCGCACACTCGCTCAGAGCTGAGCATTGTACCAAGAGGCATTGGCTGCCTGCAGGTGCCACTCCAAAGACACCACCAGCCAAGAGCAGGCCAGTTATGCTGAGTGGCCATCATGGGGGCGGGGAGGACACTTTCCTAGTTAGCCCTTCACAACCACAAAGTCACGATCAACAAGTGGACTGCTGTCGGCACAAGGCAACAGCACAAACTTCGGAGCTCAGGATGAGCCGGGAAATTAATTCCCACAAAATAAGCGATCATTTGTCTATGTGTAGTGCTCATGCAGCCCCAGGGAGACCCGGTGGGGAAGGCAGGACAGGTGGCATCACCCCCACTTCTATGCGATCCACTGCACAGTGGGGATCAGACCTCCCACCGGAGCCCAGAGCTCTGAACTCTCCCTCCATCTGCTCCTTGCCTCTCGCAGCCTAAGGGGTTTTCCCAGAGAAGTAAACAGCTTCTTCTCTGAATAATAGCAAAAACAAAATCCTGTAAGGAATAAGAAACATTGTGCAACAATGTGGTGAGTATAAGTGGACAAAAGGGGTGGTTGGGTAATTATTTTAGAATTTGATCTGTTTTTTCCATTCACAGAATTTAACAGAACACTGGACATGTTTAGAGAGTCGTAAACACTTGCCACAGCAACATGGTCGCCATGGGCTTTTGCACCCCAGGGGGGCAGATGCTGGTTAACCCTGAGCTGGGACAGGCCAGCAGCTGACCCCACCCAGGAGGATGGCCCACACATGGGAGCTGCCAGCGCCCTCTCCTGTCCCTCATCTGAGACTCCCAGCACGAGTGTCCCAAGATGAAAACTGTCCCAGCGCCACCTGGGTTCTTCCCAGGAAGTTATAGGAGCCGGGTCTGCGCCTCAGTGAGCGGCTCAGCACTGACTGCCTGAGGCCAAGGGCCAAGGGCGAAGGCTGGACCAGGCCTGCAGGAATGAAGCACACTTGTGCTCTGCTCCCTTTAAAAAGCCGGGCTCTGAAAGGAGGCCATCAGCTCATCCCTTGCAAGTCTGGCCGCCAATGGAGAGCCGTGGCCAGAGGAACAGGCCTGCCCGCTCTCCGTGATAATCTGGCCCAGACTCACCATCGCAGAGAACAAGGTAGTTAGGCCTCGTGTTCTCCACTGATGAGGACCTATGGGGGCTGAAGGAGGCTCCGGAGGCACCCGGACTTGTGCCTGAGGGTCTGGGCCTTGCTTCAGCGGCCAGGCCCCGGCTGGGGGGCCTGCCGCCTATCACTGCAGTGAGAGAAATGCCATATACTTGCTATGTGTTTTCAAATCCCTAAATCTGCACAGGGAAACAGATCAGGAGATTTAGTCAAAGCACAAACAAGAACACTAGAGCCGCCTGGGTTACCAGGGGGATGTGGAAAGAAGTCCTAGGAAATGGTGGGACTAATCCCAGCTGGTAGCCAGACGCTGGCGTTTCACGGGCTTCCAAGTGCTGGCCCAGGGAGGCGCACGCTCCGCCCCCGGGAAGGAGCCCCGTCATTCTAATTCTGCCGGGGCCACTGTCCTTCAGGCGGTCCTGTCGCCAGCACACGTGTGCGCCCACAGCAGAAGAGGGCGTCCCAGGGCCCGGTCTCTGGTCCTGGAATTTTAAGGAAAGACAAAGGCTAAAGGCACATGAAGGGAATGAATGAATGAAAGGGGAAAAAAAATAGCTGAAAGATACATATTATTTGTGTGTTTTTTCAATGTACCTCCCCCCAAGCCCCATAAAAAGAGAAATTCAAAAATATAAACATATTTATTATTTTACATTCAAGTGAAACTCCCATTTGGGGGCTCAACACAACTCTAGGCCACATTTAGCAATTTATTACTTGGGTGCCTTTTTATCTAACCCAATGGAAGAATTCCACCCTCCGTTTTTTAAAATCAGCTTTGTATTCCTAGCTGTCACACTTATCCGTACACACACAGGCGCACACACACACAAATCCAAAAACCTCTACGTAGAAAAATAAAGAATAAACATTACCCATCCATTTTATGCTGTGTACTAGAACTTTTATATACATAATGTGCTCTTTCTGCGTTCATGGTTTTCAGTCATGCACTTTCTTCCCCACTGTGTGACCTATGATTCGAGGGGCGGGGCCTGCCACAGCGAAGCAGGAAAGCTACATTCCTCGTAGGGGAGGAAATAGAAAGCAATTTCTCACTTTCCTTCCAAAGTCTTTCCCCCCCTACCACCACCTCGGACATCCCTGCGGACGGCCTCTGGGAGGCGGCTGTCCCATCCTCTCCTCTCTCCAAGGCGTCAGGGAACGGAAGGCCCCCCCTGAGAAGACCCTGCAAAAATAATCCCGCTGTGAGGGTGCGGGAAGGGAAGCAGGCAGGGAAAACCTTTTAAAAACACAAGATTCTGGAATCGCTGCCCACAGCCTGTTCCTTTAGTACGGAGTTCGATTCTCCAGCTTGTGCTTGGTGAGGAAGTACTTGAAAAATTCGTAGACAGACCAGGAGATGGCAGTGGAGGGCATCTGGTAGACGATGCGGGCCTGCATGCCCTTGAAGTAGCCTGGCAGGCCATTGAGCTGGTACACCGTCCGGAAGGCATTGGCCATGCCCGTGAGCCGGCCGCTGATGTTGGCCAGGCTGAGGGCCATGTTCTCCTGAGTGTTGAGAAGGGTCTTACAGACGTCCAGGGGGGTGGTGGCGGCCGCGGCCAGGGCCCCGGCCAGCCCGCCGGAGAGGATGTGGGACTGTGGGTTGTAGCCCCGGTGGGGGTTGACCTGTTCCTGCAGGAACTCGTAGGTGATGAAGTGGATGGACTGGAAGGGAATGTTCATGGTCAGCTGCGTGGTATAGCTCCGGTAGAAGGCCCGCAGGCCCTCGGTCCTCCAAACCGTCCGGATGCAGCCGAGGGCCGACCGGTGTGGCGAGTTGTACATCTGCATGCGCTGTTTCACAACTGTAGGTGGGCCGCAGGGTGTGGTGGACAGGCAGGCAGGGGGCAGTGGGTTGGTTTGGCCCCACCCCGGGTCAGAGTGCAATGGGAAGCCAAGCCATAAAGAAAAACAAGCAAGTTTAGACACGCTGGTAACAGGTCAGAGCGCGCACACACAGCCACAGCCGGAGACCACAGAGGGCCAGCTGCAGGCGGGCCGCGCGCCCACCCCAAACCTGAACCCTGCCCCTGGCCCTCCGGCCCTCCTGTCTTCACCTCCTGGACACGTGTCCCGTCTCTCCTTTCCTGGTCTGACAGGGTCATTAGCTTCTGTGTCACAGTGCTCTGGGAAGACTCTAGGGCAGTGATGGCGAACCTTTTGAGCTCGGCGTGTCAGCACTTTGAAAAACCCTAACTTAACTCTGGTGCCGTGTCACATATAGAAATTTTTTGATATTTGCAACCATAGTAAAACAAAGACTTACGTTTTTGATATTTATTTTATATGTTTAAATGCCATTTAACAAAGAAAAATAAACCAAAAAAATGAGTTCGCGTGTCACCTCTGACACGCATGTCATAGGTTCGCCATCACTGCTCTGGAATTACGCCAGCTCACTTCACGGACAACCTCCAGTGAAGGCCCCTGCTTGGTTCATACAAAAGTAGCTGAGGGTCAAAGGCCACGAGGCAAATGAGGGCCCACTGTGGTCCCTTAGGCTTGGAGTTGTAGTCATCCCCACCCATTGCCCAAATGAACACACAGTGTGCTTTTCTTTATTGTTAAAGGAATAAAGCCCATCAATCAACACGATGTCAAGGAGAAGAGGTGGAGGTTGACACTGGTTTTCTGCTCCTTTGAGAAGCGAACAATTCTCGCCTGGTTGGCATGCGCTAGCTGGTCACTGACCAGGCCCCCACATGAATCGCCTTAAACTCACACAGAGAAACCCACCTCCCAGTTGGAGCCGTCATGTCCCTGAAGGACAGAACAAGTCCCTGTCTGCTAGGTCCGGGGAGGCAGCTGACTACAAGTAAGAAATTTTAACCTTAAAAAACAAACTTGTAAGACAAGATTTAAAATGTTGACATTTCTCCCTTCTGGAAAGGGGTGGTTTTATGGGGGAGGAAGGGGAGAGAGTCCCTCCTCTCGCGGAGCCTAACCCAGCAGAAAGCAGGCCAGCACCAGGCCCCAAAGCTCCCTGTTACTCCGACCCGTCGGCTAGGGCCACTGGGACACAGAAAAGGCTGACGCGAGCCTGCACAGCTGAGAGCTGTTGCTCAATGCTCCCAAAATTCAAAAGGAAAAAGAGGTACGTGGGAGGAGATAGCTAAGCTAAAACAAAACGGCCAGATGTTCGCTTATGAACTCGAGTGATGCATACATGGGATTCAGAATACTCTCATCTCTACTCATGTACTCATGTTTGAAATGTTCCATGATGATTTCAACTTCCTTTTAAAAAAGCAAATTGAACATAAGCCTCCATGAAGGGCCTTTGACAGCCCCCCCCCCAAAAAAAAATGTGTCTAAGGTTGAGAAATGTTGACAAGGGCCAGAGGGCGTGTGTGTGTGTGTGTGTGTGTGTGTGTGTGTACAAAGATTTCAGACTAGTGCAGAAGGCGCACCAGGAGGGCTTGTTCAAACTAATTCCCTACTCCTACCCCCAGGTTCTGATTGATAGAGTATATTCGGATGGGATCTAAAAATTTGCATTTCTAATACGCTCCCAGGAGATGCTGATGGCTGCTACTCCCCAGATCACACCCCTGAGTAGCTCTGTTTGAGAGAACAGGAATACCAGAAGCTCAAAAACTAGTGCCCCTTCTTGAGGCCTTTACTAAAATGTGGTAAAAAAAAAAAAAAAAAAAAAAAAAAAAAAAAAAAAAAAAAAAGGATGTTCTTATTCTGCCTGGGGACCAGGAGTCCCCTTGCCCGACCTTCTGCCCCCACCCCCCGCCACCGCTTTTCCTGCCCCTCCGGCATCCCACTGCCACTCCCTGGGACCAGGAGACATTACCTTCTGCCGGGTTCATTACTGCATCGTGGAGCAGGGTGGCCATACTCCCAGCTATCCCTGCAAAACAAACTCCAGAAAATTACCCTCTGGGACCAGGCGCTCTGAGAAAGTTCCTGGAGCCTAAAATCAGATGGAACCCTGGGCACAGCTTTCTAAGAAGCAAAATTCACTACCAACTCCACCCAGGTGCGTGCTGACTTTCTTAAAGCCTTAACGTAATCATGGAAATACTAGAGAACAATGGGGAAGGAAGGTAAGAGGCACAGGTACCCAGGTTTTCATCCTGTAGAAACTCATTTTCTCTCTGGCAGTCAATCCTGGGCAAAGGTTAGACCGGCTAACGCTGGATGGTACCCAGAAAACACACCTCGTGGCTTTCCCCACCGTCTGGGTTTTAATGCTAGCTTGTCCCTCGCCTTGTCTACCCATGAACGCCCTCTGCACATACGCTGGGGCAATCAGAGGGGACGACACCATGCACACGGCTGAGAGGCAGGAAACACCAGGAAAGAAATCTTTAAGAAAATGCCTTAATAAGACCTAGGGCAGTAGTCGGCAAACTCATTAGTCAACAGAGCCAAATATCAACAGTACAATGACTGAATTTCTTTTGAGAGCCAAATTGTTTCAACTTAAACTATATAGGTAGGTACATTGTTATTAACTTAATTAGGGTACTCCTAAGGCTTAGGAAGAGCCACACTCAAGGGGCCAAAGAGCCGCATGTGGCTCTCGAGCCGCAGTTTGCCGGCCACGGACCTAGGCAATAGAGCACGGGAAGAGGACGTCAGGAAGACCTGCCCCTGGTGGATTTTCAGGGTTAATTTGCAAAGATATGACTTGTCTCGGACAGGGCCAATCATCTGGCTTCAAAAACCAGGAGTTTCAAAATCCTGGTTCAGGCCTGGGACTTTGCTTTTGGATTTGGGCTTCCTCCCTCTGTGGGTCACATGCCCAGTGATGAAGATGACTGCTGGAAGGTGAAAGGAATGAGTGACCCCAGGGTAAGGCTTCAGAAATATATGCTCACCCCCTCCCTCCACACACACTGCTGACTCTCCCCAGAAAGGTCAAAGTGCAATCAACCAGAGCACACACCACAGTGAAGCAGGCACAGCTGGGCAGACCCTGGCATAAACTGGGCACCATTTGGCATAACTTGCCATAAACTGGGCACCATCAAACCGCAGTCAAGGGGTCCAGTGGCCAAGGAGCTACACCATTACATAGGCAGTTTCAGCAAAAGGAGAGCCTTGAACTCAGGGATGGCTCAGTGGAGGCTCTTCGTGACCATCTCAATAAACGCAACTCATGCCCAATTTTTAAAAAGCAAAACAAATGTCTGCACACCAGCCAGATACAGTTATTACGACCAAGGTTGGCTGATGGGAAGGACACTTGGGGTTCTGCACAGAAAAGAGAAGGGGGAAAAATTGTTGCTGGTCACATCTACCTCTCCATTGTTGAACAATTAATTTTGTTAAAATAAGAGCACCGTGCACTGCCATCCACAGTCCCATTCCATACCCACACAGAAACCAAATGAGCCAAACCCCACAGGAGAAGCAAAACCACCACTCAGTGGGCCCGGTAAGACATGTCTAGGTAAGAGCTGCCCTCCAAACCCAAGCCCCCACCCAACTCCCAAACAACAAAAGAGAACTATTCCAGCCCTTGATCGCAGAGAGATGCCACTCAAACAAACAGAAGAGGGTGGGGGTGAAATTCCCAAGCCCCCAGAAGCTTAAGGTGGGAAAGGCCGTCTGCGCTGGAGCAAATCCTTTGTCAGCCATAAAACTTCTTGACCTTTTAAAGCTTAGTTACATCTTGACGTTGCAGAGACCTGTTGAACCAGTTTTTAAATAGTCTCAAAGAAGCTGTCCAGACAACTTTTTTTTGGAATCCAGCATTCAAAAGTTTTGTGTCTATTCGGGGTGTGTTTCCTAGATCTGATCATGAATGGCTTTTGAATGTGTCAAAAACAAAAACAAAACAAAAAAGTGAAAAGCCCACACAACAATGAAAACGGAAACACCTCTGTCACCAATCTCCCCAGCCTTCAGAAAGCGAAGAAGGGGAACGGGAAAAAGCATGTGTGCACGTGTGCGTGTGCTTGGGGGTGCGCGCGCACACACGGCGCTAGAGTTCTTTATTCACAAGCAAGCGTGGCGGAGACGAGGCCTCAGGCTGCTGGGTCACAGGGAGAAGAACCCTGGGGAAGGGTCTGTTGAGGACAGAACTTTCTAACTGCAGACAAACGCTTTCAAATACCATTGGCTATGTGGCTGTTTCCGTGGTGGTGGAAAACGGCATTTAAAGTCCTTTTCATTTTCTCATAGCAGCCAAAATACATGGCATGGGCCGGCCCTGCGCCCATGACCATCACGTTGAGCCCTCGCAAGGGCCTCCAGAAGCCTTCAGTCCGTACGATTTTCTTGAGGGCTCCGTAGATGCTTGTGTACTGGGCTTTGGGATCTGGATTCAAACTCTGCATTCGTGTCTGGGGGAGGGCAACAAAACAAGAAAAGAGGGGCATTAGTGAGGGCAGTCAAGAGGGACCCAGAGAGAGTGAGAGAAAACAGTCCATTTTCATCGTTTCACAGAATCTCTTGGTGAAGAAAACACGGGTTCTCTCCTTCCTGGATTGCTCACTGCTCATCTCTCCTCCCTCCCAGACATCTACACATTCACATGGATTTCATTACAGCCGGCCAAGGGGGTAAGGATGAGAGACAGGAGTTAAGACTAGGAAGACCTGCCCTGCCACTGGCAAGCTGTGTGACCTTTGACGCGTCCCTTAACCTCTTTGGACCTTGGGAATCCTTTACTAAAAAAAAAAAAAAAAAAAAATAGCCCTGGCCAGTGTGGCTCAGTTGGTTGAGCATCATCTCATGCACCGAGAGGTCGCTGGATCAATTCCCCATCAGGGCACATGCCAGGGTTGCTGCCAGCTCGATCCCCAATAGGGAGTGTGTAGAAGGCAGCCAATCGATGTTTCTCTCTCATCGATGTTTCTCTCTGCCTCTCCCTTCCTCTCTCTCTAAAATAAATAAAAAATATATATTTTTAAAATAGTCATGGGAATATAAAGTACAGCATAGGGAATAGAGTTAATAATATTGTAACAGCCCAGCTGGAGTGGCTCAGTGGTTGAGCGTCAACCTATGAACCAGGAGGTCACAGTTCAATTCCTGGTCTGGCACATGCTGGGGTCGTGGGTTCAATCCCAGTAGGGGTCGTGCAGGAGGCAACCGATCAGTGATGTTTCTCTCTCATCACTGATGTTTCTATCCCGCTCTTCCTCTCTCCTTCTATTTTCTGAAATCAATAAAATTATATGCTTAAATAATAATATTGTAATAACTATGTAAGGTGCCAGGTGGGTACTAGAATTATCAGGGAGAACAATTCATCCTATCTAATAATAGACAAACATGGTAATTAACCGTACCCCTGACACGCTTCCCACTGGCTAATCAGCGAGATATGCAAATTAACTGCCAACCAAGATGGCGGCCGGCAGCCAGGCAGCTGAAGCGAACAGGAGGCTTGCTTGCTCCAGTGATGGAGGAAGCCAAGGTTCCCCGCCTGCTGCTGCCAGCCTCTGAGCTTGCACTCTAAGCAACTATGTTGCAATTATAGAACCTAAACAATCCCCAGAAACCTGCTTTCAGGAGTCAGAGCTGGAGCGAGCAGGACCGCAACAGTGTTACACTTATAGAACCCAAACAAACCCAGATACCTGCTTTCAGCAGCAGAGGTCTCAGAGCTGGAGCCGAGCCTCAGAGCTAAAGCCAGCTCTCAGCTCCAGTGACAGCCATAGAAGGTAAATAAATCCCAGAATAAAAAAAAAAAGAAAAAAAGGAGAGGTTGGGAGTTTCAGTCACCCGCCAGCCTGAAAATGGCCCTCAGCCCCTCACCCAGACTGGCCAGGCACCCCAGTGGGGACGCCCACCCTGAAGGGGGTGTGACCAGCTGCAAACAGCCATCATCCCCTCATCCAGGCTGACCAGGCACCCAAGCAAGACCCCCACCCTGATCCAGGACAGCCTTCAGGGCAAACCAGCCGGCCCCCACCCGTGCACAAGGCCTCTATCCTATATAGTAAAAGGGTAATATGCAAACTGACCCTAACAGCAGAAAGACTGGGAATGACTGGTCACTATGACACACACTGACCACTAGGGGGCAGACGCTCAATGCAGGAGCTGCCCTCTGGTGGTCAGGCGCTCTCACATGGGAGGAGCTCTGCTCAGCTGCAAGCCAGGCTGATGGCTGCCAGTACAGCAGTGGTGGTGGGAGCCTCTCCTGCCTCCTCAGCAGCACTAAGGATGTCCGACTGCAGTTTAGGCCTGCTCCCTGCTGGAAAGTGGACATCCCCCGAGGGCTGCCGGGCTGCCAGAGGGATGTCTGATTGCCATCTTAGGCCCAACCCCCCAGGGAGTGGGCCTAAGCCCTGAGCGGTCCCAGACTGGGAGAGGGCACAGGCCGGGCTGAGGGACCCCCCCTTCCCCCCACCCCCGAGTGCACAAATTTTTGTGCACTGGGCCTCTAGTAAATTATATAAATCTCTAATCACTACCCTGTATACCTGAAACTAATACCATATTGAATGTCAAATGTAATTGATAAATTAAAAACAAAACAGGGTTTTCATGACCGTAAGTGAAACAATGCATGTGAAAATCTTCAATAAACTCGGAGACCTAGGGAAACATGAGAACTGGGTTTTGCCCTGACAGGCGGGGCTCAGATGGGCATTCTCCCAGGCACCGAAAGGTCACTGGTTCAATTCCTGGTCAGAGCACATGCCTGGGTTGTGGGCTCGATCCCCAGTTGGGGCGTATGGGAGGCAGCCAATAGATGTTTTTCTTCTCTCTCTTCCCCTCTATCTAAAATCAATAAAAACATGTTTTCAAAGAAACTAAGTATCATTATTATTATCCTGTTGTTCCCACTCCGGTTCTCGTCTTCTGTGTCCTCACTTATCTGAGACCTCCACGTTCTGAAAGCTCCTGTTCAATCCCTACCATGAAATCTCCCCGGATTCTAGAGCCCGTCTGGCATTTTTGCCATATGCATTTTGCTGTAAGCATCTTTGCCACAATCATTTTTGCAGCACAACTAATTGGCCACAAGGCAATTTTGCTGTAAAAAAATAATAAAAAATTAAAAAGGGGCATAAAAAGGGACACAATGAAACATGAAAAATTAAAAGGACTTTATTGCACAAAATGAAAATACATCATCTTCCACATCTTCCAAGTTTATCTGCTTGTTGATTCGCCTCCTCGTATGACATCACACTTTTTCTTTTTCCGCAACAATTTCTTCCTTCAAGTCTGTTTCCAGCTAAAGAACCGGTAATGCTCTCGAAGACTGTTGTGTTGTGAATCAGTAGCCACCGCTCTGGTATTCGCAAAGCTTGATAAACTTTTGGTGTTGATGGGTGTGAGGGCTGACTGTGGTCCCCAAAGGATTTGTAAACTGATGCGTGAACCATTTTCTACAATAGGATGAAATCTGGCTTCCCAGGTAGTTTTGTAATCTGCTTTCTAAATACTTGTTATCATCCACTATTTTAAGGCCACCACGACTGCTTGTCACTGTATAGACCATTACGAAAACTGAGATTATGTAATACACAAAGGGGAGTAACTGTGAGAAATTCGTTTATGGAGAAATGAAACCAAACTCACAACTAGGTTAAACACACGATGTCTGCCAAATTGTAAGCCAAACTATCAACTAGTCATTTTTATCTTTTACAGTGAAATTGCCTTAGGGCAAAAATGCTTATGGTGAAAATACCTAGAACCCCCCTCATTTCCTCTAAATACCTTTTACATCTCATCCTTGTAAGACAGCACCTACATATACAGGGTGCTGTTCCTAAATTTTTAACATGTAGTCTGGACTCCTGGAGGCAGAGATGGGCTCTCCCATCTCTGTTAGTGCCATCATGCTCCCCAGGCACCCGAGTGGATGCGATGGTTAATCTTATCCGTCAACCTGGTGAGTCCATGTTACCCGCACTGGCACCAGATATGGTCAAACGCTAGGCTAGGTGTTGCTATGATGGTACTTTTTGGATGAGCTTCACATGTAAATCAGTAGACTTTAAGAAAAACTCCATAGTGTGGGTGGGCCTCATCTAATCTCAAAGGCCTGAAGAGGAAAATACTGACATCCCCCAAGGAAGAAAGAATGCTGCCTCCAGACAGTCCTTGAACTTGAGCTGCAACATCAACTCTTCCCTGGGTCTCCGGCCAACCTGCCCTGCAGAGTTTGGACCGGCCAGGCTCCATCGTCACTCGGTTCGGAGAACCACTAAAGAAAGACCGCTCCCAGACCTAGCAGTTTCTGGTAATGACCTCCATCTGGCCTGTGCAATAAGAGAGTCACCTCTGGTTATGTGAGGAGGAGTGGCGAGGGGTGCCTGGGGAGGGCAGTGTGTGTGGAGGGGGCGGAGGCAGACAGCAGTGGGGCACCTGGTGCCAAGGCTCCAGAGCCAGCCGAGCCAACACCATCTATCTGAATTCTAGCTCTGGGACTCAGCTGGTTCCTTAACTTGGGGGCATAAAGTAACCCCAGAGAGCCACTGGCATGCGATAGCCTGGGAAACACCTGCTGTGGACGGGCAGTCAACAATGCCCAAACCTCTCCTGCCCGCCTCCAGGGATGTGCAGAACTCTCCCTTACAAAGCTGCTCACATCAACTTACAGAGGAAATTTCTGATTAGGTTCTCACCTCCCCTTTTTAAAACCAGGGGTGAGGCAGTGGGAGGAGTAGATATTACTGAACCCAAACGCACCGTCCTCCTATGGGAAAGAGACAGAAAACGGGGCATCTTTGCATATCCGTGGACTTCTCCATCCTCGGGGGCTGGTCCACTCAAGGCAGGCCACATTTAATGGCACGTGCCTAGAACAGAGAGAGACCCAGCCAAGGCCCCTCGGGCCCATCACAGCCATGGTTTGGGGGCGGAGCCTCTTCAGTCCTACAGCACCTTTGTTTCTTCAACCTGCCGGCAGGGAGCGCCCACTTGGGTCGGGCACCAGGACACAGAGAGGAAAAGTCAAGGGGGAAACAAGCAAAGTATGTGATAAGGGGAGAATGACACAGACTGTTCAGGGTGCCCAAAAGGAACTCAGAGAGACCAGGTTGCACCCTTACAGTCATGGTGCCTTTCAGCAGAGAGGCTGAGAGAAGCTGGAGGCGGCCAGGTAAGAAGTGAGGCAGAAGAGGCCGGAGCCAGAAAGGAAACCATCAGTTTAGTTTCTCTTTTTCCCGTTCAATGACTCTGCCAGTAAAACACTCAACTGAGACCAGAGACCAGTAAAAAACACACCTGTGGACCGGAGACGAAGAAAAAGTCACGGTGGCGAGAGACAACCCAAGTGTTCATCAATGGACGGACGGGTGGATAAGCAAAATGTGGTCCATCCATACCATGAACTGTTACTCAGCCTGGAAAAGGAAGGCCACTCTGACACCTGCTACAACATGGGTGCGCTTGGAGGAAATGATGCTAAGTAAAATAAGCCAGTAACAAAACGCAAATGGTGTATGATTCCACTTATGAGGTACCTATAGTCAAATTCATCTGGACAAAGAGTAGAATGGTGGTTACCAGGGGCTTAGGGGAGGAGGGGAGGGCAGTTAGTGTTTAAAGGGGACACAGTTGCCCGGTCTGGTGTCTCAGTTGTTTAGAGCATCATCCCAATACACCAAGGTTGTGAGTTTGATCCCTGATCGGGGCACATACAAGAATCAACCAAGAAATGTATAAGTAAGTGAAACAACAAATTGATGCTTCTTGTTCTCTCTCTAAAAATCAATTTTTTTTTTTTTTAATTTAAAGGAAACAGAGTTTTGGTTTTGCAACTTGTAGAGTTCTGCAGATGGATAGTGGTGACGGTGGCCCAACAATGTGAATGTATTTAGGGCCACTGAACTGCACACTTTAAAATGGTTAAGATGGTTCCTATGCTATTATGTGCACTTTACCACAAATTTTTAAAAAGTCAGGGAGAAGGTGAGAAAAAGGGAAAATAAAATGAATGAAGTAGGATGCATGGAGGGAGGGCAGAGCTTAAAAAACAACAACACAATCACAAACCAAAAACAACGGAAACAGAGAATTTCACAATCCACCTTTCCGGTCCTGGGTTTCAGTTCCTGCTCAAGGCCTTGCTACATGGCTCTCCATTTCCTCATAATAACCTCCCGCTCTGCATTTTAATTCTCCCTTCTTAGAAACTCAGGATGCGCATCGGTGTGTTCAAGGCCCTGGAAGCCCTTCGGGAAAGCCGCCTGTTGAACTCGGTGTCACCAGGCACGCCTTAAACGTCTGTCTTTGGCGATGGAAGCCGTGGCTCTCTGAATAACCAGCTCTGCCCGCAGAGCGCACTTGAGAACACGCGGCTGTAGCCAACGGGCCCTGGAAGCAGGAAGTGCACAACCAGCTGCAGGTGTCAGAGGACCCCCGGCAGCCCCTGCAGCGTGGGCAGCCTGGGGGACAGGGCCCGAGAAGGTAGTGGAAATAGCAGGAGGAGCCCCCTGCTGCGTGCTGTCATGCTACCCCCACACTGCTAACTGCCGTCGGCCCTAAAGGGGCAGGTAGAGAAAAGTGCCTTGGCCCGGAAACCAGGAAACCTGGGCCTCTGGCCTGGTTCTGCCACTCACTGTGTGACCTGAGCAAGCCCCTCAGGCGCTGCTACAGGAGGTGCCACGTCAATGATACCAACTCTGTACCTGCACTGGCCTGGCCAGCATGGAGTGAGGGGTGGCCGGGCCCCTTGCTCAGTAACTCCCCCAAGAAGACAAGACAGGACCAGCCTGCCTGGCTGGCCCATCCTCTCACTGATGGGGGGGGGGGGCGGGGAGGGAGAGGGGGGGCGAGTGGGGGAACAGGGAGAGTGGAAAATACGCTGCTGTCCCAGGTGAGCTGGCAGGATCAGATGACGGGAGCTGCGAGGGCCCTGGGCACAGAGCACATCTAGCTCAGCACCTGCCTTTTCAGATGCGACACTGGGACCCGAGTGGGAAAACCCGTGCCCGAGATCGTGCCAGGAGAAGATAATACAGTATCTGCCCACTGATCCATCCCAAAGCACCTGCTGAGATCCTACTCTGAGGAGGTGAATGGGGAGACGGGCAGGGGTGGGGGCTCCCGGTTCCTGGTGCAAGCGAGTGAACAAACATCACAGCTCAGCGAGGGACACAGCTCCCACCCAGGGACCAGGGCTGCACCCCAGAGGCCAGCCAGGAATTTGTTCCTTTCTTTCTCCCAGAGAAAGGAATGCAAGTTCAGGTACCTAGAAAGAGCTAGAGAAACACCAACTAATGTTAGCATCTGCCACCAGTGTCTGCTTCAAAATGAGAAATCAAATTGCTAAGTTGAAGTTTATCCCTTCCGCCAGCTGTCCACAAGTAGCACTATCACTAAGTTGAACCAAGTAAAATCTCTAAGCCAAGGGCAGGCCCAATCCCAGCCCCCTTCCCACGGTCGCAGGCCTCACCCATAACTCCGTGGCTGGCAGCTCTCCCGTGGCCCGTTCACCGCGGCACTGTGTGCTCACTGCTCTGTGGTCCGCTGATGACACCCCAGCTCCCACCCACAACCACCAAGGACAGAGCGCGCTGGGCCTGAGAGCCCATTCCCACGCAGGCCTCCCTGGCCAAGATGCCACCATGGATTGCAGCTAAGCTGGGAGGAAGAGCATCTGGGGCACAGTGACCTGTGGGGAGAGGACCGCCTTCCAGAGCAAAGCCACAGGCCTCACTGAGGGCTTGGAAAACCTTCCTTGCCTCACGTTCCAGAAGCCGTGGAGGCACACAAACCACACCGGGGAGAACCAGGCTCAGTAAAACTTTCAGCACTCCGAGTCCAAATCTGCCAGCGAGGCTTCACGCCCAGCCCTTTGGAAACACATGCAGAAGCATCCAAAACGAGGCATCGGCACACCATCAGCATCACCCCCCCCCCCCCACACACACACACACACACACACACTCACGCTCCCGCAACAGAGCCATGCGGAACCCTCTGAGGGAGCCGGGCCCTCACAGCGCGCTGAGGCTCATCAAAGTGTATTCCCAAGTTCGGATTTCCAATCACGTCTCTTTACATCTCCCAAACGGGCAAAAGTGTGCACAAAGAAAACATACTTTGTCTCTTTCCTTTAATCAAAAGGAAAACTTGATCCTCTTGAAGTTCAGGAATCAGCGAGAGAGAAAAATGACTCGTCGAAAGCAGTCCTTGCCTCCCCCCGCAATAAAAGCGGCGGGGGAGTGATTACATTCCGGAAGCAGGTGGCAGGTGTGCACAGAGTTCCAGGCCTAGCCCTTCCCAAAGCCCCTGTCAAGAACCATCATTTTAGAGAAGCAACTGGCCAGCTCCTAAGAAAATTGGGCAGAAGACCGGAAGAGAGAAAGATGACAGGTGGCAGCTAAATCCTATCAGCACCAAGTTTCCTGTCTCCTCTAGGAATCCCAGACACCCCTCAGTTTCCACATCACACTGATGTCAGGAGGGTGGGAGGAAGTGGCACAACACGTGAGAACAAAGCACCAAGGCTGTGCAGCCTTCTCACTTGTGTCCCCCGGGCCCGGCGTCAGAAGTCACATTCGCCCTCAGAGCAGACCGGTCACTCCAACGTTCTGTCACCTGCCGCCCCCGAGGTGCGCGCCTGGACCGCAAGGGGTCACACCTGTCATGAACACTCTCCATGCACAATCCTGAAACCTTCAGGGCTCCTTAGGGGCACTGCTGTCTCTAGGGACAAAATGACAAAGTGAAGAGCCTTCGTCACAAATTTGGTAAAAAATACGAATCCCATCCAGACAACCAAAACCAAGTTCCTCGATCCCCCAGGGAAGAAGCCCAGCGCAGTACCAACCACCACTCCTCCTGGGACCAGGGCACAGTGGGAGGAGTCAGACCCCATCCCAGCCAGCCCAGGAGGGGGGCAGCAGAAGGGCCATTTGAGCTGCAGACAGAGGGAAGACACAGCAACAGATGTGGAACGGAGCTGTCACCAAATACTACTGGACTTTTGGACTATGTGTCTGTGTTGCTCTAGAGCCCAGAAAAGGCCGAGAGAGCAGGGAGAGGAAGAGAACAACCCTGGCTGAGGGGGATGTGAAGGTGCTGGGGGGCCTGGGAAATGGGAAAGGGTTGAGGGAGGGATGTGCACGGGACGCAGAGGTGAGGTACGGATGCACGGGGAGCCCCGGACTCAGGAGGGTGGCTGAGCATGAGATGGTCGATACATATTTGCTGGGAGAAAAGCAGGTTATGGCTGGACTATGGGAGGCCCCGCATAACTTGCTAGGGCGTTTGGAATTTCTTGTATAGTCAAGTGTTTTCCACATTACGTATTGCAAAGGACACTGGGAGCCATAGCGAGCGGCACAGGAAGCAAGACTGAAGGGCTCCCCTGCACCTGAGAGGAGGGAGCTGCCTCTGCAGCAGAAGCCCTCCTCATGGGTCTCCTTTCAGGATGCCCACTCTCTTCAAAGCCGTGGCTGCCTGCACGGCCCCGGTAACGGCACAGGCCACTGCAGGCTGCATCCCCACCGGGGACACCAGCCGCTCCCCACCCTGCTACTCTCCCCTTCTCTAGAAAATTCTACAGCAGGATGAAGGAGAGATTAAAGAATCTGTGCCTGGCTTGGGCCCAATGTACCCAGGACACACTCGGTTGCGGCCCGCCCAAAGGATTAAATTATTTCTGCTCTACAAGTGGGCAAATGCCCAAGATCCCAGGCAATAGGCTCGTGTTTCATGGGTGGGATTGGTGACCTCACTGAGAGCCAGAGGACACGGAGGACTGGGCTGGGGGAGGGGGGGGGAGCCAGAACCAGCGGCCGGCACTCCTACCCACCTTGCCTGGCTCTAGCAAGACTAGCAGGGGCTGGGGTCCCGCAACTCAAAATGGTGTGGTCCTAGGCCAGTGATGGCAAACCTTTTGAGCTCGGCGTGTCAGCATTTTGAAAAACCCTAACTTAACTCTGGTGCCATGTCACATATAGAAATTTTTGATATTTGCAATCATAGTAAAACAAAGACATATTTTTGATATTTATTTTATATATTTAAATGCCATTTAACAAAGAAAAAATCAACCAACCAAAAAAATGAGTTCGCGTGTCAGAGGTGTCATAGGTTCGCCATCACCGTCCTAGGCAAACCAACTTGCTTCTCGGAGACCCAATGCCTCTATTCACAAAACAGTTCGAATGAAAACAGCCATGTTAGCAGGTAACTGTCCCCATTTACAAACTAGGAAACTGAAGCACAGAGGCACTGAGCGACTTGCCCCCCAGGTCACAGATGCAGACAGAACTAGAAGCCGGGCGGCTGGATCCAGGGGCATGCCCTTAACCACAAGGCAACCACCTCTCACCACAGGGTGGACTGGAAGGGCTCACAGGTGAACTTCAACTTCCTCTAAGACACCAAGGCATGTATACCCCACCCCCAAGTGGAAGAAGGAGTAGGCTTGACTGTGTCCGTCACCCGTCCTCACTGGTGCAGTGTATGCAGCTCCTGGCGGGGTCCATGTGCACCCTGCAAGCAGGTGTTCTCACAGGCAGACACAAGCACAGTCCCATGGAGGGCACTCAGCTTCACTGTTTCCCAATCCCGGTCCTGGGCCTGGCCACTGGCCCCAAATGGAACTGGCTGGTTCAACACAAACCCATTCTCTCTCTTTCAAAGGTGCTTGAGCCATTGGCCCACCCAGACGGAAACCTTTTGCCCATCAATGAAAGCCTGGCACTCCATCGGTATTCAAAGGCCAAGACGGAATATTTCAACAGCCAAGCTGTTTTAACTCACTGCTAGTCACCTGGACTCCCAGGGCCACCCTGGCTTGGCTCCCTTGTCCATATCATTGGCTCATGAACACCTCACCTACCAGTAAGCACGAGATGTCAGAGGCAGAACTGGAGAAACAACTCATTCTCAAAAACAGTTTATTTTCCTGGTAGATAGGTAAACTCGCTAAAGCACCATAACGCCACATAGAAAAACAAGCTTTTAACACAAGAAGCCACCCAGAAGTGCCCTAGAAGCATGTGCAGCCCCGAGCACCAGGAACCTACCGCATGCAAAACAGAATCCAGGAATGTTCCAAGACTCTCTACACAACAGCTACGGTCCCTGCTCCCTACTTCAGCCAGCAGCTCTGCCACCATCTGTCTTGCATGGTAGGGCTCCCTACAGGCTTTTGTTTGATTTTAGAGTTCTGCTACCCTCTTAGCCTCTTCACCCCAACTTTGCTCTGCTAGTGAGGAAACCTTTATGGAACTTGTCCAAGCTCCCAGAGCTGGTCACAGAGCCAGGATCCTAGTGCACTCCATCTCCCAGACCCCGCCAATCTGACCATCAACCATATTTTGCTGAAAATCCCAATCACAGAATCTCGAAGAAACTGCATTCAACCACCCATCCACCCAGTGCTGACACAGTTCCTGGGCTTTGCAGTTCATCCATTTGCTCGACAATTACATACTGAGTTTCTGGTCCATGCCCGAGGCCAGTTTAGGACCTGAGGACACAAACATGGCCCCTGTCCTCAACCGCCTCACAATAAAAATCCTATTATATTTTTTAACTGGATGCACTTGGGGAAGTAACTGAACTCTGAACTTCCGCTCCCTCGCCTGTAAAAACCCCTCCCTCACACGCCAACTGCAACAGATGAATTAGAAAACGTAAGCACATCAATCACCTAGTGCAGTACAGTAGGTGCTCAATACACATTCGTCATCATTGTGATTCTTTCTAGGTGGACTGAGTATGTCCCCTAAACCACCACCTATGTAATCGAATGGCTGTGAAATCTTAAGCACCACCACGAAAACTAGCTTGATGTTGCCCAGAAAGTGTGGGTGCTCTCCCCTGCCTGCTGATACATGGCCATTCGACACAAAGGACCTCCTGTCAGGTTTGCTCTGAACCGTTAGAGTACAGAAGAGGACAGGCCACAACCCACACAACAGACCCCAGGGTTCCAGAAGGAAGCTACCCGCCACAGGGCGCTGCTGTTTGGGACCCCAGGCCGCAGTTCCTACAACCTCACAAGGCAGGGACGGGAATGAGAGCGAACCCCCACTCCCTCTGATCAGAAGGAGGCTGGGCCTCAGAGGCCAGGAGGTCTCCAGCCTTCACAGTGACAAAGAACAGGCCCTGGGGCCCACCTTCAGCTCCAACCCAGCTCTGCTGCTTCCTCCTCCCACCATCACCTTACCCAGGTTATTCGATCTCTCTGGGCCATAATTGCGCCCATCTCCCCAAGTCTCAGTGAGGATTAAAGGCAATAATGAATGAAAGGCCCTTTGCCTGAGGGCTGGCATACAGCTGCTGTTGCTTTTCTTTAAGCTTTTTTTTTTTTTTTTTTAATAAACAGTGAATTCCTAGGTCGATGTCACATTTACTCTAATTCCTTCATAAAACTCTCCTTCCCTGAGGATTGGCCCTGGTTGGGAGCAAACCCACCAGCAATCATTGCTCACAGACTGGCCACCTGAGTCGCTGTCAGGACTGCCTGCACAGCCCCTTAGTTCCCTGCCCCTTTTGACAGAAGAGAAACCGAGGCCCAGAGAAGAGAGGGGATTTGTGAAGGGACCCCCCCCCCCCCACTCACCCACACCCAAGGGCACCTTTCTTCCCTCTCCATTTCCATATGAAAGGACCTGGTGCTTACACTAATCCTGGTTATGTAACAAGGTAACTTAGAGAGCAAGAGAGGTAGGGAAATCACCAGTGTCAAGTTTACCTAGGCACAAAGCGTCCAAGATGACCGGGCTACAGAAGCTGGCTCACCTGGTCTGACTGCTCAGTGCCAAGGGCAGCCCTGCGGACCTTGAACTGGTGCTAAGTCTGAGGCTGCGGCCAGGACCTTAAATACCAAGGTTCCCTGACACTGCTGACTGGCACCCATTCCCACGAGGTCACCGCCGTGTAGAAGGCCCTCCCCGCTGTTCAAGGACTCACTGGCCTCTAAACTGCAGAAAACAGCCAGATGGGGCCAAGCTGAGCTACAGGACCAGGCACGGGGAGCCCTCTGTGGATTCTGCTCCCTCCCCTTGCTCCAGCCACCCCCACAGGTCCATGTGGCACCGCACAACACAGATGTTCCCACCAAGTGTGCATCACTTTCCCAACAGGACGATCCCCCCAAGCATGCACCTACATGTATGTGAGCATGACAGACGGAGAGCCCTGTTCTAGGAGTCAGAGGACCCAAACTCCCGTCAGCTCTGCCTCCAGATCCCTACGGAGCCTGGAGTAAGCCTATCACCTGCCCAGGCATCAACACGATTCCCACCAGCAGGTAAACCCAAGAGGGCAGGGACTTCTTCTGTTCTGTTTACCCAACTCCGACAATGGTAAATTCTTGTCGAATAAATAAATGGAGTCCATAGACTGTCTCAATTGACCTCTAGCATTCTCAACCAATGAAATCGGAAAAGAATCCTTTGAAAATCAGTTTTATTTGGGGGGAGGTAGGCCTACATAACTATAATTTTTAAACGCCTGTATAAAAAAAACTTCCAGGAGAAATTGGAACCCTTGTACGGAGGAAATGTAAAATGGTGCAACCCTATAGAAAACAGTATGGAGGTTCCTAAAACTATTAAATACAGAATTACCATACGATCCAGCAATCCCACTGCTAGGTATATAGCCAAAATAATTGAAAGTAGGGACTCAACGAAATACTTGTACACCCATGATCATAGCAGCATTATTCACAAAAGTCAAAGGTGAAAGCAACCCAAGTGTTCATCCATGGGTGAGTGGATAAAATGCAGTATATATGTAGAATGGACTATTATTCAGCCTCAAAAAGGAGGGAAATTCTGAAACATGCTATAACTCGGATAAGCCTTAAGAACATTACGTAATAAGGCAGACGCTATCCCAAAAGCCAAGAATTGTATGATTCCACTTACGTAAGGTACATACAACAGTCAAATTCATAGCAAGTTAGAATGATGGTTGCCAGGGACTGGGGTCAGGGGGCAATAGGGAATTACTGTTTAATGGGCACAGAGTTTCAGTTTGAGAAGATAAAAAAGTTCTGGAGATTGGTCGCAGGACAACATAAATGTACTTCACACTGCTGATCTGTATGCTTAGAAAAGGTTACGACAGTGAATTTTATGTTCAGTGTATTTCATCCTAATTTTTTAATCCTAAATCTAATCAACAGCTTATCCCACATGCATTGCATAGTCTGCAGTCCTGCCACAATCACATAACTCCCTCAGGTTTCCCTATCTCCTCGGCGTTTGCCTGTCTGTTTTGGTGAAGGCAGCCAGGGGCCCCAGATGTGCAGTGTGACCCCGGACGCAGCAGTATTCCTGGCTCCAGAGCCTTCCTCGGAAGGAAGCACCTGGAGGTCAGCCCAGGGGCTCTTGGTCGGAAGGCAGAGCTTTAACGGAAAGCAGAAACGCTTAAGAGGCACTTTGAATCCTTGCCCTTTCCCACACACTGACCCCTGGCCCCAGTGATACACACTGGCCTGAACCACCCCAAACGGTATTTTCTCAGAATCAGGACTCCAGCTGCTCCGCTGGGGAGGTAGCTGCCGAAAACCAGCCAAATGGGAGAGACTTGGGGCTGATGCGGTGGCTCCAAGGTACCACTTTACTGCCAGAGCCAAGTAGCCGGGTGCTAGGGACGACAGCGCCCCTGGAATCCGCCCCGGACAGGCCCAGGGAGCTGGGCACCTCAGAAGCCCTAAGCACCACTGGTTCTCAAGTCAAGTGTGGTCCTGCAGCTTCTGCAAGACCGGCTTCCACGCCCTTCACCGAAGCCGCACCTTCTAAAGCATGCCCCACTATTAGCCTATTAGCCACAGGGAAAAAAGACTTCTCAAAGCAGCCCTGTCGCCAGCCTTCTATTGCTCATTCCTCTACTTATAATTATATCAGGTGACGTGGCTGCGGGCCTGTCTCCCATGAAAGTCTGAGAGACACAAAGGAAGGACAGCTGCCTCCATTTGTGGTCTCCAAGCCCCAGCACTGTGCCTTGACTAAGACAAGAACCCCTCCAATTGTCAAGGACTCAGACATGCACTAAATTTCACCCACAGGCAACACAAAGCAAGGACTTCAAGTCCCTTCTCCAAACAGCTACCGACCAGATGCAGATCTGTGTTCCAAAGCTGATGCACCTCCCCATTTTCCGGGTCTACCACCCAGGGTACAGCCAAGGGCATAAGCCCCCTCAAAGCCAGCTCCAGGGTTCAGGGAACACTGGAGATCTAAATAGGTGTCCGGGGTAAATTTCCCAGACATTACCGAAGCCAGACTTCCCACAAACACAACTACTCACGTCTCTCCATAATGCTGGACAATTTACATGTAGGCGGGGCCAGGTCACAGCTGGAGGGGACATTCTCCCACTTCCCTCACACACCTTTCATACCAGACAATAACAAGAAAGACGATTAAAGTACCAGAAACACCAGGCCTGATGTTCTCAGGGTCTGGGGGGAAAGACTCAAAAGGAAGCACCTTGGAGACTTACCTTTCAGCCTCTGGAATCCACTTGCCCGCACAAATATTTGCAGTACGAATTATTTCATGAGCTTTGTGGGGCGTCACTTTTAACTTTTACTGGATGCCAAAGGAATGGCAGGAACCCTCAATCCTGGGTGAGACTTCGTGCTGACTCAAACCCTCGCCCCAGAAACAAGAGCTCGGATGCGCGATTTAATGCTCAGCCGCCTGAGGAAGGGTTTCCAGAAGGAAGGCCAGGCATGAGCGTGAGTGGCCGGGCTGCAGCAGCCTCAAGTTGGTACAACAGGGTCGTGCTACCAGAACGTTCTCCCTGCTCCATAAATGTCAGATGAGCAGAGCAGGCATGGGGTCCTTGCCTTCAAGGAGTGTCTAGACCAGGGGGTGGGAAGAGTAAGCCAAGAATCACACAAATAAATACACACTTGCGTCCTGAAGAAAGTGGGAGGTGAAGGTGCTGTGGAGAAAGGCAGGGGACCCAGACCGGTTAGATCTGGGGAGGGGTCCGGGCGGTGACTCTGGAATGGAGACCTGCGGGCTGGGGAAGCCAGGCAGGTGAAGCACGGAGAAAAGGGCTGCCTAGGGCACAGGTAGTGGCAGGTGAGACGGGACAGAGGCCCCCGAGAAGGCTGCTGAGCACCAGGAGATGAGCGCCCACGCTGAGCACTGAACACAGGAGGGTCATTTTGGTCCTTCGAGCTGTGTGCCATCTGCCTGGTCCTGACCTCCTGCCGTGGATTCACAAATGGAGGAGAAGGAAGGGGGGAAGGAATGAGGCAGATGAAACAGGAGGGTTCTCACTGTGAAATCTAAACTGTGTGGAGCAGTAGCATTCCTGTCACTATGGGGAAGAGGCTGCTGCAAGCCTTCCCCACCCTCCACTCCCACCAACACTACCCCAAAACGCTCAGGTCTGTGGGCTAACCCCATCTGTGCTGCTGGCAACACTGGAGACCTGAGCCATGCGCCAACCCCCTCGATGACTCAGCTTCCTGGTAGTGAACTTATAAAAGGTCCCGTCAGGAAGGAGTCAGGGAGCTATAAACGGCCTTCTAGAAGCATCAGCTCCACGGCTCCCCTCGAGTCCAGGGTGGGGCTGTGGCCAGTCAGCATTTCTGGAATTGCCTGAATGAATGGTTTGCAGTCCTTAAGTGTTGTAGTTGGAGGTTTCAAAAAACTAAACACACGGTAACTTCTAGTCAGGCACTTAGGGTGTAGGATCCCCAAATGGTATATCAGCAGCTGGGTCCTTTCCCTGCTCCTCCGCCCTGGGTAGAATTCTAGGGATCTTCCTAGCTTCCTCCTCCTCAAAAAAAAAAACCAAAAAAAACAAACAAGCACGTGCTTATAAGTCTATACTCTACATTCAAAGTCATCGTACTTATGTCTGGAAGGGCTCCATTATGTCTCCTGAACCAAGGTCATACTGCCCCATGGGACAATAAGGAGTGGAAATTTTGGAACTGGGAACTTCCGAGGAGACCATTCACTCTTGCCATTCTACAGATGAAGAAACTGAGACTCAGACGAATGACGTGCCTCCCAGGACACTCAGCTGGCAGGCCTCTGGTTACCTTAACCTAATTATCATTCGCCCTTAAGTGCAAATATAAATGTTACGTGTGGGCACGCACAGAAGGGACCTGCGCTGGCCTTGCTTCTCCCAGTTTCGCTCGCTGCCCTCCCCTCACCCGGGGCCCGCATTTCTGGGCTGACAAAGCTTCTCCCGTCCCTAAACTCCGGCTGCTCAGAGAGCACAGGTCTGCTTCGTCTCAAGCAGCTTCTGGTAATGCAGGCCCAGGTCTGTGGCAACTCTGAGGTTTTAGGATCTGCAGGAGAATTTCAGAAGCTTCTTACAACTGGATGACCGGGAAATACAAACGACCCTCGGAAGGAACACTAGGGAGCTTATTAAAACAACTCTGTCCCTGGCTCAGGGAAAGCACCTGGCCAGCCGCTCTCAGAAGCCGCGGCAGGAAGGACACTAATTCCCGGGATAGATGGGCCGGCGGCCACCGAAAACTGAACCAACTGGTGCCCCATCACGACAAACTGCGGCTTCAGCTGCCTCTCTGCCTTCTTTCAAAACTTGAAAGCTTTTGTTTTTGTTTTTTTTTGGAAGCAAAGAAGGAGCTACGCGTCATTTCAACTTGTCGATATATTCCCAGTTGTTAATATATTGTTTTTACAATGAAGTCATTTCTGAAGCTGATATTCTCGAAGCTCTAATGGCTAACTAGAAATCTTCAGTCATTTTCAAAGTAAGTTCATTTAACGCGGCACCCTTCCTGGCCTGTGTAGTAAATAATGTACATCAATTCAGTGACTGAGAAGCCAAAACACAAGGGGGTGAAAATGCAAACGCAATTACACTACAGGAGAGCTCGCTAGTCTCACATACAGGTTCGGTTCTTCTCCCTTTCACTGGGCCCCTCTCCCTGCAGGGCGTTTTCTGTGGCGGAACTTCAACCAGATCAAATCTTTGTTTGTGTTCTGTTTTGTCTGGGTAACAGCTCAGCATTGTCTAACGACACTGAAAAAGGCCCACACATGTCCTCCTGGAAACACCCAGCAAACAGACTTAGCAACAGAGACCGCCTGTGCCAGAGAATCCACCGACACAGAAGCCGAGGGCTGGCCTTGGGGTCACCGGCTCTCGCCCAGGTCACCAGACTGGCTGTTTGGAGAAACAGGACTCAGCTTCCAGAAGCTGCAAGATCCAGGAGCATCTGTCCAAACCCTGGACGGATACAGACACCGGGAGAAAAATCTTAGGGCCCAGTTTCAGGCCTTTATCAGAATCAGCGGAGACTGATGGACAAGCCCAGGGACCCGAAGCTCTGCATCTCATAGGAGGTGCCACGGGGGGGGGGGGGGGGGGGGGGGAGAAGGAAAGAGAGGGCGGGGAAACCGCTCCGCTGCACATTCCTTTAAAAGGTGACAAGGAATGACACACAAACCCGAGTGTCCAGAACAGCCAGCTCTGTCACCTACACTTCCCGTCAAGTCTCTCTCCTCAACCTGTAACCTGTGCTGTGGGCTGGTAGGGGTCACTAGGCAACACCTAAACCTCCACAGATCACGTGGCTGCATTTAACTTTTTTAGCCACTTACCTGGCAGCTGCTCCAGCTGGCATGTGCCACTGATGTCACCATTAATTAAGAATGATTTATGAGCAGAAAGGCCTCTGACATCACAGCTTTCCTCCCACCCTCTGCTGGCCTTCGGCTGCCAGCGCAAGTTCCCACCCAGGGCGGGGGCGGGCTTCCCTGGATGCCACCAGATAGTCGTTTGGTGGCCAAACAGGAAATGAAAATTTCAGAACAGGTGGATGAAGAAATTTCAGAAAAGGAGGGCAGGTCCCACCTGGAGTCCCCGGTGTGGTGACCCCAAACCACAAAATCTTTCTCAGCTGACTCTGTGGTCAGGAGGCTCACAGCAGAACCCCAAAAGTCAGACTGTCAGGGGCAGTGCAGCTACCCTAATGACAGCCAGGCACCTTGGGGACAGGCCGTGGGTATGAACACCGACGTCTGCTTCAGTCTGGGTCTGGACAGTGAGGTGGGCCCTTTCTGGACGCCTTCCTAGGAGGTTCAGTTCCCTGCAGACAGGCGAGACCTCAGAGGCGTCGACCTCCTGGCTCCCTCATGCCCAGTACATGTGGTCACATCCCCACTGAACCCCACTCCCTGATTAACTGAGTTATTCAATGGAGACCAGGGTTCAGGTTGCATTTTTTGCAAATACCTTTCCTCTCGGCCTCAGTAGAGACATGTCTGTGAACCAGGCTAACACAAGCCAAGATCTAGCAAACAAGCCGTGGAGACAGTGGCTAAGGAAAGACCGTCTTGGTTCTTGAGTCACGCACCCTGGGCCCACCTCCCCACTCACACACTTGCACAAACATGGGCACCTTCCCCTCCTCTCCAGCCTGACTTCTCAGATCTGATCATCAGACAGCCACGGCTCCTTTAATCCAGCTCTCGCCAGCCCCGGGTCCCCGCGGGACATCCTCTATTGCAGGGGAGGGAGCACCGGGAGTCACAGGCAGTGCCACTGTGTGCCCGGCCCCAGTGATTCTGGCTGGCCCTGCAGGCTGCCACACCCACCCTGCACCTTCCTTGCCCGCTGCCAAGGCCAGAGGCCAGCAAAAAAACCTCCATGTGAGCAGCATAAGGAAAGGGGGCCAGGGACCCCAAGACAAAGGCATGTGTCCTTCCTCCTTCCCCTCTTACTTCACTGTGTCAGCATCATGAGCAAACAAGGAAAACAGAGACGGGAGGGACCGTGGTGGGAACGTCCCCAGCCTCATCTGCCTGGTACTCAAAGGGCAGACTCCTTTATAAAGTAAAAGTGCACCTCTGAGATCATAACCCTACGGAGATGACTGGGCCCTAACTGCCTGGGCACACTGCTGTCCTCCGTGAGGGCAGCCTGGTCCCTCACTAGCCTTCATCACGGTGGCTGTATGCAGCTCCCCCCACCGCCGGGCCAACATGATCAATTTTAAATGCATTTCTGAGCACGCCCGCATATAATTACCTCGTTACCCAGCTAAAGAGGCAGCAGCAGACGGCCACCCTGGTCTTTACCCAACAGATGGGAGCCGCTGTGTAAGGGGAGAGGTTAAGTGCCCGAGGCCACGCAGCTGCAGTGAATCCTACCGCAGTCCCTGGGGCAGGAGCCTGTATTTTCCATTCCAACGAGCTAACCTCACCCCTTTAACAGGATCCACTTTGATAATAAATACCGTGACCTGGCACCTACAGGGAGCTTTATAATGTTTAAACTGTGTTCACCGCAAACCTGGTTGCAATTTCTTCCTGGATTCAGTAAGTGGACCTGAAAGGTGGGCAAGACAGGCACTGTGACTCTTCCCTATTTAAGAAGAGAAAATTGCAGCCCTAACAGTCCAAGGAGCTTGATTTAGCAGTGCTCTTCCTAAAAGGTCATCTTTATGCTGTGATCTGGAAAGGAATCCTCAGGCCAGTCCAAACTCAAATCACTATATTGAGTCCAATTTTGACCCCTGACAAATTGAGAAGGTGCAATAAGAAAGAAGCCAGACAAGACCAAAAACAGCTGTGGCAATAACTGTTTGTCACCATCCCTTTGCCCTCAATAGTGGAGTATTTGACCAAGAAACTCCTATGTATATGTGAGAGCCCCAAGTTCCATGCCCTACTCTAATTTCCTGCTGGCACTCCTTCCACTCCAGATCCTCCTTCTCAAGAATGCAGCTGGGGCCCCATTATCTTCTCTCTCAGAACGCAGATCAAGGGCTCTGCCATCATTAATATCTAACTTGGCACCCCAGCTCCTCACTCGCTTGCTCCCACCTAATTCCCTTCCTCAATTCTCCCCCTTCAGCACGGGTATAGCAGAAAGAGGCCTGAATTCCAACATATGTTATTATGCTAAAGCTCAGTTTTCTCACCTATGAAATGAGGGACAATACATGCCTTTTCCCACCTGCAAAGGAGAACTAAGAGGATCGAATGACAGTACAGGTTGAAACAATACAAAAATATTGCAATATACAATAGCAACAGCAACATAGAAGCAAACCCAGGCATTCAAGTAATATGACTTTTAGAAATGATAGAAGCTAATATTATTTGAGTGCTTACCATGTAACTGACACTATTCTTAACATCCTAGGAGTGTCATAAATAATTCCCATAGCAACAGGTGGGTAGTGTTATTATCCCCATTTCACAGATGAGAAAAATAAGGCACAGAGAGGTTTCATAACTTGACCTGGTGCCACTCCAGTCAGTCTGGCCCCAGCACCTGAGGCTGCTAACCTGAACTGTCCTTTTTCTAATTAATTAGAGGCCCGATACATGGATTTGTGCACCGGTAGGGTCCCTCTGCCAGGCCTGTGCCCTCTCGAAATCCAGGACCCCTTGGGGAATGTCGGACTGCCGGTTTGGGCCCAATCCCCACAGGCCAGGCTGAGGGACGCCATCGGTGCACAAATTTGTGCACCAGGCCTCCAGTATACATATAAGATCTTTGGTTAATCTCTTCCTACCCTCCCCATTCCCCCCTTCCCTCTGAGATTCATCAGTCTGTTCCATGTTTCCATGCCTGTGCACTGAGCATCTGCCTCCTGGTGGTCAGTGCACATCATAGCTACTGGTCGAACAGTCAGTCACTTAGGCTTTTATATATACATATACATAGACTAGAGGCCCAGTGCACGAATTCGTGCACTGGGCGGGGGGGGGGGGTGTCTCTCAGCCCAGATTGTGAGAGGGCACAGGCCAGGCCAAGGGACCCCCACCAGTGCCCAATCGGGGCCAGGGAGGGACGTGGGATGTTACCAGAGAGGGACCACAGGAGGACTCCAGGGAATGTCTGGCCCATCTCGTTCAGTCCCAATTGGCCAGACCCCAGCAGCAAGCTAACCTACTGGTAGGAGCATCTGCCCCCTGGTAGTCAGTGCATGTCATGCGACTGGTTGACCGGTCGACTGTCTGCCCCTTGGTGGTCAGTGCACATCATAACGAGCGGTTGAGGGGGTCTTAGCATATCATTAGCATATTATGCTTTGATTGGTTGAATGGCCGACCGGACACTTAGCATATTAGGCTTTTATTATATAGGATAAGCATAATGCCTCTGATTCGATCGGTCATTAGCTAAGCATGTTAAGGTTTACAAAAGCCACCCATGTATGTAAACCCACCTGAGTTTCTCAACAAGTAGGTAAACAAATGATGTTATTCTAGGAGACAGCAGCCCAGAGAACTAACTTGTCCAAGGATTCAAAACCGGTTAATGGTGGAACTTGGACTTAAATTCATGAGCTTTCCCCCCATCCCCTCACTTTGGAGCCCTTTCTACAGGCCTCCACACCAGCACCAGCCTGATACTCATACACCCTGCCCCTGCCCCTGCCCACAGGAGCATCTCCAATGTAGCCCTGCGGCCATGCCAGGGTACAAAAGCTGTGACCACAATGACAGATCAGATCAGGGGCTTTAGCCAGCCAGACCACAGGGCACCACAGCTTTTGAGTCTCCCACTGGATGTGTCCAATGGATCCAGAGGCTGGCGGCCCCAGAGGAAGTCCTCTCAGTGACACGGAACTACAGCCCCAAATGGACCCATGATGGCCAGACTTTCCCTAAACCTATTATGCAACCATGTTCTGGGATGTCTCTAAATTTCAACATATTCTATTTTCTCTTCGGAGAGGAAGCATGAATGTGAGACCATAACACCTTGCAGGAACCAGACAACGGCCCTTCCCACTTGTCTGGGGTTCCTGGTAGGATAGGAAATGTTTTCAAATCTGTCTTCTATGAGCCAATTGTGGCTTCCAGAATGACTAACAACCTCAGGAGTGAGGAAGGGTGGGGGGAGGGAGGGTGTACAACTGAGGGCCACTGTTTGTTACAGGGCAAGGAGCCAGCTCAAGAGTGGCCGGCAGAGAAGCCCGGAGTGATGCTCCCGACAGGCGCCAGGCCTTCGAGAAGGCAGCCTGAACACCCCTGAGTCCAGGCACCCCAGACCTTGCGCCCATTTGAAAGTTAAGATCAAGTTGGGCCAATCTTCTCTTTAAAGGATCTAATTATAGGGAGCACGCTCTGGGAACAGGGGCTTATCTTTGTTGTCTGGCGTCCAGCACAGAGCCTGCAGGGAGGGGCGGGCACGTGGGGATGAATGAAGTGGGTGGCCAGGTGAACCCGCAGTCTCCCTGGGATGTAACTGTGACTTGCGGGACAAACGAAAGAGCAGAGAAAGTCTCTTTGTGGCCAAGACACATGCAATCAACAAAAACAACACAAAATAAAAGGGAGCATTTGTTTAGTAGCAGTTTTAACAGCTCTCTTCTTCACATCCCTTGAAAACAACAGTGTCTTCACTCATTCACCCACCACCCACAGGTACCTGTGTCTCACTCGGGTGGACAAGCTGTGTATGTGTGTGTAGGGGTGTGTCTGGGTCTCTGTGAGTGCCACGTGAGGTAGTTCAGGATTTATTATGAAAGCAACAGGGACAGCTAGGGGAATATTAGGGGGGACCCCACCCGCTGTGAACTGCGGACATGGGGCTGCTCCTTGGCCCCCTGTCCCAGGCTCTGCTACCCCCTGAGGAAGGGCCTGGATTTTCCTTGAGCAGGATCCCAATTTGGTAATACACACCAATGGAACTGGCACCTACACAGAGCCTTATACTGTTTTTTAATATATATTTTTATTGATTTCAGCGAGGAAGGCAGGAGAGAGAGATGGAAAAATCAATGATGAGAAAGAATCAATGATCAGCTGCCTCCTGCATGCCCTCTACTGGGGATGGAGCCTGCAACCCGGGCATGTGCCCTGATGAGGAATCAAACTGTAACCTCCCGGTTCATAGGTCGACGCTCAACCACTGAGCCACACGGGCCAGTCCTTTATACTTTTCAAACAGAAGAAAGGTGTGTTCATTGCAAACCAGGCTGCATTTTTCCCCAGGTGCAGTAAGTGGGCAGGATGGGCATTGTTAATCTACTCCAGAAATTTTTAACCTTTTTCATCTCTGGCACATATAAACTAATTACTGAAATTCTGCAGCACATTAAAAAATACAGTTTTTGCCAAATGACAAAATGATAGGTATAATTTTGATTCATTCATACCAGACAGCTCCTGTTGTATTTGCTGTTGTCATTTTTTTTATCTGACAATCTAAGGGAAAAGAGGTCAGTGCCCCTGACTAAATAGTCAGGTAGTGCATGTTTTAAAAATTCCTGCAGTGCACCGATTGAAAATCACTGTTCTACCCTATTTAAGAAGAGAAAACTGCAGGTCTCCGGGAAGCTGGAGGGCTGCGAGGTGGGAGTGAGCAGGGCTGGCTGCGGAGGATCTGCGGTAACTCAGTACACAAACACTTCACTGAGCAACTTACTATGTGCCCGCTCCTGTTTCTGGCAATGAGAATGAGAGAGCACAGAATTCCTGCCCACGGAGAGCTTACATGTGAATGAGGGGAGACGGACCATAAACAAAATAAATGACAGATATAAAACATGTAAATAATGTAAATAACATAGATATCAATGAAATACTAGTACATAAGCAATATAAATAATAAATATAAGTCAATGGTACGATATTTTTGAAGGTAATAAATGCTGTGGAGAAGATAAAAGCAGGACCAGACCCTAGGGAAGTGTGGGTGAGGGGCAGGTGGACTCAGCTGTGACTCGGGCGGTCAGAGAAGTTGTCAATGAAAAGGAGACCACAGTGTCCCCTGAACCAAGGTCATAGCAGTGGGGACAGGGAGACAACAACGAACTGAAGAGGTGTTACGGGATGCAGGAATGGCCAGGTCTAGGAAGCATGTGGTGGGGAGAAGGAAGGGGGCAGGGCAGAGAAAAAATGAAGAGGAACCAAGTTTCTGAGACGGGCCTGGGCCGAGAGGAGGTGAGGGTGTCCACACTGGACACACCGAGGCCAAGGAGCCCAGGAGGCTGCCAAGTGGACATGTCTGCGAGGCAACTGGATACCCAGCTCCTGGAGACACTGGACCACAGACACGGATCTGCAAGTTATCAGGACCCAGGCGAAAACTGAGACGAGTCCTGGGGGGGGAAAAAGAGAGTGGAGGGCAGCATTCTGCAGAAGGCCAGCGGCTGCACAGGGGCCAGCAATAGCCAGACCCAAAGGGGATGCCAAGAGCTCAGGGTCACAGGGTCACGAGGCACCCCTCACAGAGAGATGGCTGCAGCAGGGGCTGGCAGCAATCCTGGGGATCGCTAGCGGCCTCCTGAGGTTTCAGTGGAGTGGGGGGTGGGGGGGGCCACAAAGCCAGTGACCTGGGAGGGGGTGACAAAGTAAGGGAGTAGAGACCAAGTGTCAATGATCCTTTTATAACATCTATTATTTTAAGGAGGAAAAATAAAAAGAGCAACAAGAGTTTATCTGTTTCCAGGAAGAAAGAGGGTGGTACTTGGGGCCCACGGGCTTAAGGTAAGATGTCTATGGTTTGTGAATTTTACAAAGGACAGGCCTGGACCTGGATAAATGGTTTCAAGAAGGAACCAATGCGGGGGAAGCTAAAGGTACTGGAACTGGGTTACTCAAGAGAGAGATGACCAAAATAGCTACAGCTGTGGGCCTTCCCCGAGAACGCAGGCTCCAGACACTGCAGCGAGAGCTCTGCATGTGCCGCATGCAACTTCCAACAGCCCTGGAAGGCAGGTGTCGGTGTTCACGTCCCGCTCTGCACACAAGAAAACTGAGCCTAGAGAGGTCACGCAGTGCGCCCCGGGTGTGTAGCCAGGATTCAATTCCAGCGTGAGGGTGGTTCCCACACAGCCCTTCCCTGCCCCCTCTGAGTCACCCAAGAGGAAGAAAGGACCCTCGTTACCTTTCGGAGGAGGGGCAGGGGACAGAGGGCGAGCTGGAAGGCAGTGACAAGACGAAGACTTTGATTGCGGTCCTGGTTCCTCTGTGAACTAGGAAGCAAGATGCCACGCAGAGGCTGAAAAAGTGGAGGGGTGGGAGCCGCTTACCGAGCAGAGCCTGGTCTGAAGCAGCTGCCGGGGAGGACGGAAGTGGCCTGACCACACACTTGGAAGGACAGGCTGCGGGCCCAGAGGCATGGACACACGGAGAGTCACTGTGGCCGTGGCTTTCTCCTGTACCCAGACAGTCTGTCCAGAACCGGCCAGTCTGGGCCGGCCAGTGTTAGAAGAACCAGAGACAAAGAAACTGAAGGCCCAGTGGCAGCAGTGATGGCCAGGGTCCAGGCGAGATGAGCAAGGCAGGACAGGATGGGAGGGGAAGACCTAGCATGACCGTGAGAAAGCTATGGCCAGCCTATGAGATGTCCCAGTTTAGGATTCCAGAGGCAGAAGGTTCTGAATTACGGGCAGGCCCCAGGAGGTAAGACCATCAACCTGAGGGGTGTCAAGAACAGAGGGATGTGAATGGTGGGGAACAAGAGGACATGTTCTCAGGGTGAGGACGGGATTTGTGGAGAAGCAGTCTGTGAGCCAACACCAAAGTGCGCAGAGAATGAGGAAGAGGGACTGCACGCTGATGATGATGAAGATGACAATGCAGATGACGAAGATGGCAGCCACCTGGGGACAGCAGTACCACCTTTTCCCCTTTTCACAGATGGGAAAACTGGGCACAGAGAGGTGAAGAGACCTAAGTGGGAACGGGGTCCGGGTCCAAGCAGTCTGACTCGGGTCCATGCTCTAATCATTCTACTATCCTGCCCCTCAGCATGAGAATCCGGCTGCAGTCTCAGGGGAGGAGATGACAAGAGACAGAGAGTGGCTGATGCTGGTGAAAGTGGCTGGCAGGAGCCTCGAAGGGGAAGGAGAGGTGCATAGGAGAGAAGGAAATGACCCCACCCCACCCCTCGCTGAGACCCGGAGGTACCTGGGTTTGTACTGATGGGAACCACCTTTACTTGGATTTCTATCAGGACAGGGAGACGGAAGGACCACTCAGCATAGAGGTGAGGGAGTTGGTTACAAGAACTCCCACAGGTACAGTGGAAAACAAAGGAAGAAGGAAGCAAGGGAACCTTGGATCCGGGGAGAGAAAGCAGGAAGAAAATGAGTACCTGCATTTCACAGGTAAGGGAATGAGATCTCAGGAAAGCTAAATGTCCTGCCCGACCAGGAAGTCAAAGACGGGGTTCTGAGGTCCCCAAGATAGTTCTCTGAGGGTGAGAAATCTCAGCTCCGAAGGCTAGAGGGAAGGATTACAGTTAAACAAAGAGAAAGTGATTAGACACACCTTCCTATGAAAAATGTCCCCTGTGAGCATTCAGGGTGGAGGTGGGGAGGGGCGGGCAGGCAGGCTGTGGGAGAAGCAGGGCTCCCCAGGCGCCTGGAGTGCTCCAGCAAACATGTCTGTGGTCAGCACCCACGGGACCAGACAACTGGCGGAAGATGCAGAACACACACACAGAAAATTCTTTCAGAGGGAAAGGCTGGGTACTAGGAAAAGACCCGGGACATTCTAGGGTTCAAAAGACATTCACAGGCTTCATTCAGCACAAGCAAGCCCTTCCCCGGGGGGGTCAGGAAAGGCAGCCCCCCTCAAGTGGGAAGGGGGCCAAGAGCCCCAGCCTGTCCGAAAGGGGAAGTGGGACTGAAGTCCTGAGACTGGTCCCTGCTCCAAAGAGCACGGAGTGGGTGAGGGCCACAGGTGGCTAAAATGTGCCCAAGTGGAAACCAGGAAAGGGGTGGGAAGTATACATAGAGCACCACTCTCCCTCCCACGTGACAGCCCCCAACATCCATGTGCACACCCCTGCCTGGTCGCAGTCACTTAAATCCCCCCATTAAGCCAAGTGCCTCTCCCTATGGATGAGTTTAAGTCACCTGAGACCACGTTCGCTGCCCACTGAAATGCTCGGGGCTTCCCTTTAAGCCCTCTGCCCAGCCTCCCCCTTCCCCATTTCCAGGAAGAGGGAGCCAGCAGCAGGCAGGAAAGTGGCCGCTCGTGGGGCCAAGTGCTGACGCTGGGACTGGGTAAGATCCCCACCCCCATGACCTCAGCAGCAGGCCTTCGGGCTTAGGTGCCACACTGGGTCCCACCCTGCCGCCTGGGAGTTCATGACACAAAGACTAAGGCAAAAACTCAAGAACACTCCTTTTCTGACTCCCTGCCCCTCCTCCATCCACCTTTTAGAAAGGACAGAAGAGGAGGGGAGGAATCTGAAGACAAGGCTGGGGAAGGGAGACAGAAAAATCACTATAATTTTACTGCAAGAACTACAGCAATTTGGGATCTCACACCCTTTTGAAGTTCAAGGGCATCCACCACACTGTACTTTGTTTGGGAAGCAATGAAATGGGTGGGCGGGCACTCTGGCAGCTGCCTTCACCATCCTGAGCACCTTCCTACCAGCCGACCTCAAGCTGAGGGATGCTGGGCCGTCCTGGCACCTGCCTGGCTCAGAGCTGCTCGGAGCTGCTCAGAGCTGAGCAGAGCCAGCTATAGCCCTCTCCTCCACTCCCCGCAAACCCTGCCCCCCACCCCCCGCCCCCGAGGCCAACCCACGGCTTCCAAATGGTTCAGCACCCACAGCCCCTGGAAAGAACACTGTCAACCACCCACCCGCGCCCTGGCTGGGAAGGAAGGCTCTTCCTAGCAGAGTTCAGGGCGGCAGTTTCCCTGACAAGCAAAGCAAGAGAAGGGCTGTGAAAGGGTCAGCGGAAGTTCCCTCGCTTCAAATCTTTCCTGTTTCCTCTCACCCCTGCTTTCCCCACCACGGGACGCAGCATGGTCTACAAGTGGTGTGCCTAATCTGGTTGGAATTTCCTCCTCCACCCACCTGGCATTCTCCCCGCAGTCATGAGCACTCCCGACCCGGGGTTCTCACATCCACCCCACGTGCTGGGCTAGGCCACCTCGCTGCTTGGCACTCTGGCACTTGCCACTTCGGAGCCCCAGGAAGAAGGTCATGGAAACCCTGCTGCAAACGCCAGGTGGGGAGGAGCAAGTAGCTGCTAACCATTTGGAGAAGCCCGAAGCCCGAAGGAGTGGAGTGGCCGCGCTCTCTCCCTCGTGCCACCACCACCGTGGGGACTCAGAGCTGATGGCAGAAAACAGGCAGCCCAGAGTCCCAGGAGCCTGGCCCTTCACAGATGAGTGAACACTCACATCCCACCACCGTGAAACGAGGAGAGGACACAGAAGGGGCAGGAAAGTTGCCGAAGGTCTTCCGACACCCATTTAGTAATCGCAGGCTGATGCCAGCGGGAGCCCAGGGATTAGTATCGTCGGGTTCAGGGTTACTCATGTTTTGGCCATAACCCCCGGCCAAAAGAGCACTTTACACAGCCACTCAGGAACACACACACACACACACACACACACACACACACACACACCAGAGTTTCATGGAGCAACACTTCCTGCATGCCATGCACGCTTAAACCCTGTCCTCACCCATCTGTCATTTTTAAAATGTTGATCCTGCTAACGGGTCACCTCCCAAAGTTTAAAAAACACAGGGGTGGGATGGGAATAGTATTGAATATTACAATTTTAAGCATCAGCGAGGCTAGACTTCCGGACCTATAACCATAAAACCAAGCAGTTTGCTTAAGCTCTATAGTCCACACTATCTGGGACAGAAACATCGAAAAAAGCAGGCCCACCCACCACTCATTTAACTTCACAACATCAAAGTGAAAAATCAAAGAAAATGCCTTAGAAAAAAACAAATTTTTCTTCCAAGATGCAATTTACGTTGATGTGGCTTCAGTCGACATAGTTATCTGAAATTTCAAGTAACATAAAAGAGGACAATGGGTGCTCTGTGTTTACAGAAAGGGGGGGGGGGGAGGTAAGGTTAAAAATGGGGAGAAATACTGAACTGGTCCCCAGGCCCCATTTTATTTACGAGTGACAAAACTAAGAGACAGAACAGCGCCTGAGGCATAAAGCAAGTTAGGGGCAGGGCTTGAAATCCAACCCCGGGCTCCTGACTCAATTACTCACAGTCTCCATTATCCAAAATATTTAAAAACACAGTCAAGGTCTCTCCAAGTGAAGCTTTGCCATGACTGAAGCGTGGAGAGGCCCTGATAACTCACGGTCGGCGCAGACAACCGTGCTGATCTTGGCAGACCTTGGCACTCCGCGCAGCCTCACTGGGGTCCCGCAAGGGGCTCACACACTTAACTCTCTCTGTGCCTCTTCTCAGAGAAGAATTAAGCCTTGCTACCCCTTCCAAAAATGTAGCAAAAAAAATGAGAGGTGCTTTAAAACCAAACCTACATGCTCAGAAACAGAAGAACCCCAATGGGTCATTTATTCAGGGTCAGAGTTAGAATCCCAGAACTCAGGAGACCTTATTAGCTGACCCAAGCCTTCATTTTACAGTCAAGCCCCATAAGGTAACAGCCAAACCAGTTCCTTCTTCACACACTATATTAACCCGTCCACTGGTGAAAACTGCCACAGAAAGTTACACAAAATACCAGCCTCTAAGGGGCAGGAGGAGGGGTAGGGAGGAAGCTAAACACAGATCACACAATTTTAATACATGAGACGAATGCCTCTTTACAGTGTCCAAGGGAGCTCAAAAGGCATGACTGTTTTTCCACTGATCCTAAAGGTAAGCTGAAATGATGCTCTGAACCAAACTCGGAGCACAGAGGCCTCAAAGTGGTATGGTTCCTTGCGGCAACATTCATCTCCCCGCCCCCGTGGGTCTTGGTGCCTGCTCAGATGACATCTCCCTGCTCCTAACTTTCCCTACACTCTGTCCAAGGCACTTGAGACAACAGCTTCAAATATGGGGAATTTTATTACATGGGAGGGATTCTTTCCTATGCAAATGCCACCTGGTATCTGTCCAGGGTGTTTGCCGGAGGAGCGCTGTAAACCTAAGAGACAAGACCTCCCCCACCCACTCCGTAATCCTGGCAGGTGAGGACCATTCCTCTAATTCCCCGCGGGGACACTGAAGGGGCAGAAAGGGTGATGGCTCAGGCCCAATGGCACAGATTCTCACCTTACCATGAAAGCCCATGCCATCTCTCACTGGACCTGTGCCTCTCCAGCCATGGACTGCCAGCTCTGAGAGCCGCCCAGGACAGGGAAACCCTCTGAGTTAGACGTTCTGGCCTTCACACGGCTCACGTGGGGCCAGCATCAGCAATAAGATACAGCCGGGAAGGGGGGGGCGGGAGGACTCTGTGGGCCTGCCATTCAAGGTAACTGCCACCTAGAGAGGCCCCCAATCTTCCAAAGCACAGTGGGGCTGGAATCAGAGGATGAAAGTGGGCAAGTTCATCAGTTCACCTCTCTGTGCCTCGGTTTCTCCATCGGTTCAGCGCCAGGGTTGCTGTATGAATTAGATGAGTGATGCCTGCACAAATGCAATGTGTCAGCAGTAGCATTACTTCCCTGCACTAGTCTATCCCCGAGGCATGGCGTGTCCTGAACACACTGACAGCAGCTCTGTCAGACAGACAGTATCTCCCTGGCTAAAGCTGCCTCCTTACAGGAACGCATTAAAAACTACCTGGCGAAGTGTGGGGCAAACTGAGCGCCGATTACACAACCCACAGTCGAGGGCTGCGTAGCACACCCTCTGCCCACCTGCCGGCCTCCCTGACACAGAAAGAGAAGGCAACCGTCACTGCAGGTCTCGCCGCCTCCCTGCGGCTCCGCTGCCCCAACTCCAGGGGAAGAGGAGCGGAACCACTAAGGGAAGGGGATCAACAGGGCACCGCCGAACCGGCACCCCCAAGGGAGCCGCCAAGACCCAAGAGAACCCCTGCCACTCCCTAGACCCCCAAAACACCCGGGGAGCAGGAACCACACGCCGGGGCCGGCGGGCGTCCACACGCGGGGACGGGAAGGCACGCGGCCCGTCGGGAGACACGTTTCTCAGCGCGGGCGTGGTGAGCGCTCCCGGCCGCCAGCTCCCTCGGAAACGGCGCACGTGTGGGCGGCCCCGGGCTCCGCGCGCGGGCGGCGCGCTCCTCTCGCTGCGCCTCGGACACCGGGCGCGCCAGCGGGAGCCGCGAGGAGCCGGGACTCTCACACCCTCGGGTCGCGTGGGCAGGGCAGGCGTGGAGACCGTGCAAAGCTGCACCGATCGCCTCCCTCGGGGACCCCGCACGCACGCGCGCGCTCTCCTCTGCTCGCTCGTCCCTCGAGTCTCCTCGCGCCTCACCTTCACTGAGTCTACCGGGTACATGACCATGTGCTCCATGATCCCGGCCATCGCTCCGGCTGTCATGTGGGTGGATAAGGAGGCGCTGGTCGGCAGGTTCTCATAGTCCTCCGACCCGGCGTCCTTGCCGCCGCCGCCGCCATCTCGGCAGTCCCCATCCATCCTGCGCCCCACAGCCTGGCTCCCCATGCCGCCGCAGCGCAGCTCCATCCGCCAGCTCCACCGCCGCGGGAGGCTGCAGGAGGTGGGCAGGGAGGGGGAGGGGGGGAAAACTTCACTTCTTAAAGTGGGAACCACCTCCCGGGTGCTACGGCGCCTGACGCCATGGCGGGCTGGGGTGGAGCGGAGGGGCCCAAGACACCAATCACTGGAAAAGAAGAGGCCCGCGGCGGCCGCGCCATTGGTGTGCGGGCCAGTGAGGACCCGCCTCCCTGTGTGACGTCACTGTCCAGTGCAAATTTCCAAGCAACCGGAGGGGGGCGAGAAGAGACATTGGGGAGTCCCGGGAAGTTGTACCACCTCAAGGCTGGTGCTGCCTCCCTTGGGGCAGTCAGTGGGGGCGGTCCCTGGAGAGGGTCCGCCTGGCCACAGAGGCGCTATGCATAGGGTTGCAGGGGGAGCAGGAACAGAGGCTCAGGGGAAATGGCCCCCAGAGCCCAGGGTTTTGCAAACAGTACTGCTCAGCAAGCTTTGGCATTCCTCAGGCCTGAAGGTGACTGCAAATGTCGCTTATGGAGCAATTATGGTGGCTGGATGGGGAAGGGAGTGGCGTTGGAGAATTGAGGACATGCTGCGTCATAGCAGCGATGCACCTACTTTTGTGCAACACAAGGGGACAGAGTTGAAATTCAAGGTCCTGTGATAGGCTGCTTGGTAGGGGAGATTCCCCATATATTTGAAATGTTTTCTCTCACTGCAAACACATCATAATAGAGCTAAGTTTATTCCTCCCCTTATTCTCACAGAGGCTAAATCCACCCTGCCCTGGACTAACCAAGACAATGAGGAGTAACCAAGATGGATCCCTTCTGGGCAGGCACCCCCAGCCCATTTTCCTTGGAGCTGACATGCCTAGAAGGTGGTTAGAGGCTTGCTCCCATTGGAGAGCTGCAAAGTGGCTGAGAGTAACATCTTGCAGCCTTGCACCTACCTGCCTGTCTTCTAAGACTCTGGTCTCCTAGTTCTTAAGTTCATTCTTTATTTTAACCTAAATAGCACTGTCTTGCTCCATCTGTGGGAAGGGAAAGGAATCAGAAAGTGGAGGAGTGACCTGTTTATGGACGTCTCCGTGAAAGCATGACATTTGCAAGTCTAAATGTATGTGTTCCGGGCTAAAGATTTGGCTCTAGCTGATCAACTTCTCCCTCACCAGACACCTTATCCAGAGGCAGCTTCTGGTCAGGAAAGCTGGGCTCTGAGATAGGAAAGGGAGGAGACCCTGAAGATGCTGTGCCCACACCCCAGTCCCAAGGTTCACGCTACAGCAACCCTGGCGGCTCTCGGGGAATTGAGATACAGTGATGTGAGCATTGTCAGTAGAGGCTTCAAGGCCAAGGGCCCCCATTGCCCCATTTTTGGGAGCTGCCAATAGTGGCTCCCAAAGTGAGTGCTAAGGATGTGATGGAAGCAAGCTCTGTGTTCAGCGTTTAGAGAGAAGAATTTCCCTGCTTTTGCCAAGGGTGATTTTTAAGAAACATTGATCAAAAGCTGTTGATATTCACTTACAAATGGATACCCCTTAACCAGTACATATTAGCCCATTGTCCAGTTTCTGGAAATGTGACACAAAAGTCTGAAAATGCATGAAGCTCTTCTTCAAAGCATTATTTGTAGCCATAAATAATTGGAAATGACCTAAATGTTCAACTAGAGAGGAATGGCTAAGTAAATGATGGCACGTGTAGTAATGAAATATTATGGGCCCATTAAAAATTGTGGTCACATTATGCAGCATGGGAAATGGTGAGGATGCATGTTAGGTAAAAAAACAAAACAAGATTTTATAGATATTACATCCACAGTAATGTAAATATGCATATCAAGAGTGAAGGGGTTATAGTGATAGTGCTGTAGGATTACAGGTAACTATTTTTATTATATTTTTCATACTTAAATAATACTTGTGTTATTTTCACAATTTAAAAAAATGAAAGTGAATCATTATTTTTGGGATATAATCTCCCAATGCATGAGAAACCTTCTGAACTTTGCCATGGTGATGTTGGTGGAGAAAAGTCATCCTTGGGATGGTTAAGAGGACTCTCAGCATATATGAACATGCCCATTAATCTTCAGAGATATAGATTTTTAATTTTTTTATTGAATAAATGTTAACCCAGAACCATTTGAAATATTTATTAAAAGCAGTATTTTTAGCTCACCATATAAAGTAGGTATAGTGGCCTGGCACTCAGCATCCATTTAAACTCCTCCTTGTACGGCAGTTGCTAGAAAATTTTAAACTACAATTCTCTGACTCCTTTGCAGCTAGGAGTCTAGAGTGAATTATATTCTGCCAATTAGATGAACTAAGAGCTCTGGGAGGTGGAAGGGAGATAGAGGCCACCTTCCTGCTGCTTTCATCTTCCATTGCCTTGCATGGTCGTAGACATTTGGGTTAGGAGCAGTTGGGGGAGGCAGTAGCTTCTCTATTGCAACAGCTTTGCAGTGCCTGGTCTCCAGGTGCATAGTTGCTGCAAGGCAGTGCAGCAGGGGGACGGCAACAGTGATGGCAGCATCCTCCTGAGCCCTGCACCATAGCTTCTCACCTAGGTGGCGGAGGTTCCTTTAAGAGGCCAGTTTGGACCTGGGAGTTATCCCTGAAGGCCCAGCAAAGGGTCGGCTCCTCGCCCATATTCTAACAATATTGTGTATAGTAGACAAAACCTGCTTAGAGACAGGTGGCATCCCAGACACTATAACCAAGTGTTTTGACCACACTGCCAACAAGGAAGGAGCAGTGTGGGGGCCCCGGAGCACAGCAGTGATCCTCTCCTGTGGGATGGGCCATACACTCAGAATGACTTGTTGGTTCCACCAAAGTCTTACGTAAAGTTCCTGAACGTTGAAATTCTGAAAATGTCATGATATTGCCCTAGCCCTACCGGGAACCAAGCTCCACATAGAAAGAGGAAGCCACGGAGGGTGTCTGGTGAAGAGCACTTGACTTGGAGTCATGGGCCCTTCAAGCCCTGCTTCTACCATTTACTAGGTGTGTGGCTCTGGCCAATTTGGTTGGCATGCTCCCTCCTCTGTTGACCATGGGCACTGATACTTAACACATGGTGAATGAAATATAGAGAAAAGTAGACTAACATCTTATGAGGAATTATATATAATTTGGGGGTATTGGAAGAAAAGAAGACGGAGAGGAGTTATGGGTACAGAGGGAGGAGGCTCAGGCTTCTCCAAAATCCTACTTTTTTCACTGTCATTCCTCTAGACCTGACATCTGCCTGCCCGCACAGATACCTTAGCACCCTACCCAGATGTAGCCAGTGCTGTGCCTCCCCTGGGGCCCCGCCAGTGCCCTCCCAGAGAGGAGGCCCGTTTTATGGAGCAGCTGCAGCGGGTGATGGCTCCTGGGGCCCCATGTGGTGTGGCCCCAGGGTGGAGCGTGTGCTCTCCGTCTTTGTTTTTGTCAATGTACGCCATCCACATCCCCATTAATTTTAAGCCAACTTTATATGTTGAGCCAGCGCCTCTGGACATGCAGGTCCCTCCCCCAAATACAGGTCTGTCCTGTAATCCCAGAATCCCTTGATTTCCCAAGGATGGCACTGGGTTTCTTAAAAGTTTAGACTTAGGCATGAGTCTCCCATTGAGAAAGAAGAAATGGAGATAAAAATCTAGCCATACTCAGGATCCCCAGACCAAATAAGGAGAGGGTGGGAGAGAGCCATCAGAGGCAGAGAACCCAGTGCGGTCTCACTTTAGCAGGTGTTGTTTACAAAGGGCGCTGACTGGCCAGGGCCAGAGCTGGGGGTGAGAGAAGTGTTGACCTGCCCTGCCTCCTAAGAGCCTGGCAGGCTCGTGCTTCCGCAGACACCACTGCTGAATCCAATCGTCCCATGTGATGTGGACCGGGTCCCTCTGCTGTGAGACCATCCTCTGGCTCCTGTGCCATCCTCCTTGGCAGCTGCCCCGTATACCTTTACTGAAGAGACCCAACAGTGCCCAGCCGGTGTGGCTCAGTGGTTGAGCACCCACCTATGAACCAGAAGGTCACGGTCATATGCCCTGACCGGGTGTGGGCTCAATCCCCAGTAGGGGGCGTTCAGGAGGCAGCCGATCTATGATTCTCTCTCATCATTGATGCCATATATCTCTATCTCTATCTCTATATACCAACAGTTCCAGCTGCCCCCTCATCACCCCAGGGGCCACACTGTCTCTGTGCTGTTCTCATGTCCACTCTCATTCAAGAGTCCGGCCCCTACTGGATGGCTCAAAGCCCGAGAGGACAGAGGGGGTGACAGAGGAGAGCTGAGGTCCCCGTGGAGGCAAAGGATTGGCTAAATTCTGGGTAGGGTGTGACATATCTGTGTGTTGCAGGGGTTGGCCTTGGCCATCCTTAGCCACCCACCCCAAGAGCTTACATCTATCATTTTCTGCTCTCCTCACCTTTCTCCACAAATACATTCAATTCTCTACAGCCTAATACAAGCCCTTTTCCCAGCTGCACACCTTAAGCTATGGTCCTACTGCTCTCCTGGTTCTGAAGTCCCTGAAAGAATAATCTCCCCGCCAATCTCTCCTTACTCACAATGCACTCATTCCCCAAGGCTTGGTCTGGTAGTTTCTAACCCCTGCACTTTTTCAAAGGTGCTCTTGAAAAGGTCGCTCATGACATGAACGCTAAGTCAGCCCCCTCTCCCAGTGTGACCTCTTGACCTCTGCCTCCTCAGGAATTCCTCCCTCACTTTTGCTCTCTTCCTGCCCTTCCCACCTGCCCCTTCACTACCTCTCCTTCCTCTCTACAGCCTGTCCTCAGAGTTCCTCTCTTGGCGGCTCTTTCTTTGGATCTCTCTTCCATTCCCACGTTCCCGTCACCAGCCCTGGTTCTGTTTCAAATCCTGACCTTCCTCTGCATCCCAGCCCCACATTTGCATGTGCCTCCTAGACAGCTCTGCCTGAATACTCCACCTGAACCTAAAGCTTAGAAAGTGTATCCGTGTCCTGGGGCTGCCATCACAAAAGACCACAAAATGGGTGGCCTACACCCGTGGTCGGCAAACTGCGGCTCGCAAGACACATGCGGCTCTTTGGCCCCTTGAGTGTGGCTCTTCCTAAGCCTTAGGAGTACCCTAATTAAGTTAATAACAATGTACCTACCTATATAGTTTAAGTTTAAAAAATTTGGCTCTCAAAAGAAATTTCAATCGTTGTACTGTTGATATTTGGCTCTGTTGACTAATGAGTTTGCCGACCACTGGCCTAAACCAATAGACATATACTCTCTTGTGGTTTTTTGAGGCTTGATGTTCAAGATCAAGGTGTCGATAGGGCCATACTTCCTTCAAAGGCTCTCAGGGGAGGATCTTCCCCTGCCTCTTCCTACCTTCTGGTGGCTCCTCGCAATCCTTAGCTGGTAGATGCACCACTCCATCTTGACCTCTGTTGTCATATGGCCTTTTTCCTGTGTGTCTCTGTGTTTGTGTCCATATTTCCCTCCTCTTAGAAGAACACTTGTCATACTAGATTAGGAGCCCACACTACGCCTGTATGACCTTGTCTTAACTTCATTATATCTGCAAAGACCCTATTTCCAAATAAGGTCACATTCACAGGTTTCGCGCAGACCTGAATTTGGAGGGACACTCTAACACAGTACAGTGAGGCAGAGAAGCAAGAACTTCCAACAAGAGTGCAGGAGGCCTGAATGCCAATACTGTCAAATATCTCTGGGAAAGGAGGGGTTGGAACCAATGGTGTGCAAGGCCCCCTCCAGCTCTATCTTTCTAATCTAAAACTGAATTCACAGTCTTTCCTCATAATTGGCAATTCCTTCTAGTGCCATTTTTTTTTCTGTATTTACCTCTGTTTTATCAGGCAACCAGCTAGAGAGCTTAAAGTCATTCCTGCTTCTCAGAT